>NC_089893.1:7027200-7666036 GCF_040182565.1 Anser cygnoides | reverse complement strand
GCTCGACTTCATGAACTCCGAGCACGTGCTGGCAACACTGAACATTTGCATATAGCTGGCCGCGGCCAACACGTCGATAATGTTTTCTGTATTGATGGACAGCGTTGCCGTGTAAGCGTATTCCAGAAGAGGTATAAAACCAGTCACTGTCACATGGTGCAGGTCTAACACGCTCTTGCTCTCGTCTTCTGCTTGCCCAACGAGTTTGGATCGGAAGAAGTCGCTGCAGGCTGCCAAAACCACCTTGTGCGCCCTGAAGATTTTGTCCTGGACGCGAATGGTGATATCACAGAAGTGTCCGTCGTTGCGAAGCATGTTCAGCTTGCCAAGCATCTCCTGACTGTGAGCAGGGGAATTATGAGTGAATGTTTTAACACCCATTTTTTCACCTTTCTGCTAGCGTTCCTTCCACATATGAGAGATCACAGGTATCCTGAAACAAAGAGAAGAGCTGTCATTTTCATCTCGGAAAGCAAAAGTGAAGTGGCTTCACTTCAGACCCTGCTTGAAGAAAACGCAGTGGAATCCTCTAGGGCCTGGTTTATTATTTTATTTTTTAGGATCCAGACTGTGCAATGGATTAACTATACAAAAATGCAATTACTCAGTTGTAATTTTCAAAAATGCAGACCAAATTGTTTGCAGTCTATCACTAATATCATCTCCCACATTTCTGCTATTGTCCACTCAGAACAAATTTCCAGCACAGTTTAGAGAAAAACAAGTGCCTGTAGCACTACAAAGAAAGCATTTTTGAAACCATCATCTGTGTAAGAAACCTCTATTTTTTCTTTTCTGGGCTCAGGAAACTATTGCTCATGGCTCTTAAGCCTGAGGGACTTTGTCGAATGATTCTTTTAAGTGGAATAGACGTTTTCTTGGATCCACTTATGAGCGTGCAGGAGCAGGCAAATATCCCAGAGAAGGCATTTAATACCAGAAGTTTTAGAGAAACTACAACATGAATTTTCAGAGGGCAGAGTTCAAGCTAGTAAACACAAAATAATAGTTGCCAATAGCTCTGCTTTACTGCTGTAGTGCAGGTACTGATTGCCTAAAGCTGCTTTTAATAAATAATTTTGGACTAGGATGAGAAGTTATTGAAAATTTCTTCAAAAACACAGTGGATTACAAACCTCAAAGTGAAGTTTGGATTTAAATCAAATAGACACAAATTGATTTTATACATGTGATAAATAATGCAAGTAGTGCAACTTTTTCTTACAAAAAATACACACTGCCTGCTTGGGGACCAATTCTCTTCTATGTGTAGGAACAAATGCAAGTTTTCTGTGCAAGGTCCTGAAGGACTAGAGGGGACCGTCTGTCCCACAGTGTCTGGCAGCTGTAAAGACCATCTCCAAAAGAAAAGAATATATAAAATTGGTTCCCGTGTTTGCTCAAATTGTTTCTGAATTATTCCACCATAGAGGGAAAATAAGCTGTAATGTTACACCTTCTTAGGGCCCCCCAAGCTTCCAAGTAAAGTCTTCTGTGTTCTACATGACTCACGTAATTAACATGATACAGAAACATCATCTGGTAAAGCTGGTGGTTAAACATCAATAACAGAATTGGATCTGATTATTTCCTGGAGTCAGTCAGCTTCTTCGCATCATCCTTTGCCTCTTCCTTACACATACGCAGAACCATACCACTCTTGCAAATTGTGCATGTGAAGCTTCCCAGATACAGAGCTCACTGTAGTTTGGAACAACTTCCCACCAGTCTCACAAGTCTTAGCACATATTTAAATGGCAGCTGTCAGAGCCTACCCTGTTCGACAGACAACTGCACTCGGCTTCTTGTTGTCCTCTGATTTCACTTTTGATACCGCAAACCCTTTCGCACTGGAAAAACATTTACGCTAGAGAAGAGACTAAGACTTAACACACGTAAAGGCTGAGTGAAACTATAAGTCCATTTGGATTTAAAATGAAATTTCACACTACTGCAGAAGAAGAAGTTAAGCACAAGCAAAACACTCCTCTTCAGCGAAAGAAAACATATCGACCTCAAGAGGCATCTGAAGATCCAGACTGTTTGTTCTCCAGCATGAATCAAATGAAAAGCATATTTAATTGATCTCAGACCAAAACTCTGCAGTAAAATCTTGTAACAGCATATTCTAAAATGGCCTTAGGATAGCCTTCTTGCTGAATTCCCAGTAGCTGCAGCAATTCCTTGGCACATCAGAAGCCCAGAACCCCTGTTCAGGAACTGGCTGCGAAAAGACTATCAAGGACTATCAATAGCATATCTGGTATTTAGAAATACCACCGATATATAATGGTAAACAAAGAGAAAAACCTAGGCAAGCGATACTCCCAATACTTGTATGCCCAGAAGACTAATCACAATCATCCTTCTCCATTCATCTCAGTGAGTAATGCTCACAATCCCTCCCGTCTCCGAGAGATCTCTCCTGCTCACCTCCTTCAAACCCTCTTTTGAAGCACTGCTTGTCCTGCTTCCCCCTTCCTGCCTGCCTCTCCCCTCTTCTGGCTTCCTTTCCCCTTTCCCTTTCATCTTCTACTTCCTTGACCTTGATCTGGTTACAGAATTTAAAATAAAATAGCGGAAGGCAGCGCAATAAATTTAAATGAATTTATTACACGAGCGGAGCGCCTGCCATGAACGTGGGACCTTGTTTTGTCGAGTCACTTCCACAGCACGCCTTTGCCCCTTGTTCCTCGGACACACCGCTGTGCAAACAAGTGGCTCCTACACAGGCTGAAGGATGTATGCATATGCATGTTACTTTCAGTAAAATCGGAAGAGCTGGGCTGGGGAGGGGAAACAATGCCAGTTATTTATAGTTAATAAGGTAGTAAAAATGTCAAATATTTTTAGAAGGTAATTTGAACAGCATGAAAGTATTTTTTCACATGAAAAGATGGGGATGCTAAAGCTCAGACAGGTCCTAAGGCATTCAGCTCTCTTTTTTAAACTTTTAGTGGCACGGGGCACTTTTATAGCTGCCGTAAATCCTAGTGATGAAAGAGGGTAAAGGACCAAGGCATTACAACTCCACCTCAAGTCTTCGGATTGTCAACATTTCAAAATTACTTTATTTTAAGCTTATTTTCAATTATTAGATATAATCGATAGAAATGATTATTAGATTTACCCTGACAATAACCCAATTATTAGATATACCCCGACAGCAGTTGTTAGATGCTCAGGTATGGGGTACTACATTCAGGAGTGATTAAGAACCAAAGGCAAACTAAACGCACAGTACATCGGGAGCATTTGGGGTCTGGAGATCAAGGTGTGCATGTAAAGTAAGTGATAAATGGGTCGGAGCTGGAAAAGTTGCCTTCAGCTTTAAGCCAAACACCATCAGGGGTTCTGTAAGCAGGTCCTGGGTTGGTGTCAAAGAAATGGGGGCCAGCTTTTCCCTCCCAGCTGCTGGCAGCACGACTCCTCTCTCCCATCCCTAGGCACACACGTCCACCTTGCCCTGTCCCACGCTACAGAAAAGTATTTCAGAGTTCAAGAGAAACAGAAGGAAATTTAAAGATACTTTCAGAAGTTGTTAAAATATTCTCAACGGGACACTTCAGCATGCATCAGAGTTGTTTTTAACTTCGCCTCAGACACTTGCAGCTCGAGCGAATGGTTTTTCCAGCGTGCATTCCCACACTGGAAACGTGTGGGAATTCACAACCTTGCCAAGGCGCTGATCCCAGGACAAGGTGAGAAGTCAGACAAGAGCACTTCAGGACTCCCAGAGAATTTTCTCCACTCCTAGGCAAAAGCAGTTTGAAGGCAAGTGCTACAGAACCAAAGACTTCGTACAATTAGTTTGAACATTAATTCAGGTCTGGGTGTTTTTTAAGCCTACAAGCACTAATGTAGACCTGACCTTTAAGTAGTCAGAGCAACTTAGCTCATTCTTACTGTGTCAAGGCTAACAAAAAACAAGTTTTACCAAGTTATCAATTCACATACGCTGTTTTGTGACGACGATTAAACATACAGCAAGCTTCTGTGCTTAGAAGCAGTAAATATGAAATTCTATGCTATGCCCTGTAAATGGAAAAGAAATGGTAATGGTTGAAAAATTTGGCTTATGTGGCCTGCCAGTTCCACATACGCAAAAGTTGCTTCTTCGCCTCCTGACTAGCACTATGACTCAAAGCAGTGTTTTTAAAACATAGTACCTGGAATGGTCTTGGTTTTTCTTTGAACAAGTCAGTGAAGCACACTCAAAGAACTGTTCGCATTCAGTTTCTGACTTGGCTACATCATTTTACAACTCATTTTTAGCACCACAAAGCTACCGCCCCACCTTTAAACTCTGCGTCCTGACCTGAGGACACTGACAGAATATGAAGACAACTTCTGTGAATACTAAAACCGACTGACTTCAGGTATGTAAATGCCATGTTGGCTCCAGTGCCAAAATGCACAGGAAATTCCCACCCTCCTGCTCCCCAGCCCCTCATTCCTTGAACTTTGAAGCCATGGTGTAAATGGGATCACTACAGCTACCTTTGGGGAAATTTACTCATAACCCAGACCGCTTCTTGGCCACTGGTTACAGCACCATCTCATACGCAGCGGCAGCAGCCCAGGGATCTTCTGTGGGGAGAAATGCGTGAACTGGAAAGTCTCCAGTGGCTGAACTAGGAGCACTGCCCAACTGCACCCTTACCTAAAATATTAGGCTGCTAACATAACTTTCACAACACACCTCATCTCTATTTCTTCTGTGTTCAAGAGGTAGCAATTGGCTGCTCTGAGACACAGAGGTGCAAAACCAGGATCTGCCAACATCCCACCCCGCTGCACAGGTACCAGCACCCCGTTCTCCCTCAAAGCATCTCCCTGGTTAGTATAATTAAGCTTATAATTGAGTTAGAACAACTGCTCTGAGTGTGTACTCAACTTCCAAGTTTGCTGTTTCTATTTCAGCCTTGAAACACTTGTGTATCTAAACACACATCTGTTTCCCCCAACAACACCAGCTGGCCTATTAAAAGGTACTATCTCCCACTACAAATCTTGCCTTGCTTCATTTGACAAAACTGCTGGCTGGAGCTCACAAACCATTCCCATTTCAAATGAATCAACAGTGCTTTCCAAACTTTGTTTAAAACAGTATTTTAGGTCAGCAAACCTAGTTTGAACTCAGCCTGCCATCGCCAAGCCTAGCGGTATTTATGAGAAGAGAAGGCAAACACAAGGTTCCTTTGCTCAAAATTACGTCAATGCACAGCATTCACTTTGGTGTCCTGGAATCTGTGGAATGCAAACCTGTAACCTTTAGCTGCAGCGGGTGAGCAGGCCAGGGAAATGAACCATCCAGAGAAGCACGCAGTGGTTCTGAACTCCAATTTCCTCTAGGATAGCATACTTCAAATTGTAAGCGCACAAAGGAGCTGGTGTTAAATTAGTTACTTCATAAACACAGCGGTTGCGTTAAAACATGAAATAAATGCTGAGCTGCAGTCTATAAACGGAGTCTGAGGGGATACTGCTAGCCTGCAAAAGCCGCGACAGCATCCAGGCCTGGGGCTGACCCGGCCCTCGGTCTCTGGGCCTGGCACCAGGCCTTTCTTCCCCAAACCCTTCCCACTTGACTACCCCAAGACACTGAAATTCCTCAGGCGTCCTCTTCCTCCCAGCTTCACAGAAGAGGACGATTTTGAGGTGTTTTCCTTTGCAAGGAGTCTGCGGGGAGCTTCTGTTCTTGGACAGGGCTCCCCGGCAGGTTTGGCAGGCCTCCTGGAGGAGCGCTGTGTGCACAGCCCTGCTTCAGAGCGGAGAATTGCTGACAGCGAGGTACAAAACTCTGGAAAGCTCCACCTGGGAGCTTTAATTGTAGAGTAATTCCACATTCGAAGCTGAAGCCTAGAAATGCTGCAATCCATCTATTTATTGTTAGCAGTAATATTCCCTTTCACAGCAGAACACAGACGAAAGTATGTTTTTCTTTTTGTACACTCTCCACAAGTACTGCATTTGATAATGCCATTTCTTTCGTAAAGAAGTGGTTTCGGCTCACCACTTCTGACAACCTCATAGAGGTTTTGAGGCCATTGACTCCATCTACAATTACTGTTGTTTATAAAAAGCATTTCTTAGCTTCTCTGTATTCACGGAGAAGTTTACACCTATATATTGCCACTTCATCTTTTTTCTTTTTTTGAAGGAATCCTTTCCAAATATGCTATGGCGGCAAGTTGCTTCCCAAACAGTCACCTCTTCCTCTGAAAAAAGCCCAGCAGAGACTTTCCAAAGGAAGACCTTCCCGAATTTCAACTACATACCACCAGGCGTTGGCGCAGAGGGTGGCAGGAAGTATTTCAGAAGTCACATTCATAGAGGTGGACTAAAACACCAGCAGTCAACAGCTGCACACAAATAATTCTACGCTGATTCAAGCCTATGTAAACAGCCTACATAATTTTCAGATTAAAGATGAACTCCACGCACCCAGGCCTGTTTAACACTTGTGAAAGCCACGTTATGGCAATGAACACTACCACCAACCCCATGTCTTCAACAAATCAGTAAGGATCCAGCTAAGCTCCTCACAAATCCTGTAACATCTGAGTCTTACAAAGCCTAAGGACCAAGGCTGCAACCCCATCACAATAATTTGCTGAAAAGATTTGCACATCTGGAAATCCTGAGCTGTGCCAGGACTTGATAACTTTACTTGCTTGGCACCAACCAAGGTACGTCTCTTCAGTACAGGATACTGAAATGCAGGTGCAAAAGCACTCATTATTCCTTTACTGTAAGTTCACTAACAGACTAGAAATAGTATTTATCTGCAAAGCACAAGGAGGAAAAGCACCTGATAGCTCCTCTACCCAAATAATTACCTGGAAACATGAAGTGCCCACAAAATATCTGTTTCATATTCCTAGCACATCCCTTAAGTTTTCTCAAAATTATAAGAATGGAAAAGCTGTAATGTAACATGCCATGAGAACAGAGAAGTTGTCTGAGGGCATGGCAAAATCTCTGATGGCAGTTACAGCACTGACTCACATTATCACTGCTATTGAAAACATTAATCTTTAATGTGGATAGGAAAAAAACAACAGATGACAGAAAAGTAGATTTGCGTGACACAAAGCTGGTAGGTGCATTTTAATTCTCAGAGCTGCTGAAAGCATTGAGACCAGTGCTGGGGTGCCAGAAACAGCAGTTTATTCTACAAACCAGTTTTTATTGTAAATTGAGATGGTAGGTCAGCTGCAACAGAACAGTTCTGAGAGGATAAAATTAGAAAACATTTACATATACATTCTGAAGGAAATTTGAGCGCATAATTTTTGAAGTAACAACAGACGCCTTTCCCCTCACTTGTGACAGCAGAGTACAGACTATCTTAGGTTTGCATGACTGGAACTTCAGCTTCGAGTTCAACTTAAGAGGGTGCTGATACTCCTCCTCTGTAGGATGCCACGGCTCCCACTCATTTATCACCCTTGCAGTTTATCATTCAAAACCCAGGTACTGTTTTTGGCAACCATGCTTTAATTGCTGTTGTTTCTAATCCATCCAATTTACTCTTGAGGTACATTACCAAACAAGAGGGAAAATGAGCAAAACATCCACCTCTTCAGGATTTGTTTTAACTCTTTATACATGCATCAAGGTGTAAGCTTTGACCAGAAACCAGTGCTGCTGCCAAATGCACTGAACTTGAGCTCTCCATGTCCTGGAACATGCGGTTTACTCTGTGGTGAGGAGACTGATACACAACTTGTATGAAGCTAACAAAAGGACTCACATTTCTGTGCAAATTGCTACAAATAATTTTAAAAAAAAATTCTCAGCTCTCTTCTCCGTTTTTGTCAATGAGAGCCCAGGGCCTGCTCGCCAAAATCTTTCGTCACCCTTATTCAGCACCTGGTAGTGGGTTCCAAAGTTTTGGCTGAGCAGGGCATGCTCCTGCCACGTTCTGTCAATGTCCATGCTCTGTCAAAGCTCCAGGAGCCCGTCCCTTAACTGCCACTGCTCCCAGAAGCGTCCCCTTAGCACGGCTGTCTTGACTCAGAGCTGATCTGAACAGAACTGAAGGGGCCTGTGAGAGAAGCCAAAGCATCTTGTTAGGGACCCAGGTAACACGGTCTTACCAAACCTCCCCATGAGGCGGGATGGGAAAGGCACTGCTTTTGCAATCTACCTCTGCTCGTTCCTCTTACATGGTTTCAGCCTTGTTCGCCAAAAGACGTGCAGTTTGCTATTCTGTTTCTTCCTCAGTTTTGCAGTTTTTTTTGTTTTTTTTTTTTTTACACGCTGGATATTTAACAACTAAACAGCACAATACCTTCTGTTAAAGCAATACAAACCAAGAATAAAGGGGATATATTTACTTGGTTCCAAACATTTCAGTTTTACTGGTTCTAAACAATGCTCCAAGCAAAAAGCGTACAGAAGCCAGAATGAGAGGACCAAAGTCTTCCTCATGCTACAAGACTGCCTCTGCCTGTAAAAGCAGCATGTTTGCTGGATACGTGAAAAAAGCAACGTTTACTGTAATGAAAAACAAGGGAACACGTCTATTGCTTAAATCCCAAGTAATTGAGAATATTCAAAACAACATAAAACACATCACAGAGCTGCTGTTTTTGTAACACGAGGTCTTAACAAAGAAAAGGCTATAAACCATTAGTTAAACCATCATTTTTCAGGAGTTGCTCTTTCTACGCATACTGTGAAGCACAATATGTCTTAATTTTTTTTCCTCTAGATCATTCATTTGCAAAGTCAAGAAGTCGAATGCAAAAATTCAGCCATCCTATTCCAACAATGTGGCAGGAGATATTAGATAAAGGCAGTCTGGATGCAGGCTGACAGAAAGAAGCAGCCTAAGCAGCAGCCTACATCAGAGCCCAGCACATGGCAGAGGATGGAAATGCAAATACCCGAACGAAGGTGGATCGGTCGATAAAAGTGCCACTAGAAACCTTTGAGAATTTCCCAGTGATGAAATGGAACCCGACATGGAACTTACCAATTCGGGCTGACACATCCTCCAGCGTATCCTTTGCAGACTGTATCTGCTCGGAAGCCCCAAACATGTCCTGAAACTCAAAGGAGCTCTATTCCAAGCCCTGCATCTGGCAGAATTAAGAAGTCATCTGTCTGAATGTAACAGATTACAGATGCCAAGGCCACCCTCATTAAGCTTACCAGCAGCCACACACTTGCAACAGACTCTTGTGGAGCTCTGTCTTGTCATTTCCTCGTGAAAGTGACACTTCTAGATTTATTCGTGTCTTTTATCATCCCGTGTATGTGGCCTACAGGAAGCAGCCTACAAGGCTTCCTCCTGACCAGTCTCAAGTTGGCAAGAGGATTTAGTCTTACTGTAAGACTTTCTTTTCATTTCTACAGAGACACTCTGCTCGTGGCTCGGGCAAAAAGAAAAATGAGTTTTGGTCTCTGCAGCTGACAAACTTACGCCTGCCGTGAGGCAGCTTCACAGCAGATAATAATTTCCCCATTTATCTGTGAATCGGTTAACTGTGGAAGGTGTCACTGAGTTGGACTTCAAGTCACATACAGTGAAATGCAACCTGCTAAATGGTTTCGGTCCCATTGGCTTTGGGCAATGAAAATGAATCTGCACAGCACCGCGAACGGCCGCGGCCAAGAGCAGACCCTTCTGACTGATGGGAGAAGCTGCGAGCTGACAGAAGTTTGTGACCAAAACAGGCTGGGAACCACTGACAGGCAATTGAGAGCTCTGTACGTGGGCACTCACTGTGCTAGATTACTACAGCAAGATTAAAGCATAGCTACAACTCCTAGTCTAGATAAAACTTGGAGATTAAAGATCACGTTGTAGGTGTGTAAAACATGTTACCACTCCTTTCATTAGAAGTGGCTCTAAAAATGTTTCCATTAGGCACCGCTCTGTGATTACAAGCATGCAATCTGATATTTTAGTTTTCAAGAAAAGGTGCTAGTGTACTAGGAGAAGAGGCAAGACTGTTCAAAGATTGTCTTATTGTGTGGCACGCACCTGCCAGAAGGCTTGGCAACGTTACCACGGTGTTAATTCAATCTCTCAAATATTTAGTGCCAAAGCTCCGGTTATTTAAAAACATAAAGATGTTTTCGTCTCTCAGAGATCAGCAGTGATATATGATTAGGTGTTTGTATACAACTGCAGAACCTGGCTAAATGAAAACAATATGAGGAAAAGAAGAACGAAAAATAAGAAACCAAACAGAAAAGGAGACACCACCTGTGTTTACTGAAGCTGAAGCATGTCACACTAACTCGATAATGTATTTTTCAGAAAAAAAACAAATGCCACGTAAGATGAGGACTACATTAAAATGTTTGAATAACGTGACATGCAGAATTATTAGCGAAAACAAGGAGATGAATAGACAAACTACAAGTCAGCTAAGGAGCTGGTTAAAAAGAAGTAATTTGTGTATTGAAATGACAGGTTGAAGAATTTACCTGTGAAGTGCCATAAGGACTTGTTTTAGCAATAATCTCCAAGTGTTTCCGTAGAGACACTGGCTCAAAAAAAATGCTGATGAAAAGGCTAAGATGTATCATCAGCACAAAGCGTAAAAACAAACGACTTAACCGGAATCCTAGGAACAGAAGGAAATTCACTGGAAATCCAACAGTATGAAATTAAAAACCCACCATTATATACTAGGGACCTACTAATAGAGTTGAGCTATAATCTGGAAGCTAATTAGTTAAAAGTGACTTTGGAGAAAGATCTCCATAGCATTTAATTACATTGAGCAGCTAACTGAAAGGCCCACAGAATAACCAGACTATTTTAACATCTCATTTTTTGGTCAGGTGTTTGTCAGGATCTATTTTAGCCTCCCGAAAGCTTCTCAAGAGGATTTTTTGGTGCGTTCTTCCCTGCATGTCTGTTCCTTACCTCGTCTGTAAAGTAAACTATGCTTGGGTCTTCTCAGAGCATTTGACTAAGCCAGACGACATTTCAGACAGCAACATGTACTAGCTAGAACCAACAGGGCATCCATTAAGTGCACTGATCAGCAAGACAGTGCTTAATCTCAGGATCTAATTAAAAGAGGAGATTACAATAATCAGGACAGTACCGGAGCGTGCGCCACACATGAATCGTTGGTCTGACGCCACTGAGTATTTTTTACGCAAGACCTCGAAGATGAGATGTGCCTTAAAACATTTACAGATACGTGGAGAAGATAGATGTTTTCTTAAAGGACTCCGCACCTTTCCACATCACTGAAGCTTGCTGGCTGCAACAAACCGCACACCTGATGCACCGGCTGAGCTCTTAAAGATGCACCTGGTGGGAGTGGAGAGCAGCAACCCGCAGCATTTTGGTGCAGAACGGGTGAAGGGCCTCGGGAACGCAGCCCGGTACAACCCGCTGGCTGCTCCATCCCTAACAACACGCAAGCAACTCCACACATTTTCATAACCTGTGTTGTTTTTTTTTCTTTTTTTTTTTTTTTTTTTTTTTTCCAAGTCTTGTCTTCCCGAGCCACGACAGTTTTTCAAGTTTTGGTGTGATCATTTGAAGTCAGCTCTTTCAGAGAACAGAATGTTACCATTCACTACTTCAAAGGACCCAGATTTAACTTGTTGCCTTTTTGAAGCTGCAGTGCAAAGTATAAACTTTATGTGCCTAATATAGCTTTCACATGGTTGAATAAGCAAACTCGATAAATGCCACTTTCCCCAGCCTCCAGCACTTTGAACTTTTCATTGTAGGAATCTCACGTTAGTGCTCCATATAACACATAAAAGTAAATTTTCAGGCTGTACTTAAAACTGAGGCTCATTTAACAACACGGGCAGTAACAGCTAAGAGGTCTTGCTATATATGCAATCATATTTATTTTCTTAATAAAAATTAATGTGCAAACTTCATTAGACGGAATGTATTGTGATATATCACAGATTCATTGCCCTGCAACTGTTTTTTCCACCAGTTCTCTGAAAAAGCCCATGACCAAACTCCTACATTGCCAGTTTTACAGCCGTATGCCCTGAAAGCGCGTGCTGGAGATGCTCGTACCACCAGCATACAAGCAAACCTGTTTGTTTTGTTTTGTTTTTCCTAGAATAAAAGCAACAAATGAATTTGCAGTACCGTCATGCGGGCAAGCCCCAGAACATAATGAGATTGTACCGAGCGGACTGATGTTACATCCCTGAGGCACACATTCAAATTCAACCACTCTTTCCACAATAGCGTCATTTTAATGCGCTCTAAACACTTTCTTCAAAGTTTTCCCCTGCGCTAACTCCGATCCAGTTTGTCCCCGGCTTCCCGGTGTAGACAAGCCACTGCACGACCTCTTCCCATGCTGCGTAACAAAGCACAAGGCTTCGTTTTCCCCGTCTTGGCGAGGAGCACGAACCAAGACCCAGACACGCTGGTACCTGCGGCCTCGCTGACCTGCAGAGGTCGAGCACTTCTGAGCGTATCGGGCAGGAAGCACTGGGTTCAGCAATTCTTCCAACCGAGCTGCGGGAATACTACTACAGTAGCAGAAAAAATTCAAGTCAAACATTAAATTCTACTAAATACTGTAAATTGCCCCAAAAAATCCATACAGCGCTTTTATTTGTCGCATGGCAGCAACCTTCTAGTCTGAACTAATTCCAGAAAGGTAATTTTTCTTGTTGTACCACGGCTACCCACAGCACTGCAGTCCTTGCTCTCAGAAGCTCTGCAAGCATCTCAACAAACTCTGGAACAACGTACATCAGAGAGTCTGCTCATCCCAATCTCCCTCCCAAATCACTAACAGAAGCCCCAAGCCCTTTTTGGGGGTGCCACGGGAAAGAAGCGGGAAGAAAAATGGCATGGGTCGTGTATCCTCGTGCCAAAATATTCTACTATATTCAAAGATTTTCTTGGTAGCTCTACTGCATTGGATCCACGGAAGAGTCAAAAGGTAAACCAAAAATCTCTGCTTCCTCACACACGTGTACGCCTATTTACAGAACGCTGCCAAGTCTTACAACATGTCTTTGAGGAGAAAAGAGGGCACGCGAGGCATGTTTCAGACAGAAGAGAGTCAATTTCAGAGATCACTTTAATTGACGGCAGGTTGAAAACCACCCTTGGAAAGTAAGCCATCTCTCCTGTTCCTCCAGGACAAAACCTGGGCGCGTTACGCCCCGAGAGCCGCCAGCAGCAACAGGATTTCGGGAGCTGAGGAATCCCTCCTCTCCCCACCCCGGTGCTGTCGCCCCCGAGCACTGCCTCCTACCTGACTGTGTGCGAGGCTTTAATTTTTGTCACTTGCAAATGACAAAGCTGTCGCCTCATTTTGCGGAAACAAACGACTGTAACTGCACATCACAATCATTAGGTTTGTGACAGCCAAATTTGGCTAAGTGCTAGTTTTTACTGGTTCAGCACAAAGCTTACCTGTCAACTCATTTGTTGTTTGAAGTACTCAGTTTTATTACAATAAATGACAGCTTTCCTTCTCCGACTTTAATTTCAGATTAGCAAGGAAGCATTACACCTTAATGAAATACACATTAGCCGTAATAAATTAATTTTTCTGAAGCAGGATGCAAATCTCAGCCCTCCCCGAAGCACGCTAGCCCCGCTCCTGCCAGAAGTACAAGAAGCCAGCGCCGACAAGCAATGCCACGGAAAACCTGCGGAAAGAGCAAAGGGGAGAGAGATCAAGGCGCAGCCGCACGTCGGGCACAATCTCGAGAAGCAAAAAAGGCATCGCCGATCCAGACGGCGTGGCCCAGGGCCAGCTAGTCGGGGTGTCACAGACACGGCAACAAGCAGCCGCCTTTCAGACGGAAGCGGCTATAAAGAATCCCCAACAAGTTGGAGCAAGGCAGGAATGCGGTTGTGTCATCGCCCTCTTAGCACTGTGTGTACCCTTTATTTTCCTAATGACTCAATTATGCAGGTAAAATTAAATGCCTAAAAGGAGTTCTTCCTGGCCCCGAAAACTCAAAATCCCGGTGTTTACCCACAAAGCTGCCGTCAGGTGAGCAGCGGCAACGGCGGCTCTCTCGCTTTCTTGCCTTGTATGGCCAAACCTGGGCTGGAAGAACCAACCGCATGGTTCAGGCTGGGAATAACGAGTTTTGTGGATTTTGTTTTGATTGCTTTTTTTTTTTTTTAAGCCTCCAGCATCTTTATTAACATCTCACAGAAACCTCTTGGAGTACGTCTTTCTTAACATGGGTATATAGCCACGAAAAAGAAGCGACAACAACAAAACAAACAACAAAAGCTGAAAGAACTTTAGAAACTACTGGACCCGCAGAGCTCTAACACCACATAAATATCCGTCCCTAACGTGGGACCAACACTCACCATAAGCACCAGGCATCTCCAGGGCTCCTGGGTCTCTGTAGGACACATCTTAACGCTTCCAAAACCCAGCAACAGACTCAGCTGTGGCACGTACCCACCATGAATTCACTTCTTCCGTTAGGTACTCTCGGTGATGCCCAAATGCACTCTACCACCTGTAGTTACGCCTACAAACCAACATCTTCTCGACTATCCCTAACTGTATCTCCAGCTAAACAGCTCTCGGCACAATGATGATGTTCAGTTGTGCTTCTGAACACAAAACACTACGCACATTTATAGCATTATCACAGATGAGCTACAAAATACCCTTTATGAGAAAGCCTCTTACTGCTCTGGAAAAAGCTGCCTTTATTCAACCTTCTTGGGTAGAGCAGGCAAACAAATGTTGTGGTCGAATCACCTCAAAAACAACATAGCAGACCTCAAAGGAAAAAAAAAAAGGTGATGTAGAACAGCCTCTGCAGCCAGAGGTACTAAATAGCCTGGGACAATTCAGCTGGGGGGGGGAACAAAGAGAAAACCGAGAGCAGAGATCTATACAATTGCAAATGAGAAGGTGACTGGCAAAAAAGATTCTTTATTCTTTCTCGTGCTACAAAAACTAGGCGGCACTCAATGAAATTACCGTGCACCGGGTTTAAAAAAAAAAACGCAACAGGAAATCTGGTTTCGCGCAGTTTGTGGAATTCGTTGCACAGCACACTGCAGAAGCTGGAGGTACAAACTGCTCGGAAGGTTTAGGCAAATCCGCAGATGACGGGTCCAAGAGGCACAAGTAAACAGATTGTCTGCACGCACCCTCCAGCTCAGGCCGCCTCTAAATCCTCCGCCGCTGGTAGACGCGCTGAGGGACGCTTACTGCGTCACCTACGTCTGCTCTGCTACTTTCCCCCTAATGATTTACTTCTGGCCACTGCCACCGACCACACGCCGAGCTCCACGCGTCCTGCAGCCCTTATTATCCCGGCCCTCCCGCGCTCTGATAAACCTGTTTGTCTGAAATAATTATTTCCCCGGCTCTAAATTGGAATATATTAAAAACACGCCGTCTACAAATAAAGCGCGGTTTAAGTCACTTCCTTAAATTGATTAAATGGAAATAAAGAGCTAAATTAAATTCCCGGCCTCCACAACTCCTCCCTCCCCATCACACACGTGAATGCCATTTTACCAGGTTTGCAGCTCGCTCCCTGCCACCACCATTTCATTTGTGCACCTTCTGCAGAGCAGCACCAGACATTTGTTTTCACCCCCTGGAACCATTAGAAGGATCAATGTGACCTCCGAAGGAAGGTAAGAGGAACAGACTCCCGTGTTTACTTAGCAGTAAGTACACAACTATTTAATTAGATCTATTTGCTAAAAACTGCATCTTTCAAGGCAACAGCAGCGACCGCAAAGCGAGGAGCTTCGACTTGCTACATAAACCAGTTTTCAGGGCTTTTTTTGCTGCTTAACACTGCTGGAACAGCAATGGCCCCTCTCAAAGCGCTGCCACAGGTGAAGGCACATTTCCCACCCAGCTCCGTTCCTCTGTCAGAGCGCCGAGTAACCGAGCTGCTGCCCCTCTGCAGCCACGCAACTCCAAGACTGATGTCATATTTCCAGCGACA
This sequence comes from Anser cygnoides, assembly GCF_040182565.1. Taxonomy (NCBI): domain Eukaryota; kingdom Metazoa; phylum Chordata; class Aves; order Anseriformes; family Anatidae; genus Anser; species Anser cygnoides. Next base: position 7,650,109 of record NC_089893.1, on the reverse strand, counting down.
GACTCGACGCGCTCCGCGACCGTAGCGTTTAATTTCGGAGTCAGCGCTTGACACGTTGAAGTATTTGGAATTCCTGAAGTCTGGCTGTCTGCACAGTTGCATAATTTGAGCAGGGATAACCTACTTCTAACCAGGCAAGAGAGATGTATGTCAACAGACAATCCCTTCTGCGTCAAGGGACATCTCCTTCCTCGCCACGTACCTGCAAAAGCATCGCTCGCCGGTTTGTCAGTTTGGTTTTCTTCTCGTTTAAGCAGGGAATTACGATGCCAAGAAAAAAAACTGAAGTTACACATATCACCACAGCTTGTTGCAGAAACAGACATCCCCAAAGATCGTTGAAAAATAAAGTTTATCAGATGCAACGGACAGCACCACTGAAGCGCCGGATGAGAAGGAAGCAACACGAGGGCAAAGGACCCGAGGTCTCCTTATCGGCGACAGGTGAGTGGTGTTTGTGCAACCTCGCCTTACGGCAGACATCACACAGCTACGAAGGACCCAAAAAGAGAGAGCCTCCTTCAAACGGGTCACGGGACAGAACCAAAAATAATGCTGGGCCACTTGTTCAGCTTCACACGCAGGGGAAGCTGTGCTTGCTTTTGATCCTCTTGGCAACCAGCTGACCAGCCCCTCGGAGCAGCACACATTTGCAACAGACACCACAGAACGAAACCACCCCTTTTAGAAGTTGCCAGAGTTTATGATTAACCTCCTGTTGCAACAAACATGGCAAGGATTCAGTTTCACTTGCCGACTACTGCTGTTACGTATTACGGAAGAAATACATAAAGGCTCTCGCCCCCCCCCCAAAGCTCCCGGTCACAACGAGAAGAGTTCTCTCACCCCGTAAACAAAAACCGGTGGGAAAGCTCCTGGGTGGGAAAGCAAGCGCGAGCCTCCCCTCCTCGCCAGCTAGCATCCGTGCAGCACCCACCTGGGGCGGTAGAAGGAGGGCGAGAAATTCCCTTCCCCTGGAAAGGGACTGCTCCGAGTGTTCGCACCAATTAAAGCTTCAGATTAAAACCAGCTGTTTAAATAGAAGGAGTCCCCCGGGAGACGCGCTTACAGCATTATAGCCAGTTTCTGGTATAAACAGCTTTACATCAACGGGAGCATTTACGTTGGTAGAGCGGCATCTCGGCCCGCAGGTTAACGCTTGTTCAGCTCCGTCTTCTTAAACGGGAGCACTTAAACCCAGGCAAGGTCTCCAAGCGCATCACAGCCCGGATCCGCGTTACGCGCGGACATCGCGCTGCACGAAGAGAGCTCAGTGGCAGAAGAACGGCACAGCACATCTGGGATGCCCTGCAAGACCCCGGGACGCCAGCCTGTGAGCCTCCGAAGCAAAGCCATCCCTCCCCAGTGCCACCTCGCAGGGCAGTACCACGAGCGTGACCCGCACGTGGCAAACAACACGCCACCCGGTCTGCCAAACGTGCAGCTCGAAAGCAGGAGGCACCTCAGGGGGGGGGGGGGCAACTCCTCCACCTAAATAAAGGCTAAGAGCACCCGGCACCCAAAGGGCAAGTGAGATTCAAATTAAAAAACAAGGAAAAAGGGAAAGCGCCATGCCAGGCAGGAGACACACAGAGAAAAGGCAGGGGCAAACACCTAGGTGGGAAAGCGGAGAAATTTCCCACGTGGGTAGGGCAAACCTAGGACGTCATGCGAGGAGAATAACGAAAGCAGGAGGCTTCTAGAAACACGCGAGAAAGATTCTGAGCTGGATGAGAACGGGAGGCTGACAAGATCAGGGAACTTCTAAATTACAGGTACGGCTGGAAAAGAGAAATCCAATGAATTTCAGACCAGTGGTTTCCAGCTTGGGATCTGCAGGCACGCGGGCAGCACACAGCCTGCTTCCAAGCGGCCTCTGGGAGAGCGAACGGCAGAGAAAACCCCCGGCAGCCATGAAGCGCAGGGTAAGAAGAGGTGACCCCTCTGGCACGTGTAGTGAGGAAGTACCACGCTCCGGGGGCAGGCGCCAAAACAGCTGCCGCCGGGTGTCTGCGGGGACACAGGAGACATGGAAGGACACGCAGGGGAAGCCTGCTGCCTGGGAGCGCGCAGGAGAAATGCCTGCGCCCTGAAAGCTACCTGCGAAATGCCGCCCGTTCCTCTCCTGGCGTGTGCAAAACGGGCACGACACGGGATGCGCCAGCAGCTTTCGGTAGACAGGCGACGCGATGCCCGTTGCACAAGGCCCTGGAGACAGACCCTCCCTCACCAGCAGGAATAACGAGCTCCGCAGAGATGGCAGAGCCGTCTCCCAGCTTCGGTGGGAGAGAGACGTGCCTGCCTGCTTGGGTGGGAAGCCTCAGCGGCTTCCTGCGGGCAGCAAGAAGCCTCCCGGGGTGCCCGCGCTTAAGCGGGCCGCGGCGGTCAAGCACGGAGGCATTCCCCAGCACAACCTGCGTACGGAAAAAGCATAAAAGGCGTTTGGGAAGGCAGCGGTGCCCTGCTCGGGGCGCGCACGCCTATAGGCGAGGAGGCGACAGCTCTGGCGAGGCGGGAGCGCGGCGCGTGCCCCCCCCCAGCTCCCGCGTGTGCCGGTGTTTACGTGCCCGCGGTGTTTATGTGTGCGTGGGGCAGGCCGCAGCCAAAATAACCCGGGACGGGCGGAGGGGGGGAGGCAGGTGAGAGCCGCACCGAGACCCCGGCAGGTGGGCAGCGGGGTGCTGCGGGGGGGGGGGGGCAATGACGGGGCAGGGGGCTCTGCCTCGCAGCCTGGGGGCTCCCCTTCCTCCATAAACACACACGGGGGAGGAAGAAATAAATAAATAAACAGACAAACAAACAAATAAATAAATAAAAGCAGCGGCAGGAGGCACAACTTCCCCAGCTGCTGCTTGCCCCGGGGGGGGGGTGTGTGTGTGGGGGGTCTTACAGGCCCGGAGGGGGCTTTGGCAGGGCTAGGGGGGGGGGACATGGGGGGGCTCTGACAGACCTGGGGGGGGGGGGGGGGGGGGGGGCGGGGGGGCTGAACACAGGGGGATCCCACAGGCCTGGGTGGGGGGGGGGGGCACGGGGGGCTCTGAAAGGCCTGGGGGGGGGGGGGGGACAGAAGGGCCCTGAGGGGGCTGGGGGGCACAGAGGGGCTCTGAGGGGGCTGGGGGGGGACAGGAGGCTCTGTCAGGCCCGGGGGGGGGCACAGCCAGGTCCAGGCCAGGCGCTGCCCCCCCCCTTCATCCCCCCCCCCCCCCGCCCCGTCCCCACGCGGCGCTGCGGGGGGGCGCTGCCGGGGGCGGACCCGCGGTGCAGCAGCCAAAGCCCTCCCCCGGCGCCCGTTGGTTCCCCCCCCCCCACCTCCGTTCCCCCCCCACCACCATCCCCGTTCCCCCCCCCCACCCCCCGTTACCTGCGGGGCCCGGGAGGAGGCCGAGCCCCCTACCGCGCCTGGGCCATGGCGGGGCGGCGGCGGCGGCAGGAGGAGGAGGAGGAGGAGGAAGGGGGGGGGGGGGCGGGAGGAAGGCGCCGCCGCCGCCGCCTCCCCCTCAGGCGTTGTGGGGGGGGGGGGGGGGGGAGCGAGGAGGGGGGGGGGGGCGGCGGCGCGCGCGGGCTCGGCGCGAGGAGGGAGGGAGGGAGGGGGAGGAGGGGGCGCGGGGCGCGGGGCGCCGTGTTTGTGTCCCACAGTGCTCCGCGCGGGGCGGGCCGGGGGCGGGGCCACGGGGAGGGGGCGGGGCTACGGGGAGGGGGCGGGGCTATGGGGAGGGGGCGGGGCTACGGGGAGGGGGCGGGGCTATGGGAGGGGAGGGAGGGGGGAGGGGGAGGGAGGGAGAGGGCGCAGGCGCGGGGAGGGGAGGGGGGAGCGGGGAGCGGGCGGGCAGCACCCGGGGGGGGCACCCGGTGCGTGCACAGACAGGGCCGTGCACGCGGGACACCCCCGCTGCAAGCACCCCCCCCCCCCCGGGACCGGGCACCCCAAACAGCGCAGTGTGCGCGTGCACAGACCGGGGCTGGGCACGCGGGGCCCCCTGGGGTGTGCACCCCCCCCCCCCGGATCGTGCACGCAGGGCAGCCCAGGGCATGCATGGGGCAGCGCCGTGCACGCAGGACACACCAGTTGCACGCATGGAGCAGCACCGTGCACAGCGGACACACCAGTTGAATGTGTGGGGCAGCACCGTGCACGCAGGACACACCAGTTGCATGCATGGAGCAGCACCGTGCACGCAGGACACACCAGTTGCATGCATGGGGCAGCACCGTGCACGCAGGACACACCAGTTGCACGCATGGAGCAGCACCGTGCACGCAGGACACACCAGTTGCATGCATGGGGCAGCACCGTGCACGCAGGACACACCAGTTGCATGCAAGGGGCAGCACCGTGCACGCAGGACACACCAGTTGCATGCATGGGGCAGCACCGTGCACAGTGGACACACCAGTTGCATGCATGCACAGAGCGGGACCGTGCACATGGGACACCCCGGGGGGTGCACCCCTCTGGATCGTGCACCTCAGTGGGTGCATGGACCAGGACCTTGCACATGGGACTGCGAGGTGCGTGCATGCACAGACTGGGACCGTGTACACCGGATACCCACGTTCATGCATGCATGAACAGCACAGTGCACACAGGACACCCCCTGTGCATGCATCCCCCCGGGACTGGGCACCCCAGGCACACCAGTGCGTGCATGCACAGCCTGGGACTGCGCACGTGGGACACCCCAGGGGGTGCACCCCCCAGACCATGCACACCAGGCACGCCAGTGAATGCAAGGACCGGGACTGTGCACACAGGACAGCCCAGTCTGTGCACACACAGACTGGGACTGTGCACGCAGGTCCCTCTGGTGTGTGCACCCCTCTGGACCATGCACACAGGACACCCCAGCGCATGCACGGAGCAGGACCGTGCACACGCAAAACCTCTGTGCATGCACACGTGGACCAGCACCATGCCAAAAGGACTGTGCACACCAGACACCTGTGTGTGCACCCCCAGACCATGCACACCCCCGTCCATGCACCCCCCAGGACCAGGCCCCGTTCCCAGCGGGTGCCCCCCACGCAGCTGCTCCGGCACACAAAGCGCAGCCACGCGCGGGAGCAGAATCCGCCCGTTTACATCTACCCCGATGGAGCTGGGAGTTAACGAGCCTCGAGTTAATCCGCTCCTGTCATTTGGTCCAAATCTGCACTAACTTGGGGCAAGCGCGGTTTAATTTGAGGTGATTAGTGCGGCCATTTTCTCCGTGGTCGCTTTATTTATTTATTTATTTATTTATTTATTTATTTATTTATTTATTTATTTATTTATTGCAAGAAGTGCTCAGTAAATTGAGGCAGGAAACAGATTGAAAGGCCACCGTCCAAGAACGTTAATCAGCGGTAAAATATTTAAAAGCGGCCCCTGGAAAACGGCACGCTGCTCCCTAAATTAAAAAAAAAAAAAAAAAAACGAGGCCAAACTCCTCGTGCTAGAGTAAAAACCCTGGGACCGTTTTTTTGCTGGTTTCTTGCAAAACCAGGGGGAGAGCGGAACCCCTGCAGGCTCTGGGATCCTGCTCTCTGCTGCTTCATTCTCCTTTTGCTTCCCCTGGCTTTGCATTCGCGGGGAGCTGCAGGGTAAACCTGGTGCACTGCTCTTTTGCAATTTACTTTGATGAAAAGCAGGAGCAAAACGGCACCAATTTGGGCAAATTGCACGTGTGCGTGCGCACAGGTTGCTGCCGCCTTTTCCAGCTGATGAATAAGACATAATCTGCAAGGCAAGGAAGAATCTGGTCCTGTCTATCTGTGGTTTAATAAAGATTAATCAAAATCAGGGCTACCATCCCTGCTGTCCAAATGCTACCCCAAAAAGTGCAGAGCCGAGGGCATTTCGTGGTGACGCTGCTGCAGACCAGGTGGGTCCGGCGGACGTGCAGCCGATGCCATTTCCTGAAGGCGCTCGATCTGATTTGCCTTTTCTTGCTGGCTGCAGAAACGGGTGCCGCGCGTTGTGGCATCGCTTCGAAACGCCGATTTGGGATAATTTCGCGTACAAAGCCCCGGGTTCATGCAGCGGAGGTGACGGTGGGTCGCTGCCCTTGCTTCTGTCCTGCCCAAGCCTGGCCTCGAGCAAGCCGTGGGCTTGGCAGGTGAGGGACCGGCTCCGAACGCCCAAATTCACATTGGGAAGATTCAGTGTGGTGCTCACGGTGCCGCAGCAAAATCACCAAACCCTACAAGTACCGCCCTTAAATCAACAGCTGCTGAACCTGCTGCGTGCATCCAAGACATAAAGCTACGCGGTGAAACAATGCATTGACTTTATTTCGTTTAGTAATTAACTCTTTACATTGCTGAGCAACCGGCGAGCAAAGTGCATGGCCCCAGGAGCTGGGTGAGCGCACGACAGCAAACCAACATCACCCCAGCGAGATTTCCCCCAGAAAGCACCAAAAACAAGGAGGGTGAGTAAGGGGGACTTCTGGGTGCATGCACTGGTGGCTGCATTAGCTCACCTAGCCGTTACAGCAGCCAAACCGATCAGCCCAGACTGAAAAAAAAAAATTAATAATAATAATAAAACACAAACAAAAAAAAAGCACCTTAATTTAATTTCTTCCCCTTTTTCCTTTTCCCATGCAACCTCCCAGCTCCTGGCCGTGTTCTCCACCTGCCCCGTTAGGTTTCCAATTAGCAGCGGGGCCTTGGGTGTGGGAATCGTGTGGGTCTGGCAGTCAGCAGGCTCTGCAGAGCGTCGGGGGCTCCTTGCATGGGACGCTCATGGGTTTGGGCTTCAGCTGCCAGTAAATCCTGGGCTGCCTCCGTGCTGGACCAAGGCAGCCCAGAGCACGACTGGGATGCACGAGCAATAGAAGGTGGGGCTCAAGGTGCTGGATGGCACCCACAGCGTTACCCAAAATCCTCACGACCCCAAAACCTTTGTAGAAAACTGCGTGAAGGCTCTGTGGAAATCCACTCCGGGGATCACACTTAATAAACGAAATATTCCCAGATGCCTAAAAGATCAAAGTCACAGCTTTCCCGTAAGAGGCGACTTGCTTTTAAGCACATTTTCCAACATTGTGAGCTCGAGTCGTTGACACAGATGGAAAAACTTTGACATGAAACCCGGGTAATTCGGTGGTAAATCTGCTCCGCATCTACCGAGAGCGAGCCCGAGCTCTTTTATTGCTTGGGACCGTAACTTGGCCGGGCTGGCTGCAGTTCCGCAGGTACAAACACCAGCGGGGAAGTTAAGAGAAACCTCTGGCAGCATCGTGACGGCTCCTGGCCTCCACCTGCAGCTCGTACACAAGATGCAAACTCCTGATGCCTTGCCTCATTTAACAGGTGAGATCTGAGCGTTTTGGAAAAGGTTGGAGGCTTAAAGCCTGCAGCGAGAGCGGTGTCAGCAGCACCGGCAGCTCCTAGGGCAGCTCAGCCGTCCGGCACAGCTTCCCTTTGAGGCAGCTCTGCTTTTCCTGCTGCCAAACCTCCAGGACTGGGAACGTGTTTGACCTTCAGGGTTTGCAGGTCCAGCTCCGGTGTGCCGGCTGCACGCACAGGAATTGTCCCACCAGGAAGCTGCCCGCGTGCTCGCGCCTCTCCTGATTGCCTCTGCTGCAAAAAAAAAAAAAAATGTGCTGCTCGTGCAGATTTCCTCGCTGCTTCCGTCTGTTTTGCACCAGGAGGTCTCAAAGCCCCGGTGGGACTTGCTGTTGGCCGCACAGCTTCCCTGCCCCGAGCAGGATGCAGAGGGCACTGATGCAGGATGCATTGGAGACATGCTTAAAGATGCTCAGCCGCTCTCTGGGGGCTGGTCTCTGGCTTGGATCCTTGAATCTTTCCCCTCCTGGCTTGCTCACCGCCTGCAAGCTCCCAGAACGGGCGATCCCTGGCTCGGTGCTGTTTCACCCCCTTGCTGTAGGATGCTTCTCCCTTTGCTTCAGCAGCCCTAGGAGCAGATCCCGTGCTCTTACGGGTCTGCTTTTCTGCTCCGTGCAGGATGCTCCCCGTAGCACAGAAACCAAACGACACCTTCCAGCGCCCTGCGCAGCTTCCCTGCATTGCTCCCACCCTCAAGGAACCGCTGCCTTGCCCTTGCTTGGCACCAGCGTGCAGGAACCGTCCCCTCCTTGCTCCTGCCTGCTGCGCTCCCTGGGGCTCAGTTAACCACCCCAACCCTGCCGAGCACTTTGGCAACCCCCAGTTTTCTCCCGGTGCCCCCTCCTTTTGTGCAAGTGCAGCTTTGGGGCTCATCCTGTGAAGGACACGACGCGCTCGAGGCTGCCGGCGGCTGCAGGGAAGGTAGCTCTGTCATCAGGGGCCAGCTGCGAGCCCCCCGCGGGGTTTGGCTGTGCCAGCCTCAAGGCACCAGCTGTCCTTGTCGTGCAGGATCAGGCCCGGAGCTGGCACCCGAAAGGAAAGCAGCGGGAGGTCAGGGGAAGAGCCTGGAAATGAGCTGAGCCTGGGCGAGCGCTGCGGAGCAGGATGGGGAGGAGGGGACGTTGTGCCAAGGGCTGCAGCTGTGGGGGCACTGGGGCAGGGTTTGGGGGTTTTGTCCTCTCTGCACCCGGGATCCTGTCCTTGAGGTGTGCTGAACTGCAGCAGCCCCTCTGAAATGCTGTCAGCCAGCACCTTTGGGAATCAGGCAGCTCGCTTGGGCGACTGAGTATGAATTTATCAGGCATCCGCGTGGAGAAAGAGATCTAGAAGAGCAGAGGGGCTGAAAGAGCAGGATATGTCAGCTGAGCTGGAAATAACGGCCTAAACCAGGCGTAATGGTCCTAGGACACGCCAGGAAAGATGTTTCCGTCAGAAGTGAGGAAGGATTCATGGCTGGAGCACCAGGTGCTGGCGTGACCTTGCTGGGACACGGTGGCTGCTTCTGCCCAGGGACAATAAATCCAGCCCCGCGCGGAGCCTCCTGGGGCACGAGGAGGGCACCTCGTGCCATGGGCCTGGCTGGCTAAATTCAGCAAAACGAGGCTGAAAGAGCGTGCAGCTCCTGCCTGCTAACAGGGGGAGGAGAGGTTTAAACTGGGGAGAGAGGAAAGCAAAAGTAAAAAGGAAACCAAGGATCAGCATGAGCACAGGAGCACGCAGGGAGCAGCTATCCAGGAGTAATGCGGGTTGGGGAACCCAGCCCTTGCAGGGACGAGGTTCAGGAACACGAACAAACACCCTTTCAGCAGGTACTTGTGATGCCTGTGCCTGTGGCACAGAACCCCCCTTCCCATCCCGCATCCTCTGGGCGACGCCGGTTTTAAAGACGTCGGGGATGCCGGAGCCTGGCTTCTATCACCCCCTCGACAGCTGGGCTGTGTTTCTCCATCAATCACGATCCTATTCAGAAACTCCCCTCTCCTGCTGCCCAAACAGCTCTTCTGTGCCACACTCCTCCAGCACGACGTGGCGGAGCGAAGTGCCCTGCATCCACGTGGATGAAGCCAGCGGGGGCTGCACCGTGCCCAAAATGCTGCTGGATTTGGGGTGGAGCAGCAGCAGCTGGGCTGCCCCTAATCGTTCCCCCCAGTAAGGCCACAGAAGCATGTTACTGCCCACCAGTCCCCGCTCTTTTTGGGGTGCCGTCATGGACACGGTGACTGGGAAGCTCCAGTAAGTTTTATTTTCTGATGCCCCCATTCCTTTTTAACTTCGTAACACCCAGATTGTAACGATGCCCGGCTGTGATTGATTAGGGGCTTTTTCCTACCCGTTAATATTCCGAAGCCTTTGGCATTGGAAATCCCAATTATTGGACTCGAAGCCAGCGATGGCAACAAGACAAAAAGGTGGGGGACAAGACGGGGCAGGAGCTGGAAAACGGGACCCGGCTGTACGGGGGCCAAGGGAAGGCACCTGAAGCGAGCGTCCCACAGGGTTATAAATAGGGTGTCACGCGTCCTGTGCCCAGGGCTGCAGTGACACATCCCAGGGCCAGATATCGCTGCCCACACAGCCCAGCAAAATAGCTGGAAGGTCTGCGCCGCCACGTGCCAGGTTTCAGCAGCCCTGCGTTTCAGAGGACGGCGCTGCACACGGAGAAACAGCACCGAGGTCTCACTGCAATATAAAAAGCGAAGGGGCCAGCAACCCTCCTGTTTTAGCCCGAGGCTGTGTTTCCTCCCGGTAAGCAGCAGAATTGGCTGCGCGTACATAAGCGCAGGGAGGAGGTGGCTGCTCATAGCAGGCTGCAAAACAGAGGACGATTCAAACTTCTGGGGAAGCGTTCTTGCTCCCTGGGTTTTGTCAGCTCTGTCACATGATGTTTTGGTTCAGCATCTTAGAGCTGAATTAACTGTTTATTTAAAACAGAATAAGCTACTGGAAAGGGAGATTTAAATATTGCTTTTGGGACAGAGACAGAAAACATCCTGCGAAAAGCGTTAAAAAAAAAAATACAAGAAGGTGATTGGCAGGAAATCCTTTATTGAAGAGGTAAAGGCAGAGTCACAAACAGACTTGTTCTCAAAGTCAAAAACAAAGAAAAAAAGATAAAATCAGAAAACAGTATTTTTTTTTTTTCCCCTTGCAACCGAAGTCCCGAGCTCACTTCTTTCGGATTTGTTCCGCTTGCAAAGCTCGCCCTGATTTGTGCACGCCGGGGGAGCGAGCCCCCCGCCGTGTAACACGGGGGCCGCACGCGGAGCGAGACCTCCCCTCTCCGGCACCGCCGCGGGTTTCGGAGCGGGGACGTGGGAGCAGCATGATAAAACACAGACAGTCTTTTTTTTTTTTTTTTTTCCCCTTTTTTCTTCTCATTTCCAGACAGCTACTGTACAAAACAAAAAATTTATAATAAATACCTAACACGAGAGGCTCAGTACGTTGCTACAATCCTTCACTGAAGGGAAACATATATATACACATATATATCCTAATATATAACCTCTTGGACTTAATCAGCGTAAAGGCTACGTGTTTCTACAGGAAGGCAGGACGGGAACAGCACGTGCCAGACCCCACACCTCACCCAGACCCCGCACCCCAGCCCCAGGCAGGGCCCTATCAGCATCCTGGCTGGAAAAGCAAAAAAAGATCAAAACTGGGTGCGTTTTGATCAAAACCAGGTGCATTTTCTGCAAGGAGCCTCCTGCCCTTGCACAGATGTGCACCTTCAGCCGCGCTCCTGCGGTTGCTCCTTTGACATCCCGGGGAGGTGCCAGGGGAAAACGGGCACAGTGCGGGATTTGCCTGCAGCAGGGAGGGTTTTTTTGCATAGGGGAAGCTCTGGCTAAGAGGCTGCACAGCTAATATGAGAAACTGGAAGAGGCCCTTGGCGTGCAAGACTCCTGTGTGGGGCTGATAAATACGGACGTTTTCCTTGGCACCGTCTCAGGCTGAAATTTCTGACCCATCCTAAATGGATGCTGGTTACAACGCTGGAGAGGAAACACATGCTCGCCTTTGAGCTGAAACCCTCTCAGATGCAAAGGGGAAAAGAAAATAACCCAGCAAGGCTACATGACTTTAGCATCCAGCTATTTGTTAGAGCGAGAGGCCTTAAATTCCTGGAGATTAATTAGCAGACAGAGAACATTGCCCGAAGGTAGGTCTGAACTGCAGCCCAAGCAGCTCTGCATCCAAACTCCGCAGCTGGCCTTTGTTTTTTTCTTTTCTAAAAAAGAGCCAAGCCAAAACCCTCAGCCCTCTGCTCCCTGGTTATACGCCCCTTGGCTTTGAGAGGGGTCAGCCACCGAAGGGGTGAACGTCCCCGCTTTCCGAACCTAGGTTAGGGGACGGGCTTCTGGCCAGTGGCTCAGCCCCTGGTCCCATCCTGCACGGTGGGCACAGCACCAGGAAGGGTTTCACGCCAGCTCAGAGATGAACCCCCTGCTCCAAACCCAGAGGTCCACGTCGACTGCAAAATCCTCAGCCCTCTCCCTGCTACCGCAGAGCTTCAGCACAGCGTCACATCTCCACGCCGGAGCCTCCTCGCAGACAAGGCAGGCTGTCTGCTTGGAAAGGGGGCAAAAAGAATTTCTCCCAAAGGCACGGTTCGCAAGGTGGACCTGCCATTCTGTCACCTGCAAGCTGGTGAAAACATCTGATCGCCCCCCAGCCCTTCTTGCAGAAGCGCCCTCTCGTTTTGCAGCAGTGTTTCCCGTGCTCAGAGCAGCTCCTGGACAAAAAGCAGCTCCACGAGGCCGCTTCGTTTTGCAGAGGGGGAAAGACAGATGTAGCGAATCCAAGTCCTCCTGCTGCTGCCAGCCAGCAGGAGCGAAGCCGGGTGTTTTTGCTGCGGGGACGTGCTGCTCTCCTCAATCCAGGTTGGGGTTTCCAGCCCTTTTCTCCCACTCCCCTCTGCCATGGGAGAAAGGCAGACAGGAGGGGCCATTCCCCCTGGGAATTCAAGGGGGGAGACGCATGCCTGGCCATCCGCAGGGAAGCGGCAAGGGGCACACAGAGAGGAGCCTCTGGACGCTGAGACATCCACTCACGGCACGATGTCCATGACAAAACATTTGCGGATTCCAGCCCAGCTCCCAAGGCAGCGGCTGCTGCCAACACATGTCCAGCGAGAGGCGACTGCTTCAAAAGGGGAAAGTTCAGCGAGTGAGCAGCATCTGCGCCGCGGCCAGACAGCGTCCGGGCTGGGAGAGGGGGCCCAGCCGGTCCCTGCTGGGCAGGAGGAGCTCCAGCCCTGCGAGGCTCCGTTTTAGACCTTCCAGTCCCAAATTAAGCGGGGCTGGAGCCAAACGCTGGATCTGAGCATCCTCACGCGCCCCAGGCTCGGGAAATCAGGGTTGAGCGGTGGCACCGGTCGCTGCGGTGGGGTGGGAGAGGCTGGGTCTCACTCGGCACCTGCGGGTCCTGGGGATGTTTGGGAAGGGGGGGGTTGCAGTGTTGGAGGTGATAAATCCGGCAGGAAGCGTGACGATCCCATAGCCCGGCCTCCCACCTAACGCATGCCCTCAGCTCGGTCCTGCTGCAAGCCAGATGAGCAAATTATCTTTGCAACTAAAAGCGCAGCTGATAAAGTGAGCATGCAGCGCACAGAGCCAAGGAAGACAAGAGAGGGGATGGTGGCACAGCCAAGTGGCCCTTCCAGAGGGGAATGGGGCACAGCAATAGGCGTTTCACAGCCAGAGCACTGCAGAAGCTTTAATTAATCCTTGTGGCAACCCTGCAAGTGGGATCGGGTGTAATTAAGCCTTGGTTTTAGAGCTGGGGAAATGGAGGCGTGGAGACAAGAATTCCTGGTGGGGCTGCGGCTCAGGGAACAACGGCGGGTGCTGGGGGATGTTTGGAGGCAGAGGTTTGTCACCGCCTGGATGATAAATCCAGCAGAAGCTGCCACAACTGATTAGCCCAGCCCTCAGCTCATTCCCTCTTCCAGCCAAACGAGGGAGTTATCTCCAGCTGAAACCACAGCTGATAAAACGCTCCTTGTGCTCAGACACCCACACTGCTGCATGGCGGGGACAGCGACCCGACCCGACCTGCGCAGCGGCGCTTTTGGAAAGAAACCCTGAATTTATCACATCCTAGACCAGCACCACCCACCCCAGCCCTCCTCGGCCCGCAGCCCCAGCCAGCCAGAAAGGAAAAAAGAAGCGATTCCTCCCCTTTTTGCTGCCGTTATTCCCCCCTCTGAGGTAGATGCTGATGGGGGGGGATGAACTACGGGGGTACCAGCGGCTATCGTCCTTGAGGGCATCTGCGTCCCCATCCCCGGGGGTCAGGAGCATCGCCCCGTCCCGTCCCGTCCCCACTCAGCACTGCCGCAGCAGGCAGGCGGCGGTGGCCGGCGGCGGCCCCGGGGAGCTGCATTTCTCCGGGGCGATGATGGTGCCGGTGTAGTGGATGCAGGAGGCGTTGCGCGTCCGCACGCCCTCGCCGCACGTCTGGGAGCAGGGGGACCAGGGGCCCAGGCGCCAGAGCGGGCAGGGGACGTCGCCGCAGGGCTTGATGTCCTCGGGCTTGAGGGCTCGGTCGCAGGTGGAGGAAGGTTGGCCCTCAACGTCCCGGCAGTCCACCGTCCGCCTCTGCCAGCCCGAGCCACAGGTCTTGGAGCACTCGGACCAGTCGCCCAGGACCCACTGGGAGGTGAGCATCGGGCGGATGACGTTGGCCGACTTCTTCTCTTTGCCCTTCTGCTTGCTGAAGGGGACGTCCTTGGGGATGAAGAAGGTGTACTTGACCTTGGGTGGGAAGACCTCGCTGGCGATGGTCAGCAGCTGGACGGTCAGCGGCTCGGGGAGCTGCCGGAAGCTCTGCAGCCTCTCCAAGGTCGTCATGGAGCCGCTGTACTTCAGGATGGTCCCCTTAACGAGGATGTCCTGCTCCATGGCTGAGATGGCGAAGTCGCCGTTCAGCAGGTACTTGCCCTCCAGGGTCCTCAGGGCCAGGTAATTCCCGTCGTGACGGACCCCGCGGTGGCTGCGCTGCTTGATGTCGATGTTGGTGGCCCCGGCGGGGATGGTGACGATGTCGTTGTAGCCGTACCTGCGTGGGGCAAAGCGACACGGTTATTTTCTGGGCCTGTTGAGAGGAGGCCCGTGCAGGGGATAACATTTTCCAAGAGGGATCACGGCTCTGAAGCCGTCTCTCAGTATCCCAGGGTGCTGCGGCTGTGCCAGATGTGCGCCAGGCTGGAAGAAATCCCTAAATTACATGCAAAAATGAGCAACGCGATCAAAGGAATTATCACAGTGATCATCCTCGGGAGGAAATTCCGGTTACTTTCATGCTGCCCGCACTCCCTTTCGTCTGAAACGGCCGCAGCATTTGGCACCAAAAGCCCAGATGTGCCCGGAGACTTTGTCGCTGCTGAAGGCGCAGTGGGGCAGGGGAGAGGCGGGCGCATCACAGGGTGGGTCCGGGGGCCAGACCTCGCTGCCAAAAACAGATCAGGAGCCAAACAGTTACCAGCACAGCCATCGCAGGCTGCGGATGGCTTGGCGTGAACTGGAAAGGCTTTCCTAGAAGGCAGCAAGAACCGGGGCAGCAAAAAATACCCGTGCCAGCGCCTGCAGTGCTGTAATGCCGACTGGCAGCCGTGCCAAAAGTGCCGCCCCGTGCCACGGGGCCAGCAGGGGTCTCGTGTGCATTCCCCAGGTTGATGCTGCGGTCGGTAATTACCGTCGGAGTATTTTGGAGCAAAGCCTCCGGGTCAAACCCTGCTCTCAGTCGCCCTGGCCTCCATAACCCTGATCTTAACGGGATCTCTTCTTGGCCGTAGCTACCACGCTAATCTCTCCTTAGTCAACCACAAACAATTCATAGGAGAATGGAAGCTCCATTCATCTGGCTCCCTGGAAGGAAACCATTTAGGAAATCTAATTTGACTGCGTGAGTCACCTCGCCACATGGAATGGGATGTGCTGGGCTTTTGTTGCTATCTGTTCAGCAAAGCCTCCGTGGGACACATGAACTCCGGCTCCTGACAAAGCATCTTGGGCGAGGGAAGCAGCTGCCTCAAAGCCCACGTCCTGGGACCAAACCTCACCCCAAGCCAGGGAGAAGCTGAGCTATTTATATCCTGAATCAGCCCTCAAAATGTGCCTCAAGCAGGCTCCCTGCACTGCGGAGGGATTCCTATCATAAACTCCTCAATGCGACGGCTTTATTCCCGTATGGGGTGTCAGCACCAGCTATGGTTTTCGGAGATAAAACTCCCCCTGCAGAAGACTGCCGCAGAGTAAAGGCAGCGAAGCCCTGGAGTCTGGGGATGAGCTCAGCCCGCGTCTGCAGGGCTGCAAACCCCGGTGGCTCCTTGAGTCCACAGACGCAGCCCACAGCTGGGCGCAATGCTTCGGGTGCAGAAAGCAAAACGTCTTTACATAGCTTTGGAGGATTCCCAATATTCCCGGTCCAGCAACAGAATGGAAGGATTTCCTAAACATCACGCTGTTTCCCAGCAGTGAGAAGCAGAAGCAGGCCCTCTCTGGTTTTGCTGCTTGAGAGCAAAACACGCAAAGCCCCAAATATCCAATTTACCCCTCTGCACCACGGCAGCTTCCAGAGCCAGCACCGTAAGCCAGGTCCTGCACAGCACCCCCTGCTCCATGCAGAGACACCCCAGAACCAGCGGTGGGGACCAGGGGTAGGGGCAGGGGAGCCAGGCAGGAGCCCGGCCGTGGAAACGCTGCCTCTGCTCTTTGATAAGCCCGGGCCTGGTCTCGTTTCCTCTGTGGCGAGCGTAGGAAGCGCTTACGCAGACGCTGGGCTTTTGTGAACATCTGCCCAGCGCTCCGGGGCTGGCTGCGAGGGACGGAGCGAGCAAAGCTCCCCGGCCAGATGTTGCCGGGTCAGGAGCTCTGCGGAGCGAGAGCAGCTTTTCCGATCGCAGCCTGGAGAGGAACAAACGCGTCTCTGCTCCCTTCCGACGGCCTGGCGCTGCTCTTCTCCCCCAGCCCCTCTCTGCGGACCCGCTCTCCCCTGAGCCTTACTTGGATCTGTTGAGCGAGCCGGATATTTTCCTGCAAGTCGAGCCGTTGCCGCCGCACACCCCGCATTTGTCCAGCTTCTTGGAGGACCCGACGACGTGATCGCAGCCGGCCTTGATGCACTGCCCGTGCACGCAGATGGAGAGGGTCTCCGGACCACACAGCGTCCCGTCGATCACCTGGGGAGGAGAGGGCGAGGAGGAGCAGTCAGGGCACGGCTGCCTGCAGGGATTTGCTCTGACTCAGGGTAGGGACAGGCGTTAGGAATTGCCATCACGAGACACCTTACTTTGGCCTCAAAGACTTTAAACTCGCTCCTCCCCCTGGCTCGGCAAAAGAGCTTGCAGCGGTCCCGGGGGGACACCCCGGCGTACTTGGGGACCCACTCCAGCCGGTTCCCGTCCAGGTCGGTGAAGTTGTAGCTGTTGTACTTCTCACACTGCTGCTCCCGAAAGCTCTTGCCTGGAAGGAAAGGCAAAAATGTGACCCCAAAGCCCTGGGCTGGGAGGCAGGAACCATTATCCTCTTCTGCCATCGTGGAGACACAGGAGAGACCCGAGGATGGGGGGAGCACGCGGGGAGCACACGGAGGAGGGACGCTGAGTGCCTCCCACCCGACCGGAGGGATCGCAGCCCCCGCAGACGGCTTTTGCCCAAAACCGCCTCCGACGGACTGCAGAGCAATCACAGGATGCTGGAGAAACAGAGAGAGGGGAGTGGGTGAGCAGATGGGTGGCTTACCATCCTGCGGGCACTCGTCGGTGTGACACGACTGGTAGCGGGTGCGCTGCCCCTCGCAGTACCTGCCGCCGTGCTGGGGCCGGGGCCGGTCGCAGTGGCGGTGGGAGAACTGCACGCCGCCGCCGCACGTCCGCGAGCAGGCGCCCCAGGGGCTCCACGGGCCCCAGTCGCCATCCACCGCCGGCTGCAAGAGGCCACAGGGGGCTGAGAGGGGCGGAAGAGGCACAAAAATTCCCCTCGTCCGCCCCCAGCTCCTCTCCCCGTGCCGCTAAGCGGGGCCCTGGTCCAGCAAAGCACTTAAGCACATGCTTTGCGTGAAGTTGCTGCCGGCTTCCACGAGTTCGCGTGCTGGAAGTTTGCGCTTTGTTGGCTGGCTCAGAAATCGCTGCTAATACCCCCCGGAAAAAAAAAAAATAAATACATCAGTTTAATCAGAGTTAATTGCAGAGCTGCTGGCTGCTCGCTCTGGTTAGGACCAGCCTGGTGAACGCGCAGCAGTGCGCTTCTAACACAAATTAGCAAAAAGCACAGTGCTGTCGGAGGAGATATCCAGAATATAAACCCAGCAAACCCCAATATGATCCCAGAGACTGTGGGATGGGGATTTGGGAACCCCAGAAATCCACGTCCCAGCCCGGCAGCCCCACGTCCCCCCGAGCTGTGCCGGTACCTGGGGCTGGAGCGCGTCCTGGGGCAGGCAGGCACCATCCCAGCAGAGCCCGCCGCCCTTGCAGGGGGTGCCGTCGGCCCAGGGCAGGCTGCCGTTCTTGGTGTGGCACAGCGGCTCCCCGGTGCCCATCCTGCACCACAGCTGGGCGCAGATGTCCTCCTCCGTGGTGTTGGGGCAGTGCTGGAAGTCCTTGCCGAAGATCTGCTGGCACTGCTGGTCCAGGCTGTAGAGGGCCCCTCGGCCGGGCAGCTCGGCGGGCAGGGAGAGGGCTTTGGCCGGGGCATCGAGCAGGCAGTCGCCTGGAAGCGGCAAGGAGGTGCAAGAGTTAGGCTGGAGATGCATCCTGACACCACGGGTGGCACCGAGAAGGTGACCAGAGCTTCAGCCTGCGGTCTGACTGAGCGCCCTCCACCCCACGAACCCCTCCAGGGCTTGCAAGGAGCCCGAGCAACCGAGGAAACCGCTGCCGAGCCTTACCGTGCCCGCCGTCCAGGAACTCGGTGAGGTACATGGCGCTGCAGGGCGACCACGGCTGGCTCTTGTTCAGGTGGACAAAAAGCGGGGCCATCATGTGGTGCTTGCCGAGGGGCCCGAAGAGCCGCTCGCAGGTCTTGGAGTCGTCGTGGGGCATGCTGAGCACGTGGCCTGGGGAGCAGGGAGCACCTCTGTGAGTCACCTGCCGTTTCCTACGGCTGCAAATGCTATTTGCTTCCGTAAATCCAAAGCGATAAACAAAATGCTTGCTTGCTGTAACGCAATGATGCATGAGATGTTGGGGAAAACAACCCAAATTAGCAGATCTCCAGGAGCAAAACAAGGGTGAGAAGCTCCTGGTCCCATGCCGTAGCTCGTCACAGCTTAGTTACACCAGAATAAGGCACCCATTTCTACCAGCTCTGGCACTTGTAAATATGTTTGCTCACATAAACCAGCCCGTGCTGGTGCCTGAAGCCCCCCCGGTGCCACGACAGGCTTTGCAGCTGGTACCCAGAGTGGAGATGCCAGTGCTGGGCTGAAAACAATATAAAACACACACAAAAAAAAAACAAAACAGGAAAAACACCAGAGGCTGTGCATTACCCAGTTCATGAGCCAGGGTGTAGGCTGCCTGCAGGCCCTCGTCCTCGATCACCGAGCAGCTTTTGTTGCGGTCGCACATGGTGCCGATATCCGCCACCCCCAGCGTGTCGCAGCTCTGGTGCCCGCAGAAATCCTGTCAGAAGGCAGCACCAAGAGTGGTGAGGACGGGGAAACCCAAAACTTGGTGCCCAGAAAGCACCAACCCACGATCTGCTCGGCTCATCCCCACCGGGAGCTCCATCCCGTGCTCTCCTCTCCCTCCAGGGCCACCTCGATGCCTCATCTCCCCCCCCAGCCCGTGCCAGGGGTCCCTGCGGACCTGTCTGGTGAGCAGGATGGCGGTGTCGTAGTGCTCGGGGTGCCGGTCGCTCAGGGGATTGAACTGCTGCTGCCAGCTGCAGAAGTTGCGCAGGGTGAGGCCGCCGTTGTCGGACACCTCCGGCCCCGCCGCCTCGTCGTCCACCACCAGCACCTTCACCACCACCAGGTTGATGGCGTTCTTCAGGCTGGGGTGCTTGTAGATGCGGGCTGCCATGGACATCAGGGTCAGGACGTGGTTCTGCAGGGAGGGAGAGGGATGGGAAAAGCCTTGGTGACACCTCATCCGCGGGGGTGCGTGGTGTACCTCGCATCTGCTCGGGGCGACTCTCAGTTTTGCTAGGCAATGAGAAATCAGACCCGTTTATGAAGCCTACCACGTCCCCACGGAGCCATGCAACCACCTGGGCTGGTGGACGAGGTGCTGCCTTCCTGGCACACGGTGCTGTGCACCTTGTGCCAGCGGGAAGGACGCGGCAGGTTACGGGCAGGACGATTCCACCCCGTGGTCATTGCCTTGTCCCCTTCTCCAGCCTCCGCCTGTCACATGCCGTGAACCCTTTGCACCCAGGGACCCTGTGGGAAAGCCTCACGTGTCCTCACCAGTGCTCCTGCATATTCCCAGGGCATTAACCCTGCCCTCGTCTCCCCGGGGCAGGGGCCGCCGTGCGTGCACAGCCGCCGCTGCTGCAAATTTCCCTCCTGCTGCTGCAAAATTCCTGCCCGTGCCGGTCGGCAGGGCCCGAACCCGATGTCCCCAGCCACAAGCCACGCTTTCTGCCCACGACACTCGGCACTGTTACTCCTTGAACGTGTTCTCTGGCCTCGGCCCACGCGTCCGAGCCGCGTGCGGCTCCTTCCCACCGCGGTCCCTGCTCGTGAATGGGGCTCGCTCCCACCCCGGGGCTTCTCCCAGCAGCATCCTCTGCTCGGCGGCTGGGACAGCCGGCGGTTACTTCATATGTCAAGTGCGCCAGCAACGTTTAGGCTGATGTAAACATCTTATCGGAGCATCGACATTCCTCTTCTGCTTGGCACCCGTTCACAGACCCGGAGTCAGGGGAAAAAAATGCGGCTATTACACAACACGCGAGTGTTGGGAAAGAGAAAGTGGCTTCTCCCGGCCCCAGACGGGTCGCCCCGCCGCGGCACCGCCAGCCCACGGAGCCGGCGGGAGCCCCCCGTGTGTGTCTCATGTCCCGGGCCAAAACACGCAGCGAATGTCGCGGAGAAGTCACCGCCGAGGCCAGAAACGCGGACGAGGTCCCTGCGAGCGCAGCCACTTGCTCCAGGGGACGGGGGAACTGTCTATCCCATGGGGAAGTCCATTGGGAACCTACCTAAAAATAGCACAAAGCCTTCCTAAAATTACCCCTGGGAGGACCTAGAAGGATGCTCTGCAGGTCCACAGCCTCCCATTTCCTCTGCATCCAGAGTGCTCGTGTAAAACCACGCGGCATCGCCAGCCATTGAGGGGACGATGCGAGAAAAAGGGGCAACTTCTTCCCAACTGCACTGCGGGGAGGTTTTCCTCTCTACAATAGTCTTAAGGTCAATACGTGCACCACAAAACGTGCCTGGGACACAGAAGCTAACCTTAATGCCATCATTCCTGCTCAAGCACTATAAGAGGCGTTAAAAATCACGGGATCATCCAGCACCTTGGAGCAAATCCTGCCCTGTCCCTGTCCATCCCCTTCCAGGTGTCTCACCAGTCTGTATTTTTTCACCTGGGAGCT
Organism: Anser cygnoides; assembly: GCF_040182565.1. Taxonomy (NCBI): domain Eukaryota; kingdom Metazoa; phylum Chordata; class Aves; order Anseriformes; family Anatidae; genus Anser; species Anser cygnoides. The sequence continues at coordinate 7,629,221 of NC_089893.1, read as the reverse complement.
CTCAGAGCCCTAGGATGTGACTGTGGGGCTATGCCCAGCCAAGAAACTATTTCAGTAGCGGGAACGCGGGGGCTTGGAAAACATCCGTCTGCCTGCCCTCCATCTGCAAAGCGCCAGAAAGAGCTGGAAAGATGTAAAGTGAACCAAACAAACGGCTATTTAGCACGGATTAAAAGGTCAAATTCACTTGTTCCACCATCTGGTGTCTATTTATACCCGTCCTTGGACCGTGCAGGAGCTCACTGGGTTTCGGGTGGCCCAATGCAGGACCCCAACTGCTCCGGGGAGAGCAGCAGCCCACCTGCATCCCTCCTTGCTTTGGCCAAGGGCTCGGAGTTGGCGCTAAAAATGAGCTACGGGGTCCCCAGGGCTCAGGAGAGGCCGACTTTGCTCTTTTGGCCAACGACCGACTACAGATGAGCCGAATCCCGCTCCTCGCATCCTCCCCGTGCCTTTGCAAAGAGGCTGGATGAGCCACCTAGGAGGTAACGTTCGGGCTCGTGGGCTGATTTCTGTCTCCTTGCAAGGTGCCGCTGTGATTTCCAACCTGCGCCCTCGGAGATCTTGGCAGGATTTCTGTCCAGCTGGTAAATACGGCCGGAAAACCAGCCCCTCGAGGTGCCAGCCCCCACGGATCGCGGGAGCATCCCTTCTCTGCTCCACCTGCCCTGCAGAGGTGGCACAAGGGTCTCTACAGCCTGGCTCGTTTTGCTCCCAAGAAGACCAAATTCAACCCTTTTTCCCCCCGAAGTGCCCGTGCCACAGCTCTGTTACTCCTCCTGCCGCAGCACTGCCATTTCCTACCCCAGCCCTGACATTGCCCTTTCCTACCCAAGCCCCGAGCGAGCCATGCATGTGCGCCACCGGCATTGCTGCTGTGCCTGGGGAGGAGGAAGAACCCTGCTCGGGCAAACTGCACGGCAGCCACTTCGCAAGGAGAAAACTATTTATCTAGACCCGCGGGGGACTCGATCCTGGGGGAGACAACGCAGCCCTTACCCAGGCAGCTGCCTGACGTGGTTACAGGTCACGGGACTGCCAGCGGCAAGCTGTACGTGCGGCGAAGAGGCTCAGCAATGAAAAAAATAAATAAGTTGGAGCACAGAGAACTGGAGTGATTGCTTGCAACTTGCCAATGCCGAAGGATTGCGCTTTCTGATACAGGCTCTTGCAAAATCTCTACTTACGTTCATCTTCAAAGGAAGCACTTGGAAGCTGAAGGCTGCAGAGATCCCCAAACTGTTTTGTAAAATTACTATAATTTTTTTTTTTGGGGGGGAGGGGGGACCTGGGGGGAGGATAAACCATGCTTAGACCGACACTATTGCTGTGGTATGCACATGATGATCTAATGCCGTGGTCCCACCCAGTGCAGGAGGATGGCAGGGTGCAGCCCCCGGCACGGCTCGCCTCCCCCCGACACGCTCCCCAGCTTGCACTGGGGAAAAACACCCGCGGAGCCTAACTGCTGTGCTTGGCCTGCTCTAGGGCTGTAGGTTTGTTTGTTTGTTCATAAGGTTGCTTTTTTTTTTTTTTTTCCCCTCCCCTCCCTTCGCCCTAGAAGCCAGCATTTCTGTAGGGGGAGAGAAGAAAAGCGCTGAGATTTCTGGAGAGCGGACAGATGGAAGGAAGAAAACACAGGGTCAGATGTGAGGGCTGCCCAGCTTTTGAAAACAACTGGTGAAAACACATTTCAGCCTGCCTCCCACAACATCTGCCTGGGTGCCCTGTAAAATCAGTGGTGGCAGCCAAGGGAAACAGGGGGACAAGCTGGGGGCAAGGGGGACAGCCACACCTCACCCGTGCCTGGCTGCCCCATCCCTTTCCCTTGATTTTCCTCCTCTCCCACCCCTCTTTTCCCTCCTTGCCGGATATTTGGGGCTGTCCCACGAGAGAAGCAGCTGCCCCTTGCCAGGCCAGGGATACGGAGGCACGGCAGCACTGCTGCATGGGCCAGCGGAGAGCGAACTGCGTCCCCGAGGGGCTGCAGGGGGCGGCCCGAACAGGACTCCCCTCGTGCTATGCCTTTCATACCGAAGCCCTTTTTAATCAGCACTCAGCGGCAGGGCTGAGGCTCGGCAGCTGTTTAACATTACGAGGAGGAAGGCAAGAGGAGAAGAGCAGCACATCTGCCAAGGGGATGCTCGGGGGGTGCACGCCCCTCCTGCCCCGCGCAGCCGCGCGCCGGGGCTCCTCCGTCCCCTTGCACCTAGGTCTGGGGAAACGCAGGCGGTGCTGGTGGAGGGCAGGATCGGTGCAGGTTCCCTTTTGCTTTGCAAAAATCCCTGTTAATCCCATCCCTTGGGATCGGCTCAGGAGGGGTTGGCTCCTTTTGTCAAGGGATTAAGTGAGCTCCAAGGCTCAAGCTGCAAAGTATCTTAACCAAGCCTAAGAGCCGGACACAAGGGAAACTGAGGCTTGGGGTGGCTTTGGCTTTACCTCCAGGTCACTCTGACAGCTGGCCTGAGCATCAGAGGTGGCAGCAGGACCCTGGCAGTGCCTGGGTGCAGGTCAGCAGTGCCCCATGCCATGCACAGGGCCACACACTCCAGCACCCGGCTGGTCTTAGAGGGGAGGAATTGCAACAGCACTCCTAAAACCTCATAAATCTGCCTGGGAAAAACCACAAAAGTCAGGAGAGGAATCCCGGCTTAATCGGCCCAACCTCATTTTGCTGTGGCCCTTGGTCACTGCCTTCACGTGCCAGCTCTTGGAGGCACGGGATACAGGCTCCTTGCATCAACGAAGAGGGAAAGAAAAGCGGGCAGCAGCCATCCCATTTGCCGAGGAAGGCTTAGAAATGCGCCTCACCCCTGGTCTCTTGGGGACAGAAATCCCACGGCAGAGATCTCCTTCTGCTGCCAACTGGCTGGGGACGTTGCGGCCAGTTTCTGTGGCTGCCTGCTGCTTTCAGGGTCGCAGACAGACCCTGGGCATGGCTGAGCACTGCTCCAAGCGCAGCCTGCATGGGGCGCAGCCTCCAGCACATCAGAGGAATTAAGCCCTGCACCATCTCCTGCCTCATTTTTCCGTAATCAAGAACCCCACTTAGTTCTGCTAGGGATACATAGTCTTCCCCCCCTTCAAAAATCATCTTGGGTTCTCTGCAGGAAAAACACGAAGAATAATTTCTGCATCCATCCTGGGGCCTCGCGCCCTTCTCTATATAGGGGAGCACTTTCTGTTCACCACCGCTCACATCCCATAAAGTCCTCCACGACCTGCTGGGTGCTCACAGGTGTAGAGCCCAGCACTGCCCTGCTGCTGATGCCCCCCCAAACCCTCCATCTCCTGCAGTCATCAACCCAGAAGAAGGATTAAATCCCTAAATCCCAGGCCTGGTTTTGCTCTCACTTCATAATTTCCTCCCGGTTTACATGAGCATTGATGGAAGCAGAATTAAGCTCTTGTTATCTAAATTGGGTTAACAGCTGAATTATAATGGCTCAATCCATGGCACAGATTGATTAAAAATAAATCACTAATAGCATTTCCCTAATAACAGCATGACATTGATTATAATTTGCAATGCTTGAATGCATCTCATGGTGACTATCTTCTGCTTGATCTCTTGCAGCTTATGCAAGAAAGTAACTGGAAATACAAACAATGCTTGTGGCCTTCAATAAATATTTAGTAATTAAAGTGTGGTTACGGGAATAAAAGTCACTATGTAAATATGGCTTCTTCTGACTCAATGTTGCAGCTGCCTGGGCATCTCCTTGTGAGAGCTCACTGGCACAAGGGAGCCATCACTTTTTTGGCTCCCAAAACCTAGGTCCTTAGGGAGAAGCAAGCAGGCTATTTGGTCCCCGAGTTGGGAGTTTCTCCCTGTATTTGTGTTGCTGAGATCAAAAGACAGAAATAGAGCAGGTGTTTGTTGGCTGCTTTTTACTGCTACGCTTGGAGGGGAAAATGTTCTAAGTGCAGAAGCTGCCACAAGAGCTGGCTGAAGTTTTCTCCCAAGTACTTAAACGTTACTGCCCTGTTCATCCTAAGCGAGATCTCTAAAAGCTTCCTTTCCACCAGGAAACACCCTGAGAGATGCTGCAAAGACACTCCTCTTCGGGACAAAGAGGAGACAGTAAAATAGGAGCCGAGCAGACTGGAAACTAATTATTAAGGTAATTAAGGGGGGAGCTGCCATGCATCTGCCCTGCAGCATCGCTCATGCTCCAGGGCTCTCCCAGCAAAGCCAGGGCACAGTTCCAGCATTTCAGCCCCTTGCAGCTCAGCAGCCTTGTGGCTTCAAGACCTTCAAGAGCTGCCACGGCACTGATGTGACCCACAGGGGTGTTATTTTTTTCTCTATCATCTCAAGCTGGGCATTATCAGGATTCCCACCCCAAAATCTATCAGAGCAGCTGCAGCAGGTTGCAGGCCACTGGGTGCTGCTTTAAAATCTTCCTGTGCCCACGTGGCTGCAGAAGGAAGATGCAAAATGCTATTTTTCCTGTCCTTTGGGGGAATCTGGGACCGCTTTCACACTACTGGAAGAGTCATTTGCACTACCATTTATTTGCCTGTTGCTTAAAGGTTTGGGTTGCTCCACTGCAAAACGGTTCTGCCTGCTGAAAGCTCTGGGGGGCTGTCTCCAAGTGCTGCATCCATTGCTCCTCGATCCCCTGCTATCTGGAGACTGAGCCCTCTGGAGCTCCTGCCAGCCCTGCTCGGGGCTACGCGAGCAAAAGCAAGCAAAGGGCAAAGCCTGAGTGATGCTGAACACCCGGAACAACAGCTGAAATCAGCTGGAGCACCGGGGCTCAGCATTTCTCAAGGTCAGGCACTGCCCGAGCAGGGCTGGAATTAAAACACTGCTTTATTAGGAGTGGAGAAGCTGGACAAAGCTGACAGAAAAAAGGACAAAGTGGGCAGAAGTGGCAAAGCCACACAGGTTTCAGGCACCCCTACCAAGCTCCAAGGGCTCCTCCACCAGCCCTGTACCCCGCCAGCCACAGCAGAGGACGAGCACTTTCGGTGCACGCCTGTCACTTGCAAAGCCCCGGGGATTTCAGACCGTGCCAGCCTGGATTTGGACGCGGGGACCCAAACAAGCCTTCCCTGCCGGGAGCAGGGCAGCACGTGCAGGGAAGCGGGGCACGGCACAGGACAATGCTGGGGAGATTCCCCCATGCAAGAGCTGGGGAAACTGAGGCACTGGGAGGAGGTCCCCGAAATCAGCGACTGGTGCTGCCGAGAGCCCCTCTGCGATGAGAAGTGCGCAGCAGACCCGAGGGATCAGCCCTGTCCTTATCACATTTGCAGTTGCTCTGGCGTTTCCCGGGCTCGAGCTCCCCGGCACCAGGGGGTCACGTCCCCACCCCGTCCCGCTGCGGGGGGTCTCCGCGGTGCCTGGCCGGGGGCAGCGCGTCCACGCAGGGAATGCTTCTGGCAGCGGCGGCGTGGGGAAAGGGCAGCGCAGTGCATCTGCTGGGCTGCTAACAGGTGGCTCGGGAGCGGGGCTGTTACTGTGCCGTTTGCTGCCTGGACCTTTTGCAGCACGGCTCTGTCCCTGCAGAGAGGGATGGGGACACCGGACACAAGGGACACTGCAGTACGCAGCCTAGGCAGGTATATGGGGTGGGTGCCGGCTCTGGAAAGGGTCCCCAACACCAACTGAGCCCCCTGCAGCCTTTGCCCAGGGACTTTTGGCTCCTACATGGTAAGCAAGAGTGGGGACAGAGCGCAGGTCCCCAGCCCACCGCCGGCTGTCCCTGCCTGTCCCTGCCCCACCAGGCTCCGGGGTGGGAAGGGGCCACCCCTTGCTGGCTCCGGGCCCCCCGAGGACCCCGGGGTGCAGCACTGGGTGGGGGGAACACGGGCTCCCCCCCTTGCTGGGCGCTCCTCCGTGCCTTAGGGGCTACGGGGGGCCGGGTGGGAGCGGGACACGGCACGGGTGGGGACACCGGGGAGCGAGGGGGGGGGACACAGAGGGATGGGGGCAGGAGGGACGGAGAAGTGGCGGGGAGGGGGAAAGGAAGGGACAGAGGCAGCAGGGGGGGGACGGGGATGGGGACGGGGATGGGGACGGGGATGGGGGCCAGCTCCGGCCCTTACCTCCACGTCCTCCCCGTAGAAGCGCACCATGGAGGCGTCGGCCACCAGCAGCGTCTCCACGTAGCGCGCCTCGGAGACGAAGCGCCGGGGCCTCCGGAGCGGCTCCGCGGGGCCGGCGGCTGCCGGGGGCCGGGGCCGGGCCGCCGTCGGGGCGGCCGTCGGGGCGGCGCGGCGCTGGAGGCGGTGCAAGCGGCGCCAGGGAGGGCCGGGAGCGGGCGTCCCGAGCGGCAGCAGCTCGTAGGCCGCCCCGTCGAGCAGGAAGGCGGCGCGGAGCCCGGCGGGCGGCCCGCAGCGGCTGAGCGCGGCGGGGGCATCGGGGCGCCCCTCGACGGTGCCCGCGTAGAAGCAGCCCCGGCGGGGCGAGGCCCGGCCCGGCGGCCTCCGGCCTCCTCCCAAACGCTGCAGGCGGAGGCGAGGGGCGAGGAAGGAGGCGTCGGGCCGGAGGCGAAGCACGACGGCGCGCCCGAAGGCGGCCAGCCGCAGCGCCAGCTGCCCCGACGGGGCGGGCAGGCGGGCGGGCAGCACCGGCTGAGCCTCCCGGGCCGGCGGAGGCTGAGCCTCGCGGGGCGGCGGAGGCAGCGCCCAGGCGTGGCACAGCAGCAGCAGGTGGAGCGGGGCCCGGCCGGCCAGCAGCGCCCGCCGCCCCATGGCCCGGCCCCGCCGGGCTCCCGCTGCCCGGCCCCGCGACGGCTGCTCCGCGCCGGCTGCGGAGCCCGCTGTATTTATACTTTTCTCCCCCCGGCTTTGACATAAGAGGTTTATTTTTGATCTCTCGCTGTTCCCCGCTCCCCTCCCCTGCCAGCCAGAGGCTGGGGGAGGAGGAGAAGTGAAAGAGAAAAAAAAAAAAAAAAAAAAAGAAGAAGAAGAAGCAGAGAAAAAAAAAAAAAAAAAAAAAGCACTTTTGGATGGGGTTTGAGGCCAATCAGGCGCCGGGAGCCCCGCCTGCCTCCAAGTGTCAACTCCAGCCTGTTACTCTCCCGGCGTTAACCCCTTCGGCCCAGCCGCTGCCCGCCCGCGGCCGGGGCCTGATCCTGCCAGCCCCGGCAGCAGGGGGGGTGCAGGGTCCTGTCCCCGCTGGGGTCTTGCAGCCGCTTTTCCCCCCGCCGCGGGGCGAATTGCCCCGGAGGGGTGCCAGAGGGGCGGCCACATCCTCCCCCTGGTTTCCTGGGGGTCCCTTCGATCGCTCCTCTGGACAGGGCTGGAAAGCACCAGGGCTTTGCGCCTGCAAGGCAGGAGGTGCCCCGGGACGTTTGGCTCTGTGGGTCCCACATCCTTTACTTTGCCAGGGACAGGGGATTTTGGGCCCCAGGGAAAGCTCCGGCAGTGACAAACCCAGGAGGTTTCCGTGCCCTGAACAGCTGGGGCCACATGGGGTTTGCTCAGGCTGCAATAAAGCAACGGGCTCCGGGGGCTAAATCAGACTTGTGGGAAATCCCTACGAGAATAAAATAATGCAGCCAGCTCCCGCTGTCCATTTTGGGGGCAGGGGGGAGCATGACTTCATTAAACACCTGGATTTCCCCCTTTCAGATCTATTTTGTCTCCCCGTCCATATTTCCCTGCGGTCAGTGGGAATCTTACAGGTCTCAGCCCACAAAAGCCGGTGGCCACTGCCACGAGTACGGAGGTGGCAAATGTTGGGAGACGGGCAGAAGCACGCTGTCGCTGGCTGGGAACCTGCTTAGCACCAGGAACAACCCGGCTGTAATGGAGCAAGGGAAATTGCTCCTTATAGATTACTCCTTCTTTCCTCTTTAGCCCTCCTTCCCCATTAGTTCATGAGATTCCTGGCTTTTGGAGCACGCTTGGTGCAGCACGGAGATATCCTGGGATGGTGGCGGGTCCCATCCTGCTCCCTGTCCTGATTTCCTAAACCTTTAACGGGGGGTAGCACACACTCAGAGCTGGGCTTGTGCCTTAACCATGCAGTGGATACGAGCCCAAGGAGCAGCTCTTCTAAACTGTGGGCTTTTCTCCCCTTAGCCTAATCCTAAAAAGACCCGAAATGGTGGAGCAGCATTTGGCACCTCGGGATTCCTGCTTCCCTGTAGCTGGGAAGTCAGAGTCCCGGCCACAGCTGGGCAGCTGGGTGCAGGGCAAAGGCGCACCCTTTGCTGAGGATGTATTTACATCTGCCTTTCTATTCTTATCTCCACTTAAAAGCCACATCCCTACCTATATAGTAAACACAGCAGTGGCTCTAAATAGCAGTGCTACCCCGGGGCCAAGGCTCTGATTACTTCTTGTCTTTTTAAAGCGCGGTTTTCTTTGACTGTAGGAGGAGAGGGGAGGAAATAAGAAATAAAGAAGAAAAAAAAAAGCAACCCCAGGCACGGTGTGGTTCGGTCTGGGACATCTCTCCAGGGCTGCGTATCAAATGTGCTCCCTCGACACCCGGCCTTGGCTGCTCTCCCCCGGCCGCCCGGCTGCAGCTGGAGGGGCTTTTTCATAGTTCAAATTTGCATTTGAAAATCGGCAGGAAAGCACAAATCAGGGCTAGGAGCCAAAAGTGAGCCTCAACTCTGTCTCCTCTAGCCCCAAAGCCCGCTGAAGGAGCCTGCGCAGGCACGCGGCTCCGAGGCAGAGGGGTGCCCCTGCGCTGAACTAGGACAGGTAAGGCTGCAGGCGATGCAGGGCACGTCTCTCCAACAGGATGCAATTTATTCCCGGCTTTCCGCTCTCCTTGCCGCATCTTTGATCTCGGAGGACATGCCTGCCTCTTAGCTTTAAGGCACCGCTGGTTTTCATTAGCGGCTCTCGCTGCAAACAGTAGCTGGAATTTCTCGTGGCCGATACAAGCCTCGCCGGGCTCGTTACGAGCGAGCTCGAAGGCACACTGCGAGACAGCGAACCCACACCTGGCTGCCCCGCCACGGCTCCTCCAGGCAGGGGATGAGCACCCCCCAAGGCTTCTTGGGGTTCCTGCAGCTTAACCCCTCGCAGGACCCCTCCACGCTGCCGACAAACCTCGCCTGCCACGGCTCTCCTCTCTGTGGGGCTGCCTGAGCATGCGAAAGCCATTAAGCACGTAGTCACCGTGATTTAAAGCCCCTTTTGATCAGGCAGCTTGCAGACGTCTCCCCCTCCCCGTGTCCCCAGCTCTGCCAGGCTGTCCCCTCCCCAGGGCTCCTGCCACCGGGCACCCATCCCCGGGGGACTTTCGCCCGCCAGGACCGGGCCCACGTTGCCTTTTGGGCGAACTGTTTGGGAGAAAAACCCCGGTAGGAACAAAGCAGCTCCTCTCCAAAACCTTGCCACTAGATGTCAGTGCCGCCCTGCGCTGCGGCTTCGCAGCCCCCCCCCCCCGGGACAGATTGCGGCAGCAAGGGGGGGGTGAGGGGGCCACAGCCAGCCCCAAACCAGCCGTGGGTTTTCCTACACCCCATCCCTTGGCAATATCCCGAACCAGGAGGATTTTTGGCTGCTGGGGGGATGAGCTGGGCATCATCCCGGGTGCCAGCAGTGCCCGGTGCGCTCATCCCCACCGCCGCAAACCCAGGGCAGAGGTGTTCAATCCTTCTCTGACAGTGAAACAAATCCCAGAGGCCAGGAGCAAAAGTTCTCCCAGCATCTCTGAGCATTTCACTTTCTGGTCAAAATAAGCAATTTCTTTAGTTTTGCTCTCAAAACGAGCAGGTTGGAAGAAATCTCGCTCATGAAAGCTCATCTGGGCTTTAAACCAGGGCCCCGGGTCCTGCCCAGCTGCCTTCGGTGGAGATGTCCTAGCCGCAAGGGTTGGACGCTGAGGGTGAGGGAAAGGGCTGCAGCCTGGTGCTGGGCTTGGCTGTGCATGAGAAGGGGATGCCTGGAGTGAGAAGCATGTGAATTAGGAGCAAAATCGATCATCCCGGGAGAAATGCATAAATCCCTGCACTGAACACAGCCGCGAGAGGGCTCCCGTGGCTTACAAGTGCCGGTTAGTCTGCGTTTAGGGCCTCAGCCTCCTCACTCCCACGTAAAAAAAAGATGTTTTTACCTTCCCCTCAGTGCAGCATTTGCTCCGGGGAAAGCCATAGTTCCTACTGGGTCCCTTAAACGTAGGAAAATCCGATTTCAAGCTCCAGATGGAAAGGGCAGGGACAGCCGGGCTGCCTCCTCCAAAATCTCTTGGTGCCGCAGACCCAGCATCGCCTGGGGACCCCGAGAGCAAAGGGCCGTGCTCGTGGCCCGGGGATTTCATTTCAAAGGCTGCAGGCTCAGATTTATAAGGCACTTACCCTTTTATTCTCAATTTTTAATTGCATTTCGATTTTTAATGCAATGCATTGCGTTAAATTACATTTAATGCCTCGATTGCCAGAGCAAGAAAGTGGCACCAGAGGGCAGCCTTGCCACGGGGGTGGTTTTGGAGCCCCACTTGCCGGCAGGTGTGGTGGGATGTGCTGTCAGGGAAGCAGGATTAGGGCTTTCCAAAAGGGTAAACCCTCTCTCCAGCACTGCAGCCTCTTGCCAGGCTTCTCACCCGAGGTTTGAGGCTTGCAAGGTGTCCTGAGAGCAGCGCATCGGTGAGAGGAGCCTCCAAGGATCTCTCCGTCCCCAGCCTTAGCGCTAAAAAAATATGGCAAGTTGTACCAAAAAAGCTCTCCTCAAAGCACATAGGAACCCCCCCTCCTCCCTATCCCACCCTCGCATGGTTTATGGGCTGACGAAAATGAATGAGCCTCATAATGGCTTGCCTGAGTGATGAGCATCCTCGGCAGCTGGATTGTGCATCGCCGTCGCCCCACGTTTATTCCAGATGTGCATAATTCTGGCAAACTTTGGGGCTTGCCCAGATCGCCACAGTTTTGCAAGCCTGGTGTATTTAGGCATATTTTCTTTACATATTTATGCCACAAATGTTGCATAAAGTTAATTAATTAAGGTTTGGCCCCACTTCGGGCAGGCCGTGTACAATACAGAGCTGTGCAGTCCTGGCTCATAAACCTTCAGGCTGGGCTGTAGGGCCCATCAGGTGTGTGCAAGAGTGATAATAAGTGTGTCACACTGGTTTGGGACCATCCTCTGTCTCCTCTAAATTTCCATTGACTGTTTCAGAGCATCCTGGAAAAAAAGCCTTTTCTCATGGCTGTCTTCCTTTAAACAGGAGAGAGCCTTAAAGAGGAGGGGATGAGCACGGAGGGGGGGGTTGGAGGCTTTCTAGAGATAGGAGCTACCACCAAGCAGAGACCTGCAAAATCAGGCAAAAATCAAGCTTTATGATTTTTTCTACATACGTCGGTATTCCCCCTAATTCCCCTATGATTCCAGGAAGCCCTGCTGGATGCCAGAGGTGACGTTGTGTGTCTGGACCATGCAGGAGGACAGCAGAGAGGAGTGTCCCTGCTCCAGGAGCAGGGGGCAGCAGGTGGACGGAGGTGGGAGCAGGTCGGTTTGCCTTTTGTCACCCTGCTCCTACACGTTGCAAGGGACATCCAAAGCACTACAGACGTGGGGAAGGAAAAGGAGAATGAGGATGCAGGAGGAGAAGAGAGCTGGGAAAACCCCAGCTGGCACTGCAAGAAGAGGTGCAGCACCTGGGGTGTCTCGGGGTGCTGCTCTGCTTGAGGATGTCCCAAGCACCGATCCTCCCTGCTCGTGGGGCAGGAAAAGAGCTGTTCTCATCCCCATTTTGTAGCATGGGAAACCCAAGCAGAGCATCCTACCTATCCCAGTCACTGCTACCCACGCCAGGACGAATCCAGTTAAATTCATTGTCTTCCTGGACCAAGGATGGGGCTGGTTCTAGGTGTCAAAGACCTCCACGTGCTCAGGTTTCTTGCGTCTCTCTCCCTCAATGACCCTATCTAGACACAGCCAGATTTTGTCCAAGCCTTTCTTTCCTGGAAAGCCGCCTAACAACACACTTTGACTCATCTTCAGTCCCCGGAGAGGATCCTCCTTCCTGCCCATGTGGTGGGGAACTGGGAGAGCACAGCCTGAACTTTTGGGTGAGAGCCCAGGCCGCCGATCTGCCAACCTTTCAGCCGAAGACAAGTGAACTGCTCGCAACGCCAGCTTTCCCTGGCTACAGCCTTTCCACTCTATCTTTGGCGTGGAGCTCTCGGCCCGTCTATTTTAAACTATTTCTTTTATGAACTGGAACATCCAGGGGATACGTGAGGTTTTTTGCTCGCCTTTTCTTTCTAGCTTCTCACACTTGGCGTTGCGACGATGATGAAAAAGTAATGGAAGAAAATAACTTGTCGGTGCTTGCTGGTGCTCGAGAAGAAGAGAGGAAGGTGGAAAGGAGCGCTCAGGCTGCTGAGCAGCTCACACCAGATCAGGGTGGGCTGTGGGTTAGGTCTGGGGGAGGTGGGATTTACCTTAAAGTGGGCTCTAGGCAAAAATCAAGGTAGGAGCCGAATTTCAGGCATTTGCATCTCACGGCCAGTAGCTGTTCTGTGAGGTCAAAAGGCATCTTCCATCTCCATTCCTTCACTACCAGGCGCTCTCTTTAGGACATCTCTATCCAGCCATTTTCCATTAAACCCAGGCAAACATCGAAGGGTGAAAAGCAGCCAGATGCAGCCTGAAATGCCTGGAAAGATTCACAGAGTGAGCCCGAGTTGTTGTCTTGGGCAGGCAGCTCCACAGAACCCCAAAGAGCCCCAGCATCCGCACTGCTGCTGGGATGCCCACGCTGTCCTGCTCCTCTGAGCATCAAGAAGCTCCCTGCCCGCTCCTCCCAGCCCAACGCTCTCTGTCCTGGCTGGTTTCTGTAATCTGCCCCTCCGCGTTGGCAGGAGACACAACAGAGATGTTCCCCCTGACCACCCTGGTTAAAGGGATGTGCCTCAGAGATAGCAGCGCCCCGAGCAGACACCACAACCCGGTGGGACCGCTCAGGGGTTTTGTCCGCGTCTTCTCTAGTCACGGGGACTGGGGAAATCATGCCATGTCCTTGAGATAAGGGAAAATAAAAAAAAAGTAATGCCTCCCCTCTTGTCTGGAGTGCTCTGAGACGTGCCAGCTGCCTGTAAAGGATGAGCCCTAGGAGCCATAGGCAGCATGTACTGCATACAGTCGACAGCTTTCTAACTCATCGCAGGCAGAAAAATGAAGGCAGCTCCATTGTGGCTTCACCTTGGCTTGCAAACAAAGCTCTGCCTAGGGGTAGGTGATTTCCCGGTGATCAGAGAGCGAGCAAGGGCAGGGGAGGCTGTGAGAGAGTAGCAGCCTGAGCTGCATCACTTAACTTCGACCCCAAAAACGCTGGTACGGTGTTAACGTCATGGGGCAGAGCTAAAAGCCAGAGTCTCAGGGGATGGAGTGGGTCCCGGCTCAGCAGATCCAAAACACTCACATTTTCTGCCTGCTTTCCCCATCAGGAGGCAGTCAGATGTTCTCCAGGCTGGAGATAAAGCCCTGCCAGTTCGGTTTGACTCATCCTCTCTTGCTGGAGAAGATCTGCCCGATGCGGCAGCAATTAACCCTGGCTAGATGGCCATGGGGCTGCAGCACCTGGAGCCAAGGTGCTCTCACGGTGCAGACAGGGACATTTCTGCTCCCTTTTCCATTTGCTCCTCACCCGTATCCCTGCAGGGCAGAGACCCCTGAGCTCCTGGCTCCACGTGCCAGGTCTGTGCTGTTTTTTTTCCCCCAGCGCTGAGCACCAGCCCCTGCTAGAGATGGCGAAACCCCTGCTGCCCTCCCGTCGCGTGTGAAGGGAAGGAGAATTTACTGTCCTTAAACACGAGGCCACGAAGAGCAAACAGAGCAGAGGCGGAGACGAGGGAAAACACGCCAGCATCCCCGTCCCACGCAGGAGCCCGGCACGGCTTCAGGAATCAGCTTTGTTCCTGAGATGTCCCCGGGAGCAGTGGGCTCAGCCCAGAGCAGGATGGTGCTGCGAGGGGCACCGCCAGGACCATGTGCCACCGGGGATGCTGCTCCTGTCTCCTGGCCTTCAGGGACAAACTCATCCCCTCGGATGGAGCAGTGCTGAGGGAAGGAAGGCTCCCTCCTGGCACCTGGAGATGCCCCAGATCATGTCCAGGCCTTTTCCCTTTCCACCTCCACCCGCTGTGCTGCCAGTTTTATCTCCTTGGCCCTCTCAGCATCCCCGGACACGTTGCATGTTGGCCAGCAGACAAAATCCCTGATTCACCAAGCACAGCCTGCGGATTTTTGGGTCACAAGTTCAGCTGCAAGGCACACAACGAAGCACAGCCCGGTGACAAACCACCGCGTGGGGAAGCGCTAGCACCAAAACGAGCCGGGCTGCAGGCTATAGGCTCTGCATCTTAAGCAGCAGCCTTGGTTTATGCTCCAGACATACACACATTTTCAGGCTGTGCTTACAGCCTTTGCTGAGGCTTGAAATCACATCAAAACCAGTGCATTTGCAAAAGGGCCTTAAAAAAGGGCCTTAATTCAGCATTAAACCAACCCCGCGCGTGGGCTGCGAGGATGTGTGTGACTTGGGTGCCCGATGGCAGCTCGGGAGCACTGTGGAGATGTCTGTGCTTCTCTGGGCACAAAACCAGCCTCAGTGGGAATGAGGGGGGGGAGACCCTCTTGGGCAGCTCCCTGTGCAGTGTGTCCCAGTGTTGGTGTGCCCATTGCCATCAGGAAATCTGGTCCTTGGCTGCAATCACCGAGGCCTCCTCATCTCTCTCCTTTTAGCTCTCCCGCTCCAAAAAATCCCGCCCGTGATGAGATCTTTCTAGCATCAGCAGCCCCGGCGTCCTTCCCACCCCCAAATCAGGGTGTGTTTGGTGGGCACGAGGAAACCCCTCTCTTCCCTTACAGTCCTTATAGTGCGCCTTGGGGTCTCAGGGGAGTGGACAACTTGGGTCCCAGCGCTCACCGAGTGGGTGAGCTCTCCCTCTGGGTGTCCTGGGGATGCGGGGAGGCTGAGCTGCCCCTGACAAGTGGGAATTGCCCCTTTGCCCCCTGGTTGGAGCCCCGGGCAGGGGCTGGGGCAGGGCAGTGAGGGATGCGCCGTGCCCAAAGCTGTTCCCATGGAGCCCCCTGGTCTGCAGGCACCAGACGTGGAGTTGTGCCGGGCTGGAGGGCGCATGGAGGGGCGCAGCCCCGGGCTCGGTGCGGGGCTCGGTCTGAAAATCAGGTTAACGGAGCCAACCCCACTACAGTGAGCAGCACACCCCCCGTCCTGCCAAACACAGCCTGTCCCGAGCAGAGCATCCCCCAATTCTCCTCCCAGCCCTCCCCCTCTCCGCACCCCAGCTTTGCTCCCCCTTCCCCCGGGGGGATTTGGGGGGGGGGGGGGTCTCACCCTCCCCCTCCTCCTCGGAGCCGAACCTGCGGGCTGCAGGGCCAGGAGCGGGGCTGGCAGCTCCGGCTTCGCTTTTTATTTATTTTTTTATTTTTTTATTTTTTTCTCCCCTCCCCTTCTCCGCTTCTCCCGGCCCCGCTCCGCTCCTCCCGGCCCCGGAGTGGCTGCGGCGGGGCCAAGCCGCGCCCCGCTCCCCCCGGGAGAAAAGCCCTATATAAAAGCCCTGCGCCCCACAAGGCAGGTAGCGGCGGGGCAGGCGGCTCGCACTCCGCTCCCTCCGGCCTCCGCCGAGTTTTGGGAAGAGGAGGAGGAGGAGGGAGGGAGGGAGGAGAAGATAGAAGAAGAGGGGGGCTCCTGCTTTCTCCCCCCCCCATGTGAGCCGGGACGATGCTGCCACTGCTGCTGCCGCTGCTGCTGGGTGCCCGGGCGTTGGGCGCGCCCCAGGGGGACACGGCGGTGGTCACCCCGCTGCGCCTCGACCCCGACATCAACGGGAGGCCCCACTTCGGGCGAGGCGGCCCCGCCGAGGCCGTGGTCTTCCAGCTGTCGGCTTTCGGGGAGGATTTCTACCTGCACCTCGCCCCCGACGCCCGTTTCATCGCCCCCGCCTTCGCCGCGCAATACCTGGGCACCGCGCCCGGTGCCGCACGCCCCCGTCCCGGCCTCCGCCACTGCTTCTACTCGGGGGATGTCAACGGCGACCACGAGTCCTTCGCCGCCCTCAGCCTCTGCGGGGGGCTCCGGGGGGCTTTCGGCTACCGAGGAGCCGAGTACACCATCAGCCCCCTGCCCGGGGGGGCGGCCGGCGGAGCCCACCGCCTGCAGCGCCGCGGTGCCGGCCTCCCACTCGGGGCCTCCGCCTCGCGTTGTGCCGTGGGCTCCGGCCTCACCCCCGGAGTCCTGCAGGCGCTGGCCAAGTACCGGGGGAGGGCTGGGGGGGCGCCGGGGGGGAGAGCCAAGCGGTTCGCCTCCGTGCCCCGTTACGTGGAGACCTTGGTGGTGGCTGACGAGTCCATGGTGAAGTTCCACGGGGATGACCTCCAGCACTACCTGCTGACCCTCATGGCCACGGCCGCCCGCCTCTACAAGCACCCCAGCATCCGCAACCCCATCCAGATCTCCGTCGTCAAGTTCCTCCTCATTGGGCAGGACGACAAGGGGCCCAAAGTCACCGGCAACGCCGCCCTCACCCTCCGCAACTTCTGCGCCTGGCAGAAGAAGTGGAACAAAGTCAGCGACAAGCACCCCGAGTACTGGGACACCGCCATCCTCTTCACCAAGCAGGTGGGTGCGGGTCCCCGGGGAGGGGGGGACGACCCGGCAGGGCTGCCCCCCCTCTCCCCCAGGAGCCCTGCACCCTGCCGCCCCTCGCCTCCCACCTCCTCTGCATCCGCTGCACCGTGCGTGTCCCCCGTCCCCCCCCCCCCCAGCCCCAGAGCCCTTTCCCAAGGAGCCCTCCACCCTCACTGCCTGGCTTGGATGGCAAAGGGGGGGCGGCGGGGAGGGAAGCAGAGGTGTGGAACCTGCTTGAGCCAGCCTGGTTTTGGCCGGCAGCCTGCAGAAAGCGCTGCTGAGGGGTGAGTGAGGCCAGGAGGTGTGCAACGGCAGGTTGTCCCCATGCACAGAAACCTGCCGGTCCCTCCCCGAGGAGGGGAACCCCCCCCCCCCAGCATTGGCAGCTAGCTCCGTTAGAAAGCAGCCACCACCCCAAAAAGCAGGGTCTGAGCCCAGAAGAGGAGGAGGAGGGTGGCCAGACCCAGTTCCCCCCGGCTGGGAAGCGCTCGTGCGTTGCAGCTTGCGGTGGCACCTGCCAAGAAAAAACCTCTCCCCGCTTCCTCTGAGTCATGCGCGAGGTCCTCCCGAGGACCCGCAGCTCTCCTCTGCGCCCCGGCTGCTCCGCGTGGACCCAGCTCAGGGCTAAGGAAAGCACCGGAGAAACAGGCAGTGCTTGCAGCCCCGGGGAGCCGAGGGTCTGGCTGTATCCCTGCTTCTTGCTAGAGGTGTCACCGTGCTGGATCGGCCCCCAGGCTGCTAGTGGGAGGGAAGAAGGATGCGCCCAGGTCGAAGGGGACAGTCCCGTTTTCCCCTGATGCAGGTTGCGGCAGCAAAGACAACTTGCGTTTTCTCTTTGCCTTCTCCCTGCCCAGCTGTCTGGATGAGGGACGTTTTGGGAACTCCCCTCAGCAGCAGCGAGGCCATCCCCAAGCTGCTTTCCAGGTCAAGCACTCGAGGGTGGGAAGGATGCTGCTGCCAGTTCGGCTTGGCTGGCCCTCGCAAGCGCTCAGTGCAGGCAGGAGCGATGCTGTGCGGGATGTGAGAGACCTCAATGCCCCATCTCCCTGTCCCCCCCACCCCAGGCAGGGTCCGTGTCCTCTGGGCAGGGGTAAATCCTGCTGGAGCAGCTCCTGTCTGTGCCGGGTGGCTGCAAAGGGGAGGAGGAAGCCTGCTGACACCTCTGTGGGCAGGAGCCAGCTCCATCTCTGGTGGAAACCCGGTGAGGTCGCCAGAGCTGCACGTGGGACAAAGTTGTGCCCGGGGATCTGCAAGCCACGCCGTCCTGCAGCGCGCAGCATGGCTGGGCTGCATTTTTTACACATTGCTAAACCGTCCATTCCTGAAATCCCAAGGCAAGCTCAGTGCAAAGGCACACGATCAAGGAGACATCTGCCTTCCTTGAATGCATCCATCTGTGGTCCCCTGACACCCCAGAGCTTATCTCCCTGCCAAAAAGCTGTTACATAAGCCCCCAACTTAAATTTCACTTTGAGCCCGGTTGATCGGCAGTTTCCAGTTGTGTCAACAAGTTGCTGATGGATGGGGCTGGCCTCTCCTGCCCGGCTTTGCTCCCTGATGCCGGTCGTGCTGGATGGAGGATTCGCCTTTGGGGAGCTCGCTCCTGCCCAGCTGGATGGCGCGGATGTGCCAGCAAGCATGGCCACGGGGTCTTCACCTTCCTTCCCGGGCCGGTGCTTGCCGGAGGGGCCCACAGAGCATCATCCATCCTCCATCTGACCTCCTGCCTCTTGGAAACAACATCACGCATTGCGAGGAAAGGCTCAACTAAAATTTTCACCCATCCTGAACCTTGACATCCACTGGCTGTGACAGCAAAGGTTTGCTGAACTCCTTTGGCCTCCCATCAAACCGAAGGGATGTTGCTCCAGAGGACATCTCGCTGTAGCACAGCATCACGAGGGAGTTTGGAAACCCACGCTCTGAACCTCAAGGCTGAGGATCTCAGATTTTTGGGATTGCTTTGGACACGTGCGGGGTAAACCTCAACAGCCGGGAGAATGCTTGCGGTCTGACCTAGCCTCTGAGTACATGAATTAACATAAAAGCCACAAGGATCCCACTCAGCTGACCTGCAGAAGTTTGCAGGAGGATGAAGAAAAGCCTTTGGGAAGTGTCCACAGATGGAGCTAAGGCTGGCGGGGGAGCCCTGGTGGTGCAGCTCGTGTGCTGCCTGCAGCCCCTTGGCATGGTGCTGGGGCAAGGGCGGCACAGGGAGCACCCGGCCGGCGGGGACAGGATGGTTGTGGCTGTTGCTCTGTGAGTTGTGTCCGTGCCTGCTTCTGGTTTAATCTCTGGCCATCTGAGCTCCGAGGATGGGTGAGGTGTCGGTGCCTGGGTACCCGGGGTCCTTGCTTGGCCGCAGCATGGGGCTCTCCGCTCGCTTTGCCTCTCCAGGCTGGCTCCGAAATGGACGGAGCCCAAATGTCCGATGTCCATGCATGACAAAATGACAACACAACACCCCCACAGGCTTCATGCTGAGCTTTGCATCCAGGTCCTGGGCTTGAGTGTCCCTGCGGGAGCACCTTGCCTCCTCCCCGTGCTTGTGCTGGCAGCGGCAGGGGAGAGTGGAGCTGGTGAGTGCACCGTGTAAGGAGAGCGCTGGTCCTTTGCATGCTGCTTTCCCACCTTAAACCCCTTGCATTCCCCTCTCCTTCCCTCCGTAGCTCCAGTCCCTCTCCCTGTCCTGGGCATCACCCCATGAACTCCTTCCCAGCCTCTCCTCCCGTTCCTCCAGCTCCTCTTGGCACCACCACTCACGTTACCTCTTGCGCTGCCCTTCCTCAGCAGGCTGCACCCCCGGCAAGGCTGCAGGAGGTGGTTTCGGGGGCTCAGGACCCCCTCATTAGAGCCCTGAGCTGCTGCCCATGGGGCTGTGGTTGGGGTCTGAGCCCAGGCCACGGGGGTGATGGAAAACCCCATTAAGAGCTGCTCGTTAATGCGGCCCTGCAGCCAGCAGGCGAGGTTGGGAGCAAGAAGTGGGTCAGTGTGTCAGTGCAGGTGTTGGGCCAGGAGCCAAAAGCTCTCCGCGCCAGCGAGGAAATGGGAACTCTTAAAAGAGCAACGAGCAGGGAGGGTGGCTGCCTGCTCCCTGCATCCCCAGGACACCCCCAAACCCACCACTGCCCCCAAACCCACAGCGCCGGCACTGCTGCACCCCTCTAACCCCCAGGTGTAGCTCAGCATGGCGATGGCTCGTTTTTGTGGTGTTTTGGGGCAGCCGGGCTTCATGGCCCCACTCGGTCACCTTGTGCTTGCTGGGGGTGTGGGGATGCCCCATGCTGGCTCCTGCCATGGGATGTTGTGTGCGGGACAGGGCCTGGGATGCAATGCGATCCCAGATGATGATTAAGCCTGCTGCAAAGCGGAGTCAAAGCTGGTTATAAGATAGGGTTTTCCTGCTCTGCATCCTCCTGGAGCTCAGCCTGGTGAGGCACTGGCCCCCAAACCAACCTGCGGTGCTGCAGGAGCAAGGGCACCGCACCGCATCCACCCCACACCTCTCTGGAGAGCATGGTCTTGTCCGTGCCTGGTAGCCCTGCACCTCCCGCTAAAGCCACCTCGGCCCTGGCCGGAGCTCTCTGAAGCTGTCGGGTCTGTTATTTACCGGTAGCTCAACCTGCCTGCGCGGGAATGCCTTCGGTTTGGAAACCTCGCTGGAAATGTTGGCAGGGCCACTCGTGCGAGATTTGTAGCAAACCAGGCACTTTGGCTGGCCAGGAGCTGAGCATGAATCACTCTTATTTATAGCATGGGAGCGCCCAGCAAGTCCCTTACGTTTCCTTTTCTTGTGGAAAGCTGCTGCAGCTCCCTGCCCCGTGCATGGCTGCCCCTGCAGCTCTGGGCTCTGTGGGATGGGGACGATGCTCCAGCCCTGTAAAAAAAAAAAAACATTGGGGAAGCTGCAGGGAGCCCATCACCCAGCCACACTCCCGCAGGTTGTGATGCCCAAAGGTGGTGATTGCAAATTGGGAAGAAAATGCGGCATTGCCCAGCCAGGAGAAGCACGGTGGTGGCTGAGAGCAGGATTTGGCCGAGCCCAGGATGGGCAGTGCTGCCAGCGGTGCTGGCGTGATGGCCCTTGGAGAGGAGGGGAGGGGTGGGGGCATCTGAGGACAAGCTGCTGGGCTTCTTCAAACAGCAGCTTTGGATTCGTGCTGGCACCTTTGGGTGCTGGAGAAGGGCAGGTGTGCCGGTACGTGTGTATCGAAGGTCGGGATCCCCCTGCTGTGACAAGTTCCTCCACGAGCAGATGCCAGGTTCTGGAGCAGATACCTGACCCCAGCAGCTCTGCAGCCACCCTGCTGCCCTGTCCAAGCACCTTTCTGTCCCCTGTCCTGGTGGCATCTACCTGGGGTCCCCGAGTTTGGGCTGGCTTCAGCTGGGCTTGGTTCCTCCTGGAGAGACAGCTGCAAAAGGTCTTGGGGACACCGGAGCATTTCCCCTAGCCGTGGTGACCTCTGGGCCCGCTCCAGGAGCTTCTTGTTCCTAGGAAGGAGCAGAGAATGTGTCAGCTGTGAGTCAAGACCAGGTCTTTCCACCGACCCGCCTGGATCGGGACCTTGAGCTTGCTGAAGGATGGAGCCAGGCTGGCTGCTCTGTGCCAAAACTGGCTCCACCTTGGCTGGAGGGGCCGCCGGTGTGGGAATTGCTGTCGCTGAAGGCATGGGAGGATGCTAGGTATAAAAAAAGCATCCCCAGTACCAGGGCTGCATGGTCCCATCCCCTGGGGCCGATGCCTCCCCAGCAGCCTGGGGTCAGCTCCTGTTGGGATGCGGGGGAATTGGTGGGGACAGGGCCATGTGCCAGCCCCTGGCTAACCCCTTCTCTCCGTGCCCTGCAGGACCTGTGCGGTGCCACCACCTGCGACACGCTGGGCATGGCCGACGTGGGCACCATGTGCGACCCCAAGCGCAGCTGCTCCGTCATCGAGGACGACGGGCTGCCCTCGGCTTTCACCACCGCCCACGAGCTGGGTAAGGCATGGTTTCGGGGGCTCTGTGTAGGCTGGGGTCCCCCAGTCCTGGAGCGTGGAGGGGGAAACCGAGGCACGGGCACCACACCACCACGGTGCAGCGCATGGCAAGCCCTGCATTTCTGGAGGAAAAAAACCACGTGTGGTCTTGCTGCTGTGCTCACATTAGTGGTTCTTCCCAGCCTCGTGGCTTCTGCATCACCAAATCCCATCCTCCCGCCCGGCTCTGGAATCGGGAGGGGTGGAGCGACACTGGCAAGGTTCAGAATAGCCCTGGTCCAGCCTCCGGAAGGCCAGACAATGACAGGCATCCGGAGCAGGGAAACTCCACCTCAGGCTGGGTAGGAAAGAGTGGCTGAGAAAGTGAAAGGCTTTGCTGTTGTGGTTGCTTGGTTTCCAGGATCTGGGAATCCTGAAATAACAGGCGGATGCTGGGGGTTGCTGAGGGCACACCTACATCCGGAGACACGAGCTCTGCTGCCTCCTTTTCTCTGAAATTGCCTTTGTCCTTCTTGCAACTGATGGCCATACGGGAAGGAGAGGGGAAGCGTGATGGAAAGGGCGCTGGCTTGGGGATGCTGCTGTCAGGATGACGTGTGCCTGTCCCCACATCCCCATGCAGCCTGAGCCAGGCTGCATGCAATCCCCATCCATCCCCAGACATCGCCTTCTCCTCTTGGGCTGTCCTTTTGCCATCCTTGCAAGAGTTTTCCCCACTCCGTGCCTCAGTTTCCCCCACTGCAAACAAGAGAGGGGGCCCTCCACTGTGTGCTGAGCGGGGTTCCTCATGTCGCCCCCTTTCCATCTCCCAGGCCACGTCTTCAACATGCCCCATGACAATGTCAAGGCCTGTGAGGAGGTCTTCGGCCGGCTGAAGACCAACCACATGATGTCCCCCACCCTCATCCAGATCGACCGCGCCAACCCCTGGTCAGCCTGCAGCGCTGCCATCATCACCGACTTCCTCGACAGCGGCCACGGTGAGCCCTCCTGCTGCGCCTTCGCCCTCCTGCCCTCGTCCCCATCCTGTCCTGGTCCCTGCCGTGGGGAGCAGGATCTGTCCCAGGGCTGGCGGTGCAGGGTGGCTGTGATGGGGACAGGCTCCTGGGCTGGGCAGCGGCTGTTCTGCAAACAAAATGAGAAGGAAGCGGGGAGTTTGGCAGCATTTCTGCATCAGCCGGGTGTCCCCTTCAGTGACATCTGCTCTGCCAGTGCGGCTCTACCCGGCATCACCAAGAGATGGAGTCACATTTTTTCCCTCTGCCTTTGTTGTTGCTGGATTTCGTATCCGCAATGAGCGGGCTGAGACGTGGCTGAGCCCACAAGGCTCCCCACGAGGACCCGATCGATCTTCCCCTCCCTGCTCCCGCAGGAGACTGCTTGCTGGACCAGCCCTCCAAACCCATCCCGCTGCCCGAGGACCTGCCGGGGACGAGCTACAGCCTGAACCAGCAGTGCGAACTGGCCTTCGGCGTGGGCTCCAAGCCCTGCCCGTACATGCAGTACTGCGCCAAGCTCTGGTGCACGGGCAAGGCACGCGGGCAGATCGTCTGCCAGACCCGCCACTTCCCCTGGGCCGACGGCACCGGCTGCGGCGAGGGACACTTCTGCCTCAAGGGCGCCTGCGTTGAGAGGCACAACGTCAGCAAGTACAGGGTGAGTGCCTGAAAGCGCCCTGCAGGATCACCCCTGGATGCTTTTGCATGGGTACTGGCTGGGCGGTCCCCACTGGGGACCCTGCATGGGGACACTGATGTGAAAGGAAGACAAGGGAGAGCAGGGATGCATGGTGCAAGCAGTCACCGACTCTTTTTCAAGGCTGGATGTGGCTGTGCTCCTCTCCCCAGCCCTATGGAAGACTGGGGACCTGCAAAGCTGCAGGTCTCCCTTGTAGAAGCAGCTAGCAAAGGGATGGCTTTGAGCCCGGAGAGCCCCTGTTTGGGATGGAGCCACCAGGGAAGGGGACGGCGGGTCTCACCGTGCCATGTCCCACCAGGTGGACGGTGGCTGGGCCAAGTGGGCGCCCTACGGGCAGTGCTCGCGGACGTGCGGCGGCGGCGTGCAGCTGGCCAAGCGCGAATGCACCAACCCGGTGCCTGCCAACGGCGGCTCCTACTGCGAGGGCGTCCGCGTCAAGTACCGCTCCTGCAACCTGGACCCCTGCTCCACGGCAGGTAAGGGAATGAGAGGCAAATCCTGCTGAAATAGACGGCCTGAGCTCAGCTTGCTCATGGCTGTCGTCATTAATGCATGCTCCTGCACTGAGCCGAGAAGAAAACCCAGCTTTTTGCATGTGTTGGTTGTTGAGCCAGGCAAGTTCATCAGAGCTGTGAATCCTCTGCTCAACCCCTCCCAGGTGCAGAGGTGCTGCTCACATCTCTGGAGCAGCCGAATTTCAGCAGAGCTGAGCCTTGAGTGTGCCAAAAACCCAAACTCGCCGCAGCTCTCTGGGTGGGGAGGGAGGAGAGCCAGTCTCCAAATGTCAAATTATTCATCTGTTTCAAAGCGCTTAGAAACATGGGGGGAACATGCCCCCAGATACGCCCCCTGTAAATGTCAGAGGTGACCTTGACATTTGCAGTGCCCCGGTGTCCCTGGGTCACTGAGCTGTGTGAGGAGCAGAATGTCCTGGGCTCAACATGCTGAGGCTGCTGGTGCCAACCTTGGGCACCACGGGGTGTGTGTGGCCACCGCGGCGTGCACCACCCACAGCAACCCAGTAAAACACACACTGAGGGACTGGTCTGTGCCCCCACCCAATGCACTCCCCATTTCTTCCAGTGCCAGGGAAGAGTTTCCGAGAGGAGCAGTGTGAGGCTTTCAATGGCTACAGCCACAGCACCAACCGCCTGACCGCCTCCGTCTCCTGGGTCCCCAAGTACTCCGGCGTCTCGCCTCGGGACAAGTGCAAGCTCATCTGTCGGGCAAATGGCACGGGCTACTTCTACGTGCTGGCACCCAAGGTTGGTGAGGGCTGGGGGTCATGAACGAATTGTCCGTGTCTGGTGGGCTGCTGGGTTTGTGTGAAATTATAAAGGAGGGGAATCCACCAGGACGGGATGAATCTGTGTGGATGCATCCGCTTATTTACTGCATTTGGTCCACAAAGGGTCTTCCTCCGGGTTTGTGAGGCAACCTATAGGGTATGCTTGTAGTCCTGATGAGAGGCTGGAGTAGCAGATGAGTCCAGAGGAGAGCTACAAAGGACCACAAAGATGCTCAGAGGACTGGAGCACCTCTCCTCTGAAGAAAGGCTGAGAGAGCTGGGGATGCTCAGCCTGGAGAAGAGAAGGCTTTGGGGAGACCTCATTGCACACTTTCAGTACTTAAAGGGGTCTTATAAAAGAGATGGAGAAGGGCTCTTTACTCGGGTAGATAATGATAGGACAAGGGAGAATGGTCTTGAACTAAAAGAGGATAGATTTAGACTACACATTAAGAGGAAATTCTTCCCTATAAGGGTGGTGAGGCACTGGCACAGGTTGCCCAGAGAAACTGGGGATGCCCCATCTCTGGAGGCGCTCAAGGCCAGGCTGGATGAGACCTTAAGCAGCCTGATCTAGTGGGTGTCATTTCTGCCTATGGCAGGGGGTTTGGAATTAGATGGTCTTTAAGGTCCCTTCCAACCTGAGACATTCAATGATAATTATTGTGCTAGGGAAGTGACTCACCTGCCGGGCTGGGCTGTGCAGGCTGGTGCTGGCCGTCTTCCTAATGCAACCCCTTACATTCACACCGATGCAAAAAAAATGATGTAGATATGGCAGAAAGGGGAAGTGATGCTGTATGGCTTCTGTCAGAGCCAGAAGAGCTCAGTTGCAAAGCAGAACATGAACAAAGTGAAACACTGTGCCTGCCAGCACCTCCTCAGGCCTGGCTGGAGTGGGGCATCAGCGGGGCGATGCGGGGCCACAGCAGCTTGTCTCTCCTCCGCAGGTTGTGGATGGCACCCCTTGCTCTCCAGACTCCACCTCGGTCTGCGTCCAGGGCAAATGCATCAAAGCGGGCTGCGACGGGAAGCTGGGCTCTAAGAAGAAATTCGACAAATGCAGCGTGTGTGGGGGAGACAACAAGAGCTGCAAGAAGGTCTCAGGCTTGTTCACCAAACCCATGTAAGCACTGGGTGGCTACACGCGCCTCCCTCTCTCCCAGCTCTGCTTTTTGGGGTGTACAGGGGAAGGCCGTGGGGCTGGTGAGGAGCAACCTCCAGGTGCCAATGAATGCCCCTGTGTGGAGAGCTGAGCTGTGAGGACACATTTAATGTGGTAATGGCTTCTGCTGGTGGAGCCACCTCTGGATCCTCCATGGTGTTGAGCTGGAGGAGCTGAAACCTCTTCCCATATCTGGGTGACCTCAGCCTAAACGAAACTTGGCGTGAGGAAAGTGATCTTCATGGGATGGAGGAGATAATCCCAGGGGTGGGAAGATCTCGGGGCTGAGGCCAAGTGGCAGCGGGTGGGAGCAGGGGACACCCAGCAGGGGACACCCCGCCAGCTCCCAGCCTGACGCCCCCCTGCCTGCTCCTCCCTTCCAGGCACGGCTACAACTTCGTGGTGGTGATCCCCGCGGGCGCCTCCAACATCGACATCAGGCAGCGGGGCTACAAGGGGCTGATCAGCGACGACAACTACCTGGCGCTGAAGAACGGGCAGGGCAAGTACCTGCTGAACGGCCACTTCATCGTCTCGGCCGTGGAGAGGGACCTGATGGTGAAGGGCAGCGTGCTGCGCTACAGCGGCACCGGCACCGCCGTCGAGAGCCTCCAAGCCTTCAAACCCATCCAGGAGCCCCTGACTTTGGAGGTGCTCTCCGTGGGGAAGATGACCCCTCCCCGGGTGCGCTACTCCTTCTACCTCCCCAAGGAGAGCAAGGAGGACAAGTCCTCCTACAAGAAGGAGGGCAAGACCCCGCCGGACCTCAACAACAGCGTCCTCAGCCTGTCCAACCGCTTGGACGGGGGCAGGCCGACCTACAAGCGGCCCTCCTACAAGTGGGCGGCGGGCGGCTGGGAGGCTTGCTCCGTCACCTGCGGCAGCGGGCTGCAGAAGCGAGCGGTGGCTTGCCGCGACTCCTACGGCCACCCGGCCTCCGAGTGTGAGGCCGCACAGAGGCCGGCTGAGGTCCGGCCCTGCGGGGAGCCCTGCCCGGTGTGGGAAGCGGGACCCTGGGCCCCCTGCTCCAAGAGCTGTGGTCGAGGCTTCAAGAGGAGGATGCTGAAGTGCACGGCCCCGGCCGGGCGCCTCCTGCCCCGGGAGAGCTGTAGTTTTCGGAGGAAGCCGCAGGAGCTGGACTTCTGCACCTTGAGGCCATGCTGAGCGGTGCCGGCAAGGACGGGCATGGTGTCTCTCGGGCTGGTGGGCAAGCAGCAGCCATGGGTTGGGAGAGGGGGAGATGTCCATAGCACATATCAAATGGGGGAAAAAGAAAAAAGGGGAAAAAAAACCAAATGAACAAACAACAGGACCTGGGTGCGGGGAAGAGCGTGCGCCCAGGCCAGAGGGCTTTCACCGAGCAGGTCGCTCGGAGCCGGAGCAGGAACCAACATCTACCTCGACGCCTCCGCACCACACAGGGACCCGCGGCGGAGGCTGGGAGCCGGAGGACGGACGGATGCCACTGCCCAGGAAGGACCTGAGGACACGCGGGGGATGTCCCCTCATTGCACATCCGATGCCTGCCCCGTCTTCCCAGGGCCAAGCCTACCTCCCCCCTTCCCTGTCTCCCCCAGCACTCGTGCTATGTGGGACCAAACGGATTTACTGACACAGTGATGGCAAATTGTTCTGTCCAACCACCGGCGTGGTGGGGTGCTGGTCTCCTAGGGACTGTCACTTTTGGGGCACGCTGGCAATGACTTTGCAATCTGGGCACGCTGCTGCCATGGTCTGGGGAGCCCCAGGAGCATCCCCGTGCCAGGCTGGGAGGCGGTGGCTTCATTTTCATTTTCTCCTCGTGTTTATGACCTGACCAGTGTAGATTTTATGGTGCTTAACTCCGTGCTGTTTTTTAACCTCCTCCCTCTTGTTGTAAACCTTGCGCAGAGGGGACGACGTTGCTTCCAGCAGTCCCTCTCCTGAGGCTGAGGTTTTCCTATGGTGCTTTGGGGAGGCTGAGACCAGCTCTCGGCTAACTGGGTGCCCAGAGCACGGCCGGGTGCTTATTTACACCCCGGTACAGGGCAAGGAGTAAAGTACCCATCTGAAGCTCTTCAGGGCTAAAAGGGATCACTGTGGAAGTGAGATTTGAGCTGTAACTCCAGAAAGCAACTGTACTGTAGTGTCAGGGCGCGGTGCCACGGGGCTGGAAGCATCCCTGCACGTCGCTGGTGCTCAACTCCGCTCTGGAGATGGTGCTCGCTGCCGGGCAGGACCGGCACGCCGTGCCCAGGCAACCTGCCCCCTTCCCTCCGAGCCTCGGCTGGGTAATTTTGCTCTGCATTAACCCCCAGAGATATTCTGAGCTGCAGGAGAGGAAGATGAATTTGGGCCCTGGGCTTTCCAGAACCTCTTGCAGAGCATCCGTGACCAGCTTCACCCCCCAGGGTTTTGTGCAAGGGTTTGTTCTGTACCTCTGAGGGTTACGTAGTGCTCGGAGGCTGCCTTACCTCACACACCGCCCTCCTCACAACAACCCTGTGGCACATCTCCCCCCCAGCCTTCTGCTCAGAGCAAACCATCAGGGATCATTTTTACGTCTTGCTTTTCCGCTGACGAAGGAAAAGACTCGCGGGGAGTTAGCTCTGGCTGACAGCAACCCGGAGCCTCAGGGCCGAGCTCTGCTGTTATTGGGATCAGCAGGAGGGGAGCCCAGGGAGGAGCCACAGGTTTTGGGAAGGCAGAAGATGCTTACCTTGCATCTTCTTCAAGCCTACCTTGTGCTCTGTCCCTTGTAGATATAAAGTGGAAGCTCCTCGTGCTCCAAAAGGCGTCCAGCAGCTGTGGGTAGGGTGAGGAAGGTCACAAGAGACAGGACCGTGACAGCGCAAACATTTTCTTGCTGAGACCTTTCCCACCAGCTGAGCACATTTCTCGTGATAATGTTTGTGGACCCACCCTCCCTGGATTTATGTAATGTCTTTTTGAACACAATAGTATTTCTGGTCTCCACAGCGCTTGATAGAGCCAGGAGCAGATGTTGTGGTTGCTTTGCACAGCAGGGACGGGATTTAATGTTCTAGGAAATCCCTTCCAGGTCTACATTCCCATGAACGTATCATCCATTTTCGGACAGTTTTCCTGCATAGCCGAGCCTGCAGCGCTTTTGTCTGGGGACAGAGCTCCGAGGAGCTGCCCTTTTGTGTCTTGCCATCAAACAGATGGTTTCCAAGCCACCGAGAAATCGTCGTCCTTGTCCAAAGGGGGAAGGACGGGGCGGGAGGGGTTTCTTGTGTGCGGTTCTTTTGCCAAGTGTGCAGCAAAAGGACGGAGATGCCTATTGTACTGGCTGCTTTGTGTATACCATGTATACTAAACATCGATCTCTGCTGTTTGTGCATCAATAGCAAACCTGAAATAAAAACGTATTTAAAGATCCACCTGGTTCCTCGGGGGACGTGTTTGTGCACACACCATTCGGGCGGTGTTTGCAGGGCATTTCTTGTCTTATGGCAGTCCCAGCTCATTAATTGAAGGAAGAATTTTGAAGGCCCAGCGGGTTTATTCTGAATATTATGGCAATTTGTCTTGTTTCTGCTGCAGGAATTTTATTGGAAAACAAAACAAAACAAAACAAAACAAAACAGCTTGTTGGGTGAGTCCATGCAAGTGTCCGGGCTCGCCCACACCTGGAAGCAATTGCAGCAAAGCTGCAGCACAAGGCTGCTTTGCTTTAGCCTGGAATTGGGATGCTCTTTTGTGAGAACAACAGCCACATGGAGTTAAATGGATTAATGCAAACTGGAGCTGTGCTCTCACATCCTGGAACAACCGTCCCCATTATCGCACTCCCCATTCCTCATTTGCTCCTTCATACGTGGGACGAGCCAGCAGCCCCCTTGCACCACCTCCGCCTGGTTCAGGAGCAGAAGCTCAAGGATGCTTGTAAAATGCTTTGAGCAGTTCCCAGCATGGCCTCCGTGAGTCACGGCCCTCCTTTTTACCCCTTGGCCATGGCCAAGGGTGAGATAAGGTGAGATAAGGCCCTTCCTGCTAATGGGACACGTCTGCTGGGGGATGCCTGATGCCACCGCCTCTGGTGCTCCGCGGGGACGCAGCTCTTGCTCTTTCGTTTTCCCCCCAAAAATGCAGTTTTCTATGCAGCTGTGCTGTAACGATTTGACAAATTCAGCGTGCTTTATTGTTTTGCACAAGGCAGAGCACGTTTTGCATTTCCATAAAGAAGCAAACAGGACAGACCCGAGCGAGCACCGTCCCCCTCTCCAGCCCGGTGATGGATGGCCTCAGTCCTAACAAATCCCACGCTGCAAAGGCTCCAGCTGCACGCAGCTTTACTGGAACGGAGGCTCGCTCCTCCGGGGCCAGGTGATAGCCAGGCTTGTAACCGGCCACCCTTACAAATCCCTCAGAGAGATAAAAACTGGCACAAGGGAAACATTTACCCGATAGGGAAGGAAGAAAACGGGTGCTGCTGCCAGCACCACTGCTTCAAAGGGAAAGTTCATGTTTGGCCAAGTCGTGGTCTGTTTGCTCAGGGCCCTTTGCCACTGGAAAACCTGCAATTACCTAACGGCTCTGGGACCATGGGGACACCTGGCACGGGGTGGGGGACGCAGGTGACGGGCAGCAGGGGCCTGGAGCTGCTGGAGCAGGCTGCAGGAGAAGGAGCAGCGACACAGGGGATACCAGTGCATCTTCACCTGCTTCGTCCAGCTCCACTAAATAAAAAGGAAACCCCTCTCTTTGAAACCTCAGCCTATGGAGAGGTTAAGAACAGGGATTCAAAGGTTACCTGGAGCGGGGAGTGGCGTATAGGCTGGCAGACCGGTGAGCACAGGACTCATGCCTTAGGAAAAGAGGCTGAAAAATGAATATTTCACGTAATAGGTGATCTTCTGAGCCTGAGGTCTGGTTTGCCTGTTTGCTTTCCAAAAGCCAGGCCTGGGGTCCCTTTCAAGTGCTGGGGGAATGTCCCGTCCACAGAAGGGTAAAACCACAGGTTCCCAGGTGTCGCTTGCCCCTGGCAAGTATTTAGGAACGGCCCCTCTGTGGGCATTGGATTTTCTGTTCCCTGCCTTTGGTACTTGGAGGGGTTTTGTGCAAAGGAAAAAAAAAAACATTTAATAAATAAAGACCTTCCAAAGTTCGATGGAGCAAGTGCAGTTCCCCCCATGCACTTCTTTTGCTCTGTTCCTGTGCGCTTCCCTGGGCATCCCACTTTTGGAGAAAAAGGTTGGATTACACAGCCTTCTGCGCTCACCCAGCCTACCTTTTCCTTACATCTTTAAAGAATAAAAATAGCATGAAAATTGAATCTACCCCCATGGCATGGCTGGTATTCACGATGGGACATTAAGAGCTTCGGCCTCTCAAGCTTTTACGGCAGCACGTATCACAAGAGCTAAATGAAACGATTTAATACTCCAGGGTATTTGCTGAGCAGGAGGGTCCCACGGCGCTCCAGCCAAACCACCAAGTGTTTTGCTCCAAACCTGTCCCTTGCTGAGCCCAAGCACTGAGGATGGCTGGGCAGCACGGACTAAATGCCTTTTGGAAGCCAAAATCCAAGCCTGCCTCTGGGACCACCTGGAAATCTGCTTGCTTTAATTTGTCCCAAGCTGAAACCTGAGAAGCTTGAGGGAAAAGGAAAAAAAAAACAAAAGGGGTTACCTGAAGTGTGAGCTCAGGGAGAGAAACCACGGAGGGCGAGGGCGTTTTTCTGGACAAGAGGGCTTTGTTCAGCTGGACACATGCTCAGATCGGCTCCCCGGGGCTGGGATGCTGCCTGCCTATTACTGCTATTATTATTGTTGTTGTTTCTTCTTGCCAGGAGACAAAAGCAAAACCAGGCGTGGGCTGAACAAGTGGACCTAAGGGGTAACACGTAGCCAGCGCGCCGGCACACAGCAAGCACAGAGGCTCACGTGAGGCCAGGGGCATGATATGAAATGCTGATGTGGAGCAGGGATGGGGCACAAAACTAAGCATATTTTTTTTTTATTCCAGGATAACTGATTTCCCCCTTTGTCACAATAGACTGCCAGTCACTTGCAGCAGACTAAACTTCCCCACATCATCCTCCACAGCCAGCAAGCTGACACATTCCCACAAGCATTTATTTTTTCTGTATTTTTTCTAATTATATAACCCAGTCGGTGCCAAACATGTCCAGCCAACTCTAATCTGGCAGGCAGAGCTCATGCGTTTATGGCAAACAGACCCTCACTTCCTTGCTGAAGGGTGGCAGGAGGGAGAATTTATCAAGAAAAGGCTTTTTGGAAGTCTCCATGCTGTCAATGGAGACTCCTGCAAATGCATAATCCTCGAAGAAGCGACGGCAGAAAGACAGAGGAGGCGTCTGTTGGCCAAGGACCATGTCAGCATCTCGGATGGAGGTGAGGGCATGAGCTGAGTCGATCCGGCAGCTGTTAAAAATTATAATCCTTAACTAGGCAAAGCCCTTGGAAATTGCACCGCAGGGCAAGCGGTGGGAGCTTTCCAGCAGACTCCTGGGGAAGGTGCCGCTTTCGGGCTTAGTGTAATTAATATCAAGTTCAGCCAAGCAAGCCTGGGAGGCTGATGGTCTCCCAAATGGTTATTTAATGTGGCTTGATTATTTATTTTTTAAAGTGTTTTATTTTCCTCCTTGTAAATGAATTTAGCGCTGGGGAGAGGTGTTGGATTGACAGCTCTGGAAATACAAGCCCTGAAGGAAAAATGTTTGGGAGTCCTGTAAGTAACAACACCGCATGTAATCCAGGCGTTAGGGTAATTATTTGCAGCGACAGTAACAGCTGCTTTTTGCTCCAAATTCAATAATAGATATTGCTGCGAGACCACGGGGATTAGGCAGCAGTTGAGACGCTTTCAGGTGGCCGGGAGCGTCGGGCACAGTGGGGGCTGGCTGAGGCCACCGGTGGCAATACATGCTGTCCCTTAGCCACCAGACACTTCGGGACACGGCTCGGTGCCTAATTGTTATTAATGTTAAAATACCACCCATTTTTCTGAGCCCATGAGTTTGTTTTGAGCAGGCGCTCCAGCACCTCTCCGCTCGGCGCAGCCTTCAGCTTCACGCATGTGCTCCAAGGTTGCATGGAGGCTGAATCAAAGCCTTTGTGGCATACGGAGATGAGAGAATATACTAAATATATCCCTCCCCACATCACTGGGCAGGCTCTTTTCCTTGCTAATATGCTGCTCTGGCCTTTTATACAAGCCTTTTATAGCACTTGCAATGCCTTCAAAGTGCAGCGCGCAGGCTCGGAGCAGCAGAAACGTGTTAGCAGAATCCCGGGCAGTACAGGGACCACTTCCCAGTGGCAGGGATCGTTACAGCTTGCCGTGTTCCCAATGCCACGTGCTGTCCAGAAGCAACTCCACAAGCTGCATGAGCACAGGCAGGACATCTGGGCCAGGGATGGAGGGAAAGCAGCAACAAGGGGGTGAGATGAGGGAAGACTGAGAGCCACCATTATGCTCGGCTCTACCGGGGCATCTTAGTAAAGCCCAGGGAATTTGGGAAAAAACAACATCCCCGTGCTCTATGGTAAGTGAAATTAGGGAGACAGAAGGCCACGTCTTCATTTGTCTTTAGATACCTTCAGCATCTGGAGGAGAGAGAGGTTTCGGGGTCTTGCCTGGGGTCGCACTGGGGCATGGCCTTGATCTGGGTTGTCCCCAGGTGCCCGTTAACCCCCGGCTTCGGCACTTCTGAGGTGAGGATGTGTTACGTGGAAAAACAAACATGCAGGAGAACAGGCGCTGAAAGACAGGGAGAACCTGGATGGTATTTTTTTTTTATCCCAAAGGCAAGAGAAAAGGGAGTGAATGGAGAGAAAAGGAAATAAGGAGGAAGAATAAAAACAAGGGAAATCTCGAGAGGGAGACGTGCTTGTTGGCCCCTGCTGCCCTGCTCTGCTAACACAAGGCAGCTGTTATCCCACCTGGATCCCAGGTTTTGGGTTTTCCATGTCCCTGGAGCACTGCAGAGCAGCCAGGGATGCTTCATGAGCCCGTGCCCAGGGTGTGGGCAATGCACGGCTGTCAGAGGTGGTGGGGAGAAAGGAAAATGTTCTTTTGTTGTTCAGAGGGAGGGTTTTCTCTTGTGTTTTTTTGGAAGGGGGGGAATTGTTGGGAGTATAAGTCCTTTTGCAAATAAATTTTTTGGCTCATTTCCTTTTCAACATTTTTTTTATGCTTTTGAGGAGGAGAAAGGGAAACAAAAAGAGACACCGCTCTCCTTCCAGCTCTTAGGACTATCATTGTCTCCAGGAACAAGGATCTGACATCTTGACGAAAAAGTGAAGCACAAAATTTGTGCTGCCAAAGCATTTTTTTCAGTATATATATATATATGTATAAAAGGACAATCTCCAGGATTAATGATTCTGCATCCTTCCTTCCTTCCTCCCATTGCTCGTGCAGATGCAATTATAAAGGCTTTAGTGATTTTATTTGCTAAAGGGATCTATTTTTTGTTCCTTGTTTTATTATTTTTTTTTCTCCTTTTTTCCCCATTTTGGAAAAGCAGCAGACCTGGGACCTACAAAACCACCAAAATCCACTCTTTCCAGAGCTTGTTTTCACCTCCCCCTGTCCCTGACTGCTCTTAGCATCTCCAGCCCTGAGCTAAGTCACCTGTTTGGGGGTTTCCTGGGCAAAACCCCACGTGCCTTCTCCGCTGCCCAGCAGAAACCACCAACCCATCACCTCTCTCTCCTTTCACCCTCGCTGGCTCCATATTTTCATGTATTATGTGTTAAACGGAAAAGCAGAGCTGGTCATTTGGTCCCGGTGGGGGCTTTGGGTTTTTCTTTGTGGTTTAAGGCCGAGGTTTTCAAAGCTAAAGGGCAAAAGCATTTTGGAAGCGAGTGGTGGTTTGGGGGGGGGGGTGTTGGCAGCCTTGCTCTGGCTCTCCCAAGCCGGCAGCACAGCCTTGGCTCTGGGTAATCCTTAATCCCACAGCACATGGGGAAATCCTGGCTTTGGGACACCACAAACCCCATCAGTCCACGTCAGGCACCTCAGGTTGGAAAAACAAGGGGAAATTTGCTTTTTTTGTTGTCCTTTTGGTGTCAGGAATAAGCTCGCAAAAATGTTTGATTGGCAGGGGGTGCGTGCAAACAGCAGAGCTGGCAGAAATGGATAAAAACGCTGAAACCCCTTGGTTTGTGCGAAAAAAATGGGGTGGGCACAGCTCCTGTAGGGGGACAACATGGGATGGGGGAGCAGCCGAAAAGCTTCTGGATGCACGCAGCCGCCGTGCTGCTCCGCGGCGGGAGGGCTGCCGCCGCTGACGTTTCCTATTTGGACCCAAAAAAGCAATGTCTGCTCTAATTAGCGTGTCGCGTGCGTGTGCGTGTGTGGGGGAGGCAATGTTTTTGTTTCCTTTTAGGAAGAAAGAAAAAAATAAAAAAACACCAAAAAAAAAAAAAAGCACAGAATTAGCTCTGTTGCAAAGCCAACGAGTTGTCTCAGGGGGAAGGGGATCCAAAGGGTTTGCTCTGAACCAGCCGAGGGGAACGTGCACGGTGCTGAGCAGCCAGCACGGCTGGGAAATTATTCACCAATTTCTAAAACTGCTATGGCGGGGGGGGTGTCCTTATTTTTGGGATGATTTTACATGGCAAAAAGCTAGCAGCGCTGCCCTTTGCAGCCAAAGCAGTGCCCTGCACATCCCACTGCACTGCTTCTCTCTCCTCACTGTGAAGATTTCCTCCAGGGTTATTTTTTTGCACAGCACTATTTGTGCTGGTGGAAAGCCAAAAAGCGCCAGAGAACCCATTTCTGATGCCTCCTCATCATTGTGCCCTCTTTTCTCCCCGTGGCCAGGACTTCACAGAGAAGCTGTCGGTGTGAAGCTGCAAGGGTTAAATATTCCACTCGTTTTTTTCTCATTTTGTCTTGTTAATATTGCCTCTGAAAAAAAACAAACAGAGGCGAATCCCGCCCTTTCCCTGGGGATTCTTTCTTGGCTTGTTCCAGAGAACATTAAATTATTTGTCTTTTTATTTTTTATTTTTTTTTTAAATTTCAGTGTCTTGTTCCGGCAGCCTTGGGGATTGAGGAAACCAAACGTCAGGATGAACAAGGAAAGCCAAAAACCCAAATAAATAAATAACTGATAAACCTGGAGCGGAAAGGAGATAAAAACCTGACGACATTCCTCTCGTGGTGCGGAGCTGAGAATGTCGATAAATTGATCAACACCGTGGGACGGACGGACACACGGACAGGGCCATGGGGCTTCACTGATGGCTGTCAATGGGGTGGGAGATGCAAGCACGGTTATTTAGGAAAAGGCCCTAAATCCTCCTCATTCGGAACACTGGGCCTGCTCTTTGGGGATAAATCAGTGGCTAAAAAAAAGGGGAATTTGTGAGAAATCACACTGCTTTGTGGGGCCAGAGGCTGGCTGACTGCAGAGGGTACGTGAAGCACTCAGCGTCCTCTGGGCTCAGCCCTTTGTCTTTTCCCAGGACCAGCTTCAGTTTCTGTGGATGGCTCTAAAAAAAAAAACCAACAAAACA
The DNA here is from genome assembly GCF_040182565.1 of Anser cygnoides. Classification (NCBI taxonomy): domain Eukaryota; kingdom Metazoa; phylum Chordata; class Aves; order Anseriformes; family Anatidae; genus Anser; species Anser cygnoides. Next base: position 7,593,026 of record NC_089893.1, on the reverse strand, counting down.
GAACCCACTTTAACCAAAATTAGGGAAAAATGACATGGCCCAAAAAGGAAAAGAAAATGAAGTTTTTGGGAGCAGCCCAAATGCCCGTCCGTGACAGTCTCCTCAGCCTTGCTGCACCAGACCTTCAGCCCTTCCACTGGCCCCGGCTGTGCCAGCACTAAATTGCCTTGAATTACGTATACAGAGCCAGTGTTGTGCCTCCATCAGTAGAAATATTTGGGGTTTGCTCAAAACATTGTGAAAAACAATGCAGGGAAAGTTACAGAAAAAGAAGAAAAAAGAGCGGCAGTGCTGTCGTGGGTGCGCTCTCCTCCTTTCCACAGCTTGTGCTGTATTTTATTTGCAAAAACAGCACTGAGAGATGCTTGCAGCCTGGTTAGGGTCACCCATGGCACTTCCTCGGGATGCAGTGAGCATTTCCCAGGTGTTTTCACACCTTACCGAAGAGGCCCCTCCGTGTTTTCCCTCTGTAGGAAGAGGACTCGTGCGCCTTCCCCGCTAATCTCCCATCTCCGAGCTCCTCGGAGCCGATAATGAAAAACTTCCCGCTGCGCCGGGGCCGCTGCTTTTCCAGGTTAAGAACCGCTCCTCGAGGAATCCGACAGCCATAACAAAACAATTTGCTAAGATAACATTAGTTCAGCGTTGTGGCTGCTCGGCTACACGTGCCGCTGCTCGGGGGCAGCGCTCGGAAGGCTCCTGGGGCCCCGACCGAAAACTGCTGCACCCCTGGACTGTGCCCTGCAGAGGGACACCCGTCCTGGCACATCCTAGGGGTGATTTAAATGAAGTGCCAGGATGATCTGGGGTCAAACAGGAGGTTTCCTATTTAACTGGCACAGGTGGGAGGATTTGGGGGATGCTCCGGGCTGCACCGCTGCCGTCTGCATCCCGGCACCTACTGCAGTGCGGGTGCACGAGGGTCCTGCCCACCCAAAGGGATGGATCCGGCAGCCACATCACCTCTCCCTGCTCAGAGGGAAGCCTCTTGCTGGAGCTGCTCGTCGGATCCCCGCCTGCTCGAGGCCAACATCTGCTGAGCTTGTACAGAGCCGGCAGCGGGTGTGCAGCCTTCCCAGCCCGTGCTCCCATGTTTACTCACACGGGGCTTGTTTAAAGCTGGTTTGACAGCAAAATGGATGCGTGCAGTTTTTGTTATGGCTCAGGCAGATCTGATGTCTCCCCAGGGCCCGGCTTCGCCTCCTTTCAAGGATGGAAAAACACGATCCAGAGCCCGCTGCCGTGCAAGGAGGGCTTCCCACCGCGCCTCCCTCGGGCAGGCTGGTGTCGAGAGGAAAGGCAATGCTCAGGAGGGTGACGGTCTACGTTTTATAAAGAAGGGCCAGAGCTCCAGTCTGGGTAGAGGCTCACCATTCCCAGCTGGTGCCCCACCATTTAGACCCCTTTCCCTTTGGAAAGCAAAGTCCATCCTCATCCATCCTCCTGGATGGCTTTATTCCCCTCTAAAGGTGAGGGCGGGGGTGAGAAGCTGCAGGGGAAGAAATGCTAACACACGCTGCCCTAAATCTTCTGATGGACCCTCTAGCCAGGCAGCCACAAATTGGGATGGCCCTGAGCTTCCAGCAAGGCAGGGCAGCTCAAAAAATCAGCCAGCAATATGCCTACCCCTAAACTGTACAAATCACATCCCAGTGACCCCTCGGCATGCCTGGTGGAGGGAGAAAGCAGAGACAAGACCCGTGCCCTGTTGCACCCGATAGCAATGGGATGCTCTCACAACAGGAGGGCTTTTGGGTCAGGGGATGATGGTGGGAAGAGCTGCTGCTGTAGGGGGCCTTGGGCTTGCATCACTGCAGGGGAAGGGAGAAGGAAAACAGCAGCCTTGAAGCAGGGAGAAATCCCTCCTGGTTTTCTGTCTTGTTCAGAAATAAAAATACCCCAAATAGCCTGAGAACGGGGCTGCTCAGCAGATGGTACTTTGGCCCTTTTGGGAAGTTTTCTATCTCTGCAGCTGGGAATCCATGATGGGAATCTGATCCCAGGGGGCTGCGGAGCTGCAGCCCCAGGAGCTTGGGTAGCTTGGGAAATTCAGAGTTATGCCCTGCCCTGAACTTTGGACACGAGCCCAGCTCTGATCTCGCTCCATCCGAGTGCCACTGAGCCCCTTCCCCATGCTGCATCTCCAGACCTTGCCCTGGGCAGCCCAGCCCCACAGAGCCACCAGAGTCCCACAGAGCAGCCACTTTCTGTCCCCAGACCACGTCCCCGGCCCCTTCCTTCTTCGGGAGACTGCTGCATCCAAGCAAGCACCATTTGTGCTCTCATCAAAGACCTTCCCGCTTTCCTTTCCCAGCACTAGTGGCTTCCTCCAGCTATTATTTTTTTTTGTCCCCATTCCTGGGGACATCTTGTGCTCAGCAGCACAGATGCAGGGTCTCAGCCCACTGGGTTTATCCCTGGCCCCTCTTGTTGCACAACCTGGGGCGAACACGAAGACTTGCAACCCAGGCAAGTTCTTCACGAATTCTGTGGTCCCTTGTGTCATTTGTACAAAACCAGTGTGCTGGCATCCAGCTGAGCAGAGAGAAACACTGCAGCTGCTCACACTGTCCCAAGTGTCCAAATTTTGATTAGGAAGGAAAAATAAACACAAAAAGAATGAATTTTTCATGAATTTTAGGAAAATTTGGTGAGGACTGCGGTGATTCTGTGACCAAGGCTGGGAGCAGATGGTGGAGAGGTGCGTTTTGGTGCTCACTGGGCATCTCCTGTGCAGCATTTCCTGAGCAGTATTTAGGAGCATGAGCAACAGGGATGAGAGTTTTCAAAGCTACGTGACATTTGGGGAAAGACAGCTGCAACTCGTTGAGCTCCGGACAGCGTGTTCCTTTGGGTTTCCCTTAAAAATATCCCACTTTAGCACCTGCTTTGCAGAGCAGTGCTGTGCAATGGGGCCCGAGCCCAAAACCAAGGGTGTGATTTGGGGTTGGGCTGTAGGCTGGGCTGGATGGAAAGGAAGATGGGCTGCCCCCACAGCGGTGCCTCCCCCAGGATGCAGAGTGCTGGTGTTCCCCCTCGAGTCCTTAATGGCTCATGTTTATGAGAGCTAAAAATACTTCCTTGGGGAGAGATAGGGGGACAGAAATCTGTTATCGCTTGAAGAGTTTATAGGCTTTGTTCTGGAAAGAGGCTTATATAGAAACAACATGGTATTAAAGGTTAAATAAAAAGCAACCAAAGGGCATCCCTGCGTGGAATGAGGCAGCTGGGATGAGCAAAGCCTCTGCAAGCCCAGGGATGGTGCTGGTGATGGGGACCCTGGCCAGAGCTGGGCCCTCAGAGCTATTTCACATCCCATGGACAGGCAATGCTGTTTTTGAGCCCTCCTTAGCATTTCACAGAGCCTTTCACAAGGCCTCCTCCCTACCCTGCAATGAAAATTGCAGCTGGCCAGGAGTTTCCTGATTCAACCCTTTTTTCCCCCAAGCCAGACTGGAAAACAAGAATTTGGTAACGTCTGTGGGAAGCGGTCCTGAGTGATGGATGCTCTCAGAGCAAGGGGCTGGGGTCTCCATGGGATGGGGTCGAGCACATCACTCCCTGCCACCTGGGCTATTGCTCTGCTAAAAAAAGGCTTTCTTTTCCCCGTGCTTCCAAAAACTGTTGGAATCTGGAACCGAAAATCTGCGATGTGCCAGCACTGCTGGGCTGCAACCCCCCCATGGCCAGGACCCCCCTCTCTGGGTGCAGAGCATCGCAGCAGTCCACGTACACCAGGGCTGACCTCGCTCCTGGTCTGCAGCACGCAGATTTTCCAGCTGCACCACGGCAAGCTCTGGGTCTGCAACAGGGTGAGGGGGGTGCGGGGGGACTGGCGGTGCTCACACCGAACGCACGGCCAGGGCAGCCCTTCTGGTTTATTTTTAAAGGGCGTTCTGTTTCCAGAGAGAAAAGGGGAGACATCAGTGACGTTGGTCACGCTGAGAGAGGCACGGCTGGGCCCCTGCGCCATAAGCCCCTTTTTGTGCTGCTGAGCATCAGGCCCCCAGTGACATCGTGTTGGTGCTGCGATGTGCCAGCACGCACAGGGTGAGCATTGTGCGAGGCATTTCCAAGGGCACGGCAGCACCCGGCCGTGCTGCAGTGTCCCCACGGCCCTCTGCAGCGCCCTTAGCTCCTTGGGCAATCAATGGGGCATTGTCCCCGGAGAGCAGAGTGCGGCGTACAGCAGCTTGGAGCGGCGGCACGGAGGTCAAGGACATAAAGCTGGTCCGAGTGCCCTTCCCTCGTGCTCGTTAGCTCTGTACATTTTGCTTAAATGCCAGCACAACGTGGTGCGCGAGGAATCTGGGAGTGCTACCAGCCCGTCTGCTGTGGACGAGGACTGTGGTTTGCAAGAAGGAACGTTACTGGGAACAACCACGTTGCAAATCAGAGCCTACATTTGGGTCTGATCTGAATTTTGCTGCTTTTTCCTTGCTTCTGACATGAGATAAACCCAGACCTGGGACTGGAACAATCACAAAGAGAAGGAAGGTTAGAGACCTGGGGGCTGTATGCATATCCGAGCCTCCCAGCCCCTTGCAGAACTGTCAGTGCCGGGGATGAAGGAGCCAGAGCCAGCTCCTGGCTTGGGAGGTTAGAGAGAGAGCTCGTAAACAGAACAGGGTTTCACCTGTGACAATGACCACACAGGGATGCTCTTTTAATAGACAGAAGCGGGAGAAATCGCTGCTGAAGTCCCATCCAAACCAGACCTGGGGAAAACAGCAGGAGACCGTGCTGTGCCCCATCCCGAGCACGGGTCTGGTGTTGGGGGCAGCACCGTGGGCTCCAGGGGCTGCACTCGCCAAATGTTATAGGGTTCGTGCACGAGCAAAGACAAAGGGCAGGGAGGGAGCAGCACAAGGTAAGTTGCCCTTGGTTAGAGCCTCGTCCCACCAGGTTTGGGGGGATCTGGTGACAGCAGCTGTGCTTGTTGGATCCTTTGGCATTCTGCAAACCCGGTGAGGTCAATGGGAACCTCCCGCGAGTTTTAACCGGGCCGGGATTGGGGCTGGGAGGAATCTGCCAGCTGAACGCCCACGGGCTCCATGGACATCTGGGCCAGGAGCTGACCTCCTGGACTGTGGCTGAGTTTTCTGCAAGACGAATGCACCTAAAATATCCTCGTGGAGAGGGACTGCCTGTGTGGCTGAGTCAGCAAAGCCCTCCCTGTCCAGGAACCCGGTGACACAACCCAAGGTGACAAGAGCTGGCTGAGCCCTGCATGGCGGGGCCATGGAGCAAACCAGGCCCTGGCACCCATCTTGGAGGGTCATGCATCTCCTGGTGGGCTGAGGGACCATCCGGGGGAGTTTGATGAAAGGATGGGGTCTTCAGTGGGTGCCCACGAGAATCGGGAGGCAATACCGGCACCGAGCGGCTCTGCGCTCAAATTCCTGCTCCAGGCACGTGGTATGGCTTTCCCAGCCTGAATTCCTCACGTCGATTCAGACCACATCTGACTTCTATCCCCAGCACGTCTGTACGGCTGGTTAGAGAAAACAAAAGTTGGGAGGATGGAGATAAGATTTCTGATGCTGGAAATGTGCTGTGTATCCCCTTGGTCCCGAGCAATACCTGCAGCAAAATGGGCAATTCCCTACGAAAAATCACAGGTTTTGCTAAGACCCCAGGAAAACCCTGCTCTCGGCGCTCTGTGGACAAAATCTCCCTCCGTGCCCAGCACGGATGGATGTTATTTTTTTTAATCTTGGCCCCACCAAAGAGCTGTGAAACCCCGCCACAAACAATGAGTCAGCTAATCCAAACCAAACGGCACTGAGAGGCGGAGGTCAGCCCAGTGCACGGCCGGGATCTTGAAAAGCAGCGCTGCCTCTCGAGCAACACCGGTGACGATAATCACGGCCCTCGGTGGCCAAACGCCCTCCTGCCCTCACGGCAGCGGGGCCAGGAGCCGGGAGCGAGCGGGGAAGGGACGGGAGTCAGAGAGGGTGGGCACCAGGTCTGGGGGCACCCACCTGGGACAGGGTCCCCGAGGCGGTGGTGGCTTCTCCCGTCCCCTCCACAGCCTGTTTTGGGGACGCTTCCCACTATGCAGCTTCTGTATTACCTTCTCCACTCCTTGTTGCCCCATCCCTCTTACTTTTGGGGTTACTTTCACCCCTGTTTTGCTGGGCTCCCCTTTCTTTTGTTTCCCCCTTCCTCACCTTTCTCTCCTCCAAAAGCCTGCCTTCGACACGCTTGCGTGGAGAAAAAAATACCTCCAGCCAGCTGCCAGCGCTGCCTTTGGCCTCTTGCTCCGGTTTCATGTTTGACTCTAATCCCACAATTTATACAGCGGAGCCCTGGGCCAAACCCAATGTCTCAGGAACCTGCCAGAAACCTCAGCTTTTCCTAAGCCCTATAAACAGTTTCCTGCCTCCATCCCTGCACCTGCTGCCCGTGCCGTGCTGACGGCCGGGGATGGTGGCACCGCAGGGATGTGGTACCCCAGGGATGGGGTACCCCAGGATGTCCAGGGGCCCCACGCTGCCCTCTCTTTGCATTAATGTACAAAAAGTGCATTCCTGCTGCAAGCTGTTTGCAGTGTTTTATATCTCACGCAGGCTGGAGCATCTTTTAAGGACTGGGTGCCCCCATGCCCTGTACCCAGTCCCTGCTCCCCTGTGCAGGGGTCTGGGTTTAAAGGAAAAGGATTTGTTATTGCTGCAGTGCCTGCGGGTTGTGAAATGCTCACCTGAGGTCACAGCAGTGAAGAAATTCAGTGCCACGGGCAGCTCCCATAGGATCTTAGGGCATAGATCTTAGGATCTGGGGGGCGGTGGGCAAGCAGCAGAGATTAGGGGAGGCAGGGAGCAGCGTGCAGGTGTCCCAGGCAGCGGGACATCCAGCTGCTGATGTGCGAGAGACCCTTCTGAAACTGAACTGCGTTCTTCTTTTTCCTGTTGCTTTTTCTCCCCTGTGTTTTCTGAACAAACAAAACCCTGGCGGTGCAAACAAGCAGCAGGAGCAGGGGCTGAGGTGCACCAAGGTGCTTTCCACGCTGACACTGGGAGGAGTTTGACATACAGCTTGCACGGGGCAGCTTGCTGCATCCGCAGAGCCACTTTTGGTGCAACAAACTCTTCTTAAACCTCTTTCCAAACAACGTGAAGCAGCCACCACAGCACGGCACTACCAGCTTTCTGCCCGGGAAGCTGCTCTCCAGTTTTCTCATGTTTTGACAACGGAGCAGCCCAAAGAAGTGCTAATCCCGTTTGTGTGCCGTAATAAATAGTCTGTGAGCATGCACGTCATCCTTCTCTTGGCCTGGAGTGGGGAAGCACACCACGCAGGAGAAAGTTTTTGCTTTGACCACTTTTTGTTGTGCTCCTAAAACCCAGGGGGGATGCTGCAAATTATTGAGCACCATCTGCTGGCACCTTATTTATTAACTCGCTCTTTATTTTTATGTGGCTAGAGATGTGGCATGGGACTGTTTGCTAACTGAGCGAGCTCTGCGTTATTGAGCTGCTGGATAACCCCTGCCCACCCAGGACTGCTCATGGGCGCAGCACCCATCGTTGAGGCATCACAGAGGCTTTCCATGGGCATTATACAAGGGTGGTGCCCCAAACCCAGGGGAAAAAGGCTGGGAGGGATGACAGAAGCTTTGGGCAGAACATGCTGGGTTCTGCTCTGCGGAAGGCAAGGGCAAAATGCCACTCGCTCCACCGAGGGCAGGACTTCACCCATCATCACTGATCCTGACGCCTGTTGATGTTCAGAGCCTGACGCCTGTTCCTGATGTTCAGAGCCTAAATTCGTTAAATTGGTGTTGTCCTTCCTGAGCGCAAGATTAAAACCAGGAGATTTCGCAGGTCTTTATTGGCAGCACTCAGGGCTCCAGTTGAACAGGACATAAAGCCGTTTCCTCCTGTATAAATCACCTGGATGCTTTCAGCTCGCTCCGAGGCCTAAAACAATGATTTCAGGCTCAGGTTTGCCGCTTGGTAATTTGTCCTGGCAGCTGGCTCCATCAATCTCTGGCACAGGCAAGTAACTCAAGCCTCTGACAAGTGCTGATTTACGGCTTCAGCTAGTAAATCAGCATAAAATCATCGCAGTGCTTGCTAATATTTTTCCAAGCGGAGCCTTCTCACATGCAAGGCAAAAGGTCCTGGGACCCAGCGCCACAGCCCTCGTGCTCCTTGCGGGAGTCGACCTGCGGGCTGCTCGCAGCCTGGGCCCTGGGTCCAAAACAAATCCCCAGGGTGCAAGGGATGAAGAGGTTGGGAAAAAAAGTCGAGAGTGTTTTCTGCCGTGGAGGCGATTTGTGCCCGCCTCAAGCTGGCGTTGCGCTGCTCTGGAAGTGCAGGGTGGACTTGCAGGGAGCCGTGGAGTTATATTAAAGCAGGGGTTTAAGCATCAGGGCTGTGGCTCTCCCTGAAAGCCCAGGAGCATGGCCTGGGTGTGTAAATCCACGTGGGATCTGAACCGCTCCCTCTTACTGCAGAGGAAGCTGAGGGTAACGATGCCTTTTAGGTGCATTAACGGGGTGTGTAGCGTTATATGGGATGACGTTGGGCCAGGGTGAATGAGCCAGGGGCTGTGTTTCCCAGCGTGTACTTCTCTCCCATGCGCTGTTCTGCTGGCAGGCCAGGAATGTGAAATTTTCATGACTTCAAAGCCTCTCTGCCAGTCTGGACTGTGTGATCCCAGCCATAGCACGGCCCCAATCCATCACCCAAGAAAGGATGTTTGGGTGTTTGTGTAAAATGACAGACTGGAGAGACCCAAAGCTGAAACCCAGATGCTTTCCCAAGAAATAAAAAGGGTTAAGGACTTGAAAAGGCGGAAGGAGCCTGTGAAGAAAACACCATTGCAGCTACTGTCTGTAACAAAACTGACCGTGGCTTTCTGCAGGCTGTCGTGCTGCAAGGCTCAGCATCCTGCCGAGCATCACAGGATGTCCTTTATGGGCTGAGGGGAGCCGAAACGACACGACCGAGGTCGCCCACAAAGCCAAGGCTGCAGTGGGAGGCAGAAGCCAGCAGCAGCCTGCCCTGACCCCAGCTGTGGGTGGCTCCGTGGGTAGGAAATGTCCCAACACCCCGACCTGAAAGCCAGTGAGTTTCCCATATAAACCCGTGCCACGTGTCTGCTTTTCTTTGTAGAAAAGACAGCACAGAAAGGTCACTGGGAAGGAGCTCCCAAAGCCCACAGGGTCACCCAGACATCCCAACCGTTTCACCATGAATAAGTCCTTAATGGGACCAGTAAGCTCATCAGCACAAAGGGACTGCAGAAGTCAGCATCCGCCGTCATTTAGGACTAACCCTTTTCCAAACAAACATCCATCAGTAAGGAGAGAAGCCTGATAAATAAATTGTTTTCTGTAAACAGCCCATTTATTGCACTGTCCCTCTGATTCCTCTGCTGTCAAAAGCAGAAGGCAGGACTGAAACCCGTCCTGAAACCCTACCAAGCTATGAGAGCATTTGGTGACTTAGTTCCTGGCTTGGCTTTCTTTCTCTAATTGTTTGGATTTGGTCACAAGCAGGAAAAGCTGATCTCATTACAGCTGAAAGGGCCCCGCGAGAGGCCGAGCCGTGAGATCTGATGTCACGGTCGGGCGGTGCGGGTGGGAAGGGAACCTCCGTGGCGAGCCCGAAAAGGTGGGCAGCTCCTCGGGTGCCTGAGCGTCCCCTGGGTGCAGGTCCGTGGTGGCAGGTGGATTAAAATCCAGCTGTGCCTTCCTGTAGGGCCTTAACAGACTTCAAACAGCTCGGCTGTTAGTGAAGGAGGGGGGAAACCTTCACCCTTGGCTTTGTGCCTTGAATGTCAGCGCCCAGCAGGAGCACGGTTTCTCAACACCATGGTCCCATCTGCATGGGGCACAGGGGGGAAAAGAATTTCTGCCTCCGAGCCAGCAAAGTTCCCTGCTCCCAAAGGAGAGGACACGCTGACTGAGCACCGGGAAGGCTGCTAACAATTTGGCAGGTTGGACAATTAACAATTTAGAGGTTGGACTAGGTGATCTTGGAGGTCTCCTCCAACCTAAATGATTCGGTGACTCTGGACTTGGCAAAGCCTCTACAAATCTGCCCAGGACGCAGGCACACCGGCCGAGGCATAAAAATAAAAAGACGAGTCCCCCAGAAATGGGGAAAATGGCTTTTTTCAGGTTGTTTAGGAAGTGCTGGGAAGCCTCTCAGCCGTCCAATGCTGCACTGCCTCGCACCGTACACGTACGAAGGCGTTCGAGCGCTGGCGTGCCTGGCAGGGAAGCGCTCCCTGCACAGCACGGGCTCAGGCTGTTGATCCCAAAAGTCAATGCAAAGAATCCCGTTTCATTTTACGCACTGCGATCAGCCACGTGTACGGTGGGGCTGACCACCGGTATGCGTGGCAATGCCAGAAGTGAACGAAACTCCTCCCCGGGGAGAGGGGTCGATTGCCTTTGGCTGCAAAATTTGTGAAATTTTCATTATTATTTTTTTTTTTTCCAAAATGCCTCCCTGGAAAAAGCTTCTGGATTTCGATTTGAAGAAAAATAAACCCACGTTTTTGATTGTGCAAGGAAAAAAAGAAAATCGTTTTTATTTTTGAAAGCTGGATAATTTTAGCCAAACATGGGGAACAGGAATTGAATAGGATCCACGGCCATTGGACGGGCTTAAGAGAGCTTCGAAGAGCCTGCTGACAAGGGAGCATTAGCCTGTTGACACCTTTCACATGCAATGAGCTGAGCTCACTGCTGCAATACAAATAAGCAACGGGGAGGGTGACAGGCAGGCTTGGACAGCGATGGGTGCTGCGAAACACGGCTCCAGAAGACCATCCCTGATTTAAAGCTTTCATTTTTGGGGGTCTGGGGTGCTTCTGCTGTTTTCCCGAGCTCACAGACTGCCGAAAATAAAGGCTGGAAGAAAGGGACGGTGGGCAAAAAGAGCATAAAAGATGAAAGGACTGAAAACAGAGAAACGGTGGTTTATAAAATTTAATTTCCTTCCCTGAGTGGGAGCTGCTCTAATAATATGCACTAGGAGTGAATAATACTTCAAAATATTCCCAGAGAATGAATAATATGTAATAATATTCACAGAGCATTTATTTGACTAATTTCCCCCCGTGTTTTTGGAGCAAGATCTGACAGCCCTGGATCTTAAAGGGGAGATCTGCGTCTGACTTCCTCGGGTCTGGATCAGGCCCCAAACACCTAACGGACCCGTGTTCAAGAGGCATCACCGAGGGGTCAAACAATATACCTCCAGTAAATGGTGGGGTCACCTTTCCCTCCTGATCCACAAATAAATTATCTGCTAATAAATGGAACCAGAAGTGGCTTGGCCAGATGTTCCACTGGGGCCCCAGGGAGCCGTGGTGCAGAAAGGGTAAAACAGGGGGGAAAAAGGAAAAAAAAAAAAAAAAAAGAAAGCCAATAAAAAATAAAATATTAGCGTCCCAGCTTCATTTGGAGCTCGGTGCCTGGTGGCTGCGCAGGATCCCCGTGGTGGGGCTGCGCCTCGCTCCCCTCCCCGGCCGCAGCAGCTGTGCCCGTGTTACGGCGCGAGGTGCGATGCCCCAGCTGGGAGGACGTGCCAAAAGCAGGATATGGGAAAAAGCTGCTTTCAAACACAGATGGATCCAACCTTTATTCCTTTTTAAATGAGATTTTAGTGCGCTGGCTACTCACGGCTGGTGGAAACGGGAGATGTCAGCAGGACTCGGATAGATTTGGGGTGAGCGTCCCCAGGGCATCTTGCTAACCAGGACCCTAAGATCTCCGTCCTCCCCTGCCCACCCTTCCCTGCCCTCCTGCCGCTCGCAGACCACTCCTGCTGGCTGTCACAGCACCCAGCCCTGGTGCCCTGTGCCCCGCAGGCACCTCGGTGGCAGACACCTGCCCACCGTGGGACAAGCAGGCAGCTTTGGTGCCTCTGTGCAGCTTGGGAGGCTGTGTTTGCTCCTCTTGGAAGCGATCTGGAGCATTTGGGTTCCTTCACAGGGACTTGCATCACTTCTGATTCCCGAGCTTGCTGTGAGTTAATGGTGAATTAAAAGGCCTGATTAACTCAGCAGCATGAATCTGGGCTCAGTGCAATGCACACCCTGCGCCCTGCTGCCCTGCAGGGGTGACACCACAACCCTGGGCAGATGGTGACACCTCGGGGCACGATGCCACCCCATGAATAAAGGGAAACCTGCAGGTGTGTTCTGCTCGAGGCACACACACAGCCCAACGTGTTGAGCAGTTTGGGTGGAAAGAGGTCTCGGCATGTCCCCAGCCTAATACTATATGGGGTTTTTTTGGTGGGCAGGTTGACTGACAAGAAAAAAGGGGGTGTTCGGGTACCTTGGTGGGTGCTTGTATATGGGTGGGAGAGCTGGCTGAGGGGTGTGAAGGGAGGATGAGTGTGCTGGTTGGTGAGGAAGGCTCCTTCCCACTCTTCAGCCCTTGCACTGACCTGCAAACCTCAGCCTGCACCTCCAAGGGCGATGGGTCCGAGCGCTCTGCAACCCACCAGAAATTACGCACGGGAGGTGGACGGGCAAAGCAGAAGGACCTTTGATTTTGTTTTGTTTTTCCAGCTGGAAAGAGAAAGAGAAGAGAAATGTTCCTGCAGAGGAAACACTGTATTTACCTTTTTTTTTTTTTTTTTTGGTGTTTTATTGTGGTTGAGCTGAACTGTAACAAGTCACTTTAGCTCTCTTGAACGCAGGATTTTCTCACTTTCCGGTAAACTGCAGTTACCATGGAGAGGTCTGAGACAAGCCAAACGCAAAACATTGGAAACTACACCCAAACTCACCGCAGCCATATCAAACAGTTAATTAGAAAGCCCGTCCATGTGTTTCCCATTCCCTGGAATGGTTTGAATCAATCGCCCCGTGATTTATCACCTGTTTTCTGCGCGGACGGTTCAGCTCTGCTCTCGTGCATGTGTTGGAAAGGGGATTTGTGCTGTGCAGTGAAGGAGGGAAGGGAGATATTGAGGACTTATTAAATAAAAAAAAAAAAAGCACAACAATCATCAAATAACCGATTCTGCTCCTTCCCCCGGTATAAATCTCCCGGTGGAATGATCCACTTTGAGTCCTGATGCGATTTCTATCCCTTGGCGACTGGGAGGAAGGGGAGACAGCTTTCGCCTTGCTTTGATTTTGGAGCCTGGGGGACCAGAGCGTGCCTGGCCAGCCCGGGGCTGTGCTGCACGGTGCCCAGATGGGAATTGGGCCCGGCGAGTCCCCTTTGGGGTTTTTTTCCTTTCTCATTGCACGTGAGGCTGGGGTGGGAGGGTGGGAATTGGGGAGGTGGTTGCCAGAGGGGAGAGGAGAAGAAAAAAATGCAAATGTCCCACACAACCTCCTCTCTGTGGGGGGGTTTCTGCCCCCCGAGCCATAACACCTCGCTTCAGCGGGTCCCCCGGTGGCACAGCTGGTGGCTGTGAGTCCTCCGGAGGTGGCCCCATGGGGACAACAGCCTGTCCAGGGACGTGGCTCCTCTCCAGCCTGCCCACGGTGAGCTGACAGCTGTGAATCCTCATCTGGCATCTCCTTTCCACCGACGCATTTTCCTGCTCGTCCCACGCCTCGCCGCCCCGCAGACAGTGGGGTGTCCCCTCGGCTGCCCCTGCATCCCATTGCCACCTCTGGAAGGAGCAGGCAGGTAGCAGCGATGGGTTGGTGGGAGGGCAGAAACGCTGAGCCTCTGCCCCGTGCTCAGAAAATTTAATTCCTGAGCCTGCCACATCCTCCCTGCGCGAGCTGGGGCCGCAGCCCTGCCGCATCCCCGCGCCCCCTTCACAAAGCAGGGGGAAAAACACACCTCGGCGCTGCCTGGCCTGCAAGTGCTTCGAAGCAGGGCTGGTTCCTCCCACGGGGAGATCCCTCTGCCTTCCAGCTCTTTCCAAAGCAAGCTGACCTGGTTTTCTCTCTACCATCTCCTTCGCATCCTGCCCAGCGGTGTCCTTGTGCTTGGTTCGGGGTCCGCCACCGTCCCCTCCGTCGGCACAGGCAGAGCCGGGGGTCTCCAGGCTCTTGGGGATCTCCTGAGATGAACGCGGCGTTATCAGTCAGCTATTCCCCCACACCGTGCTCCGGTGAAGTCTTCTGGCCGGGATGTGTAGGGCTGATTGGAAATCCTGCACATTTATTTGCCCCATCCCCCAAAGCAGCTGCTGGCCTGAAAGGTGGCTGCTCCTCTCGCGCTCCGCATTCCACCTTCCCTGCCAAGACTGGGGGAGAGAGGGAATGAAAGTTTGCTTTCCTATCATTAGCAGATGATTGAAAAACCTTTCAGCTCCCTGAGCCAACCGTGAGATATACCATACCAGCCCTTCGCAACAGGAGCTGAAAATCCCACATCCAGAGTGAGGAGGGGAAGAGGCAGGGACCTGTGACCCTACAAAGTCTGCAGACCCACAGGGGTTTGACCGTGGGACTTGGGGTGAGCATCACACCCACGAGGGCTGGACACGGAAATTTGTGTAGGATCTCACAGAATAAGACAGAAAAAAATCCCTATTCAAGGGGAAACTGAGGCAGATACAAGTGATCAGAGCGCAGCAGAAGTGTCCTCGCACTACAAAGGGAAGAGCTGATGGCAGGGGGCACGCGGTGCTGCCTTGGTGTGATGCAGCGAGGGGCAGCTCAGCCCCTGTGAAATGGCAGAAGGATGAGGAGGGCAGGCTGTTCTGGCTGGGAGGCTGCTGGTTTTGGTGCCTGGGACCCTGCAATCTGCGAGGAAGGAAGCTGGCCCCAGGCAGCAGGAAGAAAGAGAAATCTCCCAGGAATTTCCCCAAATTTTCCCACCCTGGGAAAGAAATGGAAACGGTGCACGTGTGCGCACACACCCTGCGACTGCTGCAACCCCTTGTGCTGCAAGATCCCACAAGAGGTGGAGACCCCAGCCCCAGAGTGAGAGCCCTGGACTGGGGTTGGGATCCCGCAGGGAGACAGCTTGGTTTGGGTACAATCTGGCTGCATTTGGTGAATGCCTGCTGGGATGGAGGTTCTTTGGATTTCATCTGAGCTGTGCAGCGGTGACCCTGCGAAGTGGTGGAGAAACCACCAACGCCTCATTTTGGAGCTGTGGGATGCTTGCCGTGGGCTTGGGCTGTCAGCAAGTGGCAGCCCTGCTGCGGCTTCGGTCCCTGCAAGGAAAATAGCTGGGAAAAATGGGCCTTGCTTGTATGGCTGCTGCTGGGCAGAGCTGTCTGGGGGATGTTTCCCAGCAAAGCCGAGCAAAGAGCACAGGGAAAAGGAGGACAGGCTCTGCTGAAGGTATTGAGTGTGAGCACCGGCCCCAAAAACCTCCCAGCAGGAGAGAAGAAAATGGCAGGGAAATTTGCAAGGCAAGAGGGAATGAAGCTTGCAAAGAGGAATGACCTCTGCAAAGTGCTCCGAGGAGAAGCAGCTTGGAAAGGAGGATCGCAGCTACAGATGTGTGAGCGACGGGTCCAAGATAATTCAGCTGGGATCCAGCTCAAATGGGCGGCTTTTCATCGGTGCACACGCTCTGTTCCATGACAGCTCCTCTTCAGACACTCTGTTCTGACATAAAAAAAAAAAATTCCCTCCTATCTTTGTTTTCCACATCCCGATTCAAGTCGCTGTTTTGTCCTTTTCGCTTTGAAAACGTGGCCGTGAAATATTTTGGCATTTAGGGCGCTCCTTCCCCCACCTGGGAGCGGGGAAAGAAGCTTTGCAGATTGCATTGCCTTCCTTCAGCCTTGCCCATTTCTGTGAGCAGGTCCCCCAGGGCTCTGCCAGCACTGCAAAAATCGATGTGGAGAGGGAGAAGGGAGGAAGAGAAAGCGGAGCTGCCAAAACTAGAAGCCTGCACACATCCCAGGGGTTTGAAGGTGTTGGCAACGGGGTGTTTGTCACCCCTGCAACCTCCAGGATGTAATGAATAGGTAGGAGCAGAGCCAGGATTCGCTTTGCAGGCACACACATGCCTCATACAAGGGCAAAACCCCACCAATCTGCTGAAAAACATGAAGACCTAAAACTGCTTGATCTGCACTGCTGGTGTGAAACACGAGGGCTCTGCGCAGGTGGGAGCGATGGCACCGGGGGCTGCTGGCCAAAATGGGTGTGCTGGGAGAGCCTGGACCTGAGCCTTGTGATCTCAGACTGTGACACAGCTTTAATTAGGAATAATCAGACAGGTAATGGGCACAGGGCATGCCGCATCCCTGCTCTGGGAGACCCGGCCCTCGACGAGGGGAGTTGGTGTGTTTGGAGTCCGGGTTACACCACCTTTTCATTTATCAGGGAGACGCCGTGGTTTCTTGTATTTTATTATATTTAATGGGGTATTATTTTTTTTCTTGCTGGCTGTTTGTTTGAGAAATTTCTCCCAGGGGAGCTGCTTTTGATCGCTTGGTTGCCAGACAGAATGACATCAGACAGACGCTCAGAGGAATGATAAAAAGGCAGAGCCTTATTTCTTAATAACAGTCTCTGGCAAAACACAGAGCGAAGCTAAACACACTGGAGAGCACCAGGCCCCGATGCTGCTTGGGGTACAGGGCAGGGGGGAGAGAAGGAGGCTGCTCTCCCCCAGCCTGTGTGGGGACACCCCCAGCTTTGGCCAGTGACACTACCAGGGTGTCACAGTCCTTTGGAAAGCAAAGCAGAAGATATTAAATCAAATAGGTGCTAATGTCTTGTCCTGTCCTAATTATCACTTATCATTTCCCAGGGAAGTTGTACAGGACTCCTCTGTAGTGTTGTCACTTATTTTTCCAGCAGCTGCAGGGACAGAAATGGCACTGATTTAAGATTTGAGCCCTTATTTGCAAGTGGGAGATCTCACACCTTGAGCACCTCTCAGGCTAATTCCTCACCGCTGTCCTGGTTGCAGCTCCTCTGCCAGCCCAGCAGGACAGTGAGCACCGAGCTACATCTCAGGAAGGTTTTTGCTGCAGACTGCTTACCCCTCCTGGTGCACCACGTCCTAGCAGCTGGGTGCTGGGGAAATGGCACACAATGCTGGGAATCCCATTTTTAACACACAGAGGGAGTGGGCAAACCCTTCATGGTAATAACCAGAGACAGCAAACAGAGGTTTAGCCAAGGATGTCCTCCCCAGAGGAGCACCTCACAGCTCCCTTGTGCTGCAAGAACCCGCTCCAGTCGTCTCTGGGTGCTTTTCTGCTTTGTCCCCCTCCTCAAAAGCTCCTTGCCCCCGCTGTGAGTATTGCACCTTTCCTCCCTGAGCTGCAGCTATCTTGTTGTTCCTCCCGTAGGAAGGCGAAGGTTTCCTTGTGCTTCCTGATGGGTTCATGCCACGTGTGGTTATGCACCGAGGTGTAACACTTGAGGCATTGCTTACCTGTTCACCCTGAACTGGCTCTGCTGGAGCCGGACCCTGGGATGTGCCCTTGGGAGGAGCTGCTTTCTGCGCTGCTTTGGGTGTTTCACTGCCCCTGCGCCCAGGATTTCACAGCCTTGCTGCCAGCTCCTGCTGCCCTCTTCCTCATACCAGCAGCTAATAGCAAAAGTTTAACGAGATGGTCAGAAACTCCTGGAGATGGGCAGAAGACCAGGAACCAAGTGATCGAAAGTTCACGGTTGCCTCAATGCCCTATTACAGATACTGCAGAAACCCTAAGGTTCCCGGTTAGAGCCCCTACAAAATCTGAAATTAAACTAAAAGCCATCTAAAGTTATAGTTACATCTGGCTTTCGGTTTCTTCTCACTGCCTTCTCTTTTTAAGTTGCTCATAAATTTTTTGGATAAAATTCCTTTTGGGCTAAAGTTTTCTATGTTTGGACATTCCTCAAAACTGCATTCAAACAAAAGGAGCAGAAAAGCTGAGAAAAGGGCCCTGGTGATTCACATATTTTTTCATACAAAAATCCTGTCTTTCCTCCACTTTCCCCAAAGCTCTCTGCCCCTTGCTCTGCCCAGCTGGACTGCTGAAGAAGAAGAGGACAGGAGCTAATGAAAGCACCTGGCTCACGCTGCTGTTTTTAGCAGATTTCAGAGCACCCCATAAAGGGGATCGGCACTCGCGGCCAGCGAGCTGCGCGGATGTGAAGGGGCCGGGTGGGAGAGGCTGAGATCTCCATCCCAGCCCCTTCCTCCTGGCACTTCTGCAGAGAAACAGGCCAGATTATTTTCTTTACAGCTCCTCTCCCACGGTTATTCCCTGCTCTGTGCCCTGCGGGATGCGATGTGTGGAGGCAGGCTGGGATAAGGGGTTCGCGGGCTGGGCAAGGAGGGGAGGGTGTGCAGTGAGCCTGGGATCGCATCAGCCAGGAAAAATCCCATTGTGGACTCCCACGTATATTTGTATTTCCCAAATAACCTCCTTCTTCTTGACAACATGCAAAGGTGGCATGTGAAAATGCTGAAACCCTGTGTCCTAAGGATTCACAGTGAATTTGTGCTCTGTCCTCCGTGAGAAGTGGCTGAGATGGTTTCAGGTCTTGTGCGAGCTTTGGCCAACAGCCTGGCGATACCAGAGAGCTTTCCCCTCTCTGTTTCCTTGCTGGGCTTCTATAAGCAAGATTCAACCAGTAAATAAAGCTGAAAAGGACTGTTTTCCCTCTCCTCTACTTTTTTTTTTAATGCACTGCATTACCGAGGGGCAGTAAGAAAACACAGTGCAGCCAGCAGGAGGATCAAAGCGACGACTGCCTGGGCTGGGAGCACTCCCCTTGCCCAGGAGCCCAAGGACAACTTGCTGGGGAACAGAGCTCTGCTGTCAGCCCCACAAAGGAGATCATTTTCCATTCATGCCCGTGCCCATTGTCCCGACCACAACGAGCACCCGGCCTCGGGCGAGGTGGTGGCACCAGGACCGCTCGGTGAGGATGGCCATGCACTGTGGACAAGGGAGGCAGTGTGGTCGCTCCTGGGGCAGGGAGGGAGGGGATGCACGCGTTAATTCACACCCGAGGGGGTTCCTAGGGGTCTGGTGGTTCCCACTCTTATTTGTGTTTGGTTCCTCCAGGCTGGCGGGGAATTTCCCTCTTTTCTAGTCAAGTCTGAGGAACACAAACGTCATGGTTTAATGTGTAACATGCAGAATTTGGGTAAGTAAATCCACCAAAACCGAGTACTTATAGACTTACTGGATTACTTTTCCAGTTTCTTCAAGACTTCCTATAGGATTCAAAACCAGTGATAAGAATCAGGTTTTCTCCAACCAGGAGCAAGTTTGGGAAGGGCGCCTCTCTGATTTAGACAGCTTTGTCTAATTTAGATGGTTTCACCTAATTTAGATGGTTTTGCCTCATCTGCAGAACCCTTAAAGCATTTTAAAGCTTTTGGGTGCCAGCTGTTACCAGACCAAGCTTTGGAGACAGCAGAAAATGCCTTACTCCCCCAAGGCTGCTCTCAGCGCAGGGATCCTGTATCCGTCCCCAGAACTGCACCCAGCGGCTAAATGAAGGTCCCTAATGTGTCACCTCCTCGTCCCCTTCCAAGAAACTGACACCCATGAGCATGTGCAGATGCCTTGATGCTATGGGGTTAATAAATCTGGATCTGAGCAAAAAGAACTAGAGGACAAAAAAAAAAAAAATCAACCAGCCCCAGTGCCTGCTGCCACATCCTCTGCTGCTAAAACCCCGTCCTGCTCCAGCTGGGATGGATGCCGGGCTCCGAGCAATGGCCTTGTGCGGAACAGATTTTCCTGAGGTCTTGGACAAGCTGGCGGGGCTGGGGAGCCGCTGGAAGGAGCTGCGGGGTGGGGTGGGACGGTGAAGGCTCTTCCAGGAAACAGCCAGCTGAGAGCATCACGCGCAGTCATTTCCAGCGAAAAGGGCCCTGGGAAGGCTGGGGTGAGAGATGGCTTTCCTGGAAAGACGGGTGTCAGGCACGCTGCCTTCGGATATGTGCTCACTCCCCTTGCCCGTGTGAAACCCCTCTGCTTTCTCCTCCTGCTCCCAACCCTCTGGAGAGGTGCAAAGCTCCCACCCTGCTCCCAAATCCCCAAGGCTCCCAACCCGCTCCCAATTCCCCAAAGCTCCCACCCCGCCTGCCGCCATGGTTCAGCTCCTGATGCCCAGGTTCTGAATTGAGCCCTGGCCCCCACGACACCCCCAGCCTCTTGGAAAACCACCTCTCCCTTGTCCCTGTCTTATTCTGCCTGAGATGGGCACCACCTACGAAGCACCAGACAGGCGGCGAGCTGCTGGCACCGAGAGCACCCCGGGAGCAGAACCTGTGCCCCCTGCCCCGAGCTCCATGGGGCTGGGATGAACCCAACGAGCAAATATATAATCCCAAAAAACGCAGTTCCTGGACCCAGCATTGCCCAGAAACATTGCCCAAGAGCTAGGCTATTAATAACAGCAGTAATGCTGAACACGCGGACCGTGCCTTTTGCCGTCCAGCTGCCTTTCCCACATTACCCACCTCGTTAGCTGATAAGGGAAGGAAGCAGCTTTTCCAGTTGTAGCCACAATGAGAGATGAAGGATGCAGGATACATTTACCCAAACGTGAATTTGCCCTTTTTCCTCTTGCCAAAATAAGCAAACAAACAAATATGTGAAAGCTCAGCATGTTTTTTTTTTTTGTTTCGTTTTTTTTTTGTGGCTATAAGTGATCGGGACAATGCTCATTTCGCAGCCCATCTGCCAGATAGCTTTGCTGGCAGCCGGGAGGCCACGGGGAGAGGGACGTGAGCGCTGCCCCAGATGCAGGGCCACCGCCTGGTGCCCTCGCCCTGGGGACGAGGTGGGTGACAGGACGCAGAACAATGGCCTGGGACGGGGCTGAAAGGTTTTGATAGCGGTTTGCGGGAACCAGCAAAGCTTTTCCCTGGAGACTACCATGGCATAGATTAAAGGATGACTAAAGTTCAAGGAAAACATGAGCCAGCATTGCACAATGCTGGCAAAAGGTCTCCCTTTCATGGAGAACACGTTGAAAGCTTTGAGGATGTGGGGAAGGAGGAATGTGACCCCTTTTCCAGCTGTTTTCCTACCTAGATGGCCTCCAGCAGGTCGAGCTGGATTTGCTGACCGGTGCTGTGCAGCCAGAGGGGTGGCAGGAGCTGGCTCGGGCTGTGCTAGCTGTCCCTGTCCCCTTCCAGCAGCGCTGGCCCTGCTTTCACATCAAGCTGAACCTCGCGCTCTGGAGCAGGGGCAGCCCCAGAACCCAGTTCAGGCTGACTCTGGGCTCTGCCGGAGGGTTCCTTAGTGCGAATTGTGTTAATTGCCAGGCAGGTTTAGTGGGAGAACAGCCTGGGCTTGGCTAACCTGGTGTGCATTGCAAGGAAGCCTTTCCCTTTCAGTGCAAACCCGGCGCTGTGTCTCACCCCTGCCACCTTCCCTGCCTCTCCTGGGGTCCCCGCTCCCACCAGGGGTGCACAGGTCACACCTTCAGAGAGCAGGGTCCGAGTTCCCTTGCCATGAAGAGAACGAAGCCTGGTTCACCCCACAGATGGGGGAAGATGTAAATCATCCCCCGGCACCAGGGCTGCTCCCTCCTGGGTGCTGCACGGGATCTGAGCCCCGCGGCAGCCCTGGCGGCGATGCCCACATGTCCCAATGCCTTTCCCGGCAGCAGGGCTGTGGCCTGGAGCTGGAGCATGTTCAGGGATTGCAGCGGGGCTCTCCACCCTGGAAAAATGCATCCCTGGCAGGGTAGGCAAGGAGGAAAGCAGCACATCCAGAAGAAGGGGAATTAAGAAATTCCTTTCTCCCCCCACAGACAGACACAAACCTTGAATGCGCAAGACCTCTGGCTTGCGCCTGCAGTTTTGCCATGGCCAGATGAAATCTAGGAGATAGGCTAGGAAGTGGGCTTTGATGTGCAACCACCACCCAGCTCCTCTCTGTTATTTCTTCTCCCCTGCGCCAAGCTGCTGTAATAGATGCGTCCCCTTTGCCCCCACAATTCAAGGCTTTCTGCGTGGATGAATTCATCACTCAGATAGCTACCCGCAGGCACAAGGTGGGGAAAGCCAAGGTAAATACCCATCCATCCATCAGCAGATACACGACGAAGCTCTCCCCTCTTTGAGGGATTCACCCTGGGAGTTCAAGTGCAAAGCGAAGGCTGTAGCAAGGCAGGATAGGACCCTCAGCCCTGCAAATCCCCCTCAGCCACCGAGGATGCTGCCAGCATCGCTGCCAACATGATTTATTTCGGAGGTGCACAGCCCACCCTGAGGGGTCCTGGTGTTTGCCAGCCAAAGTGATCCTACCCTGCAAAAGCCAACAAGGGGAGGGTGTTCATGCCTCTGGCACCGGTGGCTTTTGCAAAACAATGCTGTCGGCTCACAGCCACAGTCCTTTATGAACTGTAGACAAGCAAAGCCACCATCCTTTTGGTTCAAAATATCCCCCAAATGACAAAAGAAAATGGAAAAAGAAAGTGAGACAGATTCCCATGAAGAGAGCAAACGAGTGCATCTTCACCACGTCTCCATGTCTTGCCTTCCCACGGAGGGACCCTGGCTGGTCTCCAGACCCCAGCTGGGCGAGCAGCAAAAATTTTCCGACGGGACAAAATCCCTGTGGAAGAGCAGAAGGGCGCCGAGCAAGATGCTCCCGCCACAGGGGGGAGCGAGCCCCAAGCTGGCTCCCTCCCTCGCCCACCCTCATTGCGAGGGAGCAGGAGCCGGATAAGAGCTGTGCCGTCACCGCCCGGCACGGGGGCACCAAAGGGCTTCTCTGGGAGATGCTGGGACCGAAGGGATGTTGTTTTTGGAGGGTTCCTCCACCTCCCGCTTCATACCAGTGAAGGCAGCTGGGTGCAAACCCCCCCAGGGAGCTGCTCTACCTAGGGCTGGGCTGGTGCCTCCTCCGATAAGGATGACCCATGCTACGTGCTACACTGGTCCTTGAAGGATGAATCCTACAGGAACTTGGCTTTGAGCCCTTTGTGACTGTGGGATGTGACGGGAGTTGCTCCGGGCTCCAAGGAGAAGGGCTGGGCAGACACATCGGTGTAGCAGCATGGCCACGGGAGCAGTTGGCCAAGGTCGATGGTGATACTGAGACAGGAGCTCAGACACTGGCGGGGAGAACGAGGATCAGACCGTGGCGGATCTGCAAATGTAATGTGTTTGCTTGGAGCTGTCAAGGAAAAGAAATTTATTTGCTGACAGGGTGGTGGCAGAGAAGAAAAAGAGAGAGCAGGAGGGTGTAGCAGATGTACTGTCTTTGTTCCGCCCTCCGTTCCCAACCTTGGGTGGATTTGGGTCTCTTTGGACTGAGGATGGTGCAAGAGAAGAAATTTGGAGTGAAGTCAGGATCAAAGCCTTACAAAGTCCTTTGCACTGGTGCAGTGTAAGAAATAGGTGCATGCTACAATACTTTCCTGCCACTGGTGTCTATTTTCCCCTTACCCTTTGCACTTAGAGCTCTGGCCTGGGATTTTGTTGAGTTGGCTCTGATGATAACCATAATTTATATTTGGTGGGAGACCTGACTTCCCTCCCACCACCTCCGCGAGACACAAGTGCTCTGTCTGTAACTGCTGATACAGGGGAAACGAGCGGCTCGCAGCGAGCCGTGCTGCTCCCATTGGCACGTGATGTATCATGATTAACAATCTCTCCTTCGTGATATTACCGGCCCCAACCCCTGATCTTGGGAAGAATTCAAAGTCCAGCTTATCAGCAAAAAAATAAGCTAGTTAAACTTAAAACAGCAAGCCTCAGCTCAGGCTAGAGGATGATTTATTAAGAAACATGGACTTCGGAGACAGAGCGAGGGAAAGGAAGCCACAAACCCCACATACAGCCTGTAAAAGTTCCAGTTTATAATCTAACACGAGTGACTGCTCTGCTCGGGCTGAGAAATCATCTGGGATCCATCACAAGGTAGAGACACGCAGCTGCAACGAGTTCAGGGGCCGGAGCGTCGCTCCCGAGCGCACGATGCACAATTCAGCTCCTCCTCCTCAGCCACCCCCAGCCCTGCCCGGGTACCCCCAAATCCTGCCGAGGGGGACGAGGCAAATCCCCAGGTGTGCTTCCCCTGCTTGGGCACAGCCTGGCTCCCGTGGGACTTCACAGCATCCCCTGGTCCAGCTATGAATCGCTGCGGTGCCCCACTTGGGAAGCATCCAGTTGTTCCCCGTTAACCAGGCAGAACTATTTCCTCTCGGGGTCTAATGACCTGGTAAAAGCAGGCATCTCCGTTACCAGCACACATCTGAACATAAACTCTCACCTAAAGCTAGGCGAAGGCACATGACGAGCAGCAATACTTTACGCTCACGTTATTTTTTTTACAAGTGCAGAGCAAAGTATTTGAAATGAAGTGAAAAGGAGATATCAGAAACCAGGTGTTGTTTTTGCGAAACCTTTTGATTTGGAAGAAACTCATTTTTTCCACTAGGAAGCTGTTACATCCCAAACCCTTGGCTCACACTTACAGAAAGCACTGGAGGTGTTATTAATGACCACTGAAACGTGAGGACCAAAGCATCTAAGCTGCCACCTCCCTTCCTGCAAACGGATTACACTCATTCATAAAACAACAAAAAAAGGCCAGTCCGATAGCATGAGCTGGGATGAAAATCATTCAGGAAACAAAGAAGCGAGGCTGGATTTCTTGCTTTGGCCATGTCATTCCCAGTAAGGCCTTCTAGTTTAATGCACTCCTTGGAAACAGGAGAATACCTGAGGTTCCCCCAAGGGCAAAAGCACAGCGTGTCAGCTGGGTCCTGATGAGAACCACCAGGTAAAACGGAGCCAGAAATGATTACAGGAGCAGTGACCAGGGGGAAGTTTCCCTTCCTGCTGCCTCCACCTGCCTCCGCTGACTGCCCGAAAGGTGTTTTGCTGTAAAGGGGGTTACACGG
Source organism: Anser cygnoides (assembly GCF_040182565.1). Classification (NCBI taxonomy): domain Eukaryota; kingdom Metazoa; phylum Chordata; class Aves; order Anseriformes; family Anatidae; genus Anser; species Anser cygnoides. The sequence continues at coordinate 7,568,291 of NC_089893.1, read as the reverse complement.
ATGTGGGAGCGGGTTATATGGGCATGGGAACGCACTCGGGAGGGCTGTTAAAGACAGGGCTTTAATTCCTACCAGGGCTAAAGCCTGGGAGAACAGCTGAGCGTGGCTGCTGGCATTTAATATCCAACATCTGCGTCCTACGCAGCGCTAGGGCTTTGCCACGTGGGGACCACCGCCGTGCGACGCAGACAGACGCGGGTGGCAGCAGGTCCCACCGAGACACCTCCTGCCTGCTGCTCTTGGGGGTGGAAGCTCCTCTTTTTGAGGGGACCTGGGGCAAGTTTCACCCTTTTTGGGGACCAGGTGCCAGGCTGGGGGGGGGGGGCTACCTGTGAGCTACCTTCACCAGCACTTCTTCCCAAAGCGCTGAAAGCAGAGGATGCTCCGACAGCTTATTGGAGACATCCTCGTGGGATCTCCCAAAACCTGAATTTAGTGGGGACGGGGAGCACCTGCCCCTTTGGTGGAGCTGCCCCCCAGGAAGCAGACTCTGTCCTCCCCACCATCCCTGCAGCCTGTTGAGCTGCAAACCTCGCGGGTTGTTGTCAGCCCCCCAGGAGAGCGGCGATAACCTGGACCCCTCCAGCTTCCTCCTGTTTGATCTGGAGCTGGCACCGGGGAAAGCAGACGGGGCGACAGATAAGGAAGCCGAGTGCTCCGGCATCGTCCCGTGCCAGAGCTGTCATCTCCGGCCAGGAAGGCAGAGCGTCACGGTGGGAAAGGCTCGGGGACACGAAGGGCACCCCCCCCCCCAACCTCCTTCCTGAGCCTTAGGGGACAATGAGTGCACCCTGTCTGCCCCACACCTCTTAATCAGGGATGGGGCAAAGCCTCCTGCCAAAGGGCCACTGAGGTGTATCTCAAAAGCAAAAAGCTGCCGGGAGATGTGGATAACCTGGACCTGCTGCCCTTGGTGTGCAAGGGGGGGCGAAGCCCGGGGGGAGAGCTCCCTGCTCCCCTCCTGCACCCTTCCTCCCTCGGTGCGAGCCTGTGTTTGTGCATTCTTGTTTTACAGGGAGGGAAAGGCCAACGAGAGCCAGCAAACATAAACCCAGCGAGCAGGGAAGCTAATGAGCTGCTCTCGGGCCTCACCACCCATAAAAAGGGAGCTGCAAAAGGCCCCCAGCCCCGGGGCGAGGGGCTGGCAGCGGAGGGGCCGTGCACCGGGGCTACTGTGCCGTGTGCTCCCATGCTGGAGGCTGCCAGATGCCAGACCCTGCACACGCAGAGCTTCCACACCAAAAAAAAAAAAAAAGAGCCTCAGCAGTCCCCTTTGGGGCTGGGTGGGGGCTTTACAGCTCGGGGGCTGCACTGCGCTGTTTTTTTCTGGCTGCTCATGCTTCTCTTCCTCTGTTAAGACCAAACCCCGCAGCCCCTGCTCACACGTTTGCCCAGGTTCGGGCTCTCTGGGTGCAAGCACCGCCACGTTCCCGGGCTGCAGTCAAGGCTGTCAGCTCAAGCATCCCAACAGAGAGTCTCTGTTATGAAAAAAAATCACCACCGACAGCCCCAGAACACGATCGCATGGGACAGAGGAACAGGCAGGTCAGGAAACGGGGCACAGCTGCCTGCCTGGAGCCGTGCCCACCCTGCGGCCGATTTGTCATCGGGCAGCAGAGCTTCTGCTGGAGGACAGCCTGTCCTTGCACACGTGTGCGCAAAATCCCCGTGTGTGCAAAATCCCTGGCAAGTTTGGGCTTTGCCGGGTCTCTCCCTGCAGCAGCTGGGAAGGGAAGAGCCGGACAGCGAGCCTGCGGTGCCCGTCCCCGCAAACAGCGCGTGCAGGATGCTCCTCTGGGCTTTTGTATCTGCAGCCAGGAACTGGTGATCAGCAGTGGACGTGGTCAGCGATCACGGGGCACCGTGAATGTCCGAGCGCTGCCGGATTTTGGCTCCCTTGAAGTCGCAGCCAGGCTGGCGGAGCATGGCGGGGTCAAAGCGTCCTGCTCGTGCTCCTTCTGCTGGGGCAACTCCAGTTCTTTCGATGGAGTGACTCCTGCTTTGCGTAACGCTGGCTGGGGGTTTGCGTGCTCAGCTGCTGGAACCCTGAGGTTCAGGCTGGTGTCTGCCAGGAGCTGCTCTGTGGCTCACCAAAAGCAGCAAGGACTGAGCTGGGAGGTCGTTACATCCCCCCCCCACGTTTCCCCAGCATAAAAACCCTAAATTCCCCCCTCCAGCCTCAAAAGCCAATCCCTTGAGCCAGCCACGTGTTTTCAGCTGAGTGCCAAAACCTCACGAAATGGGCTGCTCCGCCAAATTTCCAGCCGGCTGTGACACACACCGTGTCACCCGCGCACCCCAAGCCCTCTCCCCTTGAATGCAGACGGCGCGATGCAATTCTGCCACAGAAACATTTCCAGGGCTTTTGTTTCCACCCCAGAGTGAAACAGCAAGAGAGTTTTGAAACCCTGCAACAGGCTGTTGCAAAACGTCTCCGTGGTTGGCGTTTTTACCCCCCCCCCCGAGCTCCTGCGTGGAGAAATGGGGTTTCTGCTCTGCGGTGGGCGGACAGGGGAAATGGGCATTCCCCTGGGGAAACGCTGGGGACCTTTGCAGCAATATGCAGAATTTTTGGCCCAGTGGGTGGCTTGGATGTAACAACCCAGATCTCTAACACCGTGGGTGCAATGAGCTGTGCCTGTTCTCAGCACACGCCTGGCCTCCCCTTTCCACGTCCAGCGCCGTGGGGCGGGCAGGGCTGTGGGTCTGAGCACCACCTTCGGCAGCTAAAACTCCCTTTTGAGATGTTTGTTTTGAGTCAGAGCTGCTCAGAATGACCAGGACCCTCTCTGGACACCTGGACCAGAGCTGGGTTTTGTTCTGAGCCCTTGTCTACCCTTAGGAAATATGCCTGCATCGCTCCAGTCCAGCCAGCACTCCAGTGCAGACAGGTAAATAAATGACCAAACTTAAGTAAACCTGCTGGACGGGACTTTAGCAAAGGCAGACTGAAAAAGACTCCTTTTTTTTTTTTTTTTTTTTTTTCCCTTTTTTGCCTCTTCCTGCTTTAAAACTGGTCAGAGGACGTTGGCAAATGTTCTCAGCATGGCCTAAGAGCCAGATGACATTTTCTGGGACTTTCCTAAGAGGACGCAGAGAGCAGCCTTCACTCCCCATCACCGCGCTCCTTAACTCAAGAGGTTTGCACATGAAACCATTTACACCTGGGAGAAATATTAAACCTCTGGCCCGATGGTCCCTGAGCCACAACCTCGCTTGAGGACACCAGTCCCAGCTCTTGGAAAGACCCAGCTCCAAAGGAAATTAGCACTGCAACTCGAAATGGAAAGCGCACCCTAGCAAATCCCACTGAAACCCGGCTGATTTTTCTCTTCCTTGCTCTTAGCAGCTTGGAAAACCCAAGCTGAGCCGTGGTGAACTTACAGATAAATGCTCCTGTGCTTCCATTTGGGGTCATGCGCATGGTGGAAAGCTAGCAAGGACATGGGTTCGCCGTCCCAGCGCCGCGGGTCCCCGTGTCCCGCGCGGGGCTGACATCAGTTCCTCTGGCTTTTATTGCCCCGGTCCCAGCTCTGGCCTGATTTTTAATTGCCTCGTAATTCCTGCAGCACTTAGAGCTTTTATAAGCCTCCTGCTTTCCCCGAGGTCAAGACTGAGTGCCCCCAGCTCCCCCGTTTTCTTAATGGCCAAATAGTTGGTGAGCAGTAAAAGAGGGAGGCGGGTGCCGTTTCCTTGCAGGAGCGGGGCACGTGCGCTGCGCGGGGCACTGCAGTTAAGGCAAAAGAGGAAAAAACATTCACAAACGGGGCAGTTTGCGGCCTTTCATGGCCACCTCCATCTCTCGGGGCTAGGGGGCACCAGAAGGGTGGAGGAGACGTTGTGGGGAAGGATAGATGTCCTTCACGCTCCTGCTTCGGGGAGGTTTTTGCACGGTTTGTGTCAGACACTTTGGAAATGTCTTACAGGGGACGGTGGTGTTAAGAGGGGAGGTTAACCCTGCCCAGTTCGCCACGAGAAGTGGGCCTGCTGGACTGCCTGTGGGTGGTAGGGAGCAGGTGGGGTTTGGCTTGCTTCGCTTCTGGCAATTAGGAGCGGAGCGAAGCTGTACGAGGCTCGCCGAAGGAGGCTGGAAGGGCTGGGTTGAGCCGCAGCCAGGCCGGGGTTTCCAGGGAAGGTTCCTCATTAAATCAGCCACCACGCAGCAAACCCGTGTGCTGCTGAGCACTGATGGAGACAAACCCATCCCGAGGAGCTCAGGGCAGAGAAATTCCTCTGCAGCAGCCCCAGGGCTGCGTTTGGGAGCAGCAGGAGCAGGGATGGGTGTTACTGGGTCGCACTGGAGGTGACTGGTGGCACAGTAGAAGGGTGACTGCAGCGTCCCGACTCCATCACCTGGGTGGGACCTGGCAGGAGGATGAGCTGCACAGTGCCTGCACTAAAGGGACGGGTCCTTCTGACCCACCAGTCAAACCAGTTAGCAGACTGGGACGATGGCGGGCCACACAAATCCTCTGCCGAGGCACCGGAGCTGCTGGCAGCATCTGGCTGTGTTTACTCAGATGAGAACAATTTTTGTTCGCTTGTGCTCTTGACGGGTCCAACCTGGAGGCCTCCCAAGCCCGCTGCCAACAACAACAGGCGGGCGGGATGGGATGGGATGGCTGGGAGCGTTCCTACACCCAGCCGAGCCGTCAGCTGGCCTGGGGGCTGTGGGCTCACGGGGCCGGTGACCGAATTCCCTGGCTCCAGCTTAAGGCTGGGGTTAGGGTGTGAACAGGGATCCCCCGTCGTTCCCCAAATAACCACTCGCTGGTCCCCCAGATTGAAGCACAGAGAGGGTCCTGACGCAGGGGGGGTCTGACCCTAAAGAAAATGGGTCCCTAAAGCACCTCCTGTAAGTGATGTACCTGAGCTCGGATGGGAAATACGCCTCCTTGCTGGGGTGACTGCAAAGAACAGGGCACGCCGATTGGGAATTGCCCTGAGTACGGCAAAACCCCAAACCTGAGGGCTTTCCAGCTTGGCTGGATGATTTCTTGCTGCCCGCCATGCACACGAGGAGCTGGTTGCCTTTCCTGGTACCACGCTGCCCACACGGGCGGTGACGCCCTGTGCTGTTAGTGGGTGTGAGCGCTGGCTTTTCCCAGCAAAAATCCCATAAAGGAGGCTAGCCCTGCAGAGGGGACCTGCCCCCTTGGGGCTGATACGGCCGTGCAGCAGCAGCACAGCTGGGCCCCGCTCTTTTGGCAGGGATTTACCCAAATGAGAGCTGAATAAACCTGTCAAAGCACACCGTGCTCGGCGGAAGGCGAACCTCCCCGGTTGTCACTGAATAGATAAACCAGCTTGTCTGGTTTGCCTTCAGATTTCCTCCACGGATAATGTTTTTTTAAGGGGGAGAGGGGAGAAGTAGAGATGTCCCCAGGCTGGCAGACGTGATGCGGGGTCAGCCAGTCTCCAGCAGGGCACCGCAGTGCCCTCTCCCACCCTTGGTACCCGAAGCTGCTGGGTTCAGCCAGGGCCAGCTTTTGCCGTGGGGGAAGAGATGTCAGGAGACTGCAAATGCACAAACAGAGGCAGGCAGGGGGTAACTGGGAGGCTTGGGCTTATTCGGAGGGGCCAGCTCGGCTCTTCCCGTGAGAAAGTCAGGCGGGAGCTGCAGATGAGCCTGGCCAAGCACAGAAATGCCTCCCCATCCCTCGGCAAAGTCCTCCAGAGATGCTGGAAAAGGACATGGCTTGTCCTGATCCCTGCTCCCCCCGGGCACCAGGAGGAACAGAAATAGCACGGCAGACAGGGACCAGAGCATGGAGGTCCCGTGGGGTCCCCCCGCTGCCCAGACAGGGGTAGGGGGCTCACACGCTGTGTGGTCCTCGGGCATCAGCACCACGGTGCACATCCCGCCCCGCTGCAGCGCAGATAAATTCACCAGGAGCCCACAGACATCAAACGCTTCCTCGATTTCATGTGCTGGGGCTGAATAATTTTATCAGCATCTGAAGTGCTAAAGAAAAAAACATCTTTCTGGTTCTCAGACTCTGCGGAAAGCTGAAAGACGCCCAAGGGTGAATCAAAACGCAAAAGAAACGGGAGCAACGAAAATGGAATTAAAAAGAGAGCCCTTGCTGACTTGCAGCCCAGCGCTGATGCTGGAGAAGCAAATCGTGATTTGTGAACTCCTCGAGATGGGGAAGTGGAGGCCATCGGAAAAGGGAGTGAATAAACACGGCTCTGTACGAGCTCTATGGAGATAACTGGAGGCAAGAGCTAGGCAGCGTTTTTCCAGCTGAACAGAGTTTGGCCAGACAGCATTTCGCAGGCGTGCTTCAATCCGATGAAAACAGCTATTCGGGATTCTGGAGGCAGTGTGCTTCAGGAAGGTCAGCACCTCGCGGGGTGCCCCCGATCCCCTCTCCGACCCTCTCTTATGGGTAAAGGCAAAAGGAAATATTTCTTCTGGGCAATATTCCCTTCCGTGGCGAGCTCCAAACTTCTGAATCTAAAGGTGAAACCAACAGTGGGAAATTTCTCAATGTCTTATTTCAGTGGGGCTCCTCTTGGTATGCCTTTAGAGCATCGGCGACAGAGGTGGGGTCCCTGCTAAACTTCACCGGTCACACTGCTTTGGCTCCCTTTTTCTAGCCTGTGAGCTGCAAAGAGGAAAAAAAAAATGGCATTTTTCCAGGTTATTCACCCAAGGGCAGGGCTGGGGGTGAGTGGGAAGCCCTGTGGCCGTGGTGCAGGAGCTCTGGGACTGCTCTGCCTCGGTTTTCGTCTCTGGCACCAGCACCACTGATCCTCTGCAGTCCCCTTCCTCACGGCTCCGGACACCCAGACGGAGCCCCGCTCCCTGTCCTCTGCCCCAGTCCCCTCGGGATGCCCGCAGCAGCCCCGGCCCCACAAATGCCAGGGCCCAGACGTGACCTAGGTGTGGAGGGCGGCGGTGGGTGATGGCGGGGGGCCAGCCGCCCCGCCATGAGATCCCCCACTGTTCTCCACAAAGAATGGCCCCTTGTCCTGCCCCGGCAGCAGCCCAGGCATCTCACCCTGGGCTACGGGGGCAGCCAGGCGGCGCGGTTTTGGGGACAAAAGCGTCAATTCGGAGACCCAGAGACAAGGGGAGCACAAGAGTTGGGTCAGACGGGGCAGCCTCAGCCCTTGGCCCAGCCCCAGTGGTGCCGAAGTGATCACTTCACGCCAGGACCCCTGCACGGCGAAGGGGGCTTCCCTTCCCCTGCCCTCCAGATCTGGATATTCAGCACCGAGGGACGTGCTGCACGAGCGCTGTGCCAGGTGAGCCGGGCAGCGAGCAGCTCTCATGCGGCTTCGAGTCCACAGGCGTGTTAAAAGCCAGCCCAGGTTACGTTATTAAGTTTCCAGCTGAGCATCGCTGGGGGATGCGCTTGCTTTCTTCTCTCCTCCAGGAACATAAGGCCCAAAATATGGTTGGCCGTGGAGTTACGGCAGAGCAGACGCAGGGGGTATGCATGGTGGTACAAGCGGTGCTGCGTATGTGCTGGCATGTGTGCATGGTACTTGTTGGCATGTGTGCATGCACTTTGTGCACTTCTGCAGAGCTCCTGGTCTGCGCGTGGAGGTGTTGTTGGCTTTGCTGCCACGCTGCTCCCAGCAGATATGAGCGTCGCACTTAGCAAAGCTCGCCCAGCTGGGGAGGCTGCAAGCACTGACATAGCTTGGCGCGTGCTGTCTTGTTCTTCAGCCCGAACAGACAGCACGGTGATTGCAGAACAAGATGCACTGAGCAATGCTAAAAACCAAGCAGGCAGCAGGTCCATGGCAGGAGCAAAAGCCACTCACCTGCCACGGCCTTCACCGGCAGCAAATCCCTCTCCTGGTCCTCGTACAAGCACCAGGATCCCTGCGAGGAGTGTGAAGGTCGGGTGTCTGAGATGAGCAGCCCACTTGTGGTTTGGGTGGTATCTCCTGAGCAGCAGAAGTTAATGAGCCTGTAGGAAAATGAAATGGCTTGTAATTCTTTACTTCGGGGCTGCCAGCTATATGTTACATTTAATAGGACAGTTATCATATGTTAAATACGGGCATGATTAAAAGCATATTTATAGAGGATTAACAGCTCTGTAATGGCTACATGTCTGCTCCGAGGCCATTAAAACTCCCAGAATATGTTTCTAATCATCTATACAATAACTATCTTAATAAATCAGAATTAGAGGCATATCTGGGGGAGTGCGGATTCCAGACTGCACCTGGTGGCGTTCTGCAGAGGGGAAGGGGCGGGATAAAAAATACAAAAAGCAGGCACGAGAAGTTTGAGGCAAGAATGACCGCTGTCTGAGGAAGCCTCGCGGTGTACGAGCACAGGTGGAGGCTCACCACTTCTGCACGTGCTCTAAGGACACCTCCCAGAAACACGGTGACAGCTTCCGGAGCTGTGTGGGAGCACGGTGGGGCGAGCCCCCCAGGACAGAGCCCCCCGGCAGCACCCTGGGCAGCTGCTGGGGCTGTTCCAGAAATGTTCCTGAGCCTCCATTTGGTGCATTTCTCACCCCATCCGCGGTGGGGCCCCGGGGCCGCGGGCACCCCGCGGCCAGCAAAACGCCGCCGCGCAGCGCAGGCACTCAGCAAAAACAAACGCCGAGGCAGAGTTTGAAGTGTTTATTTTCCAGCTCCAGGCCATTCATCCAGTGACACCGCTCGGTTCCAACGAGTCCCCCTCTGTTTATAGCAGATGATTAATGAGAGCCAGATTGTCCGTGCCCCTGACGGATGTAAGTACGAAGTAGGGCCTGATCCCCCCTTTCCCCTCCCGCCTCCATCTGCAGCCACCGTGCCATCCTGATTGGCCTGGGGAACAGATTTTCTTCCTGTTTCGTGCAATCAAACCCAAGATTTTATGACTTTCTTTCTTTTTTTTTGGCCTCTCCATCTGCCCTCTTTTTGCTGGAACCTTGGCCGACACGGGAACAGGGACTGAGGTGCGCTGGGCTCAGGGACACGAAGGGGACAGATCAAACAAAAAATGAACAAGTGACCCCAAAAGATGGGGCAGAAGATGACAAGGGTCTGGTCCACCCAAAGCAGAATTAGGGGACAGTTGTGCATGGAGCAAGGAGCCCTGCCACGACGCATACAGCAGCGTGACGGCTGCTGGGCACTGTGACCATGACATGGTGACCCAGGGGACACAGTCTTGTCCCCAGCCTCCTGACTCGTCCCCATCACTCGCGGACCTTTTTGTGCCACGCCATCCATCTGCTCTCTGGGTTTCCTGCAGCGCACAGGAAAACACACCTGATTTTCCTACAGCGGGAAGATTTAGGAAAAGCTCAGCTTTTCCCCCTTCTAGAAGCTATTTTCAACACTCCCGACGATTAATTCTTTTTAACGAGCTTGCCATGGTGCAACGGAGAGGGACTAGCGAGCTAGGGCTGAAACCAGAGACACGGGGTCTAAACCCTGGGTGCGGGGCCTCATTAGCCCCACTAATCAAGTGCCACTGGGGGAATCATTCTGCACGGAGACAGGGAAGCTGTAAGAAAGTGCTGGACATAAATTAATGAGCCCAATTAATAACAATAATAGCAAAGACATCTTTGCAATGGCTAAATGGGGTTGGATTGAAACCATCTTGAATATGTCACCGCAACAATGCTTTTGCATTCCTCCGAAGTATGGCTCGGGGCAGGAGCAGTTGACACATTTCTCCAGCACTTGAAGCTCAAATTGAAAAACTGCCATTAACATTAAAAAGGAAAAAATAACTTTTTAAAACCCCATACGTTTCTATTTTTTTCCTCCTTTCTGATTCACCCTTCCGATATTTTGCTTGGACTCCAGTCCTGATGCTTTCGTCCTCCTTAGCACATTTTTGGGCTGCTTCCACCATTGTTCTTGGAAACGTTTTTTTTTAAAGGACATATATTTAGATATACAACCTGGTCTCCCATGTTAAAAACCCTACCTCAGGCTGGAAAGGGAAAAAGCAGGCGGTAAAAGTGAGCCAAGCCCTTGGCCAAAGCTGCTGCCCCGTGCGCTCACGGGGTGCACGTGCCATGGGGGGGTGCAAGCAGCTGGGCGTGCATCTGCGCACGCAAGCACGTGTGCAAGGGCCGCGCGGCAGCTGGGCCACGAGCACGTGCTGGTGGTGGCTGTGGGTGACCGGGACCTCGAGGTGTCAGCGGAGGAGCTGGCGTGGTGGGTGGGATGTTTGTCTGTGTGTGGCACCGGAGGACTCCGTCTCCAGCGCGGAGCCGTCTCCCAAAAGCCTTGCCAGCACAAACAGCAGCCTGCATGCTGCGCCGGCCCCGTGGGGGCTTCAGCATGGCCCCGGGGGTCCCATCGCCCCTCAGTGGAGGTCAGGGGGATGCAAGCATTTCCCTAAATCTGGCAGTGAACCCAAATGTCCTCGCAGCAACGCCTGGGGCAGTGCCGAGGGGCTGCAGGGGGGGTGGGTCGGGACGGGATGGTTTTAATGACCCACGAGCACGCCGCCCGCACCCAAACACCCAGTTCTGCAAAGGCAGGTCGGAGTCCAAGCAGCACTCGCAGGCTTTTCATAAACACACTTTAATAATCTTCATCAAGAATTTTAATACAGAGCGAGTTGCCTGCCAGGAAATGCATTTACACTGTCAGCTGCCGAGAGAAATAGCTCCGCACCGCTGCTCAATACCAGAAACACCCTCTCCCCCTCCCTCCCTTTCCTTCCTTTTGCTTCCTTTCCTTCCCTTTGTAGGGCCGTGGTGCTGGTGAAGTCGGGGGGCCGAGCACGCTGGCAGGGAGCCCAGCGCAGCGCAGGCAGGTGGGGTGCGAGCGGTGCTGCTGGCGCCTCCATGGACCCTTCTGCACATTTTGGGACGGATGGGCTCACGCTCTGCCTCGGTTTTTGGTGGGTTTGGTGTTCCCAAGGCTGCAGCCAGCATCCCTCCCCCCCTCCTGCTAACCTGCAGAAGGTGCCCTTGTGGGCTCTGCTAAGGAAAAGCTGGGTATTTAGGTTATGGGAATAACAGGGGGATGCTAGCCACGGATACGGTTACAAAAGCTTTTCCTTCACAGCAAAGATTAATGGGATCAGAAAAAATTTCCTTGCTGCCTGTGGTATTAAACAATTTAAGGGATTAGTCGAGGGCTTTACCATCCTCTGGCGCATCAGGTTTTGGTTTCTGCCAGAGGCAAAATACCCGATTTGATGTACTCCGAGCCCACGGGGCTGCTTATGGTGGGAATCGCGTTTTATAGCCTTTTTCCCAACAGCTGAAACCGCTCCTGCTGTAACCCTCCCCGTGCTGCTCCAAGCCCTGTGCACCAGGCCAGCCCGCTCTCCCCGGTGCGGTAGCAGGGATGCCACTGCCCCGTGTCCCCACAGATGTCCCCAAAGCCACATGTCCCCAAAGCCACGGGCCACGGGCAGGGAAGGGCTCACAGATTCGGGGCTCAGAGCAGGGACCAGGGCGAAACACCCCGGGGAGCCCAGGGTGACCTCGGCACCAGCAGCTCCCCTTCCGTGCACTTTTATTTCTCATGGGGAAGGATTTCGGAACACCGCTTCCCGGCGTGTCAGATGCTTGTAAGCCAGAATCCAACTGACACAAAAAAAGAACGAAAAAAACCCCTCCAGGCCAGTGAAATGAAGTAGTGAGATCAGACACACACGTACCAGACAGCCTCCCTGAACCCAGTTCAGCATGGGTCGGGGATGCCAGCTTTCCACCGCCACCGATCCCATCACCTCCGCCGCCCTTGTGAAGTTCTTGCCTTATTTATTTGCTTGAGATCAGAAAGGCTGGTGGGAGCCGCCTGGCAGAAATACCAGCGCTTTGCCAAGCATTTTGATGTTTCCGCACAAGTTGCCTTTTACAGGCACCGGGTCCTTTGCTCCCGAAATGGTGCTGAGAGCTGAAGGCACCTTTTCATCGTGCGGGCAGCCCGCTGGGGGCACGGAGCTGCATGGCGAGGGCACCACGGGCTGCCAGATACCCAGACCTTAAAATCAGCAAGAACTTGAAAACTCTTACCATCTCCAAGAACCTTTCATCGTGAGGATGAGAGGTTTTTGGAGATGGTAAGAATCTCTCTAAGAATCTCATCTCTTTAAGGCAAATTTTGCTTCCACCTCCCCCAGGGCTCGCTCCCTTCCCCTGCCCAAGGGATGCAGCTGCTCTCGGGCAGCATCTGTCCATCTGTGTGTGCTGATGAGAGCAAACTTGAGGCCATGGGACCAAGACAGTGAGACTGTGCTGGTGCTCGTGGCGAGAAATGTCTCCAAAACTGGGCAGAAAAGAAATGAATGAAACCTTCAGCAGCAGCTCAGGATGCTGCGGGCAGCTGCATGCAACCAGGAGCAGGTTTGGCACGGGCACTGTGCTCACCCTAGCGAGGACTTGAGTCAGGGGCACCCCAAAACCAGGACTTGAGCCCTAAAACCAAGCCCTGGAGCAAAGCACGAGCCACAGTCATGCCCTGAGCAGCCACGGCGAACATCCAGGTGTCCCGGTGCCTTGCTCTCCGGGGGCTCAGCTTCCCAGCAGCCGGCAGAGTGGGATGTTGTACCTTGTTTGTGTTTCTATGGTGCTGCCCTGCCTGCTGGCTCCCCTCCTGCAGCCCCCGCCGGCCGAATCTCGGCGAGGTTAATTTCTAACATGAAAAACGGCCTCCCAAGAGCAACTGCGGTTGATTTAAAATAATAAAAATGGAAATCTCAGATTTGATGACTAATCCCGGGAGAGCGGCGTAAAGTAGTGCTAACCAATCGGCCGCGAAAGACCAGGGGAAAATTCCTGCTGGACTTCTCTCCTCAGTCCACTCCCTGGCTTCATTTTCCATCCCCAGATCCTTCCAGCCTCCAAACATATACAGTGTTGCCTCGGCAACTGGGAGACGAGATATATGTACATGAAAAAATGAGACAATCTCTTTCCTCGGCGATCGCCTGGAAGGTGGAAAATGTAAACCCCTTCTCGCTTTCGAGCACCGCCAGCTCGTGGCAGACACGCTCGCACCCCGAGCTGCTCCCGAAGGCTCCAGGTCCCGTGTGAGCACAGTGAGCTCACGATGTACAGATTCACCAAAACACGTCGCCAAAAGGGGTTTTGGTGACAAACCTGCTTATTCTCTGTCTTCCAGGAACCCCCGCTCCTTTGTGAGCCCCACTTTAGAAACAAGCACGCTTTCATTCCAGCCTGGGGCAGGCACGGACAGCACCCATCGGCGTTGCACCCGTGCGACACTTGGTCTTCGAACAGTTCCTGGGTCTCAGGGTGTGTGTGTGAATGAAGAATAAGAAAAAACCAAGCACGACGGGAATTCAAAGAAGAGCATCTCTGCCATATCCTTATCCTGTCCCATCCTTATACCACCTTTAAATCCTGCTCTGCGTCCCTGCTGATTTGCAGGGTCACCATTTACCTCCACAGGATGTCGTGAGCTGCAAATCTGTCCAGACTTGCAGCCCATGACCCTCTTGATGTCCTCCAAGTGAGGCTGTCCCGCCAGCCCAGGAGCACGGGTACCTGAGCACGGAGTGCTATTTAACTTAATTCTATGATTCTATGTCCCCTGGGCTGCTGCAGGGATGGCCACGAGTCCCACCTCTCAGTCATCATTCCCCCTTCGCTTTGTGCAGCACGAATCCCGACACTGGAAGTTTCCCCTACATTATCAGCAGCTTTTCTCTCCGGCCACGCTCCCTAAGGACCTGCCCAACCTGTAAGCAATTAAACCTCTGGGTCTCGTGAACTCCCCGCGGTGTCTTGGCTGCAGAAGGACCTGACGAAAAGACCAATTCCCTCCACGACGCCTTGGCACCGGTCTTGATTTCCCTGCGAGCTGTGTTGTGAGCTGTGGCTCTCAGAGCCCCCCCTTGCTCAGACGTTTCCCATCTGGAGCCCAATCGGTCCCCTAAAGCAGCAGGAATCCCACGGCACGGCCCTGATTGATTAAAACACGAGCCACTTGTCGCAGATGGCAGGAGGGCTGCAAAAGAGGGAAAAGAACCGGGCGAGGAGGGCCACTTGTGTGTCTCAGGGGTGCGATGGAGCAGTGAGGACAAACCCTGCAGGACCCTGTTATGACTGAGTTGGGGTGGAGGCTGCTGGGGAGCAGCTCCTTCAGCTCGACCGCTAAGTCCTTTGCTTGGGATGCTGTGAAAAGCTTGAAGCAAAATTCTGGCTTCCTCAAAATCAGTGCCACGAGTCTCGGCAGAGCCAAGAAATCACCCCTTGCTTCCCATCCACCACCATCACTATTAACAATGCCTCTTCCGAGATTTTCCCCATCAAACGAAGGACGTGCCTGGCATTAAAAGCCACCCTGATGTGCCAGGGGCACGACCCGACTTGCTCCTCAGTTGCTCCATCTCTCTGCCACCTGGTACAGAATAACCTCTCCTTGCATCGCAACTGCTGCTTGCAGAACCAGGAGGGCAGCACCACCGCGGCAGCACCACCGCCCGCTGTGAGCTGCCCAGGAAACGTCCCCCAGGGATGGCTTTGAAATGCAGAACTGGGATAGCGGGGGATGGTGCATCATTACTCATAAAGACAAGGCGAAATGTGCTTTGCCAAAGTGTGAAAAACATTTATATCCAAACGCAAAAATCTCTCTCAAATTTGCAATTCCCTGTGTGCTCGGGAAGCCGAGCCCTATTTGTGGAAGTGGTTGCGAAGGTAAGCTGCCTTCTGCCCCTGAAGTGTGCCAGTTCTGGGGCACCGAGAAAATGAAGTGAGAAAAAGGGTGGGAATATGTGATCTGATCTGCCTTTTAAGCAATAACAGTCTCACTGAAAAACCTCACCAACTGCAACCCACCAGGCAGAGCAGGATTAAGATCACTACTCCCAGAGAAGAAAAATGATGCCCTTTCACATGCTGGTAGCGTGTTATCGTTAAAGTCAGAGGGAGATAAAATAACTGCGTGCAAATATCATCACCTTTCATCTAGAAGGCCTTTTTTTTTTCGCTTTGTGCACATCACTTTTGCAGCAGCCGCAGCGCGGCCACCTTTGGGCTGGAATGCAGCAGCGGCAGCACGGGAGGGGACGGGACGTTTATACCACTACAATGACGAGCCAGAGGGGCAAGGGGCGTTGGTGACAGTCTCTCTGGGAGGGACTTTTGATGCTGTGCTGAATTGCCGGCTGTGAGGTAGCCCCCAGTGAGCAGAGGTGGTGAGACCATTAGAAACCAGCAGCTGGAGCAGGGATGCTGGACCACGTCTGTGCTGGATCCCCAGCCCCACTATTTTTTCGCTCCCCGTATTTCTGGGTTTCTACCACAGGACCTGTTCCACCTCCCCTTTAAAGATAAAAGCTTGAGGTCAAACCCATAAATCCCACCCCAAGGTGAGGGTTTTGCTTCCCTGGGAGGGGACGAACGCCAGACCCCAGGCTGAACTGGGCGCTGTGCTGAAGCAGTAGCTGCTTTCTCACTGGGAACACTGGTGGAGGGCAGAGGTACCGAGCGCTTCAGACCTATCGATCCGGGGCTGGGGACACCTGAGTTGGAGTGCAGGTGGAATGTCAGGTAGGTGGGAGGTGTTTCCTCAAAGCGGAATTTGGGCAGGAGCCCAAGACTAACACCCCCCCGCCTCCCCTCTTGCAAATAGCGCCGAGGGCTCTTTAACGACCACGAGTGGTCTAGGCCTGGGTTAATGTCTTATCCATAAGTTATTCAGTGTTTCCTTTTAAAGACAAAATAGTTGGAATACCTCTCTTTTTCTCTTCAAATTGCAGTCGTGGCGGCTGAAAACGCAGCCTCTGCACTATTTCCATATGTGGCACCGACGCGGAGAAGCCTCTGCTGAATGGGAGTCCCACCTCTTGAATTTTTATGGGAAACTCCAGCGTTATCAAGTTTATAGCGGCGCTAATACCCCCCGAGATAAGAGCAGCCTCCTTGCTAGCATCAGGCTGGGAAACGAGCCTCCCCGGGGGCTGCCGGTCACGTCCCGGGGCATCCCAGGCAGGGTTTGGGGCAGCCGCATCCCCTGATGCCCATCCTGGTCCTCAACACCTTTGCAAACTAGAAAAGACCAACTGCGGGTCGGATCTGTATGATGCCTCCAAACTGCTCTGGAAATTACATCTTTTCCCCAAGGCAAAGCCTGATGAATATTTTTTCTCCCCTTCATGTTTTTCGGACCTTTTGTTGAAAAAGTGAACGCAGAAAAGCTGAAAGCATTTGTTTTCTGGCACGGTAACTTCTCCTGGGGGGCTGATTCCCATGTAAAGGATCTCATTGCCGGCGAGTTAGAGCTTTACCTACAGAAAAATCAAACGGGCTGACCCAGCCCTGCACTGTCCCTCCTGGTGCAGAGCAGACGGGGTTTGGCCATGATGACTACGAAGGGAATCCTTCGCTAAGATCGGAGGATGCTGCCTACAGCTGTGGTTCTTTTTGGCTCCCTAAGGGTAACATTTTCCCAAGAGCCAAAGAGCCTTTAATCCTACTGGGATTTAGGGCTTAGTTTCTTGAGCAATTTGGAAATGTGTTCTGGGAACGGCTCTCCCGTGTCACTGCAAGGGTTTGTGCATGAACCAGCACGGGCTTAGGAACAACACCGACCATCTCCCCCTCTCTTATATGAATTATTTCACGTGGATGCTCACGGGATTAGGTCTTTACTCAGATGGTCCCAGTGCTATGGGGTCCCCTCTTTGATATGAGCTGCTAATTGCTACTGTAACGTTACAAGCACTGCTAACAAAGGGCTGGAAAGGGAGCTGCCGGGAGGAGCTTTCCATCCATCCATCCAGAGCACAGACATCGTCGGCATTTTTGGAATAGCTCAGGCAATTGGGACTCCAGAGGTATAGGAAGGGAAACAGATGACTTAGTCTGATGTTCTGCACTGCTCTCAATGCTATAAACCTTATACATATCTGTAGATGTGCATACATAAATAAATAAAACAGAAAGGAGATGGTGTACTGCTGGAGAAAGTGCTCAGTAAGCCTGCTTCCCCTTTCAGCACTTGCTAAAAACCATCAGGTGCGAGGTTAGGCCAGTTATAGCAAACAAGGCTACAGAAATTCCCGACAGTGACCCCTTTTTCCTCCTGTCTTTGCAGCCTCGTTGATGCAACGAGGGAAAAAGAAACAAGCAGATCAAAAACCAAAAGCTTCTCCTCCAGGATCTGCAGAGAGCACCTCTGCCCAGGCACAGCTGAACGTACTGGGGGCATGAGGCAGAGCTGCTTCGGCACCAGCTCCCAGCCGTGGAGCTCGGCGTGGCTGGAGCAGGACGGACGGGGCTGAGCTGGAGGCATCGCAGAGGACAAACCCCGCTGAGTTATCGGGGCTGCTCGAACGCGGACGGTTTCTGCAGTCGTGCTGCAAGGCGGCTTGCAGGCTGCGGGGTGCTGCGAGGATGCAGGTAAGGGACAGCTCCTGGCCCCAGGAGCAGAAAGGAAGCCCTGAGCCTTCCTCGGCTCCAGAAGGGGAGCTGAAATGCGAGGGAGATGCTTGCAGCACTCCCTGGAGGAACCCACTGCACATCGCATCTCTTCGACGGCTCTCCTCTAAACACCCTCCGACCCCACCGAGCAGCAGCGTGTGCTCATTTGCCTTAAAAACACACGCAAGGGCTCTGCCTTGCTGTTGCAATGCCCTGAGGAGAGTTTCAAGACCTGTTGCAGGTCCTCACCTGTATGGTGCTGCCCAAAGGAGGCTGCTTTGGGATATTCTGCCCGGGTTTGGCATGCTCTCGCCCCAGTGCTTGCCCATAACCGTTCACTTACTGCTCTCCTCTTGCAATCGTGCTTTTAAAACGTGGCTCAAAAGTAAATAGAGGGAAAGAGAGTACAAGAGGCAGGGGGAAAACCCCAACCCCCAGCTCTAAATGCTGGCCTTTGTATGTTTTGTTGCACCCAGCAGTTGGCTATAAACCCTGCCAGTTACAGCTTCAGGTGCACTCGGAGCGACTCAGGAATAAAGCCACACAGTGTGCCTCAAGCCTCTGCCCGGGTTATTTGCAAGTCACAGCATCCCCCTGGCAGATGAGGGGGGATCCCACTTGGGTTAGGGGCTGGGAGTGAAAAAACTGCTCGAGAGCATGGCGTTTTCATGAATTTTCACAAAACATGAACAAACGTCCCTGCTGCTATTTGCTTCCAGCCCTCCTGTGTGGGGGACAGCGGCTTTCATGTAGGGCAGTGCCCGGCCTCAAAGGAATAACATCCAAGGCACGGCCAGGTTATTCGCCCCCCCGAAGCCTGTCATTCCAGCGAGCCAGCAGCCCAGGGACAGGGGTGTAGGCAAACAGCCACGAGGCTCAGCTCTTGTAAGCATCCGCGCCAGAAACGCACACAAGGAGGCATTTTCCCTGCCTCATTTTCATGTTTCTTGACAGCAGTGGCAGCAGCTGCAGTGAAAATAGAGAAGAAAGGCCTGGCCTAGAGCTCTTTGATATGTTTGTAAGTTCTCCCAAATACCCATTTGCATTTGGATTGATGATCTGGGCCACTTCGTCGTCTGTCAAGAAATATATTTTGGTTTTGTGAAAAATGTCAGGGAAAAGAAATGTTTCCTTTGATATTTCTCTTTAAAAGGTTGCAGGCTTCTTTTGAAAAGAATATGCAAGAGAAGAAACATCCACTTCGGGCTTTTCTAACAGAAAGCCTATTTGAAAATATGTTGTTTGTTTTTTTTTTTTTCCCTCGGACCCCTCTCATCTCATCTTCCCCGCTCCCTTCCCCCTTTCAGTCTCTGCTCCTATGGAGAACACGTCCAAGTCCCAGCTTTGCCATCACACTTTCTTCAGGGGCTTCAGATGCAAAGAGGACGCTCTGGAGAGGCATGGTACCTGCTCTGGTTCACAGCCAGTCCCGATTTCAGCTCACGTTGCTTTACTTCCAGCCCAGGGACTTGGCTGTCCCCTGCCCCAACGCCTGGCGGACCCAGAGCCACCCGAGGTGTCAAATCACGGGGTGATTTCCGAGGTTTCTGGGGCCACCTTGGCACAACCACTACATCCACAAGGGACCTGTCAGCACCCAGATGTGCGTGGAAGTGAAACACCAGGCACAGGACAGGGGAGCCCCTTCCCAAAGGTCTCTCCAGTTTGTTTTTCCACCCCGCAGCACGGAGCTGTGAGTCCCCTCGCTCTTTGCACTGGGGCTACTCGCTGCCTCCTTCCCCATCACCCTTCTCCTACCCCAAAGTCACGGCCCTACCCTGTTTTATCGAGAAATTCCCATGTGCACGGGCATTCAGGTCCCGCCGCTGGCTGCTGCAAGGAGGTGTAGTGGGATTTTCCCAGGAAGGGGGGGCTCAGATGCAGTCAGGAAATTTGTGACCCGCTGGCGTTCCTGCTCTCCTTGGTGCTTATGGTTGCATTGTTATCAATAATTATTGCTGCTGCTACCTACAACCGCTTTTACAAACCTTACCGTGCCTCAGCAGGGCCTTGTTGCTTGGACCAAAGCAGGATCCATCCCAATTTCCCCATTTCCCATTCAATTCACAGAGGGCAGTGGGCTCGGCGGCCGGGTCACCTCCCCGTGCCTGCGCTTCCCCCTGGGAACCGAGGAGCCCGTCCCTGCGAAGGGCTCGGGGCTGCCCCGTGAATGGCACCATTGAGACGCCTGTTCCCAAACACGTCTGTGGCTCCAAGTCACTACACAAATGATTTTCTTTGGATGCCTCGAGCCACCAGCAAAAGCTTCCCGTGTTTTCATCCTCCAGCCACGGCAGCTGAATGCTCTTCTCCTGCCAGGCTCACCAGAAAAACAGGAAAGGCTGGGAAAATCACCCAAAAATGCTCCTCGCGGGCACCACTGAGCAGCCACCCTCCCTGCACACGCAGGGTTCCCTGCAGGGACTTAAAACGAGGGAAATAAGGGGGAAAAAGGCTGGCTTGTCACCTCACGTGCACCCGCCTAGACATTTTTCTTGCCTAAAACACTGTCAGAGGTCTGCAAATAGCAAAAACGCACCATGAGGTCCTGCTGGTTTCATGAACTGCTCATTCCAAAATGAAATTGGATGATTCTGGGGTGTAAAAATAGCTCTTTTGGGCAGTCCCAGATGAGCCAGGGCAGGTTTGGTTTCTCCCATGCCTATGATTTTCTGATTCAAAGTAGATTGCCACTTCTAAATTTTCATCTTTTAAATTTAGTTAAAAGAATGAGAATGGAAAAAAAAAATCCCTGTGGACTGAAGCAAGCCTTGGTTCAGTAAGAAACCCTTCAGATTTTTTACTAGCTGAGAAAAATCAACAAATTTATGTGGGCTGAACCACAAGCACTTTCTTAATTATTAAGCTTTTAGGAACTGCCAATAAACCACAGAAACCATTATTCAGCTCAGGCCGGGCTGCGCATACCTGACCTGGGAAACCTCGCAGGGCACGGGGTTTAAGACTTCCTGAGGATTATGTCAGCCCGGGGCTTTAGGATGGGTCCTCAAGGCACTTGGCAAAGGCTTCAGCCTCAGCCTGCAAGGATGTAGATGCCACAAGGGGTTTGGTCCTGGGGGGGCTGTCGCCTGGAGGGAGCCCTGTGCCAAAATCCCGTCCTGCAGTGAGGCAGGGGGGTAACGGGGCTGCTCCCTGCTCTCCACGTTCCCCTCTGCTCCCAAAACACTCGCGAGGCATCTGGTGCTCCAAGGCAGTACCTGTAACCCAGAGGGATGGATTATTTTATATATATATATCTTTTAAACCGCTGTCTGCCCTCAAAGTGGGTTTGCCTGACCAGAAAATAAGCTAAATCACACAGGGGTGAGTGAGCTGGCTTCCTTCAGGGAAGTAAGAGAGCAAAGGCAGAGCTCGTGTCTGTAATTTGAGGGCAGCATTTCGCCGAACTTAACAGGTTTGTGGCCTTGGTGGTGAGAATAGAGGGAGGAAGAGAAGCAAAGCAGGAGAAACTTTCAGTGTGGGTCACAAATAACTGACACTTTGGAGAGTTTTCAGAAAAAAAAATATCTAAACAGGACTGCTTTGGGTCATAGCAATATTTTCTCCAATTTAAAACGGTATTGTGTTTCACTTTGTTTCATTCTTTTAACGTGATAGTTTATTCTTTTGGTTTACTAGAACATTTTATTCTTTCAGTTGATGTCAATTTTCGAAAATCCCCAATACAGAAAGAAGGGTCAAAAAGGTTTATTTTGAAAAATGTCAAAGCAAAACATTTCTACATCAAAAAAAAGAAAAAAAAAAAAAAAAAAAGGCCCTTTTCTGGCCAAAACATGCTTGCCAAATTAGACTGGTATTTGTGAGTCATTTCTCCAGCACATTTTTTAGTGAATTTACTATTTGTCAAAAAGAAAAAAAAAAAAAAAAGGTTAACCTTACTCTAACGAAAACACACATGCATTGGGTTTGCATAAACATAGTCGGGGAAGAAAAGGTATTGGAAAGAGGGGCCTCCTCTTCCACTCGCTTTGCATTTGTTTCGGCATCTGTCCCTGCACGAACTGGGAGTAGAGCAGTGCCCGCAGATACAAGCCGACACAGGCATCCCCCATCTTCTGGGGAAGACATCGGGAACCACGAGCCGGCCCCGCGGAGCAGAGCGGGTAACATATTTCGGCAGATACGCTTTTAAGTTTATTTAAACTTCAAAGCGGGGCATGGTGAATGTGATTGTTGAGGAAGAAAAACACTGCTGGTGCTGGAATCTCTTTCGCAGGCGAGACAGTCCAGCCATTAGCAGGATCTTAACGCACATTTTTCTTCCGCTCCTGCACGTTGCCCCAAAAGCCCTTCTACTTCAAGAGTTTCTCCTCCCTCAGATTTTCAAGGCGCTGACTTCAATAAAGCTTTTCCGACTGCCTGCATGACAAGAACTGGAGAGTGCTCACATCCTCACGTGGGAGCTGTCAAGTGCTAGACCTTCGTCCCTGCCACTGGAGAGAAAGTGGGTTTTTGAAGTCTCTGCTTCTGACAAAGGAAAAAAAAATAATGGTGGAAAACAACACGGCTCTACCTGGCAGCATGAAAAGCAAAGCATCTCCCAAAAAAGCAAAGCATCACTTGGCGCCAGCTCTTGGCAGCCTTCGATTTCCATTTCCCAGAGCTGTGATTAGCCCCCGATGGGGTTCCACCAGTCCAGGTTCCCTAAGCTCTGCTTTGCTCCATGTTGCTTCTACGGAGCTTCCTCCCTCCAGGAGGAACTATTCCCACAGAAATCCCCGCCTTGAGAACCGTCCATTAAATCATTTTTCCAATGGAAGATCATGCTTTCAATTAAACGAGAAAAGCTCACAGAAAGCATCCGATTTCCTCGAAAGTGTTTAACTTGTTTTATTGGAAAATAAAAAGACCAGAACTTGAACATTGAGAAATTCCATTTTGAGCAGAGAACGATCAAGTTTTGGTCACTAATACCTTATTTCTTTTCCAGCACAAGTCAACATTTTCCCTTTTTTTTTCTTTTTTTTTTTTTTTTTTTCTGACACACCACAAATTAACATTTTCCCTGGGCAGGCAGCACGTGGACCTCGAGTTTGCATTCAGGCATCTACGTCAGCCTGGAGACACGCAGAGCTACGGGTTTCAGCTGCCTGGACGAGGATCTGAAAAAGCAGCCCTCGAGTAGGGCCGCATTTACAGGACCACCAGAGCACATTACAAGGATGGAGCTTTGCACCACCGAGATGCGATCCACCTCGTAAGGACATTTTAGATGCTGTGTGCTTTGCTGGCAGCAGTCGGAGGGACCACCATGAGCGTGAAGGCTGACACCCACGTCTGCCCCAAGGGCAGGCAGCTCTTTAAAGCTTTCTTTGAAGCTTTCTCCTGGGTTTGCTCCACTTCTGCCTGCAGATTGGACAGAAAGCAGCACAAGCTCTTGCAAAGGAGGAGGGATGAGATATTTGGACGTACAGAGATGCTGGGGACATGAACAGACCGCGTGCTGCTCTCCATCTCCCTCGCTGTCGCATCAGCTGGCCCACCACACACATGGTCTTTCTTTCTCTAAATCCTTCCTTGCACTCTGTAGTTACAGGACAGGCGTAATCTTCACTAAGATTAATTAAAACCCCCGCATTTGCAGGGTTGATGCCATAAAAAGCTTTAGACTCAGCTGTTCTGAAAATAAACCTCCATCTCTCCCACCCCCTCAGCTCACCCAGCACTTTGCTCTCCCCTGAATAATTCATGTCCTTTCCCAGGTCGTTGTTTTTCTTCTTCCCGGGAAGGCAGCCTATGACTACACCTGCTTGTTCCTGATTGTTAATGAATAATCCTGAATTATCCATGAAATGCTGAACGGCACCATGATCTCACCAGGCATTAACCACGCATGAGACAAGCGCAGCAACCGGGCAAAACTCAGCAGCCCGACCTGGGGAGCGCTCCACGCCAGGACGGGCTTTCTGAATAGCCAGCAGGGCAGGACACAAATCTCCCTGGCGAGAAGGACGTCGGCACCGGGAGAGACGAAAGAGGCTGGGATCGGAGCAGGGCTGCACACGTAGCACCTGGGGATCTCACTCCCAGCCCTACATCTTTCATCCGATGTGGTTAAATCCCATCTTTCTCTCCGTCCTTCTTCCTTCTCCCTGTACTGTCTTCTCCATCACTGGGCTGTCTGCCCCACTAAAGGTATCAAGGACGTTTTTTTTACTTAATTCCATCAACAGAAAATTCTCCTCGCTGATTTGGGTATTGAGAAAAAAATAAACACAACCACTTTTCCTTTCCCTTTCCCTGGCTCAGCACTAAGCAGACCTTCCCTCCCCTGTTCCCAGTCTCCATTTCCCACATTTTTGCTGCAGGCTACACCTGCTTTGCCCCAAGTCCTTTGGTCCCCTGGGGGCCTGCAGCTCATTTTTAAACCTGGCAGTGCAAATATCACAGCAAAGGGACAGCACTGGGGAAACCGAGGCACCAGGGGAGCCAGAGACCTGCCCAAACCAGAGGCAAACCCAGCAGCAGGGTCGGGCACTTCAGCCACAATAATCCGAGACTTAATTTAATCACAAAACCATCTCTTCCCTCCGCCCCAGGAGCCTGGTGTGCTTCATTCCCCTTCTGAACAAAGCAAGGGCGAGCTGTAAAATAAGGATGGTTTACAGTTATCTAATCATCAGCTTTTCAGTCCCTAGACGCGCTGGAGCCAAAGGTTTGAGTCCCACCAGGGTTCAGGGTTGTTTTGCTTTGGGAGGTTCCCCTCTGGTGAGAGCTTTAAGCACCAGCTCTGCTCTGGGGAGATGTTTTCTAGGAGGGAACAGGCAGGTAAAGTGATTGCAGCCTGGCCCCTGGCTTTTTGCACTGTTTTGGAGCTGAGAAGTCTCCAGGGTTCATCCTCTGCCCAAGTGTTGTCCTTGCACTGCAGAGAGCACTTGGGCATGTTCACGTGTGCTTTGGGAGAGAGGGGCCTCAGCAGGGAGGCCTATTTATATATTTATTTCATATTTAAATAGGCCCCGATCCCGATATCCCATGCCCTGAGAGCTGACCCACCGGCTTGCACAACACTTCTCCTTCAGGAGGAAACGCGGTGATTAATGCTAAGCAAAACACTTCAGCAAGCTGTCGTGAGAAAATGAATGTGCGAAGCAGAAAGTTTAAAAGCTTTAAAGTTATTAGCTAAACCAGTTTCAAGTCAACTGCAGTCCACCAGCAAACCTTTGAACACAACCTGCTCTTTTCGTGCTAACCATTAAATCCTGTTCACGGCGGCGCTGACACGACCCTAGCGAAAAGCAGGGAGCCGGAGCCCTTTTCCCTACTTTACAGCATGGCCCTACAGATACAAGCACCCACAAAAGTGCACGAAAATATGTGCTTGTAAACCATTTATCGCTCCTTTTGTGTTACTTCTGGGTCACACCCCCTGCACCCGGCTGGCACCAGCTCTCCTTGCACACACTGCTGCAGCTGCACGCTCGTGCAGACGCGTGGTTGTTCCTCACTCGGCTGCAAACCAGAGCTGTTCTGGGGAAGCCAGGTCCATCTTCAGGATTTTGAGCCTGTGTTTAGCCCCATCACACACACACACAGATCTTTTTCCTTTTTTTCCTGCCTTCCACACACACGCAGCTCCTCCGATGGATACACACGCATGCAGCTCGTGCTTTCATTGCCAGCCAGCGTGATCCGAGCTCCAGAAGCAGACGGGTTTCCAGCCAGCAATCCCATCTGGTGTCCTCAAAATCACACGAGCGAGGGCTGCCCAAATCCCGAGGACTGGAAGAGACCTACAGGATTTCCCACGTGCAATCCTTCCCAGAAACACAAGCCCGTGAGTCAGCCGGGTCGGTCCCACCTTGGCCAAGGGGGCTTCGGGATTAGGAAATTATTGGCGCAACCTTGTCATCCGGGGAAAAATTGGGTGTTATGTACCTTCAGAAACCCTGCGTATGGGTGCCTTTATGATGCGGAGGGGCTGGATACAGACGGCAAAGGGCTCCTGTTAAGCAGCAGGCTCCCTCTCCTGCAGAGCCAGGATGCGCTGAGTCTCCTGACTTCAGCCCAGTGCCTACGAGCCCTTGTTCCTGTCTGAGCCCCATCAGCCTCGTCTCCTCCTGCGAAATCTTTCCTGGCTTCGATGCAAGTCAGACAAGAATTTTTTCCTGGACTCCTCAGTAGCTTGCTGCTGCATCCGAGCTCAGGATTTATACCAAAGGCTAAAGTTCAGGATTGTTTTGGTTGCAAGTTTCAGCTGTCTATCATCTTCACCAACAAACGTGTCCTCCCATTTTAATAGCTGAGCAGCTGACGCCTCCAGAAGGGCAGCAAGTTTGCCAAGACAGGTCCCAGGCAGTACTTCACCAACCTCAGAAACGCCACCTGCCATCAGATGCTGGAGGCGCTGCTGTGAATCGGGGCCGGGGCCTGGAGAAGCTGTTCTGGGTGGATTTACGAAGGGGCTGCAAAAACCTCCCCTTCTCTGCCCTTCTCCATGCTCAGAGCTGGGATGAGCTTTTATGTATTTGTACAACACCCTGCACAGGGGCTCTCTTCTCTGTGAGGCCTTGAGCTGATACGCTGATAGTATTCATCACGTCCGAAGTAACTCGCTTGTAAAACGCAGAGGGGGGAAATTTGTGGTGCTGGTTGGAAAAGCTTTGAAGCGAAGTGCCTTTTGCCTGCGTTACATGCAGAAGTCTGAGTCTACGGAGGCAAGCTGTGCTGCAAACACCTCCCGCTTAGCTGGCCCTGGAGTGGCAAACACAGACCCAACACGTCTTAGACAACTGCGACAAAAATTAGCCCAGTTTCGAGCAAGGGAACTCATGCAAATGAACTCTACATCACCATAACGCTAGGAATACCCTCCAAGTCCAGTCCAAAAGAGCTTCAAAGTACAAAGAGCTTCAGCCAAAAAATTATTATTTTTTTTTTGCTTTCAGGCCCAAAAAAATCACAGTTAATTTTTTTTCCATTAAACACTGAAATTTTCTGCAGAAACATCTCACATTTTCCAGCCAATTCAGAGCAAAACTTGGTGCTAAAATGTACACAACCCTTTTAATCCTAAGTGGGATGTTCAGACGGCCAGCTCCGCAGCAAAATCCTTATGGCTGGATCCCGTTCATCCCTGGCAAGGAGCCGATGAATTCAGGGAGGAATCTGGTTCATTTTGTCCAGCATAAGACAGAGACATCACAAGGCACGGACACAGCTACTTTACAGCCCAGTCCTGATCTCACAGCATCGCTGCACTGATTTCAGCAGCAGAGAAATGAAATCAGCTCTGAATGAGCAGCGGAGCAATGAAACCAGATTCAGACCTGTGCTCAATCTGATTCAGATCCACACTTGTGCAACACATGTTGGGCTGACTTAGCTCGAGACGTTTCTTAAGAATTATATCCTTCGGTACAAGCTGTATTTAAAACGCTGGAGAAAGCCAGTCATTCCCTTCAAGAGCAGGAGCAGGAAGAACGGGGAACGATGTTAATTCTCAAAAGTAAATAGAAAAAAAAAATATTTGGAGAGTCAATGAAGCAACAAGACAGGTCAGCCCAGATGGTAAGAGAAGCTGGAAAGAGGGCAGCGAGCACGGGCTGGGGACGCAGCTGGGGCTCGGAGGATTACAAAGCAGAGGGAGAGGAGCACAGGGAGTTCAAGGGGTCCGGGTCAGAGGGACATGTTAAGTGGATTTAAGGGAATAGAGCTGATGCAAGTCCCACACTTTGGGCTTGGAGGAAAGTCTGATTCATACCAACGCCGAGTCATATCTCGGGTCAGCCTAAGGGCTCGGAGAGCCGGCTGACGAGGAGGGCTGCTGGTGGCAGGGCAAGCCAGAGGCTGCCCAGCACCAATCCTGCCATGCCCCTTGGCATAATTCAGACACGGCAGAGGTCCGAGCTCACCAGCACTGGGGCATCTCCAAAGTCAGCTCCATCGATGCAGCTTTGAAGGATGGGAGCGGATCACCACGGACTTGAAAGCCAGCCTGCCAGAGAAAGCCATGTCAGGAAAGCAGCGCAAAATGGACACAAACCCGTTTAAGGACACAAACCACACAGCTCGGCAGTCACTGGGCAGCTGGGACGATGTAGGGGTGGTAAAACAGGGATGGAGGGGCTGTGGTAACAGCTTTCCAGCAGCTCGGGGCTTTGTTGTAGGTTGTCCTGAGATTTTTCCAGCCGAACCCTTGTGCTTAACGTACTTGGGCTGTTTGTGCCCAGGTGTTATTGTTATTTCACTATGGTTTTATCATCATCTAATCAAGAGCGGGATTCCTTTTGGCTTCCTTGGCTCCTGCCTTCCGAAACGTGAGGACAACTGAGGGGTACCGGGACCAGAAGCTCAGCCCAGTCCTGCAAAGACATGCACAGCTTCAGGCAAGCGAGCCACCCAGTGCTTTCGGTAAGCAGGGGTTAAGCAGCAGCAGCAACGTCTTTGGAGCTTTATCTGACCGCTGAGGGAGCTGCAGCCCCCACACCGAATGAGAGCCGCATGGAAAAGGCTGGCTGCGAGCGGTGCCCACCCATGGAGCTGCAACGCGGGGTCAGGGCTAGCATCGCCCCGCGACGCCCCGCAGGCAGGAGGAGAAGCAGGACTGCTTCGGTCCTGCAGGGGGAAGAGAGGGGAACGGGCTCGGAGTGTTTCACTCCGTGGGCAGGATCAGCAGGGCTAAAGCAACCTCCCAAATAACTATTGCCTCGGAGCAAACAAATCTTAGGCAGCATCACAGCAGCCTGGGCCAGCTCTTTCTCACCCCAGCAGCACCGAGAAGCAGGGGGAGTCCCACCACCTTAATTCCAGCCTGAACGGAGCCCCATGCAGACAAACAGGAGCAGACCCCAGAGCAGGATCAGGCCTCCAGGGAACGTATCCTTTTCCCACAATGGCTTGCAACTACTTGCTTGAAAAAAGTCTTCTTTTTTTTTTTTTTAAAAAAAAAAAAAAAAAAGCTGAATTCCAGTATATTCCATTACACCATATAGTTTCAGATTAAGGCTCCCAAATATGCCTTTAATTTAAGCTTAATAAAGCTGTTATTGTCCAGTCATTAATGACTGCTTATTAAAAACATATTTATTGCATATGGTGCTGAGGGATCTCGCAGAGAGCCTCAGGCAACAATCCCTACCTCCACCCCGTAGCGTTTAACGAGAGATACATGTGTACGGGGCTGCTAATTCTCAGCGAGCATGTTTCCAATAAGCACTTGTTCCTCAGCTGAGGTAGCGTGCGTGCATACCTGTGTGTGCTCAGACACACAACGGGATGCAAATGAAAGGCAGATTTAGAAGCCTTGTTTTGACAGCGTTAGCGGTTGCTTTGGGACAGGATGAAAACATGTTAATGTTAAAACTATCAAAAGTCAGCTTTTCTGCTGTATTAATAACTGCTTCAAAGACATTCGGTGGGGGTGATGGTCAGGGCACCACAGCGGTGAGGATCCAAGCCCCATGGCACCCTGCTCAGCGTCATTCCCTAATTACGGACACTGGGATGACAAAGTTGGACTGGCCTAAAATTAATTTTATCCTAAGAGGTTAACAGACTGAGATAAAAAGTATCAAAATAAGGGAAGGGTTTCTCTGCAAACACCAGGTCTTTTTCTTTGCAAAGACCAAGGATAAGGAAAATTATTTAATTTTATTCCTAGGCAAGCTGACTTTGTTGAATTTTTTGAATAGACTTACAGAAAGTGATAGACTTCTGCATCCTAGAATTGGAATTTTCAATTCCCTGTCCTTCCCCAGACAGCCTGAGCCTGCTAGTAGTCTGTAAAGACCGCAAAGTGCTGATTTTGGTACCGTGATGCCAGTTACTCCGGTGTCGAGATCCTTCACCATACCGCTGATAAGAAAAGTACATGAAGAAGAAGGGGATGGAGGGGTTGTGAGAAACCTGCCAGGAACGCCAGCTCCTGTTGGCATCCGCCAGCAGCCCTGCCTCCAGCTCATTTTGTGAGCAGGGTGTGTGTCCCTTTTGGGGACCATTTGCCCTACCAAATAACAAGATGCACAAGACGTTGACCCCACCTGCCCCGCTTTGCCCACACCTCCCCGCAGCCCCCGTGCCCCCTTGACCAAGTTTATCGGCTCTGCTCAGTGAGTTTTGTTTTGGCTTTCGCTATTACGGGAAATTAAAAGAATTTGGGATCTGATTGTTGGGCGTTCAAAGACGCTCCCTGCCTCTTTCCTTCCTGTTTTCCTTCGAAGCAGCCTAGCCAGAGGTTGGGGGGTATGTGGGGAAACGCTGCCAGAAAAGCTCTAACGACCCACTTTGGAGACAGGGTTTATGCGCTCAGCTGTCCCTTGTAAACCAAGCCCTGCGTGAGATTTTTCCCAAAGCTTTCAGTCCCCTCTCCTTGCCCCCACCCCTCCTGCTTTGCTCATGCTGCAAGCATGCAGAAAAAAAAAAAAGAGTTTGGTACAAGAAGGTCCTTTTGTGCTGCGGGAGAAAGGGGGCACAAGGAAGAATAAAACAACCCAGGTGACAAAGAGGCAGCGAGGGAACGTCGGCGTTGTCTGGGCCATCCTTTCCTGGAGGGCTCTGAGCTCCTCACTGGAGGGAGGCAGCTCCCTCTCCCAGACACGGGACCCCCAGGCTGCAGCACAACCCCAGCCAAAAACCTGTGTGCTCACCACGGCGGCATCGTCACTGCCAAGACCCGTAAGTGGAAGTGACAGCACAGGGGGGGTTTCTGCTCGGATCGCTTTCCTACAGCCTCTGCACCGGGGGGTTCGAATAATGCCTGAAGGTTCAAGGTCAGGATTTACAAAAGGAGCAATCCTTGGTGGGCAGCGTCGAGGCTGAGACGGAGCAGGAAAGGGGAGTCCCATGCCAGGTGAGGGGAGATTGCTTCTCCCTTGGAAGCTTCATTGGTGGTAACGGGGTGGGACCTTGCTTGTTTGAGCTGGAGGTGGGACCCATCCTGCTCACCCTGCTCGCCGAGGCGCTTGGTGCACGTGGGGAGGAGGGAAGAGACACCAGCCCTACAGGACCTGACGTGGCCCGAACTCTTTGGAAAATCTCATTCGAAATGCTGAGCGCTTTCTGGCTTGGAGCAGGGATAAAAAAAGAATTTGCTCTGTTGTGGCCAGAGTGGATGTGTCAGCGCCGCATGTCTCCAGGGCGAGGGATTCCTGGCTCCGGCTGGGACAGGCTCCTGGTGCAGAAGAGGGGGTCTCGGAAACGCGTGTCCCTGCTGACCAGATGTGCGTTCTCCGCACACACCCGGGAGAAGCAGCTTCGGAGCTAATCCAGCCACGCCGGGGAGCTGCGGTCACCTCCGCACCGTGCCGGCAATGAAGCGAGGGGAGCTCCCCCAGCAGCAGGTGCCTCCCCTGTGCCGGAGGCTGGCAGCACCGAGCATTGCTCACGGAGCAAACCTAGCACAGCCCCCGGCCCCCCCAGCGAGCTCAGGAAAAGCCCAGGCTGGGCGATGCTGTCCTAGGAGCCGCTATCAAAGCGGGTGTGAGCCTCCACGCTGGGGTCTCGCCGTCCTCCTGGGCGCTCGCTGACGGCCGGGTGATGTACGAGCACCATTACTGCTGCTCCGCTGCCTCTCCAGCGCGGCCCGGGCCCCGAGCCCAGGAGTTTCGCTCCTTGAGTTAATGGAAATATTATACACATGGAGCTGGCCCCGTCCCAGAGACACTCCTGTCTTACAGAGGGAGCTGCTCCTCGCTGCCCCGCAGATGGATGCAGCGGAGGGGATGGAGGGAAGGAGCCGAGACAGGCGGCGGGATGCTGCGAGGAGCCGGAGCCTGTCCTCCTCGTGCAGGCTGTGTCCCCAGGAGCAGGCTGACACCTGGGCAGCCCCTGCGTCCCAGAAAGACTTTCCAACACAGCTGGGCAAGGAGGACCATAGGGCTCCCCCATCGCTTCAGGCAGGAGGTGCAAAAGCAGCAGGGCTGATCCGTTCCCAGGTTGTCCCGCACCGAGATGTCCCGCACCCCTCCCAGAGCAGACCCCTAACATCCTACCCGTCCTAACTCCGGGCAGTGCAACAAGCCAAAGGTAGAGACGAAAGCTCAGAGAGGGATTTCTGCCATCAGAGCATCCCTGATAACTCCACGACGCCCGCGGCTGGTTTTAACCACGTGCAAGGCGCTGGCCTCCCATCTCTGCGATCGAGTCCAAATCCGAGGAGGGTCTTGTTTTTATTAAAAATGTTTTACATCTTCTATAACCGCTCTGCCAGCTGGACGACTGCGCTTTCAGGGCAATTATATGCATCATCTAAACATCATCTAAAATGAAAGGACCTCATTTAATTAGGTTATTTAAATGACACGTTTGATGGAAAAAGCCAAGCAGACTTAACAGGATATTTAACGATCACGTTAGTTTGCATGCGTACAGAACATTATCTGAAAGCCTCGGAAATTAATGGCAAGACTTCTGTTGACTTCAGAGGCTGCGGACCAGATGTCGGCAAAGGAACGACCGGAGGGATGATACGGGGAGCAGCCACGGCCACTGCCACCTGGGGAACGCAGGCACTGCTGGCTTGCGGGAGGTTTCCAAAGGTGAATTTTCACTTGGGTCAAAATCTTGTGTTTTCCCCTCCCCTACAGAAATAGTACTTCTACCAGTTCCGCCAGTTTGTGATTTTTTTCCTCCCTCTTCTCTTCGTTTCCTCCGTGTGGAAAACAAATCGGAAAGAGACTTTGAAAAGGGAAAACTCCTTTTCAGCAACACCAGACCTGAAAGCGCGCCTGTTGTTGAAAAATAAGAAATGTGGTATTTCGTACCAAAACAAACATGAGTTTGTTCAATAGTTCAATTCTTTCAACTCCTTACTTAAAAATCCAAGAAACCTAGACCAAAGGGCACGATTTTTTTTAAGCTTATTTTCAAAGTGTGAAAAATATACTCCTAATTTCCTTACCCTTTAAAACCCAAGCTCGGCAGGTATTAAACATGCCCAGCCAGGGCACCCGCTGATGGGAAGGCACAACCTCAGGAGGCACGCTGATGAGCGCAGCATTAAAAATAACCTTGCCTAGCCAAGCTGCATTTAACCTTTTCAGATGCTATTAAATGAAATTCTGCTGGAACATGGCTAGCCTAAACAATTTCTCTTTCTGCATATGCAAACGCAATCAGTGCTGTTAAGTTAGGAGCCAATTCTTAGATGCCATATTCAATATTATCCCGCTGGAACACAGAACAGCAACAGAGATACAAAGAAAAGAGAAAATGCAGAGAATTGTCATGTATGCCAACTTGAGGAAGGTAGGAAAGACATCTGTAATACTTAAAAGGGAAATTGTTGGAAATTTTTCAGATTTCTCGAGCGGCGTATTTTAACTTTTTCCTTGCGGATGCTGCTTCTAACAATTCCCAGTTTCTCACGGCGAACAAGAAACCGCCCTTTCATCTTTTTCCCAGATGCAACCCAAAGCTATTGCCATCAGTAAGGCAGTGCCTGGATGTCCCGGTGCTGGACCAAGCCCCTCGCTGTGGGGCAGAAGGGATCGGACACCCCGTGATGCTCCGTGGGGCAGCTCCTTGGCTTCTCCCTCGGCCCATTCCAGCCCCACAGGGCAGCCAAAAAATGTCAGCAAGTGAGTCACCGGCAATGGAAAGACTTGTGCCGCTAAGCCCAGCTCCTGGCCCTGGCTCTTGCAAGTGACACAAGCATTTTGGCTCCTGGCCCTTGCTCTCTTTACTCCACAGATCCACAGGCACTGCTGCTTCCCCGTGGAGGTGTCTCATAATGTCACACGCAGCCCGTCCCCTCTCCCCGGCCGCCCCAGGACACAGCGGGCTGCAGGGCCAAAGGAAAGCAGAGGTGGCCCTTGAAGCTGCAGGAGGTGGTCTTAAATCCTGACACCTCTCAGGGCATGAACAGCTCGGCGGGGAGGGAGAGAAGCGAGTGGAGGAAAGCGGTGAAAGGCTCAGGCGTGTCGGGAAGGCAGCGTAACGCCAGCTGCGGGGCAGCCCCTTACAATAGGTGCAAAAGACGGGAACTGGAGGCAGCTGAGAGCAAGTGGAATGGGAAATATTACAAATATTACACGCCTCATTAGTAGTAGGCAGTCCCTGCAGGCAGAGAGGGGTGCGGGCACTGTGCAGAGGATGCCCAGGGCTGGGGCACATGTCAGCCCCTGAGGCTGCCCCGCGATTTGGCACGGGGCGCAGCAGCAGGATGGCGCACACCCTGCGTGAAGGCACTTCGACCTGGACACTTACCAGCGCATCCTTTTACAAAGGCACAGTCTTTTTGCACGCAGACCTGGTGGGATGTCTCTGAAGCACACCACTACCCAGCATCGCGCTGGCACGGTTCCTGCAGCTGACAACCCCCTCCCTGTCGAGGCAACTCTTCCTTCTCTAACTCTACTTTGACTGCCTTTAACTTCGCAGCGCTGGCTCTTCCGAGCCCGTCTGTGAAAGCTCAGCATGATCTCAAAGGCCCGTGCATTTACACACAGCAGAGGTTTAAGCGAGGGGAAAGCGCTTCCAGCAGATACGGGGGAGTTTTGCACACCCTGTCCAAGCCTGGCAGAACCGCGGGGAACCTGTCCGTGGTCAGACCCCGCGCTGCAGCGCAGGCACTTCGGGAGGTCTGGAGAGGAAAACAGCTCTGGAAAAAAAAAAAAAAAAAGAGCCTCAGAAATTCACAGGGCTTGGCCTGGTACGTGGCTGTGCATTGGAGCTGGGTAAACGAAGATCTCAGGAAAAGCTTGGTTTGGCTCAAGCCAAAACAAACGTTTTCCAAAAAACGAATAAAGAAACCAAAAACCAGACCCACGAATAGTCTCTCCTCCCTGCTGTTTCCAAAACTGCACTTATTTTGGTGAATTAACTTTTTGGACCTCCTACAATGAAACAGCCACTGCAGAATACGAACAGAGGAACCGAAAGACCGTTCAAATAAACACTCTCCTTGTGTATATTTGAATCTTTCATCATGTACTAAATTTCTGTGTAGGGCTTTTATTTGTATTTGTAAACTTTCAGATAAAGGTACTCAAAGTTTACCTTTTTTCCTAACATCACACATTCAAACAACTAGGGAGCACAAATCCAGCGCAGACCTGTTTACCTTTCCCCCATATTTCTTACTTCTACATCCTCCTTCCCAAAAACAACAACAAAAATGCAAACTAAGGAAACTGAACACAAACAATGCTGGGAGCCTGGTGCTGGTCTGGCCACAGGTCTGCAAAAAGTTCAGGGATTCGCTCTACAAATGCAGCCATAACACTCCAGAAATTACTGCAGGGCTGGCAACAGCGAGAGATTAATCATGTTTAATGACACTTCAGTCCCCGTCCCCCCCAAATTAATGTAGGTCTTCACGAACCATTTGGTTTCAAACTAGGTGAAGAGAACTGGCAGCAATGACACACCACAAAAATGGGACTGCTGGGTTCAGCAACCCCAGGGCCACGGGGTGCTCGATTGCTATTTCCTCCCAGGGTGAGGAACGCCGACAGCTCGGTGGGACGTGGCTTTGGCATGGAAATCACTGGAAGCTACTAAAGAGCAAGGAGAGAGGGCGAAGCATGGGCACCTTTCTTTGCCCCCCAGAATGCAACTTGAAAAGTCAGCTGGGCAATGCACTACGGAGGAAGCATATCAGCATCTCAAATTCTTCAGTCCAGCCTCCTCTGAAACACAGATGTTGCTAAAAACATCCCAAAAACTGAACCTA
Organism: Anser cygnoides; assembly: GCF_040182565.1. NCBI lineage: Eukaryota > Metazoa > Chordata > Aves > Anseriformes > Anatidae > Anser > Anser cygnoides. The sequence goes on along the minus strand of NC_089893.1, from coordinate 7,533,323 downwards.
TTTGTAGTTCTATCTGTAAGCAGTGAAGTAGGTCACTTGCATTTTTGTCCCAATAAACACTGACCGCGGACAGAGAGGACTAAGTCTGAAAACTGGCCCAAAATGCGATGTATGTGCAGACTTGTTTCAAGAGCTCCTCGGCACAGGGAGAAGCAATTCCTACCGCTCACACCTTGCCCAGGCTCCTGGCAGGCAGTTTCAGGGAAAAGCCACAGGGCACACCCACTGCATGGACTCCTTGAGCGCGGGGGAAAGCTCCATCTCCTCCTGCCACCAACTCCTTTTCTGTTCTATAATGGAACAAGCAAAACGAACACGGGGAAAAATAATAACCACATTCCTTCAAAAAAGTCCTCAAAGAGTTTCCTTGTGAATTGTATGCACAGAAAATCATTTGTGTGGGCTCTTATTTTTATCAAAACCATCCCACTTCCTATGTCAATAAAGGGCCATTACCGGTTACATGATATTTCTGGCTTGTAACTTGATGTCTTGCCCATATTCCTTTGCACTGGAATCAAAAATGTCTTGTCTGTGAAGTGCGGGTCAAATAATCTGGGTTTTACAGTTGTTGGCAGCTCAGGGGTTGTTTTTTTTTTCTTCCCCTTCACTTTCTGAAACCAGTCAACAGCTCTGCCCTCGGTTCTCCTCTCTCCCCAGGAAGGTTTCCCCCAGGGACGATGTGGGTCCAGCACTCGAGCCCCCAGGGAGAGCCACGGGCGAGGAAACCCACCCAGCCCTCGTGGGGCTGTCAGCAGGGGACATGACCAGGGACGTGCCAGGTCCCCCGAGGGCTCGGTGTGCTGAGGTCGGGGCCTGATCCTGTTTCAGGAGGCAACTGCATACACAGAGCAGCAGTTTCCCCCAGAGTGATGGGGTTACGCTAGCACAGGGCAAAAAGAGATGGGAAGCAGATGCCCGGCTGCACCCCCGTGCTGGTGTCAGTTCTCTGACCGCTCCAGTCCTGTGTCACTGCTGAGCCCAGACATCGATCCTGCACTAGCAGAGCCTTGCTGGCCTGCGGCAGCAACCGGGCCTTTGTCAGGTTTTATTAATTGCACTGTGTAACTACCGACGTTTCTTTCTAGCGGTTTCTTGGTCTCCGGTGGCTTCGGGAGCTGCTGATATTGCATCTCTCTCGAGCTACGTGATAGCACGATATATCCGATCCTCCTCAGTGCCTTTCTGTCCTTTTCCTGCTGACTGCGGTCCCTCCCATTGCCTTTGTAATTCTTTACCTCTGTGCATCAGCAGCGCAGAGGCTTCCTCTGACTTTCAACCCAAGCCAAAGTTGTCCTTGTCCAGCTGGGTCTTCCATTAGCTTTATTACGGCTTCACGTCTGTCTCGCTCCTGCGCACGGGGACGAGGCAGATGCTTCGCTGGGCGGCTGCACTCAGGCTCCACGCTCCTCTCCTCAGCTGAGGAAGCACCATGAGCGGCACCGGGTTATACATTTTTTCCAGATTGTTTTGAATCTGGAGGAAAAAAAAAGCGCACAATGACTAGGATCCTCGCTTTGGTGCCTCAGTTTACAGTTGAAAGGAGAAATCAGGGCCCTTGTGTTTATTTTGCAGCTCTCCAGGGTCTCTTGCGTTAAGTGAAAACAGATGAGCTGAACGCACTAACCTCAGTGTTTCCCTGGGACATTGCCTCCAAACCCCATGGAAGTCAACATCCTTGAAGGAACATCTGATTCCCCGAAAGGTGAGGTTATTCCTAATGAATCTCTCCAGGGGAGCAAGAAAAGGGAGGTGGATTTTTTTTGCACATGCAACTGAAAATCCTGGAGATGGCTTTTGGCTGGGCTACGCTAATAAATAAGGACTAATTTTTGAGAGCATAACTCATGCTGGTGGGAGATAAGAAAGGAATGCGAGTTCCCTCAGAGACCAGGCTAGGAGAGAGTTATCCTCTGAGATCAGAGCAGAAATCATCGAGCCAACAGCAGAGGCCAGTCACCAATAATAAATCCACCCTCGGCAGAGCAGACCCTGCTTCGGCGGAGCGAGGCACCGTCCCGCCCGGCAGGCAGCAGGGAAGCAGGAGGCATGCCAAGCGCTCGTCCCGAAGCGAGAGCTTGGTGTTTGCAGCACAAGCTCCAGTTAAACAGCAGGCCGTTTATCTTGGTTATGAAGCGAACGCATTCCTCCAAGGTGAGGCAACGGGCTCCACGGATAGGAGACGGAGCTGGTCCTCCCGGCGGTGGTTTTGGTGGCACTCCTCTTTGGGGAACCAGCTGGGAGGAGGGAAGCGGGTCCAAGTGGTTTGAAGCTGGAGGGGCTGCCAAGACCCGGTGCTTCTCTGCAGCCACGAAAAGTGCGAGCCTCCTGGTTCACCCTGCTCCTGCACAGTTTCTGCTCTGCCTGCTTGTTTAACTGTTTATGCAGTGATGGTAGCTCAACCTGCACCTTGAGAGTGCGCCACTGCTTGGAGACCCTCGTACGCCCCCCTTTCAGGGGACCTGAAAGGCTGCATCGTCCTTCACTCCCTACTTCCCAGCTTTTAGTTAAGCTTTAGGATGGATTCAAGTTGTTGTCCACCTTGGATTTAGAGATGTCAAACAGCCTTTATCTCCTCGCCTCCAGCTTGCCCATACCATGCTGTCGATGCACAGTCCCCATACCTGCTCACTCACTCAGAAACCCTGAAGGCTGCAAATTTTCCTTCTTGCTTTGCCCTCCATGCTCTGGCCACCTAAGTCTTCCCCTCTGATTTCCAACAGAGGAAGGTTTTTACCGCTACCTGTCTTAAATGGCACTGCAGCTCCGGCCAGCCCCCATTCACTGATAACCAGGAGAGCCTTGAATATGTGGCTAACCCATGTCCTGACCTGTAGCCACGTGCCCAGCACTCACTCTGTAACGAGCTTTTAGCTGGGAATCCCAATGTAGATTCTCTGATCTGAAAAGCCTAAAACTTTGGAAATTCTTAGCATGAGTGCCCTGACCCTTCTGAACCTAATTTTTAAGAGAATTTAGGTCTAATGCTAGGTACAGTCAAGCACCTGCCAATACAAAACTGCATCCAATTCATCGACGTCACAAAACAAAAAGCCCTTTTGCAGGATGTCTCACATTCCCTGCTCTTTTCCACAGCCCCCCTGCTCCCATCTCTAGTGGGAGATGCACATCTCCCTCTCCTCGTCTGTTGCGACACTTTTTTGGCAGCCAAGCCCGCGCTGCTGTGGGAGAAATCAGCTGACAGAGCTCCCAGCGCAGCCTGCTCCCTTCCTGCCTTTCGGAGGCGCTCCCTGGTTTCACTCTTGCTGCCCTGTGCCTCGCGGTGTCACCGCAGCCAGGTGACATCACGGCCAGGAATTATGAAATACCCTTCCCCGCAGGCCAGGCTGGGCATGGGAGCAGAGAAATGCTTGCGCTGCGGACAGAAATAAATGACAGCTGCCCTACCCAGAGCAGCAGCAACCCTGCTGCCGGTACCACCATAAATCACGTTGGTTGTAGCAGAGCCTCTGCACCTGCACCTCCCCATGCTCTCATCCAGCCTCGCCGCGTGCCATTTTGCTTTGGTCTCGCAGAGAACAGCTGGGTTTTGTCTCTTGTCTTTGCTGTCAAGTGCAGCGTGGACTGAAGGAGCTGCACAAAGCAGCAGCTTGGCAAAACTGGAGGGGCTGGCTTTGTCTCCTTTGGTGCCTCCTTCTTGCTGCACGGGGAAGATTTTTTTTGTCTCAACTGCTTCTAGGATCCTGCTCAACATCTAATTAGGGCTTGCTGACGGGATGCTAAGGAACAGTCAGCTGAACCCTTCTGGGTTGTTACCTCCACGGTATCAAACTCACGTGTTGGGTTAGGCTCAAATCTTCATTCGCTTTGGAAAGCCTGGGGCCTGTGATCCTCCAGCGTGCCCTGACTGTCCCTCTTGGATTAACACCTTCAGACAACTCAGCCAAACCTTTTGAATGTTTTGGTACAAGCAGGCCAAGATCTCTGCTGCCTTACACAGCGTCACAGACCGCAGGACATGCAGAGGCAGTGTTAAGGGAGCATCAGATCTCCTGCCAGGTCAGAGACCCCTTCCCAGCATCTTCTCCAATGGGATCAGGACCAAGCTGCAGCGAGGCCAGAGGGGGCTGGGGGTCGAGAAGCCCTGACTTCAAACTGGGCACTCGCCTACCAGGGAAAATAGAAAAACAGAGCTGCTCTGGAGGGCTTGCAGTCGTGTGGGGAGAGAAGGGCTGAGTGTCCTCCTGCTCCTCCAGCCTGGCTTTGGGCCGAGAGCAGAGCTACTGAAACTCACGTGGGAGATGTGCTCGCAGGGAGGCGGAGGCACGGTGCCATCAGCAGTACAACGGGCAGAGCAAACAGCATCCCCCAGCAGAAAATGGCTTTTCAGCAGAAGAGGATACATAGAGGACAAGCCCAAGTTAGAGAGTAAATCCCTCAGCTTAAAAATTCACTGGGGTTTGGAAAAGAGGAAGGAAAACAAGAAAGGCAGCAGTAGATTTTAATTTGTGTTTTGTCAGCGGTGGAAAGAAAGGTGCTCTGGGCAGAGCAGCCCTGTGGCGTGGCTGGGAAAGCTCGCGGCCGTGAACCCAGGCTGGTGTACAACGCAGCCGCCTTGGGGAAGGCACACCACAGACCTCTGAGGACGGGGAGCCGAAACCCAGCTCTTCCCACAGCTGGAAGAGGCTCCGCCTGTGCAAACCCATCTCCCTTTGGGAGGGAGGAACGATCGGCGCTTGAACTGTCAGCTCCGGATCAGAGCGTGATCCCGGAGAGCTCGCTGCACCTGCTCTGTATTTATAGACCACTAGTGGGAAAAAGTCGAGGCGATGGGACTGTGGAGAAAGCGGGGTGGGAAAATCTGATCTCAGCTATGCAACACCGCATTTTTCTACCAGCATATTAAATAAAACCTTCTATATTAAACCAAAGCCACATTGTTGAAATCCTAAGGGGCTAATCCGGTTTCCTCCCTAATCCTGCATCTCCCAACAGGCTCCCATAGAGACGCGCTCCAAGGAAAAGATGTGAAAAAAATTCACAGCAATCTTTTTAGTCAATGCGTCTTAATTATAAAGGAAAGCTTCCTTGAAAGCGAGGGATTTGGGGCTTTGGTGTTTTTTTACTATCAGAAAACGTGATGTTGGAGGATAGTTATCGAGCGCATTGCTGAATTGGCAACGACAGGCACTTCTGCCCCATCGGGCACTATGGAAGCTGCTTCCGGAATAGGGAGGTGTATGCTAATGAAACTCACAGCACCTCAGAAGCTAGAAGACTCTGTTCCAGCACCAGCTTTGCTATTTACTGGCAACCAAACCCTCTCCTGAACCTCTGTTTAACACTCATTGCTGTTGGCTCACCGTCATGCTTGCAGGAACAGCTCATCTCAGTCGCCTGCACGCTTCAGAAGCCCCCATGTTAGAGCGATGGGCTCTTCGTGGGAGCTCAGCTCCCAGCAGCATCTCTCTGGGGCCAGATCTTGGAGGCTATCATTCAACACATCTCATCTGAGAGGAAAATCACATGCATCTCTTATTGTGAGGCCTTAGCTAACCGTAACAGAATAAGAGGAATAACCTCACACAAAGACAGAAGGAGAACTTCTTTGGACAAGCATCACTTTCTAAGCACACCTTGGGCTCCATGAGCAACCTTCCCAGCTTCAAATCCACCTTGTTAATTCCAGTGGGACTGTGCCAGCATGGCTGAGGACACAGCTTACCCATTACCTGGACCCCAAAGCCTCCCAAGTCACTTTTTCCAAGGCCCGTTTTCCCCATTCATCACCCCACCATAAAAAAAGGCAAACACCCAACATTAAAAACCTGCTGGGAACGCGCTGGGGTTTGAAGCAGCAAACACCAGCCAGTGTGACAGAGACATCACCTAATAGCTATGCAAAGAGCTCTATTTTTAAACCTTTGCCTTGGCTACCTATTAACTCCTTTTCTCCTGGGATGACGTGAAGAGATTCCTCTCAGTTTGCAGAAAGCAACAGGCCTGATTCCTGCCTTTTAACCTTTACGATTTGTTTTCATCTCCAGGAGGGAGAACTGCACCCCCCGGACTACATCGCAAGGCCCGGCTGTGTTGGTTTTGGACAGGTCCTGAGCTGTTTCATACTTCGCACTGGCACGGCCTTGTTATACCAGCTGCTTAATAACAACACACCTGTATGCAAGCTGGGGCTGGGGGCTGCAAAGTAACCAAGCAGCGGTCTTAATTACTGCAGGGTGACACAGTGATGCCGGCATGACCTCATGGTTTACTTTAGCCGGATGATCTGACGTGATGAAGGACACATGTTTTCTCAGCTGGCCACGGCCCCTCCAGGAGACCGGGCCGACCCGCGGGCTAAGCCTCTGGTCCGGAGATGGACACCTGTCTGTGGGAGTTAGAGCCGTTCACCCATCCTTAACCTAGCTGCATCTCTTCCCTGTTGATGTGTAATCAATTTTCCTCTTGGAAAGATTTATTGAAAGTGGTTCGGGGTTTGGTTTGGCTCTCCAAACTGATGAAAAGATTTTAATTCTCTCTTTGAGATCTGTGCCTCACTACAGCTGCCTAGAATGGGCCAGGAAGCTACAAATGCAATGGCATCCACATATAAAGACTGGGAAAACATCTCTGCGGCAAGCTGAAGGCTTGCACAGGAAAATATGAGACATTTACGTAATAATTATAACTCACACTCGCACAGAATCTTTCAGCAGGGGATTAAAAAGCACTTTGCGAACATTATCGACCACAACTCTTCTACGAGGTAGGTATGATCCCCCCATTCTCTACAGGAGAGGCCAAGGCAGAGAGGTGTTTTTCCAGCCCATATTTTCAGAAGTCAGCCTGCACATTTGGAGACCTTGAAGTCTGGATGCTAAAAAATGAAATTGAAAAAGGAGCTAAAGGCTTACACACCAAATAGCAGCGGCTGCTTTTGAAAATAAGCATGTATGAGAAGCATCAGAACTAGGACTAGAACCCAGGAATTGCAGTTATCAAAGCTTGGGTATAGCTACATTATTTCACCATATTTTGCAAGCTAGAAGAAACAACTTTTTTTCTGTCTTAAACAATCAGATCCACTGTGGAGCACAGATCACCTCATCTTCCATGTTTGAGTTCGCCAACAAGATTAAGATCTTTGCTCTCCTTCCCAAAAAACTGTCACTGAAGTGGAAGATACCAAGCTGCGCTGGAGGCAGAGATTGGAATCGTCCCACTTATAACTCTCCAGATCATCTCCTCCTTTCTTCCCTTGCTGGGTGAATGTAAAGGAGTTTCTCTTGTGCCAGTTCTGAACGAGCCACATCAAAATGGAGACCTTGTGTTGACCAAGGTGATCACAAAGGAGCTGCAAATGGGAGAGGAAGGAGTCACAACCATGCTCCTGAGCCATCTCCTAGGGCCATGCCACGGCACAGAGGTTTTGAGAAGGTCTGATGCAGGCCATGAAGAAGGGGTGCTTATTTACAGACTGCTCACAGGAATCTTGAAAGACCATGGGAAATCCAACAGAAGTTTCAACGCTTTATTGCCAAGAGGAAATGTGACCCAGAGATTGCTGTAAGGGTTAATTCACTAGCCCTGCTCCTAATACAAACATGTACAGACCTCAATTATGCTACCCACATTTTAAAAAGACCATAAAACATATATTGCATTGGCAAGATAGTCAAATGCACCCCTGGGACTTGTGCTCTGAGCTCCTTAAAGAGGTTTTATTTGATTTTTAATTTTTTTTTTAAGCTTATCCAACACATCTGCATTATTGTGAGGTATGTGCACAAGCTCTCAGAGATTAAAGAACTTCTATCTGCAAGTACTTTACATATATAAGTAGATCACACTGGACCAGAGGTATCGTTTTCAGAATACCTGAATATCTGTCATCCGTCTCCCGCTGACTGCCAGCGCAGCACAAGCTCCCGAGGCTGTGCTGAAATCCAAGCGTGGGCTCCCCAGCCACCGGGTGCTTTTGAAAACTTTGCTCTAGACCACTACAGTCTCGGAGTTTCAGCACAACTGCTCTTCAGGCATGCAAAGTAGCCTTAAAATGTTGCTGTAGTCAGAAAAGTAACTGTATAAAAATGACACCTCATTACCACAAACATCTGCCCTGCATGTTTCTGGTGAGTCATACCCACTCCGTCTACAGAGCAGAAACACAAATACATGTTTTTACTTCTCTGACCAACACGGTGCCAGTGCAACTCAGGAAAAACCTGTGAGGGTCTCGCTGCCCGCCATGGTCATGGCAGAGCCACCAGCTCCAGGGCCCGTGAGCGCCATGGCGGCTGCCTCCTCCCTCACACAACAGCCTTTGCTCTCACAGGCCGTAAATCCTCTCAGGGGGGTCCAAAGGGATCACCTGGAGCTCAGGAACAGGCTGACAAAAGCTTTTTGTGATAATTAAACGCCCATGTCTCTCGGTACAATGTAAATACGCATTGTTGGCCTAGGCTTAGCAGCGCTGGTAGGGTGCATTTGCTGTAGGCCGAACACAGACAGTAAGCGCCCCAAGACCGCGAAGACGCCTGCTTGGAGGGGCTCCTGTTATTGCCATTTATTTGGTTGAGAAACTGAGGCACAAACCCACGTTGTGTAGAGGCCCTGCGTAACTAATGACGAGCTCCCAGCTCCACGTACAGCAGCATTGGGTGGGGGTAAAACACCAAAATTAACCTCCATATAGCCGCAGCTGCCTGAGCCGAAGGTGCGACCTCTTCCACTCAGGTGGATTAGAAGCGGCAGGAGTCCCATAACCCCAGCTGCCTGACAAAAGCGTGCTTTGCTGCACTGAGATGCAATGGAATAAGCAATTTGACACTTTCCCAAGTGGGGAAGTGCATGATTAATGGTATCAGAAACCAAAGCAAGTTCCCCATTCACAGCCCCAGCACCTCAGCAACTTCAAAGGGACTCTGGATAAAACACAGCACCACAACCCAGAGCTTTTGTAACAAAACACCTACTTCAGCCTTAATCTACACCACAGAGACAAAGGAGAGCAGACTTGGCAACACACATTGCAGCTCTCCCAGCTTCACCAAAGGCAAGGGAGACGGATGCTCAGATCATGGCCAGATGAACCCAGGCTGTTCCTAAACCTCTGTGCACCGCAGAGGCGAGGGCTGGACCCAGACCCGCAGCAACCCAGGCATTACAGCTTGGGGCCTGGGCAAAGATGCTTCAGCAATTTGCTCACTGATAGCGTCCACTCTGCAGGGTTACAACCAAGGACATGAGAGATCCTCAGCTCAAGTTGAACTGAGTAATATGAGATTATCCATCACTAATACGCATCCAAAGCATCTGCCTCAGTCTTAAGATAGTTTTGTCTCACAGTGCCAGGAACTACAACATCCTAGAAAAACTTTGGAAAGCTTAGAGAAATAAGCTTTGTTTCAAGAAAATCTTGGGACCTGCAAGACTCGACAAAACCAGCCCTGTCCAGCCACAAGCACATCCTCAAATGCCCTGCTGGAAACAGGTCCTGAAGTCAGAGACCAGCACTGCAGTGTTTTGTCACAGCTTAATGCATCGGATTAGTTATTAGTTATCTGCTAGAAGGGCAAAGCACCCCCAAACCCTGTACAAAAGCCTCACTGAGTTCCCACCTTCCTGCTGCAATCAGACAGCACCACTAAAGGCTAAATGAGAGCCGGGACAAGGCAGTTTTTTCAGGCTGAAAAGGACAAAAGTTGAAACCCATAGAGGTTCATTTGACCTACGCTTTGTCACGCATTTCTCATTTTGACCCTTCTTACATTTGTACCCCCCACCCCTTGCCATGGAGGGTGGTCAAACAACCTCCGAGCTCTGATAGTATCCAGAGCCCACCCGAGATCATGATTTGGCATCTACATGCGGTCTATTCCAGCCAAAAATGGCATGCAGGGCACAAGCTCTGATGAGGAAAAGCTGTTTCTCAACAAAGTGCAGTTACAGGACAACTGGTGGATCCTGCCAGGAAGAGTTTTTTTTTTTTTTTTCCTTCAAAACAGAACTAAACCAGAAAAATGTGTGATTTTTATTGCTGGTGAAAGGTGCTGGATTTGCACTCACAAAGGAAGCACAGGATTGTGAAATGAGCTGGGGAGAACTGATTTTCCTATCTGATGAAGCTTTTCAGTATCCAGAATTTTTTCACATTTGAGTTCTTGTTCCCGTGATGTAGAACTTTTTTTTCCAGTTGATTTTATACTATCTTAGATAACAAAATTACCAGCTTCTAGCTGTAAATCAAAATGTCTTAAGATTTGTCAAAAAAGCAGAATATATATTTTGCTATTTTAACATATTTTAATATGTCAAAATATATATTTGTCAAATATATTTTCAAATATATTTTATATTAATTTTTATATATTCCTACTGAGATTTTCAGTAGGAAATTATGTTCCCAACAGGAAATTTCACTGATTCTTTTACAAAAGATTTAAGCAAAATCCATCTAGAAGTGGCTAACAACCAGCACGGTGAGCAAGCCTTGGCAAGGGCTGGATCCACATTTTATATCTGCAGCTGAGTACCTGTGCTGAGGGATTACCTGCTCTTACGTTGTCTTCCCATTGTGATGGTGGGATGGCTTGGGGTTACTAGTGCATGTTAAATAGCCGCCTGGGTTTAAACCCCCACCACCCTACTTGTAAAAGGGCATCAGCTAATAACTTCGTTTGGGCGAACAGGAAGGAGGAAGCAAACTTCTGCTCTGAGAGTGGTAGAGCCGGTGGTGACTGACAGGGAAGGGGAGCCAAAAACCTCTGGACCCAACTCCCCTTTAGCTGAAGCACCTGAGTCTGCAACAGCTTCGCCTGACAGCCCCAACAGGTTAGGTACACCCCTGTATTTTAACTTGCTCTTCCATTAGAGATGCAAAAACGCATGTAAGCAAAAAAGAATCCTGTTCTGTGAGGGAAAAAAAAATGTTCTTTGTGGCTATCATCCCAAATTCTGCAAGTCAGGGAAGCATCCCCATTGCAGGGTCTCTGGGGTCCCTTCTCCAACACCCCTTGTGTTTGGCAGCACACGAGCACAGACCAAGTGCAGGGATCTATGGTTTCAAAGCAAAAACACAAAGCTTGGGTTGCTTCACACCATCAATGTTCTCTCCATAATTTATCTTGGCCAGTGAAGAACTTGCGCTTTTGATTAATTTTGTTTAGGGAAGCAGCAGTGAATTCCAGCCCACAGCGCTCTGATGGGACACATGGATGAAAAGCATCACCACCGAGGACGCGAGCACTGCTAGGAAGTTGTCTTCAGAGAAGTCCCCAGAACTGCTGAGCCCTTCCCAGAGCACAGCCACTCACACCAAATCTTTAGCATCGCCCAACAAAAAGCTGTGCTGCAAGGAATAGGGCTGGGAAAAGAGTTTAGGCGGTGCCAGGATGCAGTCGTTCCAAAGAACTCAGAAACCACAAAATAACTTCCCCAGTCATGTACAAAAACAATCATTTTGGAAGAGCCTCCAGTGAGTACATATACTCATTTACACTCTGTTGTTATTATTATATGTGTTATTCTCCATTGGTGATGAAATCCATATGTCTGCTTTTCCCTTCGTTCTTTCTACATTAGTATCTGAGGCTTTGATTTATTTCCTGGCTTTCTATATTGATTATTCAGAGCCATATAGGAGGGAAAACATGATCCTAGAGACAGAGACAAAATCGTAAGCAAAAACAAAGGGCAAAGAGATGACCGCGGTGCCAAGTATCACACATCTGTAGTGTCTCTCAACAAGGTGGGGGGGCAGGAAAAGCGTGTAGCTGTTCTCCGAAATGAAACAGACAGGGATTTATTGCAAAAACCATGGTAAACTAAACTTATTGGGCAAGGGTTAAGAAACTAAGGACCCGATCTTATAAACACTAAAGCACATACTTAACTTGGTTTCAACATCAAAGATGACTCACGTGAGTAAAGTTATAGAGCATGTGTTTGCAGGGCATGAGGGGTTAGCATTACAGTCATAAAAGTTTGAAAAGGCTGGGATAAAAAGCGCAAATAAGCAAGGATTAAAAATAACCAAAATAGAGATAGCTGGCAAGGAAATCTTGGCAGCTAAAATAATAATAGTAAAAACCCACATAAATTAAAACATTGTTAACATATATGTGAGGGATCCTCAATCCGTTTGTTTGCCAGACTGAGCAATGATACGGTCTTGCTGTTGGAACCTTTATTCTTTATCATCCTTCTTGCTGCACGTCTAAAAATGGAGCACTGCCTATGAGAAAACAGCTTTATTTGCTTAAATATTCTCACCCAAACACAACAGCCTGCAGAGCAGGATAACTGCGGGATCAGCACTGACGGTTAAGTCCTCCCTGCAGGACCTTATCTTTGCTGATGTAACGGTGCCCCATGCCAGCACGTAGATGGAGCAATAGGTTATTCAAAATTATGACAATTTATCAGATTATATCAGATTAGCAAAAGCCAAGTGCCATTCTTTTTGCTTCACTGGTAGAGCACCTGCAAGTTCCCATCACAGATGAGGACCAAACATCACCCCATTTCAGTTCAGAGCAGATGGAGCAAGCCTTGAGTGTTACTGCAGACACCACCGCGAGGCCAACCCCAGCAGCCACCTTACCCTTCGAGGGGCAAGTTCTCATCTTACTGAAAAGATCAGACAAATAGCATGTTGCAGAAAGTTTATTCCTGTTCCAAAATGCACTTTCCGAATGGTAGGTTCCCGCCTACTTCCAGATGGTTCTCCACCAGGGAAGAAAAACTCCACTCCCAGTGCTGGTGTCCAACTTCTGCCAGCCCAAAGTGAGAGCAGCACTTTGAAACACCAAGCTCGAGCTGGAAAAACTTAGAGACAGCAAGAAAGCGAGGAAAAACCCACTTACCCACAAAACTTGCACGTTTCCTGTGGGAAAATTAGAAATTATTTTTTTTTTGTGGAAGGCTGTCAAAAAGGGGATTTTTCCCATAACTTACTTTCTTTCATGGGAAATGCTGGAGTTGCAGCCAGCTCTATTCTGAAGCTCTTAGGTTTCTAGCATTAGGCTGGGAATATAATAAAAATAAGCTTCTTCTGGAAGAGTGCTGGTATTTCTAACTCCTAATAGAGCTGATTTTAGGACCAGCATGAACAGTGACCAGCAGTTTTAGAAAACTGTCAATGGGAGATACAGCAGCACAGATGAAAAATGTCAGGAGGAGCTTTGGAGCACGGTTTAGCTCCCGTTCTCTTCTCCAAGGTATTTCCTCTGTCATATTTCTCAGTGGTGTAAGGAGACAAATTATGAATTATTTTTGCAGGGATGAGAAAACTTTCATAGGTGCCTGTCATTCATGATCCACTTAAAGCCTGATCTACCAAACGTGGCTGAGCAGCCGACTGTGGTGTGACCATGTTGTCTCTTCAGCTCCTTATTCCTCTGCACAGCCCCCTTTGCTCAGCTATAAACACCTACCCCAAACCACTCAGCTGCAGCACATCCAAAATCCGACCCTGACACACGAGTCCCTTCCGAAGGGAAGCAGTGGGAGCTGCTGCTGACTTCCCTCTGGCTGCCCGCAGCAAGCGCTCTCCTGAATCCTCCTCCTGTTTTTCCCCTTCCAGGTTCATGAGAGGTCCCACCAAGTCTGTGGCAGGCTGGGGGAGGTCTGCAGCTGACCCCTTTGAAGCAGATTTGCAGAACAGGCAGCGTCTGCTGGTCACTGAGCATCAGCAATTGCACTTTCTAGACCTTGCTCCTTGACCTTAAGCATTAACAAGGCTGCAAGTCCCATTTCAAGCATTTAAAGAACCTAAAGCACGGTGCTCACACCTCAGGTAGCAGAGGACAGCCCTTCCCACTGCTCCCACTGAAAATGAGCAGGATGCTACCAGAGCAGGGCAACTGTCGTTTGTTGAAATTTAAGAAAAGTCACATCACTGTGCTAGGAATTTAACCGAATAACTTGTTTTGAGGTTCCTCCCCTCATGTGTTCACTGGAAAAAGCTAGCAGAGGTACAAGTGGAAGAAAGCAAAACTGGCTACAAGAAGCAATTAGGGTTTGTTGAAGTCAAAGCCTTACTTTTTTTCAATAGTTCAAATGACAATTCCACAGCACTGTACTCCAGTAAAACCTAGGGCATATTTGCTACAGCAGTTGCTCTCAGATGATCGATATCTCGGGACTAGATCAGCACAAACTATGTGCAACAAGGAATGTGGTGCATTTTTATCCCCAACCTCTTCCAGCAACCATTAACTTCCTTCCTCTGCTCTTCAACTGTCTGGGTTTTCAGCGTTTGGTACCATATCCCGTGCTCTGAATTGGCAGGAAGATTAAAGAAGTCTGCAGCTCTTGTCTTCATGAAGCATTGCAAAGGGATCATGTCATGGCTAATCCCTCCCCCCCCCACCTATCAGTTACTATTACAAGAAAACTAAATCGCTTGGAACCAGGAAAGTCTTTTTTTTTCTTTTTTTTTTTTCATCTCGAGATTGTCTCCGCTTACAATCTACAGCGTAACGTTAAACCTCGTTCTCCAGTAACGTCTGATCTCACCAGCGGACCGCGGCGGCGAGGAACCGTCCCAGCAGAGCCGCGGAAGTGCCTGCAGACAGAAACACAGGATCCAGACTTGGGCTCCGTGGGACAGGGAGCCTACCTTGCGCCGTGATAAGACACAGCAGAAGGAAGAAAGAGCCTTGGGGATTTTCAAGGGTCGGTGAAGACTTGCAGCTGGATGCGAGGGAGCGCGTGGCTCGGTGGTGAGAGCTGAAGAGGGATTGCAGGAGAGCCCATCTCTCCCCTTGGAGATACCACCTGGGCCAACAACCAGAAACCCGAGAGGGGCTGTGGTTAGGGAACTATGCTAGATAACACCCTCCTAGTGCCACGGAGACCTGGATCCACCCTCCTCCAATCGCTTTCCCAGAAGTCTAACCTGTTATCCTTTTCTGGGCATTACTTGTGTTTTTTTTTTCCTTTTTTTTTTTTTTTTTAAATGAAGTTTGCTTGCCCATCCCTGCAGGTAATTTGTGGCAGTGCAGCTTTGTGCCCGCACACCCCCTTTGCAGCCATCCCAAAGTAAACCCTGCAGCACCCCTTTGCTTCTCTAACCAGCACCAGGAAGCGATGCTTTGAGACACCCTGAGCTTTACCAGTACTTACCGAGGGAAGGACTGTGACCAGCTACAAGGGTGGGGGAAACAGAGAAGCCATTTGCCCTCCCTGCTGCAATGCAGGTTAGGAGCAGAGCACCAGGGCCCCACGTCCCAGCCCTGTGGTCTGTCCAGCCTGGGAATACCAGTAATTCTGCCTGCTCCGTGGCTTCTTGCCACTACTAAAAGTGATCATGCTTCAGGGCTGCGCTCGCTTCCCATAGATTAGCTGCCTCTGCACATTCCCAAACAAAGCATTACACTATGTGAAAAGAAGGCACAAGCCCTGCAAAGCCCATCCCGCTGGCTAAGACAGGAAATATCTCCCATCATCTCAGCTAATCCTCCACCAATACAATGAGAAATGATGTCCACCGGCCGCCAAAAGATTATTAAGTGGAGAACAAAAATACTGCACCGCCCATTGCAAGCGAGCCAAAGGTAATAAAGGGGAAATACAAACTGCAGCCAATGGCTGGAAGGAGGAGGGGGCCAGGAGGAGCAGCACAACAACAGGCGACTCTCAGCAGAGCCCTGCTGCTGGAGGGCAGGTGGCTCGAGGACATCTCGGCTTAACCCCGGCTCCCCAGGAGCCGTTTCTGCCAGCTTGAAAAATACACGGGAGAAGGCAAGGGCACTAAAAGACGAAGCGCTGATGTAAAACTGGGAGCGGACCAGAGCAGGCAAAGCTGCCGGAGAGGAGCCAAGCAAGCAGAAAGGTCTCCCAGCAATGCACGCTCAGGTGACACCAAACATTTCACAGCACCGTGCCAGCTTGACACTGACTTTTCTGTATGCTCAGCAGCTTCTCTCCTTAGCTTTGGCTGCGGGGAAGAACATACAGATGATGGATCGAGCTTACAACGCACCTTGAGACCTGCCTGCAGGTCACAGAGCTCCTGGCAATGGCAGGCACCACCAGCAGGGTCCTACCAGTGCATCCCACCACACAAGCACTACTCCCCCTTTTTATCAGCACATTAATGAACAGGATCCGATGGATCCAACTAGAACAGCCATTTGCAAACACTTTAACCGCATTCAGCGAGCCGGTGCTTCTCACATATTCCAGCATCAGGCTATGAAGAGCTCGGGGTTACCTGGGACAATCCTGCACAGCCCAGCTTTAGGAGCAGCGGTTGTGGTTAGGAGCACGGCATTTGGATGCTCCGGACAAAAATCTCACAACATCTCCGTACTGCTCTTCTCCCCAGCGCTTGAGAAGGGCTGTGAAATTAAACGAGCCATTTGGACAGACAGCACCGAGGGAAACTTGGCATCTGCTTCAACATCAGCCTCCAAAAAACATTTCCCAGGTCGAATAACTTGTTTTTAAAGGCAGTATTTCTTGAGACTTTTTTTGTTTGTTTGTTTTGCTTTGTTTTCTAGCAAGTGCATTTAAGGCAAATAGCTGTAACTCCTGCAGAAGCAGCACAGGTATGGCTCCTGCTCTTTGCTTTTCCTGTAGGAAATCATCTATTGCTAATGTTTTTACAGAGTTCCCCCCACCCACACACATGCAGTCCCATCATGCTGCTGCATGGGAAATCTTACTTCAGGGGAATTTATCAGGAAAAAATTTGCTCCACCAAGAAGGTTTAACTTGATTTTTTTCCTATCCAGAGGACAAGAATGAAAAGCAAATTAATTTTGTGCTTAATTTCACAGACAGCAGACCCTGCCCACCCGAAATGCTGTGTGCCAGCCTCACACCTGCGGAGATGCCTTGGCTGACAGTGCCAGACGAGGTGCTTTAGCCTTGATCGCCAGCAAAGCTTAGTGACAACACAAGAACCCTCACGTTTATTTTTATTTTTAACTTTATTTTTCCAACCCACAGCTCACAGGCATCCCCCAAGTACCCTTGCACACCTATTATTTCATTAGCTCCTGCATCTGCCAGCTTCCTTTATCTCCCTTTAGCCAGCAACTCATCGCTGCCGCAGAGCCACCTCCAGCTGAGGGAGAGCTGTGCTCTGCAGCGATAGCAGCGCTGCCGGCCAGCCAGCAACAGCCACGGCCGGACTTAATCCCCTGTATAGACAAAGGCTTGGGGAACAAATGCAATTTGTTTTAATTTACTGTTTGCTTACATTTCTGATAGCGAACGCGGAGATCTTGGCACCCCGCAGAGCACAATCTCTCCTTGGTGAGCTTTTAATTCCTCCTTCTCGTTTCCAAGCAGTGATGCTAGCCGATCCCCTCACTGCAGGGAAATGTTTCTTGTGCGCTTCGGGGAGCACAGCGACTTGTTTCCTGCTCTGCAACACCACTGGGCACCCGCGTTCTTCCAAAGCATTTGGGAACACAGCTATGGATAGGTTTGGTCTCAGATGCAGGGCAAGACAGCACCAAGAAATTTAAATTAATGGAGTTCGCATAAACCACGCACACCAGACATTAAAGTAACACCCGGATTTCTGCTGGTTCCCCAGGCACTGACAGTGCTCACCCATCCGGATTTGAGGACAAACAGACATATCCCACCACATTTTGCACTCAGATGCCTATAGAAGCATTTGGGAAGATCTGGGGACCAAGCGCCTTTGAGCACAGTGAGTGCCTGGGTCCCGTTTTCAGCAAGGCCGAGGTCTCCTTGATCCTGGTTAGAGCAGCACATCACTGAGCACCGGGCCACTTCGCTACAGCTCAGCAACATGCACAAATATGAGCGAAAGTCTGCGGCTGGGCCCCCTCAGCGGCACCACGGTTATGCTAATAAAGATAATAGAAAAGAGGACGTTCCCTCCCTGAAAGCTTCGTTCGGACAGGCAGCCGGACAGAACCAGAGCAGAGGATTATCACTATCGCTAGTTTCTGTGACTCACGTCAGCTTCCCCTGCAGCCCCACAGACTGCGGCAGTGCTGGGAACGTTCGGCATCCTAATTCCCACACCCAGCCTTTGGTGCGCTGCTCCAGCGTCCCTTCGCCCGACACCTTGCCCACTAGTGGGACCGTCCAGTTCTGCAGACTAGAGCCACCCGTTACGAGGAAGATTCCTGCTGCTACTTAAGTTATTATCAAATGCTCCAAACAGCTCCATAAATGCCTGAGGCTTGACATCAAAACAGGTTTTGACTCCCAGCTCAGACACCTATTAACTTCTGCAAATTGTTCTATAACATCATTAAAATCCTATGGGAACACTAAAATGATTACACCAAAACTGGAAGACCTAATGCCTTCTGGGAAGTCTTAAAGGTGTTTTCCTTAGATATAGTCAGCAAATCCTTTGCAACAGAGCAACTTATTTCACTCTGTTTGGGTATTATATTCTCACTGGAGGCTTATTGCCAGACTTTCCATATATGAGTAACACTGAGGGTGACACAGAGGGAGCACACAAGCTCGTTTCTCATCAGGCTTAATATCTGCCAGAGGCTCCAGATAGCAAAGTGAGGCAGACGGGCCCAATCCCCACCTCTGCCATGCCATTGGAAGTCATCTGCTCTCCAACAAGGTGCAAGTCCTGATGCTTTGGGTGCTATTGGGTAAATCCATCGCCTGGGTCTGGTCCTAGTTCAAATTCCACGTGAATGTATTTCAGCTAAAAGCTGCCTTTACTGTTAAGCAGAAATGTTTTCTCGTGGTGGCCTTAAATAGAGGGTGGTTTCCAGTGGAAGTTGCTCCCTATTTAGCTGTCAAAGTTGTTCCAGGGCTTGAGCCATGAAATCAGGCTTGCTACAAGGGGGATAGCCTTGTTCAAAAGCCTGATGACAGGACTCCTCATGCAGAAGCTTCACCAGCTCAAAGCTCCCAGAGGAGTCAATGGGAAGAGGCAAAGTGCCACCAGGCAGCAGAGACCTCTGCAATTCTCCATCACTCCCTGAAAGTGCTTGGAAATCTATAGAGAGCCTAAGATACACATTTGGACATCCAAGATAGAAGTGTATCCGTACACATACTTAAAAATGATCCCCTGCCACCGTCCCAGCCTACACTGCAACTCCCACAAGTGACAGCTCGCTAAAATGCTGGGTTTGAAGAACTGCAAGAGCCCTGCTTATAAATCCTGGCACACCGGTCCTTTATTTGCAATAACAGACCACATGCAGCTCAAGCCTAGGTCAACCCCAAACCCTCCCAGGCAGAGCTGGCCAGTTGTTCTTCCTTCTCTATTTATGCACCTGGAGATTTACGTGTGAGCCTCATCCACCAGGAATTATAGCCAGGGTTGCTCCCCACCCAGCAGGGAGGGTGTTTCTCCCCACTGCGACAGTCGCTTCAAATGCTAATCTCATCCTCCTGCAGGCTCGCAGCACCTCCCTGACTGGCAGCACCGACACACGTATTCCCACTTCCATTATCCAGAACCTCTGGGATTATGAAACACTTTGGGCTGGAGTGTTTTTTTCAGGCCTGGCAAAATCTCACTTAATAAAGCTTTCTGTTTTGGCAGTGAACCATTAACAACTGCTCCACGTCTGGTTTTCTCCTGCTTACATCTACCTTTTAGCAGCAGCTTCTAGACCATGTTTCCCGAGTTAGAGAACGGCCCACAACACAGTGCCAACAACCTTCCAGTCAAAGACAGAGAAATTTACTCTTCTGTATCCTCATATCCGATTACCCAACCCGGAAAGGCAATTAAGCTAACTGGTTGAGAATAAATCATGAGCAATAACCATTATTCCTTGACATTTACTTGTTTTCTTCTATGTCACAGCAAATAGTTATATAAGCAAATATCAGGCAAACAGCTACATGATTCAAGCAGGAAATGTCAGAAGTGTTTCTGCAGTCATCACAAGTGACACACGGGGGTTGAGTTCCTCCTTGTTAACACTGCCACGTGTTTATTTGCAGGATGCTCACATGGAGGGTTTATCCAAATTGGGCTCTATGTTTAACTTGCCCCAAATCTCTAACTCCGTGTCTATGAAATGGGCTGAGGGTATTCAATTACTACAGAATCCAAAAATCCAACAGAAGCATGCAGGGAAGCTCTGGACTTGATTTTATTCCCCAACAACTCACCTATTGCCCTACAATGACACAATCCCTGGCCGTGTTTGCAGTAACAGGCAAGCAGTTGGCACTCTGGCTGCTTTTCAACTGACCTGCAGCAGAGAGCAAACCACCATTATGGGAACCTGCAAGCCATGTCAGCTTCTTGTTGAGCTCCCGTTCTGCACACCTTTCTATCTGGATGGGAAAAATCAAAGCGAAAGCAGCAGCGACAGAAGTGATCCAGCAGATGTTTCTCCCTGATACTTTTCCAGAACGATGCTCGCGTTCAACAAACCACCTAATGACCGCACACAAGTCACCCTGCTCCCGGTTTGGCCAGACAGGCAGTAGCAGACACCGCTTAATTCCCTGCTTTGCATTTCATTCAGGATTCACCAAGTTTTCCATGACTGGAGGCCTCACCACCCACATCGTACCACCGCTCGCTCCCACTCCCTGTCTGTGGCCAACGATTCTCTGTATTCCGCTTTGGCAAGCCTTCCCCCACATTTCACTAACAGGTCAAGTTCATCCTCAGATGTGGGATGCCAGTTCTTCCGCCCGTTAGCCAAGCTCCTCGCATCCATGTGGTAGCGATTAAAGGATGACTTCCTATCTGCCTCTGCTTTGCTGCTGCTTCTCTGGCTTATTGCTAAATCTCTGCTCCTTCGCTCACCCTCGTACTCTGACACTGGTGAGCATCTCTCCGAGGATCACGACTTCCTTCCGTGAGACTTCCTGGGGAAGTGTTGGCTAGACTGGTCTTCTCCATGGCCATACGAAAACACATTTGTCACTGCAAAAAAAACAATCTTCCCCCTCTGCCTCTTCTTCTGCCCCAGCCTATGCTCTGTGCCATTTATAGTGCCTCTCCCCACAGCACGGTGATGGCTTCCCAGACTGGAAATAGGGGCAATTCCTGCACCGTTCCCTTTGGGATGGACACGTTGGGGAACTCAGAACTCCCAACAACAGCATTTGCTCAATGCAATAAGTACAACTGCAGTCAGTCGAGCAGAAAAGGAGTACGTAAAGCATCAGAGCTACAGGCATGGGGCTGGTATATGCACAGCTCCACGGTATCGTAACAATAGGAGCAGCCATTCTGCATTTGAGAGAAAGCCATGGGGTTTATTTGTATCATGTGATGATGAAATAGCTCCTAATCCAACAGTAACTAAGGAGGATGTTAAGCCACAGCTAGTAAATGAGGTATTTTGAAATCAGCAAGCCCAGAGAACTTGTATTTGAGATTTAAAAGAGGGCTGGCCAAAGAGTGCTCTGGATCATTAATGTTGACTTTTAATAAGTCTTTGGAACACTGAGGACTGGAAGAAAGCTTATGTTGTGCCAGAGCTTTAAGAGGATAGAAACAGGATGACCCACGTAATTATCCACCTGTGACCCTGACTCCTATCCCAGGTGAAATAATGGAACAGCTGTAAAAGAACTTCATTAAGAAAGCATTAAAGGAGGGTAACAGCAAATGCCAACAGCTTGGGTTTATAGGAAGCAGATTTGTCACTAAGTTAAGAATTTTTTTTTTTGGAGTTGAATAAGTTCCTTAAGCTTGCAGGCTGAACGTAAAAGGAGCACAAAGTTTATACAATTTAAAGCCATCTGAGGCCTTACAAAAATCTCAGCCTTCCTATCCCTGTAGAAGGACTACCAAAACAGTTACAGAAACCCTGATGCAAGCCAGGAAATTGTGGGGTACGATGGGCAAGCTGTCCTTGAGTCACCATATGGTGTGGAAAGTCACAATTGAATGAGCAAAGGGAAAGGAGCAGCTATCACCGGAATTTCCCTGGTGTTAAGTGCAGAACATTGTCACTCCCTGCTCTGGATTTCCTTGGCTCAACACTTCCACAACTGAGAAGTGTGTTGGTTTCTAATTAGTTATGTCTTCAGTGCATGATTTACACGACATTTGCAAAAAGCTTCATTTAGCTGAAGCCAAATCTCCAAACTGAAGCACAAATACCAGAGGTGCGTGCAGGTACGTACCACGAGATGTGCCTCCAGAAACAGCGGCGAGAGCCAGAGCTGAATAACATCCTGCTGGTGAGGGACTAGTAAATTCGCTCCACGTTGTGAAGTCTCTGGGCCCTTGCCCAAGGGTAAGAGGAGAAATGTGGGGAAAAAATTGAGGCAGCTGGAAGTTGCTGTCCATGTCATCTTCCGGTATGAAGCAATGGGGGACGATCGGCCAAACTGCCTCATGCTTTTGGGTCCGGTATTGCACAAAGGATGCGCCTCATCTCCTGCAGCATCGCTGCCCTGCCTGGGGCTTGGCAGCCCTCCTCCCTCGCCCCTTCCTGGGAGGGCAGCTACGGTGTGACCTTTACGAGGAGGCCAGGAGCACCAGAGCCAGAAATCTTCAGCCACAGCCCTGTCATCTTCCTCTTGATTTACGCCTGCAGAGTCCCTGCCAGCTCCAGGTGCACCAGGGGCAGGTGGGCGAGAGAAGTCATCCCTCACACTAAAATCCTTTGCACACAGCTAGACACGTCGGATATCATCCCGCTGTGCCAAACAGCTGGGCTACCCTGGGCATCTCGGGGATGGACAGAGGGGCTGTGAACAATTTCCAAATCCCCTTGACGGTCATTGCTGAGCCTATATGACTTCATCTCGGTTACTGTTATGTTTTTGAGAGTCAAGAATAACACCAGTTTTCCATATCTTGTGGTTTTTGGAGGGTGTGAATAAATTCTCTTGCTGTGAGTTATTTAGGTATCGGTAAACCCAACCCAGCAGCGGTGAAGCCGTTGAGCAATACAGAAGGCCCACGGTGGAGGTGTGGCAGACAAAGACTCACCAGCATGACACATCTTGAGGTCCTAAATGTCAAGTGAAAACCATCAAGAAATGTAAATCCCTCTTATGTTCACGATAGGTCTACTCGATCAAGTTACCTTGAATTCAAAGCCTGTGAAGCATAAACCGTCTTCCCCTCCTACACTTGCTTTCATACCTTAGGCACCTGAATAAATACAAAATGCCCCAAAGACACTCTTGCGCCCTTTCAGGCCACCAGGAATCAAATAAACCCCAAAACCTCCATACAAATAGCTTATTGGCATATCAACAAGAAAAACTATGCTGTTGTGATCTGCCTCCATTGCATGTCTTTACCTAAAGACGCATCTCAGCAGGAGCTTTCAGCCCAAGCCTCGTTTGGTCCGAGGGGCACTGAGAGCTGAGCACGGCCTAGCAGGACTTACAGGCAGCCTCTCTCAGCTGACGTTGCTCATGTTGCCTGCTGGAACTACAAAACATACTCTGGAGAGTCAATTCACAGTTGGTTTGGCCTCAGGTTCAGCCCACCCCATGTCTGGGACTCTAGCTGCACATTTCACTAACTCCGACCCTCGTGAATTGTCAGGGTTGGAAGAGGCAGCAGGGAGAGGCCAATGGATGATGTTTTCCCAAGGCCAGAATGCTTCCTAAAGGTGAACTTCCTAAAGGTGAACTTACACCCACAGTGGCTAGGGCTGCTTCCTCCCTCACCTCTGAGCTTCCCTTCCCTCTCTCTTCCAAAAGGATCTTAGTTTTTTTTCAGGGTGCTCCTCAGCTGAGCTAAAGCCCACGAACACGCATGGAAAGCCTTCATTTTGCTCAGTGGATTTTGTACTCGGCTCGATAGGCACAAGCCTCCTACATGAACAAGTGCACGAAGAACAGGAGGAGAAGGAGAAACCTCGTTTAGGACTATACAAGGGGAAATTGCAAAAAAATTACCTAAACCTTTAGGAACATATTTATATTTTGATTTCATGTAATATTACTTCCTGGTTTCCAGCACATATTCCCTGGGCGTCCCCTATCAAATATCAGGCAGTATTAAATCACTGATCCCTGATCCCCGTAGCTCTCAGAAAAACATCTGTACTAATTTGTTGGTTTTCCTTAACATGAGGGCCAGATGAACTCCTCCAGGGCTCAGCCAAGTGAGATCGCTGACAGATGCAGAATAGAAGTGCAAAGATTTTTCCTTTATTAAAAATAAGGTTCCACACTCCAAGCCCTGAGCTCGTAGTTTGCCAGAGTGATGAAATGACACGCGGCAACCTTGATCCAACACTGTTGTGGATACAAAAACAGGGTTCTTACCTAATGCTGCTCCACTAGCAAACGATTTCTGACAGCACATCCAAAAGCGGCATGGCCGATGAGGTGAGGGGTCTGGTGACTGGACGCTGCTTTTTTTGCTCGGGGTCCCCGAAATGACTCAGTTGTTTAAGTTCACTGACCTGTGAACGCAGCGAATCTGGCACCCAGCTCACCACCGTCAGGACTCTGACTCCATCTCTGCCAAACGTTGCTGAAGCAGTTTGATGGGAAGCTGCCTTCTTCGCAGGGACAGCAGATGTGAACGTAGGCCAGTTCTTCGGCTTCGCTGTTCACGATAAGGCACGCTGGCCAAAATCACCAGCAATGATCGCTGCTGGAATAAAGTGCGGAGCCCCAGAGGGATGAGCTAGCACCAGCCTCGGTGGGCAGTCAGTCCCAGGCACGTTGACTCTTTCTTTCCATACTCAAACTCAGGCTAAAGGTGTACCAGGTCGTTCGCAGAAGCAAGCAGTCAAGATTTAAGAGCAGTGAGCTTTGGTTTGCTCCTATCACCTTTGCTATGGCTTGCTTCAACAGCCTCACGCACCCCAGCAAGGTATTAACGGGGGCATTTATCAGCGGTCCTGCCGACGGACATCTCAGTTACTTCAACCACCACAAAAAGCAGATCTAGCCATATTCCTGTTTTGCAGATGGAGCTGTGATCCTCTCCTGTTTTGTCCCGGTTTGGGGAAGGCACTGTACTCCAAAAAGTTAATTGCAACGGAGATGCATAACCAGCCTTCCCTGGAAACGATGTCATTTTCATAGGAAAAGCTCCCTTCCAAGCCCGGAAGAGTCCCCAGAGATGGCACACCAATAACTGGAGGAGACCTGCTGCGTGCCTGCGGTCCTTCCTGCTCTTTGCTCAGGTTGCTGCTGCCAAGAACCTGGGCAGGGACAAAAACATTTCAGCTGTCTCCAAAAAGAACGACTAAAATTAGGGACCCTCAGCTCAGAAACCAGTGGCACCTTCCCGGTTGCCTTGAGAAACCGGCAAGGCTGGGCTCCCATCAACCAGACCTGCAGCAGTGCTGCTGTTGGAGCAGCCCTGGGGTTTTCTTTCCCGATTTCTCTACACTGAGAAATTCATGAGCTAGGACAGCACGGCTCTTCCCCTGGGACCCCTAAGAGTGTCTGGCTGGGGGATTCACCTGGTATTTTCCTGCGATTACACGAAGAGGAGAATACTGTGAGGGCTGTACAACCAGCTGGCACCCCACAAACTGTGCTCCGCTGTCCTAAGGAAGCATTAGGGTTTCCCCCTGTCTGGTGGGCTTTGTGATATGGATGCTTCTACATTGCAAAAAGCTGGAATGCTTCGTACAGGACGCTCACGGAGTATTAGAGGCTGCCCTTGCACTACCAGGAATATGAATTTAAGCGCTAGCCAGCGGCCAGGGAAAGACCTACTTGCATGTAAACCTCAGGCATGTGTTCAGCCCCAGAAGAGCCACCACAAGACTTGTCAGCGCCACGGGTCTCTGCGTCCGAGCGCCTTGCACTCGTTTGCCAACGCTGGTGGTTCCCAGCGGGCATCCCCCCTCCAGGAGCTCTCCCACAGTCAGAAGGGCAGAAACCCCCCAAAACCAGCATCCCTCCACCGGGAGCCCGAGGGTGCACCCCGGCCGGGGGCACTGGTCAGCCCATTGACAGGCTGTGGCTGTTCTCAATAAACTTTTATGGCCTGTCAATGTGCTGAATCCTAGGCAATAAAATCTGTCATAAAAAAAAGCCTCGCAGTGCCAGTGTCTTTTTTTTTTTTTTTTTCTTTTTAATTTGAGGACAGCTGGGAGGGACTGATTCAAGGGCCAAGTCCATAAGATGTTTTTTTGAAAAAATAATCAGTTTTAATTACAATGGGAATTTTCAGAGCCTCCTTCTGGGGAGAGCAGCCATCTTCAGAAGTGACTTCATTTCCAGAGCTGGCTTCCCTCCCAGTATTTGAACAAGCAAGGAAAGAAAAGTTCAGAAAGTAGAGAGGTTTCAAGTTTGGCCTTAAAAGTCACGAACTGGCCTTTAAAGTTGCAGACAGGCTCTAGGGTGGGTCACAACCGATCAGGCTGCGAGTCCCAGGCTTCGGGGAAGGATTCTCCACGGCATGACCTTCAGTAGCAGACTTCGTGCATAAACCGGGCACAGATAAGGAACTTGAAATGCCTTAAGATGGCAAATCTGTAAATTTAACCCTGCCTGGCTTTTACGTTGACTTTTACAAGGGCCCACGGTCTGAACCGCCTGGTTTGCATTCCTTTCCTGCCACCAGGCATTTTTTTGCCGCTTTGGGAGAGTCCTCAGGGGCCATGCTTAGCCAGCCTAAATCCCCCTCAAGCCCCTGCACCTAGTCCAGAGGAGGCAGAGGGACTTTAAGAGCAAGTCAGAGACCCCAGCAGAGCACCACCAGGAGACACAGAGACTGAGGAGACTTCAAGGCAGCCAACAGCCTCTTTATTCTCTACCTTTAAGACAGAGATAACATTGTGTTCTTAATGAGCATCTCAGGAAGATAAATACGGTGCCAGTGGTAACCGCACAGCTCTCAGGAATCAGCCCCATTCCCAGTCCCACTGGTGGCTGTTCAGGGGAATTCTCAGCCCAGCTGAGGGCTGTTTGCAGTGCCTGGTTATCAGGCTGAGCTTCCACCATGAGCAGGGCTTTGATAAAGCTTCTGCAGCCCCAGGGACGAAAGCTGTGAGTAAGCAGGAGGAATTTTCCCCGCTCGCATCGCTCGGGCTGTCGCTCACCCCTAGCTTCGGTACAAGCCATACACGAGCCTGGGAGCGAGCTGTAAATACCCGGTCCCAGCATGTGTCTGAGGGAGGGGGATCCACGCACGGTGCAAACAGCTGGAGCTCCGGACAGCTGCTCTCCACCACGGCACATTGACTGATGGAGCCTCTCACGGAGACGTCAGCCTTTGCTAGTGTTTTCGGAAAGATAAGTCGCTAATGACCGCTGCTTAAATGATTCTTGGCAGGAAGAAAAACACAGAGGTCCTTTATGAAGAGTTGCTCTTTATCTGTCAGAATAGCAGCGCCAGTTAATTTTTTTGTTTTCATGCTATACGTTGTCTCTGGAGTAGGTTGGGGGACGCACATGGGGGAAAAGCTGCTTTCCAAGTCTTCTAGACGAGATGTTGATGTCTGAGAGATGATGGACTGCCTGCTAGAGTCCCACGGCTGTATCTCCTAATATCACCTCTTCAATTTCAGCGATTTTTTTTCCCCGATGAAAGGCTGGGGATTGACAGCAATCAGTTTGAACAGCCAGGGAGGAGGCGAGGAAAGCTGCTCTGCCCCGACACAGAGGGACCAGCTCAGACTGACAGCACTGCCTGGCAATCCACCCCAGAAGGGTGATTTATGCCGACGGGTGGCCTTCGCTCCGACTCGTTTCATTCAGGAGCCCAAGCAGCAGCTCTTTGGAGAGGTCTGCTAGCAATCTGGCTGGCCAGAAAGCAAATCAGAAAACATCCTCGATGCCTATTCTCCAAGTGACATCGCAAGCAAAGACAAGCCACACGCTGGCAGCAGGAAGCTTGCTCCAAACCTGCACGGCTTCAGAAGTCACTTGGTTTTGCTTTCGTATTTACCCTACATGTCTTGTTTCTCATCCTCCACAGCACACCAACTTTTGCATGGCAGGAAAGCCCCTTTGCATGCTTCCTGACCTGGAATAAGTACACGAAGACTGTTTGCCAGACCCCTTTGCAAGGGGCAGGGGGTGCCTATGGGCCACGTTGCAGTGAAGGGGCACTGCACAGCCTCAGCAGGGAGGGCAGGCTCTGGCAAACCTGGTTCTGATCCCCCTCTTCCCCTGGGGGACCCCAGAAAGGTCACTTCTCCTCCCCATCTGCACAGAGATGGATAGCCAGACTGCCCTACCAACTGGTGAGAATTAACTGGTGCCTGTAAAGCACGTTGAGAGACTCAGATGACAGGTACTATATAACTGCAGGCCCTATTATATCATTCCACCAGCCCCCGTGCCAAAAATCTGCCTTTACGGAAAAGATCCAGACACCAAATAGGTTATTAAGTGAGGTTGTCTGACAGTAGTTCAGCTACGTAGAGATGTTAAATAGTAATAATAATGAAACAATACTCAGCGTTTGAGGATGCTGTACATCTTCAAAGCACTTCACCAAAACATTAACTGATTATACCCCAAAATAAATTGCTCGCAGCTGTTACTGAGATCCATGAGGCATTCAAAAGAAATGGATGGAACATCATCCATCCCGGATCATACAGGGGATGCATGTGCTCTAGTGTAATCAAGAGCTCAAAGGAAATAACTTGCAGGGAGTTCAGCTTTTAGTGCTCTTCCGCTGCACACCTCAAAGCACGGTTTATTGTTTGGGGAAGAAGCCCGCAGCTACCTCCTCTCGACTGCAGAGGAAAGTTGTGACGGAGCCAAAACCCCATTCGAAGTTCAATGTCACGCTGCTAAAACTCCTATTTCTCCTTTACCTTCGCAGGAATGATGTGCTTATCTGCACATGCCAGACAACTTCAGGCACCTCCAGTGCTTACAGCTGCAACCACGAAGAGAACATACATCTGGCCCCGCTTCAGCAAACACCGCGGGCTTGTCCAACAACCCCATTTGCACCCATCTGTCTTAATTTAAGCGTGGCCCTCACTGCACCTTTCTGCAGTACGTTGAATTAAGACTACCTCGCCCCAACCAGTTCCCATCCATGGCTTCTGAAAGCATCACACACCAGCCCCGCCAGCCTCTCCCAAAGCAGGCAGCAGGGAAAAAGCAGCTCCAGGTGTGGGACAAAAGCCTCACTGCTCTAACTGCCTGGTAGCACACACGCCCAGAAGAGCGCCAGGGCACTCACATCTACATAAGCCCAGGAGAAGCATTATTTCCACATACAATTATGGGCTCGCTTTCCAGCATTGGAGCTAGTTCCTGGCTGCTCCCTGCCAGAGCACGGCAGCTGCCCAGGCAGATGCCTGGAAGGACGCGAGCAGGGACCTGGCGCCTGCAGTGACTGTTAAGGTATAACACAGGGCGTCCGTCTGCAGAGCTGCAAGCTGCTCGTGTGCAGCGCACAGCCCATCGCTGCCACGGCCCCGTGTTGGCCACTGCCCCGCTTGGTGGTTTGCCCGCACGCCCTCGCTGTCCCGAAGGACGGAGCTGGGAAGAAAACAAACCCTGAGCAGCCCCACGCCAAGTGCCACTGTCACATCGCCTTACCACATCAGGCCTGGCCCCTTCTGCCCAGCCCCTCCAAAAGGGAGGCTGCCGGCAGCGCAATAGGAACACCGATCCCTCAGTGGCATGGTAAGGGACCGGGGGGTGGCAGCACATCTGCACAGACGGAGCACAGCTGCAGGTGGGCACCCCCAGCTCCAGGGCAGCGTGCACAGAGAGCATCATCCCTGAAAAAACCTGCAGCAACGAGCGCAAACCCAAACCAAGTGATCCTGCAATACTCGAGCGTCAGGGGACAAGGCTAGCAGAGGACGACCCACGGAAAGAGCAGGCAAGGCCCAGGTCTGCAATAACACACGCCTGATAACAGCACCCCACAGCCCCACGTAGGAGCTTTCCACATGCCAACGGCTACCAAGAGAGCAGAGCAGCCAACCTGGTGTCTACACGGGACGGCAGTGCTGCAAGGAGCACGTAGCAGGAATCAGAGAAGCCAAGGCTTGCTGGGGAAGGGGAACAGCAGGGCCGGATTGAAGACACGCTGACACAGCCCACATCCAGAGGAAGGAATAGCAGCCCCTCACTTTCTCGAGCACTAAAGCTCACAGCATGCACAGTCTCGCAGGAGTTTTGTTTTCAGCCCTTTCTACCATTCGCACGCCGTGTGCTGGAGATCATCCTGCGACACATCATCAACATCTCCAAAGAATCCCAAGGTGACCGCCTTTAAAATGAAACTTCCAGTACCCTCCTGGAAAGCTTTGGAGCTGACATGCCCTTGGTAATGGAGACAGCAATCTATTTAAGGATGAGTTGTTTAAAAGCAGTAGCCTGCGGTATTTTGCCAGACTCTCTGCACTTGAGGAGAACACCATCACACCTTGCTCTGGTTTGCCCCCAGTTCACAACATACCACCTCCAAAGCAGCAGCCCGGCAGTTTCTGCAGCCTGGTGGGTTTTCTTTTGCCATCCCTGTTTTGGAGGGTGTTATTACACGCTATTGTGTGCTTTAGGCTCTGAAAAACAGGAATGGCATCCTCACGCTGTGCTACAGCTTAGCGGGGTCTGTGTTATTTTAAGCACGCCTTGCACATCTTATCAGCTTGAGGTATATGCTTGAGGACACTAGCATGGCCCAGGGGCTGAAAACCTCACCCACCTTGCAAGTGGCAGAAAATATCTTCATAACATCCCAAAGCTCAAGTTGTCAGACAAGGCTGATAGCAGGGGATGGTGCTGTGCTGCAGAGAACGATGATGCAAGAGGTGTAAAGGATCTTGGGCAAGAGAAACACCTCCAATGCAACTACCATTCAGGATCTGTAGCATAAGGTGTAAGCAATGCAAGCTGCTGACAGCCTGCCTGACCAGAACCGAGCTCTGAAAATGCAGCTCACAGACCTCTGCGTGGGGCAGCAGAGTGGGAAGAGCCAAGACCTGCCACACGTCAGCGCTGAGAGCACCGGCAGAGCTACGTGTGAGCTCCCAGGGCGGGTGTGAGCCGTGCCCAGAGCCGAGCACTGGGCTGACAGAAGAGGCAGAGGCTGAATTTGGGGTGCTCGGGGCCTTCCCTCGCCCCCTGTGCTGCAGGGGGGTCCGTGCACCCACACGGTCGACGGAGGAGGAACGTGGAAGGGCGAAGCACACACAGCACCTGCTCGCGCTGTGCCTGGATCCAGTCAACGCTGTCAGCCTCTCACTTAAATAAAAAAAAAAAGAAAACACAAATACAGTTTTCTCCCATCCAAGCCTCTCTCCTTCCCCCTCTGAGCTCATTCATGGCTCGGGCTCCGGGACAGCTGCCTGGTTGCCAAGTCCCCCCAGCTCACTCCTCGCCCGAGCGCAGAGCAACATGAGCAGGATGATAGCTGGGCCAGCTGTTCGAAATCACTGCAGGACTCAAAACAACTAAAGCAAAGACCAAGCAGGGAAAAAAAAAATAAAGAAAAAACATAAAATAGCAGAAAGCCCCTCGCTCCTTTCCCTCTGCCTGGCCATCGTGGTCTCATTGTTAGAACGATCCTTAAATCGCCAAGTGAGCCCCGGCCAAAATGACAGCTCATTAGGAATATTTAAAAAATACAATGGGTGGGGACTACGGGGACCGGGGAGTGGATTTTTTCACACCTAGGTGATTGTTTAGAAGGCAGCTCAGGTCCGTAGAAGCAACCTTGATCCCGGCTGGGAGCAGTGCCAGCAGCCCGCAGCCCCCCCAGCTCCTCCAGGCACCGGCAGAGCCCCGCGGGGGTCCCGGTGCCGCCCGGGGGGAGCTGCGTGCCTACGGGACCCGCCGGAGGGGTCGGTGCATTTCTCACAGCCTCTGCTTCCACGACTCCCAACCTGCAGGCTTAACTCAAACCCAGAGCCCTCTCTCCCCCAAAAAAAACCCACAACAAAACCCACCGAACTCCTTCGGAAACACCGTTTTGTTGAAATCGGAGCATGAAGTGTGCAACAATGCCCATGCCCGCGTTTATGAGGCGCATTGTTTTCACGGGGTGGCTCGCACAGTGGGCCACCAAACGTCCTCAAGTGACACTAAGCACCAGCAAAAGGATGCCGAGGACGTAGAACAGAGCTGGATGCCCGCTCACCAAACACATACGGACCAGCCACAGCCCACACTCAATAGCTCAGCAAGGCAGAGGGGACTTGGAGACACAAATATCCAGAGGAACCCCGCCGACAGGAATTTTGTCAGTGGGACTGCAAGTCCAGCTTGCTGTCCCCAGAACAACAGCACAGAGGGGGACGGCTGACCAAGTACAAGGCTATGGGCATGGGACACCCCTCACCACGCAGGAGCGAGGGTCTGGCCCTGCACATCAGGTCAGGCTGGGGTTTGGGATGGCACAGAAGCTGCTGACGGTGACAGGGGGCTGTGCGGGGAGTTGAGAAAGAGCAGCAGCACTCAGGCAGTTCAGAACGCGATTTTTTCTCAGCGTATCACCTTACTGCTGCTCCGCAGCCTCCGAGGCAGGTCCTCCCAGCCTCTCCGCTTCCAGGGGCAGGATGGGGCCTTGCAGCTGATTTCAATTTGAAGCCCCCACCAGGGGATAACGTTATTGCTCCGCTTTCCCTGTGTGTGCTGCCTGGCAGGGGCTCCCCGTGGCAGTGCGAGGCCACTCTCCCTCCACACCCCAGGGCTTGCGTGGGACTCGAGCCAAAGCACAGATCTCTGGGAGCTTCCCCTCAAGATTTTAGGTGAATTTCTGCCTCTGGGGTGGGAAGGCGAGGCTAACATTTGGTCTCTGCCACCAACACCAGCCCCACAGGTGCCCAGATGCATCCTGAGCACTAGGACTCCCAAGACATGTCTCCGCACCTCCTTTGGGCCGTGCTAGCTCCAGAGAAACAGCAGAGCCCCGGTCCGTCAGCTCCGTTTAGTTTTGCTGCAGGCACATCTGATGAAGCAAAGCCAGGGGTTATGCTCCCCATTACAAAGCTGGAAATAAGGTTGCAAGGAAAAAAAAAGAAAAAGAAAACACAAAGCAAACACTGTTCTAGGATGTGCCTGTCATCAAAATGCCTCCTGAGCCGTTTCCACCATCACCTCCCTAATGCAAGCAGTGTTTCTGAGCAGTGTTTCTCCAGCACCGACCCCTCCCCACCTTTACTCCCCCCCCCCGGCCAGCACTGACCCCGCTGCGTGCCCCCCAAAACGCCCGGCCCCTGCTGGCTCTGAGCCCCGCGCGGCGTTTCACGAGGGAGAGGAGCGGGGCTGCCCCTCCTGCTCGGGGGACTCTTGGCTCTGCAGGAGCAGCAGTCGCTGCGCGCACATTTCACCGAGCCCACGGGCTCCCACGTCCTCTCAGCACGTTCAGAAACAGCTGAGCAGTTATTCAGGAGTCTGGTCCAGATGGACTCCTCCCTTCCTGTCCTCTGCCTTCCAGAACGCCCGTCTCTCCCCTTGGAGGAGTCAATCCCTCACCTACAGCAAAGGCTCTGGTGAAAGAGCACGAAGGGCTGTCATTTCTGGTGAGGACAGGAGCCCCTACAGCCTCTCCTGAGGTCGCTGTTCCTCACCAAGCCTCCAGGAGATGGGTCCTGACGGCGGGCTGCCCTCCCTGCACATCCCACGAGCTCCCTCCCGCTGTCTCCAGGCGGGACAATACGAGCTTACTGCTGCCTGCACGCTGCTCTTGGGCAACTGGTTTCTTTCTCTTCCATTCTGCAACCCTCCGAGGCTTTGCTGTGTGCACAGAAGGGAGGACAGATGTACAGGCAGCCCCCGGCGTCCCGCAGGACAGCAATCGCAGGATGAGGTAAGGCAGAAGGCAGTGGGTGCTCGGGGCTGGGGGCAGGACAGCTGTAGCTGTTCCCAGGATCTGCAGCGAGCTAATTGAGAAATAGCAGAGTCAGACCTAAAGGAAAGCTGGGCATTCACAGCCAAGAAAGCCTAACTGCCTTGGAAGAAGCCCTGGCCTTTGTTGCACAATCTCTGCGCGAGGCACTCACTGTACTTGGAGAGCGAGAGTCCAACGGGGGATACGCGGACGCGCTCCCCCTCGCTCAGCCTTACACAGCCCGAAGCACAGCTCAGGCCTCCAGCTTCCCACCTCGCAAAAAAGCACGGCCTCCAAAAGCCAGCACTGCAGCTTATCCTGCACAACTGCCCCTGGGGAACGCGGTGCAGGAAGCAGCAGGATTTCAGCCTCCCTCGGGACTCAGGAGAGCCAAAGGCACGCAGCACCCCCTAACTCACAGAGCTGGGTGGCCTTCGAAGCCTCTGGTGGGGGTCAGCATCCACGAGGACCCCAAGCGTGACTTCCACAAGGAGACTTAAATACAACCAACCTCTAGGTAAATAAAAGCTAGTTTGAAGCATCACGACATTGAGCAACCCAGCCTCATGTTCACCCAGGCAGCTACAGCTGACGAGGCGTTTGGAGAAAAAGGCAGGTTTATTCCCAGCACCCAATAAGTTCATCCAAATCCTACCTTGCTGTACGCGCACCCAAACAGCAACTCAGACCCAGGCAGGACCTCCTCCTCTGCTCCAGGCTGCTGTGTGATAGCTCAGGATGATCTGACCTTTACAAAAGGACCTGGGAACAGGAGAAAGAAAGGCAAAAGCCTTCAGAAAAATGCAGGCATAACACGCTCACATCCTCCCTGCTGCTTCTCAAGTTTTTAATTTCCTTTGTCACCACGTGTCTTACCACAGATACGACGCCAAACACACCAGGGGAACAGCTTCTCCCATCCACACCTTCAAAAATTCAGCCTTGGCTCAGCCTGATTTGTACAAACCCCACGGCCCCACACCCTTGGGAGGACAGGTTAACCGGATCACAGGGCTGAGCCCCTCTCCTCCAGGCGGGACAGCTCACTTCGTCAGCCCTCTCCCTCCTTCGTGGTTCCCAAACAGCCCCAGGTGGCTGAGGGAAGTGTCCCGGAGACACACTTTGAAGCCTCTGAGGCTGACCGATCCTGGAATCAGCCCTGTATTTTTACACTTTATTAATTGACCTCATAAAGCTTAGAGAAAGCACAGGGGGAAAGATCTTATCGGAGTCGCAGCCGTGCACCTGGAAGCGCCCACCTAACCACCTGCCCAGCTCGTGTACGTGAGGCTCCCTTCTTGTTTGCACCGAGACGCCCACAAAACTACAAGATGAACGATTGCAAACCAAAAGGGCGGGGGCTCACTTCCAGCCCCAGCAGCGGGCTGTAAACAAAGGCTGCGTGTGCACGCACACGCACACGTACGCGCGCGCACACCAAGCACACGTGCGCGCCATTGTGTGCAAATTATCTGTCTTCCGTTTGTGTTTGCCTTGGCTGCACAGCCTGCTCTTGGCGGGCTCAGCCAGCAGATATCCAGGCTAAGATAAACACCAGACAGCTGCTGGGAGCCAGAGAGATTCTGGTGATTAACAGCTGCGTGGGGCTACGCAACGGAGACCCCCGACCCCCGCGCCCGCGAGCCCCGCAGAACAGGCTGTTTCTTCTCAGTTTGCCGTTTGTCAGGAGAAGGCTGGAAGCGATCAGAGGAGATGCTCTGCGAAAGCTGCAGGTGGGAAAGCCGGCGAGGAGAAGCCGCTGCCCCAAATATCGTCCCTTCCGCAGCCCTCTGGCCACGGCGGCGTGTTTTGGCTTTGCCAGAGCCTCTTCCAGCCCCGACTGCAAGAAGGGAACTGCTCAGATCGAGGTTTCTTGAATCTGTGAAGAAACAGGAAATAGCAAAGCCTCTTCTTATGGCACCGGCGGCTTAACACAACCAAATCCTGCAGGTTTTGCAAACATTTCGCTGTGGGCCTGATGGAAGAGGGCTCTCCCCCACTTAACGCAGGCGTGCAGCAAGGAGGCAGGTGTGGGTTTGGGGACAGGAGTGGGACCTACACGCAGGGAAGACAAAAAAACACACCGTTACCCCTTGTGCTAAGAGGGAAGGGGATGCGGAGCTGCTCATTTCCAAAGGGCACAAGGACGTTCCCAGCCTGGCGCCGTGGCCGCAGGGAAGGCCGCTGTCTGTCGGGAAGGGGAGCAGCAGCCGATGGGAATCCAGCCCCAGTCCGGGACACCTCGCACACGACTGTGGAGCCAGAGGCACTTTGACAGAGGAAAGGGGCGAAAAGTAGGAAGTTGCTCACAATGCGACTATAAAAACAAAGTCGAGGGATTAGTGGATAATGTGTGGTCTGAGGAAACAAACACGTCTCTCCATAAAGACCCTAGTTCAAATAAACCGGTGCTGCTGTCATTAAACCCCACCATCTGCACGTCTCTTCTCCACCGGGGTAGCGTGAAACGTAAAGGGACCGCTGAGAGGAGAAACAGTCCCCGAGCACCATCCCGTGGGGCACTTCAAAATCCAGATGTGGCTAACAGGCACCGTGACTTGGACTCGTCCCTGGATAACATTTGTACTGAAACTGAACGTCTACAGCTGAACGTCCTAGAGCTTTTACGCAGGAAGCCCGAGTTGAAGGGGCTGTGCTACAGCAACAGCCTCTGGCCTTCAAAATCATGAAGACACAGACCTTAAAAAGTCAGTGGGTGCGTGGGGAGATGGCTGGTTGTGGCCAAGGCTGGGCCGTGCCCTGTGGAGCTCTCCTCCTCCTCCTCCTCCTTTCCCTCTCCGCTCCCAGCTCCCTGCCTGAGCGCAGTGGGCAAACCTCTGGACCTGAGGAACCAGGTCGGGAACGAAACCCCCTGAGCTCGGTGGGGGAGTGGAGACCTCCCTGGCTCTGCTCAGGTCGCGCTTTCACGCCTGATTGCAGCTCATCAAGGCCCGAAGCCTAATAATGAAACAACCGAGGCTGGGAGCTCCCTCTGACAGCTTAACTGATGGTTGTAATTAGGGACTAGCCCACACAGCTTTTCATTAGCGCCGCACCGCGCAAGACTTATTATGACTGTTGGGGAGAGACTGTGCTTGACGTGCAGGAGAAAGGCATCAAGGCCCCCAGCCTTCAGGGGAGAGAGGCACAGAAAGGCCTGGTGCAAACAGGGGGCTCTCTGTACGCTGATGGATTCCTAAATGGCCCTCAGAGAGATGTGTGTCAGGCACCCCGTCCCATCACAGTGGTACCCGAGTTCCCGGGGTGGGTGTGCAGTGCGTGGACGTGGATTTACATGCCCACAGCGCGGCAGTCTGCTGTGCAGCCAGGTGTGCGGTGTCTGCAGGGAGAGCCAGATGCCGTTCTTAGCCAAGACGCGTGCTTTTCGGTGTGCTTTCAGCGCAGAGCGGTTTCATTTACATGAAGTTTGGATTCCAGGTACGTCCATTTCACTGCACGTTGGATATTCATCATTTTTAAAACTCCTGCAGCACCCTGATTATTCCCTAGACACCGATGACCGCAGGCAGCCTCTACGTCTCTGCTTCTTTCTCTCCACACAATCGACATGTCCCTGGGTCAGCCTGACCGCCTCTTCCCCTAATCCATGGTCACTGCTTTCAGCGATGATTCACTTACCAGCCTTCTCCGAGGACTGGATAAGATCTCCCGCTGCAGTTGTGGTGATGTTGGGTAGCCGAGGTGTCTGCATCACTTCCCCTGTTTTGTTCCCTGAAAAATTGAAAACATTTTGAAACATGGGAAAAGAGGAACCACACTGTGGAAGGCACTCATCTTCTAG
Organism: Anser cygnoides; assembly: GCF_040182565.1. Taxonomy (NCBI): domain Eukaryota; kingdom Metazoa; phylum Chordata; class Aves; order Anseriformes; family Anatidae; genus Anser; species Anser cygnoides. The sequence continues at coordinate 7,495,920 of NC_089893.1, read as the reverse complement.
ATGGCAGATAGAACAGAGTCCTCTGGGGACCCCGCTCTCCTTCCCCCTTCTGTCTTTCCAAGCAGAACCTGCTTCTCTCCCCTACACTGCAAAGAGGGGTTTGGTTTTTGTCAGTTCGATTCTGCAGCCTCAATTTTTCTTACTCCTGGGCAATGTCTGCTCTTCTCATAGCTGTTTTATAGAAGAACTTGTGATTGTAAATGGCAAAGTGAAGGAAAGGGAAGTAAACTGGTTATTGTGCTAGAATCCCTCCTGGCACTCCTCCCATCTCTATTTTCTCTTACGTTATGAAGCTGGAATAAATCAGAACAAACTTCCCTGAAGTGAGCAGTACACCGATAAACTGATGAAAGGGTATCGCTGAAAAGCAGGATCAGCACTCCGGTCCCTTGCACTCGTATAAAAAGGTGTAGCCCCATGCAAGCACCAGAGTTATCCCAAACTGCAAGTGGTGGGGAAGGAGAATAGACTCAGAGTGTTTATTAGCAGTCATAACCTTAATCAAATAACACTCAAGGATACATAAAGAAATCTGTTCCACTGCAGCCTCCCAAGCCAAATAAAGGAGTAAATGGGACCTCTATCAAAAATCCCTTTTAAAACTCATGCATGTTGGGCTCTAAAAAATATCGCCACTTCTTGGGGAGCAGCCAAAGCTCCAAAGGAGCCGCCCTAGATCAAACCAGTGGCCCACTGTGCCAGGCACTCAGTCTCCTGCTGTAACCAACCTTGATGCACTGGAGGAAGGTGATGCCCCTGGGTGAACCTGGCCCCTTGGGCAGCGGTGTCCCTGTGCGGAAGGAGGAGGATGGTGCCCGTGAGAGCACCAGACCAGCTCCGAGACCTCAATCTCCCGGTTTCACTTTGCATAGCAGGAACCTCATTCAATCTTTTTCCCCCATCTCTGGGACTGCTTTAGTCAACGTTTACATATTATGTAGAACTACATGGGGAAAAAAAAAAAGAAAAGAAAAGAAACAGACTCTGTGTAATAGAGGTGCTTGTAAATAATCACTGGCCTAATCCCCTTTGACAATGAAAGATATCCAACCAGAAAATGCTCAAGTCTGTAACTCAACCTGAAATTTAAGCACAAGGAAGTAGTGTCAAAAGGGGACTTGGGTTCCCATAAAAGCCTCTCTACTTCCAGACCCTGGGCCCCCTAGCCAAAAAAACAGAGCAAACTTCCAGACATAACATCTGAGAAGTGCAGGCCTCACAAAGGGACTCGCTAACCTCCGCCGCAGAGACAACCACCAGGAAAAGGCGCGGGGCGAAGGAAGCCTTCGAGCCCAGATGAAGTGCCTGCCAGGGAAGGGAGGCACGCTTTCCATCAGGGATGGGGCAGGCTCTGGTACATTATCCCACGAGGGCTGCTGAAAGCCCTCTCAGGGGAGCTGTTTGAAACCAGGCTGGACAAAGCCCCGGAGAAGTCTCGTGGCTGGAGTTTGTCCCCCGCTCTTGTGCAATTCCCCTGAAGTTGATGCACGGCAAAAGAATTTAGCTCAGGGTAGGACGAGGAGCCCCTGGGCAACGAGAGGTGGATTAAATAACCCTAATTATGGTCTCGGGTCTCTTTTTTGATTGCTTCCATCCCACTGAGGATACAGAGTGTGTGAGGTCCGGCTCTGAGAGGTGAAGCGCTCGCCCTGCAGCCTCAATAACGGTGCGGGCAGTGAGTGGGAGCGCTGTCGGCAGCTCCGGGCTGTGCTCACCAGCATCCCTCCGAGCAGGGCTGAAAATCTTCCCAAAGGCAGCACGCATCGGCTGGGGAACGGGGGGCACCCAACAGAGGGGGTGCTTCTGTCTGTGAGGACGCCTGAGCTTAATCAGAGAAGAGAAGCAATAGGAGCTAAATGCTGGGCTACTTTTAAGAGCAGAGGGCCCTAAGATGTCCAGGGCTAGCTGTCCTAGCTAGATGTCCTAGCCTGCTTTATTCCCTGTCTCAGGGAATTCCCTGCCGCAGGGTGCTGATGCTGCCAGAGCCCCAGGCCAGGCTCCTCCAGCCCCGAAGCACCGAGGCAGGCACCTGCCAAGGGTGGCTCAGGGCCCACCCTCTCCACGGTCCATCGCAAAGAGCCCTCGTGGAGGCAAGAGCCTGCCATGCTATCGCTCTAGAGGGCTGCCAGACTTAAACAGGAGGGCTGTCTCCATAGCGCACACAAATATTTTCTCCGAGCGAGGGACCAGCTGGGAATGTGTGACCACCAACCACCACCCAGCTCCGTTTGGAAGCTGCTAACATGCTTATCTCCGATTCTCACATGATCTCAGGTGCCCCCCTAGCTCAAGACCCTTATCCAAGGCAGGGTGAACCAAGGCTTCAGCTTGCTCTCCATTGCCTCCAGCTCTCCGGCAGGTCTCTCTGTGCTGCTGCTGGTCTGGAAACGCTTGCACGCTGCACCCTCTGCCTGCACGGAGAGCACTGACACCCTGCTGACGGAGAAGGACCAAAAGTGCTGGGAAAACAGGCAGTGGGTTACAGAGAGCAAAGCTGGTAGTGCTCAGCTGAAGGGCTTCATGGTTTCCACGAGCGGTGCTGGCTGCACTGCGTCTTGCTTTACCCGGAGCCTCGAGACGCGAGACGCCACCGGTATTAAATTTCTTCCGCATGGGACAGGATCCTTCCCCGATACGCTGGGGAGTTTCTCTTTGCTCGTCGGGAATTTTCCGATGAGCTGGTTTCTCATCGGAAAATGCCGATACACTGAAATCAAAGCTCTTTGTGGGAACGTACCAGTTTCAGGGAATCTTTCATGGGAAAGTCGCCTTCAAACCCTGGCCGGAGCTTTCCGCTTGAGAGGCGCGAGCCAGAGCGTTCCCATCACCTGGCTGAGCTGGTGCCCCCGGGATGGGGACACCCCCACCCCTTTATTTTCTTTTTCCCATCTCCCCACCCCAAGACGTCTCACCACGAGGCTGATAAAAACGGAGCCCCAAGACAATATTTTGCCTCTAATAAACCCCACAACCCTCAGAAACGCAGACCCCTCAGCCCCGTGGGCAGGACATTATCCTGGGACACGGAGAAGGGCACATCTGGACGTGACATCGTGTTTGCAGGCACACGTCTTGTCCAGTTTTCCTGGGAAAAGCTTCCCAGAGCCCTGGGTTCGCCCTGAAGCAGGACTGGAAACGGGTTCAAATTAGGGAGAATTAAAATCACCAGGGAGCTGGACCCCGTCCTGCGCAGGGCTCCAGCTCGCTGGGCGGTGTGGTGGCACGGCGGGGCTCACCGGTGTCCCCCTGGTCCCAGGGGCTGTACCCTGCCCCTCGGAGGCTCTGCGATGGCTGAGACAACAGCACCACCCCGTGCCTCTGCCTGGCTCGGGGAAAAATGGAAGGGACGGCCCCAAAGCTCCCTCTTGCGGCTTCTGCAGCGAGGAGGCAGGAGGAGGGATGGGGACGAGGATTTTCAGGAGGTGTGGGCGAAACCAGCCCCTGCAGCTTCCCCACCCAACGCATCCCGGCTGCATTTCGGAGAAACAGCTCCTGGGCACCGCCTGCTCGCTCCCTGGGCACCCCAACTCCATCCACAGCAGACAGCCATCCACAGCAGGGGGTCCCCGCCAGGGCATTGCGCAGGCAAGGGTTTGTCCTCCAGGCAGGCAAACCTGGATTTGGGAGCTCAGACCTGCTGCCACAGAGCATGCAGAAGCCCCCGGTACATCACTTCAAGAACTACCTGGTTTTGCTAAATTCATTACAGAAGAACCAGCTGAAGGGCTGCGGTCCTTCAAGAGGTGTTCAAAGGGAGGTGTCGCCATCCGCGACTTGCTGCTGCGGTGCTGGGGCCTGCCAGCGACAACCCTACGGGCAATTTAACCTAAAATGCCAGCTTCTGTGGCGGTTTTAGGCTGGTTCAGGAGGATGCTCACTGCAAACACGCTGTCGCAATGCTGATAGTGGCTGCAAGGCTTTCAGCACTTGCGGTTTGGAAGCTGGCACTTTTAACCGATTCAGCGCAGGGCTGGGGGGGATTTGTCCCTGCTCCTTCCCCAGCAATTTATTCCCCTGCTGCAACTGCTTTCTGAATTCATGTGGTGATGAAATCAGGTCCTTCTGAAGTTGTTCCCCGGAACAATCCAGAGGGCTGACGGATTGCAAAACCTCCTAGTGCCATCTTATCTGCCGGTGCTGGTGCCACACTCCAAGCTAAACACAGCTGCCGCCAAGCAGCAAAAGCTGAACTTTTTCTTAAGGACAAGATGATCTGCAGAAAAAGTGTAAGGAACTTTTTGGAGGCTGTTAGTAGCTTTAGTTGTAGCTTTGGCTCCATCCTTGCCACCCAAGAAAGGCAACAGCAGCAGTCCTCTCGTGCCAACCTTACGCCTGGATGCTTCAGCGTACCTGACCTCAGTTCCTCTCTCATTGCCTAATTCTTCTCCCAAGCCACAGTAAAGAACAGTTTTCAGCCCCGTTCCCCTTCTTCCCTCCACACAACCCAACTTCTTCGCTCCCCGCCAGCCATCCTCCATCTCCCACGAGCACGGGGCCCTCCGCAGCTCTCCGCCTCGGTGGAGACATTTTGCCGGGGCCGCCCGCCAGCATCTCACCACGCTCGAGTAGCGCGAGCTCGGCGCTGCGAGTTCAGCCTGCCTTCCCGTCCCTCACCACGCAGGCTGAACTTTCCAGGGAATATCGCGCCTGACAGCGTGCCAGCCTTGTTGTTCGCTATCGATGAGATAATGTCTCTTAAATCTGGATCTGTGACGCGAGGGCGCTCAGCCCCGTCTTGCCTGCGGCTGCATTCCGGTTTCGGGACAGAAATGACCAGGAGAAATATGAGAGGTTAGTGACATTCTTGGCTTGGAAATCATCAGCCTGTCGTGGAAAGGAATGCGATCAAAAAGAGGCATCGCTGGTGTTTATTTTCAAGCCCTCGATGAGTGATGCACTTGAATACACGCTGTTCTAATGCAGTGTTTGGGCTACAGGTGAACCTTGCCGAACGGGGTGAGACAGGTTATTTTTGACGGAGGAGCATATTGGGTCAAGAACTGCCCCTAAAAAGGCTCACAGTGCATCGTGCCTATTTATACCCCGGATGCTGTTTTCCTCAGGACAGGAGAGCCAACTGACGGGCAGGCATCCTGCTTCTCCACGCAGGTGGCGGCAGGAACATTGCCCAATTTCAGGTGCCTGCCTCGAGGGATAGGGGGAGTTCAGCCCGGCCATTGGGGTTGCTTTTGACATGCACGTGAATCTGCAAGGATGTCTTTGTGCTGAAGCGTGCTGAAAACGACAGCCATATGCTGCTCTGTTAGAATGCACTTGCTCGAAGAAAAGCAAAACAAAAGCTTAACACAGCTCGATGGAGGGCAGGGAGCCCGGAGCAGTCCTGGTTCAATAAGGGCACGTTGCCTTTTGGTTGGCGATGAAGCACAATGCCGGGAAGGCTCTTTACAAGTCAGACATGATGGGAAAGCTCAGGTCACTTAGTCTTTATCACCCGTTACAAAAGGAGCAACAAGAAGCAATCTCCGTCCTGTCAGAACTATTCAGTTGTTCCGACAGCTCTTTTCCTAGAGGAGCGACTTCCTCTCCCCAGGCCACATCCAGAGGGGCAGAGGAGGCGATGTGGGTGAGAAACAGCGTGCTGTTTGGGCTGCTGGTTGCAGGACATGCACGCTGGAGAGGAGGGAAGCATCCAAGAATTTTTATTGGCCTAATCAGACAAAAATGTTGACAAGATCCCTACCGACGCAGGAGCAGGCTCCCATTGCACAAACGAATTCCTCGAACGGCCCTGACTTCTCGCAGAAGATAGCATCAGAGCATCTGTCGAGATGAGGAAATTACAGAGCTTTGAAAGGCCTCAGCTCCCCCAGCGGCTGTAAACACGGGCAAACTAGAGAATATGTTGTAGACAGCATCCAGCAGCATTTTCAGCGTCTGTGGCTGCAAGAAACGAGTTACAAGCACCACCAGCCGTCAACAAGAGGGCACAGCCTGGGTAATAACAACTGGGGAAGAAAGCCCTGCTCGGTTCGGGGCGTCGGGAGCATCCTGTGCCAGTCAGACGTGGGAAGGATGAGCCACCAGCCTGGTAACCTGATCTTAAGTAACACAAGCTCAGCTCACGTGGCTCTTCCTCACCGTCCTACACAGCAACAGCTCCCGAGGCACCCAGGAAAGGCATCGCTCCTCCGGTCCTTTGGGACAGGCCTCTGGCGGTGCTGTGCCCGCCACTGCCTCACAGGAACCGAGCGGGGCTGCTAAATACCAAGTCCTTCCCATGAAGCTGCCATCTCTAATCCCCACGCTGCCTTCTCTTTTCACACACCGGCGGCTGAGGCCTTTCCCCACTGAGAGGGGCTTTCCCCCCCCCCCCCCCCCCCCCAGTTCTCCCATCTTATTGCTCCCTCCCACTCGCAGCTGAGAATTAAAAGACATAATAAAGGGCTCTTGAACCGGAGGGGGGAGCGTCTGGGGTGGGGGGGGAAAAAAAGCAGGTCCCTTGTTCGAGCCCGGGATTCATCTGCCTCTCCCCGCGGAGATGAAGAGGCCCTTTCACCCCAGCAACCAGAAGGTTGAAGCTGGATATGTGCTTACGAGCAGGCCGTGGCTGGGAGCTGCCAGCCTGGGGCCGGACCGCGGTGACATTTCTACCCCAGATTAGCCGGCACGGCGCAAAACGCATTAGGGCCCCGGCCGGGGCGGTTGCTGGGGAGATTGCCCCTTCCTTCCCAAGGCCGCACGCCTGGGAGCGAGCTGCTGTAGCTATGAAACGGGGCACGCCGGGGCTCCGGCCCCTTTCTGCAGATGAAGGTTAATGAGAGGCTCCCCGTGCCCACCGCGCGGCCAGCAGGCCGGCCGGAGGTGGGAGCCCAGCGCCTCGCATCTCCCCGCTTTTGTTCCCCGCTTCTGCCCGGCGATTTTCATTACAAATATCCTCTTATCGGGAGGGAGAGAGGGGGGGGGCGGCCCACACAAAGAGAAAAGCTGTAATTACAGGGCTCGGGCTTCCCTCGCGGAGGAGCCGGGGGGATTCACAGGGATTCGACATGGCAGTGGTTCACACGTACGGCCCCTCCGGGGGCCAGCTCCCGTTTCGATTTCATTATCGGCAAGCTGGGCTGCCGGGGGAACTTTTGCCCCGAAACGAGTTCCCAAAAAGGGGACAGTTGCACTTCTTTTATTCTTGCTTGGGAAGCAATTTTGCTGCTTCCCCCCAAAGCCCCCGTGGCCGCGGCGGTGCGCAACGGGAGAGCACAAATGGCCTGAGCCGGCCGTGCTGCGGGCAGCAGCCTGGGAAACCTTCCTCTGTGTGGTCACCACCTGCCTCAGCAAAATCTGGAGGTGCTGAATCAACCCTTTAAACGTCTTCCAACCCCGCACACGGCTTGTGCAGGCTGCGCTCTCAAGCTGCTTATAACGATAAGCAAATTCTCTGTTCCTCCTTTTACAAGGGAGGTAAGAAACCCCACGTACAAATGGACGCACGTAAAACCTTGCAGAACTGAAAGTTGGCTTTTCGTGCTCTCTCACGTAGGTATTGCACGATTTTCATCGGTTCAAGCTCCCTGAATGGGTTAGCACGGCACCACGAGCTCTGCAGTCCTTCACACACCGCATTAGGATGGCTGCACAGCTCCAGGTTAGGCGCCCAGCCCCATTTTACATGGAAGTGATGCCCTGGCGAAGAACAACCGGGCTGAATCGATGCAGGAGGTTGGAGAGAAGAAGAAACCAAAGTGCCTCCTCCGCCCTGTATGAACAGCAGACACCTTTCCTACTCGCTCACGCATCCTCGCATACTGGACACAAACTTGAAAGAGGGAATGTGTGAGGGTAATTCTGCACCATTCCCTGGGGAACAGACCTTTAGCCGAGTTTTTCTTCCTCCCTGGTGCTTAGCCAAGAACTCTGGGACATCTGCAGGACACCTCTCGGGGCAGGACTGATGATGAGAGACAGAAAACTCCAACGGAAAGATGCTTCTGCCATTAGCACATGCACTTTTAGGCGAGCTACCCCTATCCTTCGTGTTTTTATGATGTGTACAAGACAAGGAGCAGCACACTGCCCCACTCTGCAGTCCCAGAGCTGATGTACAATCCTTTGATGACAAACACTAAGAAACCCCTGTCATGGACAGGGCCCCATTGTACTGGAGGCCATTCCTGCCCCTCAGCTCACACACCCAACATCCACCCGTGTACTTCTAGCTGCCTGCACCCACTGTTCCTGGGTCAAAAGCAAAGCGTGAAGTCAGGCAGTAAGTTAGGCTTCAGGTACCCCCAGTCTGCTACTAAAAACCAAGTCCCAGGTTTATGTCTTGCCTCCTTGTAAAGACCATGTGCAAAATTCAGGCCCAGGCTCTGCATTCAGTTTCCAAACAGAGCGACTTTTGCTTTGCTTCTGTCTCTTAATTCCCATCGTCTTTTCTTTCTCTCCTTATTTACTTGTTAATTTCCATGGGTCTTAATTTCCTGCCCACCGAGCCCCGCTGAGCCCAGCCTCTGCCTACACGGGATTGCACGCCACAGCCCTTCCTTCTTCAGGGAAAGGTCAGGAACAGGGGTTTAGTGTGCCGAGAAGAAAGGCAGCAGCAGACAGACAGAGAGCACTCATAAAGATCTGGCTGTGAGCCTCTCTGAGAAAATGTCAGGTTGGGGAGGCTATAATAGCTTTAATCTGCGCTACAAGGGGATTAAAAGACTCGTTCTCACAGGACAAAAAAGAAAGGAGCAGAGCGGAAGGAGCCGAACAAGGGGAGAATGAAGGCTGCAAGGGGAGGAAAGGAGAAAGTTAAAGAGCTCAACTATAAAGAGCATCGGGATTTAAAGAGCTCCGTCTTCTAGCGTAATAAATGTGAAGTGGCCTGCATGGAAAAGGGGCTTTAGCCAATGGCTTTGCTTTTGCTTTTTCACACTAAGCACACACACTTCATCCTTCTTCAATCAAGGCAACTTGTTATGTTTGGCTTTGTTGATTTTCAGGGGCAAAGGAGTAGGAGGGGGAAACAGAAGGTTAATGAGGCTCTGCCAGATGCGACACTCGAGAGGAGCGGTGGGCATTATGTATTTAAACAGTGCTTTATGGTCTTTGATCCTCACCCCTGCTGTCCCTTCTGCAGAACGTCCCTCAAGCCCCCCTTGTCCTCGGGGGCCACGGAAGAGCAAAGAGGCCTGGGAACAGGAAGGAAGTAGGGCACATTGTGGGATGCTCTCCTCAAGTACTGCTTGAGCAACCTTTTCAGGCGCTCAGCGAGGCCAGGAGATGAAGAGAGTGTAATTGAAAGGGTAAGGAAAGAAGGCAACTTTAAATACCTTTCAGAGGGAAAAACCACCCCAATGCATCCTTTGCAGGAAATGTAAAGGCCAGCGAGCCACCAACATGGACAAGCAAGCAGCTCCAAAAGGGAAACGAGGTACTTAAAGCCAGCTTTTAGTATTGCTCATGTATTGCAGGAAACAGGGTTTCTTGGGGCTGGATGCTGAGCACAAATCGAGGCTGAACTGCCCCACTAGATGAGCAGGGACATTTGGGCATATTCACATGAGGACACTGCCGCTGTGCTCCTCAAAGACAGGAGGTCTCCTCCTTGCCTGTATGTAAGGACATACTCGAGCCTTCAACAACTTTGAAGACCTGGCAAGACAGGAAGGTAGAAGAACCCCACAATGTTAATGTTTCCTCCATTAACACATACACCAGCCAAAGGCCCTCTGAGAAGGAAGAGGGGGGTTTCTAACTGTCCACTGTGCTAAACAGGACTGTAACACTTGCTCTGATCATTTATGCTGTCTACCTTCTCTGCTCAGCAGGCTCAAGCACCAGGGAGATGCTCCAGGACAACACCAGGCACAGTTAAATGTCTATGCAGGTCCTCTCAACTATTTTAGCAGCTCAGCATAGCAGGGCGAGCCTGCTGTACACAAATTGTACTTGGGAGGAGAGGGGGAAAGACTTTGTAATATAATAAGCAAGCTCCAGACAGGAATTAGAGCATTGCATATCCAGTGGAGACAGGGGGCTGGAGTGGCATTAAGGTAGGAAGAATATAATCACCTGAACTGGACTGCAGCCAGGATAATGGTATTAATATATTTCAAGAAGTCAGATGTGCCAAAGCCTGGATTTTACATTTAAATGCAGAAGATGGCAAATCACAGCATCCTGATTCCATTCTTCCAACGTCTGGCTGGAATAAAAGCTCTCCTGATGGGTTCTCACCCTGATGCCTACTGCCTGTGGCCACGACAGGAGACCTCACCCTGAGCCGTGTCTGGGAAGGCTGATGCTATCCCAGCACAAAGCCCTGAAGCTACCGATGCTCTGCTACAGGGCACACAGCGCTGAGGCAATGCCTGCACCATTTGGCACAGAAAAACGCACATCCCAGTCCCCACAAGTCACCTGCAGGCACTACAGCCACGCTTGGTCACAAATAGTCACAAGCAAGCTCTGCAGAGCATAGCTCCTAGTTCGATCTGGTATCAATTACCCACTGTTCTGCAGAGATAAATGCTTAATCTGCTGGCTGTTGATACTGGAAAGGGACCAATCTACCCTGGAGTGGATATTATACAGGGGAACTTGGCTTCAGCTATGATCCCTGCTTCATATGCTGTACAAATGTTCACCAGCTTGTAGGTAATGGCTTTCATAGGGTGTACTGGATCTTTCTGTGGCAGAGCTAATCTAGAATAATACATGACCCAAGCATTCATTGTATCAGGTTTTTCTTCCTTCCCAGTATTTTTATTTTGCTGTAATATTTCAACTTCCATGTGGAATTTCTTTCAGACATTCACCCCTATTTCCTTATAGCTTACCAGATTTCCTCCTCCACGACTGGTACCAAGGTGAACTTCCCAAGCAGCAGGGCCCCTTGCTTATCGGGGTGTCTTTCACTTTCTTCCAGGAGAAAGGCCATGAGATCTCCACACTGTTCCTCTGGTTTCACACTCACCAGGAAGCCTAAATCAAGAAGTTTGCTTGTCAGGGAGAAAGAAGCAGTGATGTCGGTACCAGAGGAGGAAAACTTGTTCCCATTTCTGACCAAGCTGCCTAGGACACTGGTCTTTCCCACATCTGAGAAGCCAGGGCTCTGCAAGCTGTCCCAGGACTGTGCTCCAGCTGGAGCCCCCCCCTACTGTGGTCACAGCCACCCTCACTAATGCCACCGCGTGCCAGGAGGGCAAACCACTGTCTCAGACCCGCTGCCACCAGCCCCGCCACCCCGGCCAGGCATCTCAGGATGCGACAAACACTCAGGGAGATGCCTGCCCCAACTCTCCCCTCTCCCAAATGGGCTCTCTTGCCTCTCCCCAGCTTGCCCTTTTCTTTCCAAGCGCAGTCTCTTGACAAAGGTGATTTTTAAATCCAAATGCAGAAATCGTTTTGAAATGAAGTATTATTGTACACAGAGTCAGAGCAGAAGTCACAGGTACTTGGAGCACCAGTTTGCTCCCCATTAACCACATAACAGGTTCTCAGACCAGCACTCGTCGGTACAGACCACAAATAGCTGATACAGGGGTTTGAATACAGGGAAGGTGACAAGGATTCAGTGCACAGTTGCATATTTTTCCCATTTTTATTTTTTTTTCCAAAAATCAAGCTCTAGCTCAACACAACAACTACTGTTCAGCTTACAGTGATGCCTTGAAGCTCCCTGGTTCAAGCCTTCTACACAGATCTGTGCAGAAGAAGGGAGCTTGCTGGAACAACTGTGGGAGCTTGACACACAGATTGAGTTAAAGGTTTTTGCTGGCCTTGTTTGTTTTACCAAAGCAGCACTTCCAGTCATAGTCCAGAGAAAATAAACTTCCAGCCCACCTGATTAAAGAAGCTTGCCCTTGCCACTGTTGTGCTCAATTTAATCTGAAAGCTACAGCGAGACAAAAAACTGTCATTAGGTTAAAAAAAAAAAAAAGCTGATTTTTTTATTGGATTTTGTATTGCTTAACAACGAGATACAGAGAGGGGCTACTTGTTCCTATACTGTTCGTGGACAGCTTCATCTTGGCTGTGAGAACGGACTAATATCTATGAAGGAGAGAATGGGAGCTTGAAGCCTGGCCAGTGAGAGCCTGAGAAAGGGCTCTGGCAATCCTGGTTTCTGTTTTCCTTGCTCTAAGAAAAGAAAGGGGGTTCAGGAGATTAAAACACAGATCTCACAATCCAAACTCCTGTGGTCTGTTCCCGACTCGGCTGCTGACTTGAAGTGGAAGCAAGTAAACTCGCTTCATCTCCCTGTGCCCCAGCAACTGCCAGGTGACACAGAGATGCTGCTACTTCACCGTGTGAGCAAGTTTGCAAAACGCAGGGCTCGAGGCCCCTGCACGAAAGGTGCAGAGGATGCACACACCGAGTTGTCTGGTACAGCCACAGGTCATTGTCACAGCATTCCAGCCAAGTGCCACCTCTCCAGCTATGCTCCTCGGAGCCTGCCAGAGGAAATCACAAATTATTTCCACCAGGAGGAATGAATATTGAGCTGCTTGCATAATGCCGGAGGTCAGGGTGAAAGGCAGGCATATCAGGGCTTCCTGGCAAAGGGGAAGCCTAAGCTCATCCTTCTGAGGACAAATGCAGTGTCTGTAAGGATTGTACTACACCTTTGTCCTCACGTGGAGCTGGCAGTGTGGAGTTTGCAACCATCTCTGAATGATCCTTCTCAGCAGTCTCGTAATGATATCCCCTACTCAGTGACACACTGCAGCCTTGGTGCTGTAAAGTTCCTGAAAAAGCAAGAGCAAGCAAGCACACCACGAGCATCTGGGAAGCCACCACGCACAACAGATCAGCCATCCCTGGCTGATGGCTCCTTCTCCTACTGCCTCCTCGAGGCAGGAGATACAGGAATGGAAGTTGTAGGAAAAAAAGAAGGGAATCAGAACCTGGCAGTGAAAGAGAGGGTGAAGAGGGTGCTCCAAGTAGATATTGTGCTTAAGGGTACAGGGGATTCCTGCTTCCCGACCTGCTGCTTGGCCATTATTCCATATGCAACGTCTTCCAGCACGTTGTCTGATCTGCTCTTATGCTACATAACTCTCTCCTTTTCCAAGCAGGCAGGCAAGTCTACCAGCTCAAAAGTGTCATTGCTGAGAAACGGCTCCGATAAGCTGTGCAAAACTGCTTTATTTCATTACATTGGGTTCTGCCTAGTCTTGGGTACCCTTGGAACTTCCTAAAATTACACTTCCTGGCAGCAAGCTATTCCTTCCCAGCATCTACCACACACCACGGGCACACACACAACAGAAGCATGCAGCAGCACACAGAGAAGTGTCCACTGTTAAGCAGCTGTCCCTGGGAAGAGCAGAGGCTCTGCTGTCAGCAGTACGCGTGTTGGAGCTGCACGACCTGTTCTCCAAACACGCCACGGAGTATCCAGCTCCAAGAAACTACGCAGGCTGCATGAAATGCACCATTTGGTACTGGAATGTGGGAACTAGCTGTGATCCTGCGAGCTTTTCTCTTGCAACATCCCCTCTCAGTGCTTTGATCTGCTGAGAGCACCAGGAGCAGCATGCCCGTGATTAGCGAAGTCCAGCGCTGGTCAGTCTGGTGATCCACATCCTGGGGAAATACAGACAGGTCTGTCTGTTGGTGCGTGTTTTCCTTGTCCATCTGCCATGTCACGAGCCTGACAGCTGGGCAACGTAAGCTTGCAAAACCACTCAAGTCTCGGATGACCCGGAAAGGCAGCTGTCAGACCGACGTGCCTTTCTGCGCTGGATGGCACTGGACAGCCTGAGCTGACAAGCTTCTTGGAGCAGTCTGCACACAGCTGTTCGCAACAGCAGGCACAGCAAACCAAGGCATAGTGAGACAGCAGTCCGAGTTAAGGTGGTGCTCCCAGGGCCATCTTACCAGCTGCATTCCCAGAATATGCATCCAGCACTCCTCCTGGGCTCAGAGGTGTTCGCTCCTCTCCAAGAGCTCGCTGTGACAAGCACTTTGGGAGCGGGTTTACTTGCTATGTGTCACACATGGACAAGCCCCCTTTCTTCTGTGCCTTCCAGATGAGTCTCTGGGACTGAATTCAGCAGGCAAAATACATGGGAATCCTAAAGTCCAGCTAAGCTACCATTCCTCTTCAGCATGGGGATGGTTCTCTTTTCCAGGACCATAGCCTACCCTACTTGCCTCCTACTGTTCAGGGAGCAAAAGATGCCAGAACAAGACCATGTTGGAGGGGTGGCAGCAGGAGCCGACTTATCTTTGTCCCTAAGCAGCTTTGATTTCTGCACTGCTTCCCACTGCCCAATTCTTTGGGCAATGGGGGTGGGTTCCTGACTGACTTCAGGGCTCCTGTCACATCTCCAGTGCTCCACTCTCTCCCTGTCTTCCTTCTGGTAGAGCAGGTGGCCCTGTGCAGGCATGAGGCAGGCTGCTTAACACAGCAGGGACAGCATTTGGTCCTCCCTTCACCTGTCCTGGAGAAACACCTAGCAACAAGACACCAGCATGCCTCTACATGCCAGCACCAGGTGGAGCTTGAAGCCCCAAAAGCAAAGCTCGTGTGTGCCACCTGCCTTTGTGTGTATGTTAGGGCTGTTCAGACACATGGGGCGAGACATGAAACCCAAACAGCATCTGCGGGCAGCCTGCACATACTTCTCAGGACATCCAGCTCCACAGAAGTCAGGCATCTTCAGTTCAGACTCTCCACCAAGTCAGCGATGGAACAGACACTACACAGCAGAAAAACCTCTTCAGCCACTGACAGCGGGCTTGATTCATCACCCAGTCAAAACAGAGAAGCCTGGAAGCAGCCTCATTTAGCACTGGCTGGAAAAATTCTTTACAAGAAGCTCCCAGACATGTTCAGTAAGCACTGAAAATCAAATCATCCCATGCCTGTGGCTTCTTCTCTCCTTCACTGCTGGCTACACCAGCCCTCGTTAATGCGCTGAAATGCCTGCTTTCTCCAGGCCACTAGAGTCAGACGGCGCGACAGCTGCGGTCTCGAGCTCATTACTGGAGCCCTTCAGAACCAAGAACTCCAGCAGAATGTCCAAGAGGCAGAAAACCAGGTGCCTGAAATGGAGAGAAGACAAATCTTAGCCTGGTCAGGGCACAGCGGAGCTGGGAGATCAGCTCCAGACGCACAGGAGCCAAAGGAAGGCTTGTACCTTCCTCACGCAAGGAAGAAATACTCTGCCTGCCTTCGTGAGACAGACGAAAGATCTCATACCCTACAAGAAAGGTTTCAAGGGATGGTTCGGTTTCCCCCCACCCTCCCAAACCAGCAAGTGTTTGGAGCTGATGAGCAGCACAGGAAGCACAAACGCATCTCGTGGAGCAAGGTGGCACATGCACTTCTTTGCAGTTAATCACAAAAAACATCACTTCTCGAATGCACAGCAACAGGTACGCAGAAAAAACACCATCTACAAATACATGAGGTTCCCTAAGCTCTTCTGAAAACAACAGACTAAACCAGGATTAAACCAGGATTAAACCAGGTCCTATTTCCTCCCAGGACATCTACAACCTAAACAAGCCTGACAACATAATTAATGTGATTGACTCAATAACCTCCAGCTAGACTGAGGTCCTAAAACACACAACTTCGCGATAATCGTCCCAGATTCCCTTTGATAGCATACGGAGTCGAGCAAGATTAGCCAGATAGGCTCTGTGCCAAGAAGCTGGCAGTACGAAATTCACAGCAGAGCCCTGAGCATAGCTTACTGGGCCCGCTGCACAGGCTGCCGAGGTAAGGAGACTAATCAACATACCTGTTGATAACAGGATGGCCCAGGGACTCCAGCACCGGGTTCCAGCTCATGCGACATTTACTGGTTCCAAGGATTTCTTGGATCACATCTGTCAACATCAGAGACAAAGCTTTAGGAACAGCACGTCTCCACTGTAGTGAAATGGGCTCCGTCTCCTCCTGGAGGGTGCCAAATCAAAGTTTTTGATGGTGCTCTGAGCCTGAGGCATCTCGTGCCCAATATCACCACGAGAAAAAACATCCACGGACAGGAACTGATTGCCAGGAAAGTGCTTCAGCCTGGAACAGCATATGCTGGTAGCACTTTTTCATTCCCAAAGGATACTAAGGGCCCCTTACACTGCAGCAAGGAGTTAAAAGTTCAGGCTGCACTCATGGATTAGGCAGCAGCTGCTTCGATGCCAAAGGTCCCCACGTCAAACTTCACGAGGGAAATCCAGTGCAGCTGCATTCATGATTTCAGCCCAGTGGAAAAGCCACTCTGTCATCTCTAGAGCAAGAAGCCAGAACGATTGCTGCCCGACTCTTCAGCAATGCTACCTCTGGCAGCAGGTAGGAGCACAGCGTGGCACAGGCTGGCCTAAGCCCCTCCTTTTTGGAGTGGCTCAGCAGGAACAGCACCACCAGCACCACGAAGGAACGTGTGGCAGTCTGCACCTGGGAATCACCAGGACACATGCCCTTGCTCTCTAAGCTGTGCTGTTCCCTAGGCGGTTGTGCAAACCGCCTGGAACTGGGAAATCGCTGCTTTTCCTTGCAGGAAACCATCCAACCCCAAAGGTTGGGAACATTTCTCAGTGCCTTGGCACAAGCAGACCCCATCATGGTAAACATATTTCCAGAGATGCCGATGCACTGGAGGGTTCCCCAGCCTCACCCGGGGCTCCTGACCCATCTCTGGTGCACACTTACCAGGCAAGATCCCCATCAGGCTCTGCAGGGCCAGCTCTGCTGCTGCTTTCTTCTGCTCCTCTGTCCTGGCTGGTTTAGGCACGGCTGGCAAAACTCCTCCGGGCCAGATGGATTCCTGCAGCAGCTGGAGGTACTGGACCCAGCGCTGGGTGCAGGTCAGGTTCACCACCTGGACCTCCAGCCACCTGCGGGCACAGGGCGGGAGAGAGAGATCAGAAATGTCAGACTTGTACCAACTAAGGAGCTTTCTGCTGAGGCCCTGTAGGGGAAATCACCTTGCCGGGTAAGTTGACATGCAGTTTTCAAGTGTGTATATACATAAAATACATTTTCACAAGTATTAATTAGCTGAGTTTTCCTGTGCACCAGATTTAGGTAAATGTTCCCCGTCTTACAAATACATGCAAAGTCACAAAGGAAAAACAAAAAGCTGTGAAAAGCTCCATTGCCCTGCTGCCCAAGAGAAATCAAATGAGTTAACGGGTCTCCAGAGGGAGCATGGCTAAGGGACTCGACTGAAGTGATGTCCATGCACAAGCAGATGACAGAGCTGAAAGAGCTGGGAGAACCACCCCCATCTCCGTCTTTCAGAATTGTTGCTTTAACTCTAAAACAATCCCTGTGAACAACTGGAAGGATGTGAACGTGGTCTGGCAACCAGCACTCCCCTCATCAGCCCCTCTGATGCTAAAAGAGTCAAGGGTGTCTTGCTGGGAGACCAAAATGCACCCTCCCAGGACGGCGAGGCGTGAATATCCCGCTGCTTCGCACTCGTCTCCCTGCTTCCCTGCCGCCCAGCCCAGCCCCGTCCCCCAGTTGCAGGCAATGAACTCACTGCAGCTCCCATCCAAACCCCGTGCTGTGTATCTATTAAAAGGAAGCGTAGGTACCTGCCAACAAAACCACTCGCTGGCCCTCCTGCTGGGCCAAACCGTGCCCTTTATATGGCAACAACCTGCAAATCCCGAGGCTGCGCCGCGGGAATGCCACTCCACAAAAGGGCTCCTAAGTGTTTGCAGCCAGGGCAGGGGAGATTTGTCGACACCACCCAAGCTGGTCAGGGGAAGTTTCTACATCAATCAGGCAGCCCCTCTTTCCAAGGTGTTAAATCACTTCCCTGTGCAACAGCAAAAGCCATGGCCATCAGTGAGAACTCACCACCGCCTAAAATCTTTCCCCGCCAGAACAAGGGGGAGCCAGCGGCCAAATCCTTGACGCCACCGAGGTCAACGGGAGGGTCCCCGTTGACTTCTCGGGGCCGGGACTCGCCCGCGGCCGCCGTCCTCAGCAGCAGGGGATCCAGAGACAGAGAGGAGCGTTGGGCCGGGCTGGGTAGGGAGAAGGCTTGGATTTCGCCAGCGCTTCCAGAGTCCCAGAGGAGAGAAGTCCGCGAGCGGGGCCAGGAGACCCGTTCCTCTTGGCAGCTGGCGTTCGTGCTTGCAATTCCGTCACCACTACGCCCCGGCAGCTCACAGTACATCCAAGAGCATGGGCCCTGCCAAGGCAAACTTTATTTAACCTGCGCTCTGCCAGACTGTCTGCATTCTTCTCAGGCGAGGCATTTGGGCCAAGGGCGTCTTTCCCCGTGCAACCAGGGCAGCGCCATCAGAACATCAGGAATAGCAACACCTAAAGGTAAGCGGGCACGAGGGCAGGTAGCCATCATCGGGGCCAGGGCTGCAACCCACCGCTCCCTTCTTCAGCAGGAAACAAGATGCCTAGCAGCAGGCTGTTAAGGCTGCACACCTAGGAGACACCAGCTGAAAAAGCAAAGAACATTAAACCCGCACTGCAGCAGCGAGGCCAGCTACGTCTCAGGGCAAGGTGGTGCTGGTGCGTGCTGTGCAGCCCCAGAAACAGCACCGGGGATGGAGACGCACGGCCTCTACGCCCCGTCTCGCCAGGGACCCCAAGTACTGATGCTGCTACAAGATAGTGCCAGAGATCCACAGCTTGGCTGCCACCAGAATAACAGGACGAAATGTCACGGCGCTGTCTGGTCTAGGAAAAGGCCACGCCTGAAAGACAATTGTTCAAAAGAGTTTATCTCCAGCAATCTGCAGAGTTTAACACCTTGGAGCATGTGAAACCTTCCAGCCATCCCCGACCAAATTAAAGTGCTAAACTGTGGCTCCTCTAGGGACAGGAGCTTTCATTAACATGTTTTCATATACAATCTGTTTTCCTAATTGAGAAAACATCTGACAGGCAACAGAAGTTCAGAGACTTGGGGACGGAGCTGCAAACAGAACAACCCCACGTCTGGGGACAACAGATCCAATGTTGACTTGAATTTCACCTCAGCAACAGTCACTTGTCATCCTTTAAAAGGTTGCAAAAAGGACAAACTCTCTTTTTCTTAGGAATGTTCCTAAAATAGCAAAAATTCAAGCAAATAGCGTGGAGAGTGAAAGCTGAACTTCGAGAAGACAGCACACATTTCCAGACAGCTCAAGAGCGGACTGAGAAGTGAGGAACGCTGGAAGGCCCCGAACAAACAACCTTCCATCTCTAGTCCTTTTAGTCCTATAAAGTCCCCAGGACAAGGCGACAAGGCCTAGGAGTAACACCTACAGATCTTACCGAGTGTGCATGCACTTGGATTATGCAAGCGCTTGCAGGTCTTCGTTCCCACAGCTGCAAAACAGTCAGTGGATGGATTTTCACCCCCTCTGGCAGCTCCCTGCCTTCCCGTTTGGGAAGGGAAGGGCAGGAAGGGCAGCAGCTCAAGGCAGACAGACGCTCTGGTGCCCTTTGCCAGCCTACCGGTGCGTGGACCCATCCCAAAAGCAGTGGGAAGAGAGGAACCATCAGCCTGGTCCCTCTGGCTCAGCATCCTTCCTGCAAGAGCAGCTGGTGCCCTCTGATGTTCCAAAAGAGATGATCAAAGCAGAGCAACCTGTCCATGAAGAGATTTCCTCTCTGCTCCCTCCAGTTGGTGCTCTCACCGCTCTCGACCTGCAGCAGTCCCACCACCATCCACACTGGGGGACGCACACGGCAGTTGCACAGCAAACAGGGCCAC
Source organism: Anser cygnoides (assembly GCF_040182565.1). Classification (NCBI taxonomy): domain Eukaryota; kingdom Metazoa; phylum Chordata; class Aves; order Anseriformes; family Anatidae; genus Anser; species Anser cygnoides. The sequence continues at coordinate 7,476,280 of NC_089893.1, read as the reverse complement.
GCCTGGGCAGCATTTATTGAATGCCGAGGAGCACATTTAATTCCTCCGCACTCACAACTGCATCTGCAACTCAGGGAGGTTCATACCTAGCTTTACTGAGAGATCCTACCTGAGCAAACCCCGGGTTTCTGTGGCAAACCCGACTTTTCCATCAGGCAGCCTTGCTGCACCAGTGCTAGGCCAGGCTTAAGAGTTCACACTTCTCGTACAGGAACTCCAAACACGTGGGCCCAAAGCCGACCTCCACCAGCTGATCACAGATGATTTTTCATACTATTAAAGGATGAAACATTTGAGATCCGTGTGCCACATCAAAAATGCACAACCCCCTGTTCCCAGGTAGAAATAAATCCAGTAAGAAACACAAATAGAGCTATCTTTTTTAAGTTACTATTTCCATTCTGGTATTTCATGAAGAAGTAGCCTTAATAAGAAAGAAAGAAAAACAAACCCATCACCAAACCATCTCCTTACACTTCAGTGGAGACCAGAAATAGATAGCAAGTGACCTCCTGGGCTCAGACATTCAAATGCTTTGATAATGCCCAATGCAAAAAGGCAGACTGCAAAGGCTACGAGGTCCTGGCCGTTTGTCTGGAGGTGCATAGCTTGCCCATGCTGTAAGGGTCCTCCGTTTGAAATAGCTGCTGATGGAGGAATGAAATGGCTGCTAAAAAAGAGATGATTTAATGCCATGGCTTAAGCTGGAACTCCAAGGTCAGCTGAAGGGGCCCATTAAGAGAGAACGGCAGAAATGCCCTGGGAATGAGAAACAAGGCCTGGGTGGTACATACCTTGGCTCTTCTCTGCCCCCTAAAAGTAATGGGGCTGCTAATGCAGGGCAGCCTAGATAAACAGAGTCAGGAAGGACAAAGCACTGTGTGCTTTGTGTTTGTGGGGTTTACCTGGCTCCTCTAAGTGGCCTGCCCTGAGGGTTCACCTGCAGAAGGAGAGCTCATCTCCACGAGCAAAGGTTGGACAAGTTGGGTTTGTGTTGTCTGGAAAAGAAAGAAGGACCACGAATGGTCCAGTGGACAAGAAGATGTGAGTACCATCCAAACTTACAAACAGCTGCTCTGCGCTGATAAACCTCTGCTTCCCTTGTCCATCAAGGTTGGGATGAGAACTGCTACATTCATTTGAGCTGAGGAATGTTTGGGTTAAGCACTCAAGAAAACCTTCTAATGCTGATTGGGATTGAAATCTGAAGCAACAGCAGTTGTGATTCCCCCCCAAACTGGGGGTCGTAAGGATTCAGACAAACACAACCTGGAGCCCTTGTTAGGATGAAGAGAAAGATATAGTCTGCTTTACCTGTATAAGTATAAATAGCTCTATAAATACAGATGATTTGTGCAGAACAGTAGCAAGTCCGGTTCAACATCTACTACCTTCCACCCCAGAACAAGGCCCCCGTTTCCCCGAGGTCAGTTAACACAGCGTGGCTAACCAGGAGCTCCAAAAGGGCCTGTGAGGCCAAGGTAGTGAAAAGGATTTAAGAAGAAGGCAACATCTGGAAATGCACAACGTAGTCAAGCATCTGACTCCCATGAAATCAGGAAAGGCTGATATTTAAATCACCAGACCATCCCTCCCTTCTCACTACTTGTCCCCCAAATTCTTCCCCAAAGTGTGCCTCAAACCACAAGAATATCCTTAGCTCAAGGGCTCACGAAGAGCAACATTTCAATGCTTTGACTGTAAAACATTTCTTAGCAAAGCTTATAAAACCGAAGGAACAGCTGCAGCAGGCAGTTAGAAGCACGGAAAAACACAAACGGAGAGCTTTTGCCCCCAGGCTCAGCTTTTAGCACCTGCTACTCGAGCCCACGTTCACCTTCCCCGCACGGCCGCCAGCAGCAACACGTGCAGCTGAGTGCTGGCACGCTCTGCTCAAACACCTTCCGAGCAAACCCACACTTGTCCGGGCCATCGGTAAACTCTTTGGAGAGGAAGGAAATAGAAAAGAAAAAAAAAAAAAGAGAAGAAAAAAGAAAAAAGCCCTCCATAAATCAAATACGAAGCATCCCGAGTCCTTTTAAATTTCTGGCCAAAGGCACACACGCAAAAAGTAAACTATCCTTCTCGCCTTACTGGAAACGTTCCTCTCCTGCTGCCCTATAAAAAGTTTACGGTTGTATATGCTACGAACAATGCGTCCCGTACCCCTGCCCGAGCACACGGTGATGAAGTGTTTGACCAGCGAGGCAGCAGCCCCGTGGCCGAGTGCCTTCCCCTCGAACAGAGTGTCTTGCCAGCCTCGCGCCTCCCAAACCCAGCCCGGCCAAGAGCAGCACACCGAAGGAAGGAAGAAACAAACGGAGCTGCAGGGAGCTGACCCAGGTAGCGCTGGCATCCGATGTGCCTTTACCCTGCCCGTTACACCGGCCTGCGTGCAGCAGCACAGGGCAGTGGGATTTATTTTATCTACCTGACCTAGCACCGAGATGTGGAGCACGCAGAAGGCCTGGGAGAGGTGGGCACGGGCGACACTTCACCGTGGGGCGGGCAGGAGGAAAACCAGACCGTTCCCTACTGCTTGCAGGCATCAAGTTGTACCTCGGCGTTCGGATTTGGGGCACTCTGCTGCTGCTGCCACTTCACACGCTGCTCTCTCCTAAACACACCTGCTGCAAAAAGAAAGCTCGTAAACACAGAGGGCTCCAGCTCTCACATCTTCTCCCAGTGGGTTAACCAAGCCGCTCTGCTGCCTTTTTGCTCTTCTCAAAGTCAGATCTCCCTGCAACGCCATGGGGCTCGGGAAAGGGGGGGGGAAGCTGCATGATTAAAAATCGTCCCAAAAACCCCTTGATTTTTAACAAAGCATCCCGGCTTTTGATAACATCTTCATCAAGTATTTATTGAGCCAATTAAGCTCTCAGCAGTGCCCCAGGGAGAGGCCAGGCTGTCTCAGTCAGGTCCTGCTCAGAGCAGATTGCTTCATTAGCCCACTTCAGAAACAAAATACATAAAAACACCATTAACCCTTCACAAGCCTGGGAAAACTAAAACCTGCAAGGAGAAATTATTTCCTCGCAAACCTTTTCTCCTTTGTCTCCTCTATTTGCAATAGGAAGTTACTTTTTCTTCTTAATTTGGAAAAAAAAAAATTGGCACGTATCTAATTGCTGAAACAGAGTCAAAAAGAAAAAAAGAGATGCAGTTAAAATAATGTTGCAATTGTTATCAAAGCACAGAGTGCTTGCTTCGTTCCAGCGGCTGTTTTTGGAAGAATGCTGCTTCTAGATGAGGGGAAAAAAAATTGTTTGGGACAGAGATTCAAAGCCAGATCCAAAATTTCCAGGTGCTTGGAGACAACTGAATCGAGGCCCGGTTCCAAGCCGATTTTTATTTACTTTACGCACACACGAAGACACACGCAGTCCCGAGGACTGCTTTTGCTGACATACCACAGGCCTGCGGTTCCTATTGCTCCTCGCGGCTCCGATAGCCAACTCCAGCGACAAGGAGGAAGATGCCATAATGTGGCTCCCCCCGCACACAAACTCTTGCTGGCATTAGGCGGGACACGGGCTCGCGCCCCCGCAGGAGCCTCAGCACCCCCGCAGCCACCCAGCTGCGCCCTCCAGCACGGCCCCTGGTTGCAGAGACGCTTGCTAAACGTGCCCGCATCAGCTCCCCCAGGGAACAAGGCAGAAGAGATCGCATTTGGAGCAACTGAATCCATTCCGACACCGCGCTTTTGGCAGCTTGCTTCTGCCAGCAACACTTGGAGGTGCTGCCCGCGCGGCGCGGTGAGCTACCTGCAGCCACGAGGCCGAAGGAAAGTGAAGCAGCGGTGCTGGGAACAGCCTTGGCACAAAGCAGCACGGCTCCTCCCGGGGCCAGCCCTGGGCTGCAGTGTCCTTTTCGGAGATCACACAGGCAGGGAACAGTGTCTGCAGCAAACTCCTGCCTGAGCACGGCCACGTCCTGCCCCGCGACACCCCCTACACCCGGTGATGTGGGTGCGGAGCTCACCTACAGCTCTGCACTCACCTGGCCCCGCTGTTGGACACAGCCCCGCGTGCCCGCGGGGCTCCGGACGGCCAGGACACGTCACCTGTGGGCAGCGTGTTCCCAGCGAGCCCGGGGCTGCAGGTGCTTGGCTGCCCGAGCAGGCAGGTTTACTCAGGGACATTTAAGAGGGTCAGGCAACACTACATGCCAGTGGCACTTTAAAGTCAAAGAGGATCAAGGAGGCTGCCAAGGGTCTTTGTTTTTGCCAGTTCTGCTGGCACAGAGATCAAGGAAAAAAGAGGAGAAAAACGAAAACAGAAAAAATCAGCGAGCAACACCCTGAAGCTACGAGCTCCTTGACTCACACCAGCAGTTGCACAAGGGCCCGCGACACCTGGCCTGAAGCTGATGGGCTCCGGCACGGGGCCCCGATGCCAAGAGGACAGCAAGAAGGCGAGGGCAGCCCGGGGTAGTGCACGGGGTAACCTGCAACAGCCTACCTGAACCCATCCTGCATGACGGTCACGGCACCGTGCCACGTCCCTGCTGAAGGAGGGACAGGAGGCGGAGGCACACCGCGTGCTGCGGCATCCTTTGGACCAGCACAGACGCCTGGGTTGCTGCAGGGACCCCAAGTTTGGCTGCAATGCTGCTCAACTCTGGGCCCTTGCTGATCATGGGCAATGGATGCTGGTCTGGGATGTTCTCACCTGGAGGGGCTGGAGGTGGCTGTAAGCCGAGTGAGCAAGCCCCTAGCAGCAGGGCTAATGAAACCAGCCACGTTGCTGAACTGCCACCGCTGGTGCCCACGGTGAATCTGCGACGGGGGGGGACGGGAAACTTGATGGCACAGAGGCAGGGATGGCAAGAGGGGATGGTGGTTTTCACCCCCACGTGGAATAATCCCTGTAACAGCCAACTCCAAGAACATTCTGGGGACAAGGGGGACATGTCCTGCTCTCAGGAGACATGTCTCTCCCCAGCCTTGCATCCCCCATCGAAAGTGCACTGAATATCCTAGACAGCACTGGAAAGGAGAAGGATACATCCTGGCATAACCCACAGCCCTGCAGCTGCTGGCCCCGGCTGCGGCACTGGGGCCCTGCAGCACCAAACAACCCTCCTCTGCGCTGCTGCCTACCTGCGCGCCCTGGGGACAGCCGGCAGCTCCCCCTCGTGCCGGCAGAGGCGATGCGCTGCGGGCAGGGACAGCAGCCTGAGTGTTGCATGAGTGCAGAACCAGAGCTAGAGAGGGAGCCCCAGGAGGAAAACGAGAATTTGCTGAAGCCAGCCAGCCCTCGGGTGCCAACGTCCAGGGGAGCAGAGCCTGAACTTGCAAGGAACTGTGTCCCCAAAAGCCAGGTGGTCATCTGTAACCTGCCTCCCGCCTGCCCCTGGGTCTCTGGCTACATCTCACGGGCTGGAGCATCACCTCTCCAAATCCACCCGGATTCCCAGCCACCCACAAGGGCTCTAGTCCCTTCTTCCTTCAAGAGCAGTGACTTCAGAAGAGGAGACTGCTTGTTGGGGGACAGCAGCTCTCGTAGCCAGTTCCTAACAGGCTGCTTTGCTGAGGAAGAGGACGGCACAAAGCCTGGAGGAGCGCCGGTGACCCAAAACGAGCAGCAAGGCAAGCAGCTGAGCTCCTGGAGAAGGCAGGGGTGCTTCGCGTTTATCTGAACTCGTGCTCAGCGGAACGCAGCACCCCAAGCTGCCTGCTGCATGTGTGCTCCCTTCATTACACAGGCACCGCTGCTGGGGTTACGGGGTGCGACGGGTCCCCTTCTGTCAGCTCGGTGGCTTGCGTTGCTGTGGCTCTCCTGTGATGCGTGGGAAGGGGAAGCAAGCAGCTCTGCTCCTGGACCTGCACTGCACCAAGCTCTGGAAAATCACCTACGTATAAATCCTCCCCGGTCCAGCCCCAGAATCCCGGGCTCTGCTGGAAGGAGATGCAGAGCCGGGAGAGCCCCAGCAGGGCAAGACGGGCTCTACCTGGCTCCTGCTGGACCCTGACCCAGTGACCAGCATGCCACCAGGGACACGGCGAGGGCAGGGCGCGGGGTCACAGCCGCAGAGTGGCTCGCATGCCTGCCGTGTATTTTTAACGCTGCTTTGACTCACGGGCTCCAAAAAGCATACGGATTCTCCAAATGCTTTTTAGCTCTTTCCCCGAACACCCTCGGGGCCCAGAATAGCCCCAGCTACCCCCCTCTGCCATCAGGTTCCCGTTGCAGCCTCCTGGTGAGAGAGCAAGATCTCCATTCCCAGCCCGGGGGAGGGAAGCAGCAGCCGGCCCGAGGAGGGGCACGGAGCGGGGTTTGGTTACAGGCAGGGAGAGGCACACGGAGCCTGCTGGAAGCGCTCCTTGGCCCCAGGGCTGCCTGGGCTCCCAGCAAGCCTCCTCTCCACCCACCTCTCCTTTCTGCTCCAAAAAAGGATCACTCCCTGTTACATAATGGGATGAGCGCCGCTCAGATGCGGGCTTGCACGCGCGGCCTCCCTTTTACTTAACAATACCTTTTTCGGTCATACTGCCGTCCTTCTTGCTGCCATCGAGCTGACAGGCAGGGGAGACGGATAGTGCCTGGCTCCGGCTACTTCTGCTACAGAGAGGAGAAGGAGGAGTGTAGAGGGATGCTCCCTGCAAGCGGAGTGGGATAGGGAGCCCTGGCTCACCGGCAAGGTAACGCTGGGCACTTCGTGTCAGCACAGGGGTCCTGTGGGCACCACGTACCTTAGAGATCAAGTTCCCAAAGGAGAGGGACCTGGTTTTCTGGAGAAGTTTGACCTCTGTGTTGGCGTTTCTTTGATTTTTCTGCTCTCGCACGAGGCACACGTGGTGCACAGCAGTGGCAATGCCCATAGAGGAGGCTGCAGGAGCAGCACGTTTCCCAACGACCAAGCGGAGAAGCCTCCAGCAGCAGCCCCCTTCCTGACACCCAGAACTCTGCTAGGTCAGTTTTCCATCACCCACCACGTAACCCAGCCGCTGATGGGAAGGGAGGAGGGCTTCCTATCAGGGAGGGATGACTCCACTTGTACTTTGTAACCAGCCATGGCTAGAGACAGGCTGGGTGACGCCTGCCACCTCACGTTTGTCCACCTCTTCTCAGAGGCAGGAGCAATGACGCCTCAAAGAGCACACACTCCCCAAACAGCTTTGGTATCTCTCCACCTGCACAGGGTACCGGACACAGCGCCTGCCTCAGTACCTGAACTAAGGCTGTGCTAGGTCCGGCCTAGCAGTGATTAAGTTGCCAATGCTTAAATGGAACAGAAATGCCACCTTGTGTCCTTGGACGAGCAGTCGGCATCAGGTCTGAGCCAGAGAGCTCTTGATCTGCTCTGGGCAGCAGAGGCCACCTGGGTCAGCCACGAGCACCCACCTCGGCCACCCTCCTGCTCAGGTATCACGAGGGTGCTGTGGCAAGCTGGCAGGGAGCACTCCTGTTTCCACGTCTCCTCCACTGCAGGGATACCTACGTCCCTCATCTCAGACATCTGCCCTGGGCACTGAGCTCTGCTCTCGTACCAGACCACAGCTTCTGTAACAGGCAGATGCTGGCTGCTCCCAGCAGCTCTGTGCCCGCTGCAGCGTCCTGCCCCCCGCGTGGGCTTCCAGGATCACTGAAAACCTCTCACCTTGCTTCAAGATAAGACAGCCTCTACCCTGATACTCCTTCCGTTCAGGGGACCAAAGCACGTTCCCAAGCACGGCCCTCAGTGTCGGGGTGGCAGCTGCAGCAGCAGAAAGAGGAGTGGGAAGTATTCCCTGCAGCAGCCCCCGAGTAACGCTGCCCTGGCAGCGGGTCAGCTCTCCCTGCCAGCTCCTTCCCCAGCCCCTTCGCACCAGACACGCCGACTCCCGCCTGCTCCAGAACAAGCCCAGAGCCAGTGTCAACACACAGCTATCAGCACAGACGCACGCAGACCCAGGGACATGTAGTTAGCTCAAAAGGTTCTTTTTACACCCTGCGGGAGGTCCTGATCGTGGCACCCAGGACTCACAGGACTTCCTGCCTCCCTTCCAGCCTAAAGTTTGCTTGCATGCAGCACGTTCAGGTTCCCCCAGAGCCACTGAAGCAGGACTGCTACAAACACATTCGTTCTCATGTTCCTTTGCTAGCACAACACGCAGAGCTCCTCCACCTTCCAGAGCCAGGCATGTGCTTTGTGTATGACAGCTTCTCTAGTGGAAAATACCAACGCCACGTGTCCATGCTGCAGGCCCCCCGGGTGACGGGGACACGGCTTATTAGGAGGTGATGACGTGCATGCTCAAGCTCTCATACCTCCGTGCTTACACACAAGGATTGGGTTCCAGCTCACTCCCCAAAACACCAGAACCCATTTTGGAGAAGCGGGAATGACACCCACCTCCTCCCACGCAAGGAAACCGACCTGGGAGTGACAGCCAGCAGCCCCTGACCTCAAAGTGCTTCGGCAACCTCTGCTGAGGGCAGCTCAAGTTACCACCCAGGTTACAATGTGCTACCCTGCACATTCTGACACCGGCTTTCAACATCTCCTGTAGAAGACAGGGTGCAGGAATGGGAAAAACACTGCTCTGAATCTCCCCCTAGCCAAAATTCTCCTGGGAAGGCTTATCTTTTACTCTAAAGGACCACATCCTCAGCTAGCGATAGTCACCGACTTACAAAAGAAAACAGAAATGCTCTCTATTTGTGTGCCTTGGCCCAATGCCTTACCACACAGAGGCACTGGCCTCAGAAAAGCTTGGCAAGTGCATACCAGCTGGAAAGGAAATCTTTCCCTAATACATCTGTGGGTCAGTGCCCAAGGCACAAGCATTACTGGCCCTCTGCAGACTGCAGAGGGACACATCGGGGAGAGCAAAGGCCCTGGGAGACTGCAGTCCAAGCTGTTAATTGACAATTCTCTGTTCCCTGTGCCTGTTCATTCTCCTTTTGCAGAAAGAAAAAGCTGAGGCCCCAGGCTGCGGTAGACCAGCAGAAGCCAGCTCCTCCCTGGAGGGCTGAGGAGATGAGTACACTTGCTCCTTCAGTGAGGTAGGAAGCCTCTCACTCACAGGGCTGGATCTTTCCTTTCCCTTGTGTTAAGAGGCAGAAGGCTGTCCACTGGAGTCACGTTGCTGCTCACGGGGAAAGCAGCTTACATTGCAAACCTCCGAGATGCTCACTGCACATACACGTTACACCTCCTGATGTTTGATGCAACAGGAAGTATTTATCTGCGTTCGGATAAAAACTCTGTTTTAGTCTAACTCGAGAGGCAGCGCTGCCACAGAGCTGTGAGGTTGGTCGCTGAGGCCTTACCTTTGAATGAGGGTCCCAAAGAGCAGGTGGAAGACCTTCTGCATGTCCTCCGTGCAGAGCCAGCTCCAGTGATCCATCAGGAGCAGGCGCAGCAAGTCCAGGGCCAGGTCAGCCAAAGCCGTCTCTGAGTCTGCAAGGAGGAAGAGGAGGCTCAGATGAGGAAGCCAGCTCAGATCCTAAGCAAATATGGTAGAAAGCATCACCTGAAACCCACTCTTCTAGCCAAGAGCCTGAATGATGCTCTGCTTCCCAACCCAGCACCTCGTGCCACATGCTAAAGCATAGCCAGCCTGGGGCCCTGCCCTCCCAGCATCCTGCCCCGAGCACTCATCTCCTCTTCCATTCAAGCAGCACCATCCTCTTCTTCCAAGGGGCACACCAGAACTTGTCCGCTCCAAGTGCAGCTTTGCTCAGTTCCTACTCAGTTCAGCTGAGGGATAATCAAATCCCAGACCATGCACAGGGATGGCAGCGTGCCCAAAGCAGGCGAGATGGAAGTACTGACTGCACATCGATGAGGAATATCTCTCCCAGTCTCCCTTAACAGTCTCCCCTCTTTCACCGCGCAGTTTTCCAGGCACAAGGCTCCGGTCGGTGTCTGTGGGCTGCCATCGTGTGGCAGGCCCAGGTCTCAGCAGGACGATGTACCAAACACCTGGACAAACCAGATGCATCGGTCCCGGCAGTAACCCCTGCACGTGCCGACATATCCTGGGTGACGCTGACCGGGGACAGCAAAACCTTTCTTATTCCCAGATGGATGTCAAAGCCTACGGCACACGTTCAACATGCTAGAGTGACTTGTGCGCTGCTCGGCCCCAAAGCGTTGTAGCTGGGGTGCAGAACAAACCCGTTAACGTACCACAGACCTGCCTGAGATAATCGCTCCTAGGCCAGCACCCCAACCTGCACGGCTGCATCTGCTCTGTCAGCAGAGTGAGTTACTGTGCGGCAGTAGCTCCTACTCTGCTGGTCCCCAGCACCTCATTTTTCAGCCACTCACCCCTGTGGAGAGCCAGCAGGCCTGCTGGAGACAACGGGGAGAGGGATTCTGAACCCTGGCTTGCCTCCTTCCCTCCCTGCTGCTCACCAGCTGGACTAATAACTCCAGGCCGTTCATTTGGAGGAGATGGCATCCGAGCGCTCTCAGCGCCTCTTCTCTGCGCCACGCACAAGTTAGTCCTTGCTTTGCCCTTTGAGCCTTGACTTCCCTGAGCTAAAAGCAGAGCAGGCTGTTTAGCATCACCGCAGGCCCACAGGAAGAGTCGGGATGAAGCTCTGTTTATTCCCATTAGATCCAAGCCTCCTTCCCCAGAGAGCTGCTGGCCAACCCCCCCGAGAGGTCACCCAGTGAGCAGACAGGGATGCTGGGTGCCTTTAGTCAGTCCCTCCCCACATCCATTCCCCTCATCCCGCCCTGTCTCAGCTCTGAGGCATCACAGACCTGCAGGGATCTGACATCAATTACACAGGATTTCCTTAAGAGTTCAGCTAACTTGGCCTGCCTGTATCTCTTGTCCTCCGCATGGAGCACTGACCTCCGATTCCGGTCCTGCTCCCCGGCAGCCCCAAAACAACTGCAGGCATGTGGCTCAAAGATTATAGGCAAGGCTGGTAGCACAGGCTAGGTTTCAGAATACCAGACCCATCTTGTCACAAGCATGTGCTTCCAGTCAGAGCTTGCCAAACCTGAACCACTGGAGTGAAGTTTTTGGAAAGTTCCAGCTGGTACAGCTTAGCTATTCCAAGAAGAAGATTAAAGAACATATTTTTGCTCATGCTCAGGATAATCTTGTAACTGCTCTGAGAGGACATAGGACCTCTGTGCTTCAGAGGAGAGATCTATAACCAGAAAGGGAACATCGTTCCTTGAACTGAGGTTACGCATTTACTACTCCCACCAAATTCATCCAAACGTAACAACCTCAGATGTCCTTTTATAGTGTATCAACATACCAAGGCTAACTTTAGACTACCAAGAAACTGTTATTTGGCAGTTTAACAGAGCCTGATTTTACAACATTAGCAGTTTAGGTAGCATGTCCTTAAGAAATATCTCTGGAGTAACTGCAGAACTTCACCAAGGTGAAGATCTACAGTGACAGAACCAAGTAAAGACCCAATTTGCTTCCAATAGCAATACGGACCAGAGCGATCTCCCAACAGGTATGGAAAAGACTCGGCTTGCCTTCTCTTTAATGAAGGTGCAACAGGCAAGGGACCAGGTCCTTGTGCTCAAGACCCTGTGAGCTGAGTGTGCAGGCTCTCAGCAGGCAGCTGCTGCAGTACCAGGGGAGAAAGCCTGAAACAGGGCTGAACTCACCTGTGTCTGTGTCTGGATGCACTCCCTGTTCCGACGGGCCCAGCCTGTCTGCATCCTCCTGCGTGGGGTGTTCGTTAGCTTCTCTGCTTCCCTCGCCCTCAGGAGCTTTACTGGGGACAGTCTCCAGCAGCTTCTCCTGCTTGTGGATGAAGGACTCCATAGCAGCCAGCGATAAAGTGCCAGGGCCCTGTAAAAGCACCGGTGTGTTAGCACCACAGTCTCCACTGCTCAGACAGCCCCACCACCACCTGATTTGCAACTTGCTCTGTCCAACGGCACAACGAGGGCTGCTCATTGCCCTTCTGCAAAGGCCTGGCTTGTGGAAACAAGGCTGCAACAATCACAGCTTTGTGCCCACAGATAATTTCAAGTCAGCATCCAAACATGGCAATGATTAGGATCACGGAAGGATCACAAGAGGGATCTGAACTTACAGCACTGCCCTCCCTCACGGAGTACACGATCCTGTCATGTGCTTCACTCACACTCAGCACTGGAGTGATTTTACTGGATGAAAACCTCAGCCGGGACCTGAGGAGGAAAAACACAGCATGGTCAGGATTTTCTCCACGAGTGACGAGTTCCCGGTCTCAGCCAAAACCCTGAACCAGCTATGTTTGTCCAGTGTCAAGTCCAAGCTAAGAAGTCTGATTAGACCTAAAGTGGTTCAGAAAAGCATCTGCCCCCAGGATAACTGAGAACTAGCTGTAGAACCAACCATGCAATGAAAGCTTTAGAGTGCTTTTAACATTCTTAAACATCGGCATAACCAAGCCTTCCTGGCATCTACCGCACACACCTTCTTTCACAGCTATTTGAGACAGAAGCCTCCATGCAGATAGGTGCGAGCACATCAGCATATCCAGGAAAGTGTCCAGAAAACTCTGAGTTGAGACACACTCAGCAGGATTGTGAAACCCAATTGTAAACACATATACAAAAAGGAGGATGTGAGAGGGCATTTTGGACTTGGGACAAATTGTAAAAAAGTCTTTATCATGAAGGAATGTCCTATTCAGCCAAGAGGTTTCAAAAGTTGAACTGTTTTTTTCTCTTTTTAAACTTTTTGTCCACAGCAGCTTTCCCTAGCAAAACAACTCTTTCCTGGAAAAAAAAAAAAAAAAGCCATACTCATGCAGAAACCTTCCCTTCTTCTGTACGGGAACAATCAGTGACAAGCCCAGCACGGCTCATCACTGCAAGCAGCACCAAACACACTTGGTAAGCAGGAGAGGTGCAATGACCTTTAATGTTACTCCTAAATAAATATTCAAACTTCTGCTGGGAAAAGTGATGTGTCACTGTATGAAGCACATGGGAAAGGCAGGAGTAAGCCTTCAGGTAGACAATACAGGTAAAACTAGCTGGAACACTGCATGTTTTCTTCATCACATTTTGAAATCTGCCCTGAAGTGCTGTGCATGGAGTAATTGTTCTCACCAGCAGCAGCCCAATGTCTCACAAGCTGTAGCTGTATTTTGCAGTGACTCACCGCATGTGTAGGTCATGTAAATGCTTACGGGTAAAAAGCAATTCTTCAGGAGCATCAACATCTTTCCCTGCAAATGCCACCACCTCACAGCTCCCTCAGGAAGAAACCACAGAGAAACCTCGAGCAGAAATTGCTGTGGAAACCCTCAGCGTTCCTGAAGAATCTTTTACCCAAACAGGAACTCAAACACCCTTGCTCGGCATGTGAAAGAGAAAGCAACTCAACTGAAACATGACAGCCGTGGATTATCCAAAACACGTGAAGCATCAAGTCAGTACTTCATGCTGGAGCCAGCTTATTGATGAACTCCACGTTCTACACGAAGCACAGGGGAAGCTGTAGGAGCACTTACTTGTTAGCCTTCTTCCCGTCTGTCTGAGATTTCCCATCCACCTCAGACTCGCTAAGATCCTCCGTGGGGCTCTGGGGCTCTGACCTGGGGAACGCTGTCTTCAAGGTATCCACAATGGCATTGACAACAATCTGCAAGAGCCAGGAGAGACATCAGTCATTGGTAGGGTTTTCCGGAAGGCGAATTGGGAGTTTTAAGATTTGCTGTATCCCTATTTTCCATAAGGAAAAAAAAAAACAACAAGCAGCCCAAACTTTGAGACGGGCTCTGACCCTGTCTAGCTTAATGGCTTTCTGGGCAAGCTCAACCCAGTTACACAGAGCGCGTTTGAGTTTCTTTTTGCTACTACTGCAGCAGCAACGGATATAGACGATGAAGCCCAAGAGGCAAATGCAAAAGGAGAGTCTGAGTGCAATCAAAAGAAGTTCACGTAAGCAGTTTCCCACTTGTCTACCTTGTCTATCCTGGAGACAACAAAGGGCTTCTTGACAAATGCGATTCTGGCATCGGTGTTCAGGGCGAGGAACTCTTGCACCTCCTCACTGTTGGCAATCTCAGGGACTGCACACAGTTGCTGCAAGGAAAGATAACAGCTTTAGGTCTTCTTTGAGTCAACTTCCCCTTGCACTTTACATGAGCAGACTGGGAAAACACCAGATGTGCTCCATTGTCTGTCAGTACACAGAAAGCTACAGCTGCCAGCTCAAGGCCCTGCTGCACGTAAAGGAAAGTCCATTTGCCATCTCCGGCTGTCCGTCACAGACACGGCAGTTATCCCTCTGGGGCACTACTCAAGACAGCAGGGCAGGGAGAAAAAAGTAGATATTCTCTGCCTGCACTTTCCCCAGTAATAGTGAAAATAAAAAAATGAGTCTAGTGGCTACTTGTGAAAATGAAACAAACAAAAAACACACTTAAAAGACACCAGCATCCAGCACAAAAGCCCAGCGCTCAGGTCTAACAGACCAGCAGTGATCTGATCTCTGCACCAAAGGAGGGGGAACGGTGAGAATCACCTCAGCAGCCACGGGAGGCAGTGGACACCAAGCAGGCACTGGGCAAGGAGCTCACCTTCAAGAAAGATTCTAGCAGACTTTTTCTGGCTTCCACTTTATCGCTGTCCATGTTTCCGAATGGAAGATCGGGGAACAATTTCTTTGGGCCTTTGATATCTTCAAATAAAACAAACGCATTAGCAAGTGCCAGAAAACTAACAGCTGTATCAAAATCTTAATGCTCTCCCACTTAAGGCCACCACTACACGCTGCCCTGCCCCAGCCCAAGATAATATGCCTCCCAGACCAGGCTGACTGAATCACGCCTCAAATCCATACAGAACCTGCGTTCTGCTGGATGTTGTACCATCTGTGCCTTTAATGTTAAAGAATCAAGGATGCCAGTTTAGTGCAAAGACTTGAGATCACTCAAAAAGCCCCAAAATTCTCAAATCTTTCTCAAGTTTTCCAACCCAAACCCCAGATCTGTCAGTATCAAAAGATTAAGTAGGAATATTTTAAATTCAATGACTTATTTTTTTTTAAACAGTGGTATTAGAAAAAAAAATTGTTTGGTTCTTCAATAAAGCTCATGTCCAACATTTGCTTGTATACAAACAAGATACCTGCAGATACCCACATTTTGATGTTGCTGCTCACTGCTAAGGTACAAAACTGCAAAAGCAAGCATTCTGATTTAAATGGGAACAAGGAGGTTTTTTGCAACACTGGAATTTGCCAGTGAAAAATATTCCTCCTCCAATCAGCTCTGCACTGGCAATGGAGGACATGAGCATCATGAACAGCCCAGGCATGCTCTGACAGTGCTGGATAACCTCAGAGCAGAGAGGGGACACAGACTAGGGTGAGAGAAGTAAAAAAAAAAGAGAAAAAAAGAAAAATGACTTTCACAGAAAGCTGATGCAGGCACTGACTTTTCAGGAACTTGCGGAGCTCTGGTTTCTCTTCCAGTCTGGTCTGGAGGTTGAGGAACTCCCGGTAACGCCGGTTCACGGTGTGGTAGGCCATTTGCTGAAGGCTGCCCGTGCTGTCACCCTCCAGGGCTGTCTCGTACTGAGGAGGAAAACAACAGTCATTAATCCTTACAGACCCCAAAACAATCCTGATGTACTGTATTCTTTGCTGGCCCCACAACCCCCAGGCTCCAGGGAGCTCCCATCCACTAATTTCTCAGATTGACCCTTCCCTGCATAGCAGGGGCTGCACAGCACACAAATCCCTCATGATGAAGGGACTGGGTAAATTGGGATGTAAGACTCCAACAGTCCCACACAATGACTGGCCAAGGGTTGTATCCCCTGTCCTGCATCCAAACAGCCACTGTCACCATGCCTGATCTTTCCCTGCTGCCAGACAAAGATCTTTAAGCTACAGAGAGCAGAAGCCTGCAACTCCAAACCCCAGTCCGTGATGCCCAGCTGGGGCATGGATCTTAAAAAAGGGGTGGGTGCCCAGGGAGCATTTACCTTGACCGTGTACAGGGTGTAGGGGTGGAAGCCAGTCCCGCTGTGCTCCCGGGCAGTGATGGTCCCGGTTATCCGCAGGTTCTGGATGACGACTGGCCCGTCGGGGCTGTTGAGGGGCTCAAAGCTGAAGGTGCTGATGGGAGCTGTCGGGGGGGATGAGAGCAGGGGAAGAGTTTGCCCAGGGTCTGGGGGGCTTTGTGGTGGCACTTCTGATGCCCCCAGTTCTTTCCCCAAGCTGCAGGGCCTCTGCGAGGAGGACTTCTTGGGGACAGGTGGGCTCTCCTCCTCCTTCTCCACTGCTGGATCGATTTGGATGTCAGGGCAGGAGCTCAGAACAAAAGCAGAAGGGGGAAGCAGGCCAGCATCCGTGCAGGTGGCATTGCTTTCCTCCAAGTCCCCCACGCCATCCCCTGAAGCGTCCGGTCCCTCGAGCACAGCAGGGGTGTCAGGGAGGGTGTCATCGAGACACTCCTTGGCAGGCGATGGTGCCAGCAGGTCCACGTCCTGGCCAGGATCAGGCGCAGGGGACTCCAGCTCCAAACCCTCACAAGGAAACAGGGAGCCCAGGGCTTGTGGGCGGAGGAAAGGCACCTCCGTGCGGCTCAGCCCGCCTGCTGCGTCCTCTCCCTCCTCACCAGCAGCCCCGGGCACCTCCACGACCCTCGGGGAAGGGGGCAGCCCTGCAGGAGCAGAATCAGGCTGCACGGCGAAGGACAAGCGGTCAGGCACCGGGGGCGCAGGGGGCACCTCCTCTTCCCGGGGCTTCTTGGAGAAAGCCGCGACGAGCAGCAGGTTGATCCAGTCGGGATCGGCCATCTTCCTGACAGCGGGCAGCAGCACGTTGCAGGCCACCAGCTCCACCACCACGAAGCGTCCCGTCCGCGTCTCCAGGTGGGGCTGGGGCACCAACGCCTGCAGCAGCACCTCCACAGCGGCCCGAGCGTAGCCCACCTCCACCGACGGGCTGCGGAGGGCTGGATGCGTGCCCGCTATCCGGCTGTACTCCTGCCACAGCGTCCGGCTGCCCTCCGGGGTGTCCCGTAGGGCCTGGCAGGCCTGCAGGTAGCTCTGCAGGTGGTGGCTGCAGAGGAGAAGAAGGCGTCGAGCCAGGGCCTTGCGGTCCACCCGCCCCATCCGCCGCCTCAGCTCGGCGGCCAGCCCGGCCATGGCTTTCTCCACCTCGTCCTCGAAGGCGCGCTCGGCGCTGACGGTGCGGTACCAGGAGGAGACGAAATCCCGCACCACCTTGCGGATGGTGCCGGCGATCTCCCGCTCCAGCTGCTCCTCCGCTTGCGGGCTGGGCGGCGAGGGCCGCAGGGTGCCGACGAAGCGCTCCAGCCGCAGCCGCCAGCCCGGCCGGCTCAGGGCGCGGGGTCCCAGCCAGCCGCCCACGGCCGCCAGCGCCCCGCAGAGCAGCCCCAGCGCCCGCAGGTCCAGCAGCAGGCGCAGCGCCAGCAGCCAGCCCAGCACCGCCGCCAGCGCCAGCAGCTGCCGACGGCCCGGCCGCCGCGTGCTCGCCCCGCGGGACGGCATGGTGGGACGGCCACAGCGGGTTATGAGGTGCCTACCGTGCCGTGGGGCTGCAACGCGCCGGGATGAAGCCCCCAGGGAGGGGAACTCCAACCCACAGGAGCACTTTTGGGGACACGACCCCAGGGAGCTGGGCTCCAGTCCTCTGGGATCCTTATGGGAATGTAACACCCAAGGACCAGGACTCCAATCCACCGGGATCCTTATGGGAACACAGCCCCCAAGGAGAGGAGCTCCAACTCTCTGGGATCGTTATGGGGACACAGCCCCCAGGGAGGGGGTCTCTACTCCCACCGGGCTCTTTATGGGGATGCAGCTCCAGGGATAAGGGCTCCAACCCACCGGGATCCTTGCCCTCAAGGGGACACAGCCTGCAGGCTCCTTATGGGGATACAGCTCCAGGGATCAGGGCTCCAACCCTCCAGGCTCCTTATGGGGACACAACCCCCAGTGAGGGGGGCTCCAACCCCTGCGATCTTTATGGGGACACAGCCCTCAGGATCAGGGCCCCAAACCCCGGGACACTTATAGGGACAGAGCCCCAGGGATCAGGGCTCCAACCCTCCAGGATCGTTATGGGGACACAGCCCCCAGGAAGCTGGGCTCCAGCCCTCCGGGCTCTTTATGGGGACACAGCCCCAGGGATCAGGGCTCCAACCCACCGGGATCTTTATGGGGACACAGTGCCCAAGGAGTGGGGCTCCAACCCCCCGGGATCCCCAGCGGGATGCGACACCCGGGGCTCAGGGCTCCAAACCCCCGGGCTCAGGGCTCCAACCCGCCGCCCTCTCCCCGCCCCACGCTCCGGCCCCCGGCCCCACGTTACGCACCGGGCCCCCCGCTCCCACACACCGCCTCCTCGGCTCGGCGCCGGGACCCGGGGCCGGGGCCGCCCCACAACCGGCCCCAAACCTCCGGGCCGCCGCCACCGACCTCCGGCGGCCCGCCCCCCGTTCCGTCACTTCCACTGCTCCCGGTGGCGGCCTGCGGCCCCACAGCGCCCCATAGCGCCCACACGGCCCCCATAGCCCCCACAGGGCCCCCATAACGCCCACACGGGCCCCCACACGGCCCCCATAGCGCCCACACGGCCCCCATAGGGGCCCCCATAGCGCCCACACGGGCCCCCACACGGCCCCCATAGCCCCCACACGGCCCCCATAGTAGCGCCCACACGGCCCCCATAGCCCCCACAGGGCCCCCATAGCGCCCACACGGCCCCCATAGCCCCCACAGGGCCCCCATAGCGCCCACAGGGCTCGCACAGTGCCCCGCAGCACCCGCGGGGACCCGCAGAGTCCCCCCACAGCCCCCCAAAGTCCCCACAGAGCCCCCGCCCGCCCCCGAAGGGACACGGGGCTCTGATGCCCTCGCAGTTCTCGTTGTGGAACGAAAGATGCCTGCGCTTGACCAAAAAGTTTGAAGTTAGTTCATAAAGCAGCCCGGTGGTGGTGCACGAGGGGGGGGGTGTGGTGCTGAGCAGCCTGTCCGGGCTGGGGCACGGCGACACGGGGCACCCCTAAATGCACCTAAACCCCACCGCCTGGGTTGAGCACCGCAGAAAGTCATGGAATCGTATCAAAGAGTGGCTCGGGATGGAAGGGACCTCAAAAATCAGCTCGTTCCCCTGCCACAGGCAGGGGTGGCACCACCAGATCGGGCTGCCCAAAGCCCCGTCCAGCCTGGCCTTGAGCGCCTGCAGGGATGGGGCAGCCCCAGCTTCTCTGGGCAACCTGTGCCGGGGCCTCATCGCCCTCTGAGTGAACAATTTCCTCCTAAACTCTAATCTAAATCTCCCCTCTTTCAGTTTTAAACCATTCCCCCTCATCCTGTCATTATCAGACTGAGCAAAAAGTCACTCCCCCATCTCTTTTATAACCCCCCTTTAAGTACTGCAAAGCCACAACGAGGTCACCCCAGAGCCTTCTCTTCTTTAGGCTGAACATCCCCCAAAGCTCTTCTGTAGGCTGATTATCCCCAGCTCTCTCAGCATTTTTTTTTTTTTTTGTAGGAGTGGTGCTAATAAAATAAAGGGCTGAGCTGGGAGGGAGCATGGGATGGGCAGCCCAGGCCTGCTGGGCATCGTTAGCAGCACTCAGGCACTAATTGGGGTGGGATGGGGCTGGGAGTGCCCTGAGGAGGGCTGGGGACCTGCTGGGGACAGTCCTGGTGGAGGAAGGTGGTGCGGCAGCAGGGAGCTTCTGCAGGAAGGTGAGGGGGATGTTAGAAATGTTTCTGGAGTCAGGGTGGGATGGGGTACGTGTGGTGTGTTCAGAGGTGCCCTGGCTGCAAAGTGGGGGGGCTTAGGGGGCAAATCCCCATTTTGGTGCTACCAGGAGGGGCGGCGGGGGGGTTTGCTTGCCCTAAGGGGGCTTGTGTTGTGTGATCAAGCTTTGAGTGGCAGTTTGGGGCTGATAAACCCCCTGACTGAAATGGCCTCATCATTGTAGCTTTTGGTTCCTATATGGTGTGCAGTTGCAGCTCTTTTTCGATGTGAGCAGCAAAGGAAAAAAAAAAAAGAAAACAAAAAAAAAAAAAAACAAAGCCAGGGCAGGGAATGCTCCTGGCCTGCAGCTCAGCAAGTGCTGGGCTGGGTTTGGGGCTGTTGTGGTGGGGATCAGCCCAGCTGGAGCTGTTTGCGTGAGGGGTTGTGCTGTGCTCTTTGTTTTTGGTGCACTCCCATCTCTGCTTCCTCGTGTTATGGTGTAAATGCTGTAACAGAATGGTATGTTGGATGAGTCTGGGTAATGGTGAAGCAGATCTGCAGATCCGATTTATTTTTTTTTCCCCCCAAGTGAGCAAAATGCCATGCCAGTTGCGTGAATGTTGCTGCCTCCTTGGCATGCTCAGAAGTACAGGCATGCAAGAGAGAGCTTGAGCTCTCTGGGCAGGTGGGGATTAGCACAGCTGAACCCAATGAATTGGCAGAGCCCAATTTCTCCTGTTCCACTGCTAAACATCCGAGGGCCCCAGCACCAACGATGGCACTCTCATGGCTTTGCACTGCCTCAGCTTTCCCTCTGCAGTAGCAGTGGTGCTTGCCCTGTCCACGGATACGTTCTCCCTGACAGGCTGCAGGACTGCTGGCCGTGAGGTTTCATGGGTGCATCCCTAAGTCCATGGAGTGTTTGTTGCTTTTCTCCGTTTCTCCTTAAAATATTTAAAGTGTGCTCAGCAGAGTTGGGGGTGAGCCTGGGAGGTGCATCACAGGGCTTGGGAGATACCAAAAGCATCACTGCTCTGAATTGCACCTGCTGGGGCACGAGCCCGGTCATTCCTCCTAATTTCTCCTGATACGTCTGTGCTGCCGAAGGATTGCAGCCTGTGGCCGAGGCTTCCAAATCAGAAGAGCTCACAGAGTGTGGCTTCTGCAGGCTTTGGCATCGAGCTGCTGGCCCTTACGTTATGGTATAGGAGCTGGTGGAGGGCGAGGTGCCGAAGTTAATGCTGTGGTGTTTTAATCAGGTCCCCAGCAGTGACAAACGGCCCCATCCCACACCACGAGCAGCTTTTTATTGCAGTGGGACCGTCTGCAGGCTGAAATTCCTCGGTGCCACGTAACCATGTGGAGAGAGGGACCCGTGGGGAGCTGTTGTTCTTCCATGGTGGAAGTTGGGCTGAGAAGCACGGCCAATTAAAAGAGATTAATATATAACCTGTACAAACCGAGGAAACAGACAGCTAATTATTAATGGATTAATGCAGAACAGAGTGCGTGGTGTTAGCGGGACGGGGAGCAAAGCGCCGTGCTGACCCGAGGAGGTGCGATGCCCTCAGGACTAGGAGCTTCTATGTGTTGTCCTGGCTGATCCCTGGTGCTAAATCCCCCAGCTGAGGTGGCATCGCCTTTCTGGAGCACCCAGGTTTGTTCCAATCAAAAATCTTCCTGCTCACAACCCTGGGATTGGGACCCCCGTCTTAGTTAAATAGTGCCTGGCTTAACGGGCTGCTTTGGGGAAGGGCGGTACCCCTGCGGCTGCTCTGGGAGCTGCTTTCTGGAAGTCACAGCTGCCTGCAAGTTTTAATGGGGGCAGTTGTAAATGATGCAGAAAAAATTAACTGGCTCAGGTATGCTGTCTCCTGGAGCTCCTCGCGGGGCCATAAAACTCGCCGTGTTGCTCCTTTGTCTCCGGCGGTGGCTCTGGTGCCGTGATTCTGCTGTTGGGGAGGAAGGATGGCTGCACAGCCCTGCTGCTGGCTGGGATGAGGACAAATATGTGCAATTCCCCGTTTTGACAAGAATTTCCTATGTGGGAAATAACTCACGGTGCAGTTCCTCTTCTTGCACGTCAGGCACAAAGGAGGCGAACGCGTGGCGAGGCGCTGTCAGAGCAGATGCCTTTACCATGGGGCTTATTTCCACTCTCTTCTCCCCCAGAAAAAAAGGCAGGAACAGCTTGCTTGGATGGATGTGGAAGGCAGCTCGCATAAATCCCATCCTTTTTCCCCATCGTGATATCGGGGCTGTTGCTGCGCTTGTTGGAGGACGAGGCTGTTCAGCGTGCAGCACAGCAGTGCTCTGGCAGTCGGGGCTGCATAAATAGCCGCGAGTAGACGGAGTTGCTCATTAAGTACGAACTCGGGGGTGAAGTATAGAAGGCTTAGGCACTGAACCCTTCTTCTGTGGACTTGGAAGAGGGGAGCGTGGAGCTGTCAGGATGATTTTTATCTGACATGAGCTAGAAAGCGTCCCCAGCACAGCCCTGGCAGGCTGGTTATAACGTCCTTTCGGTGCCTACCCTGAGCATTGGTGCTTTGCCAGCTGTCGTTGAGCACTCATTACATCCCCTACCTGCGTCTCTCCTTGCCTGGATGTTGTGGAAGGCTGGCCCCTTGCATTGCATCCCCGGGGTGTTTTTCTTCTGCCTCCTTCCTGCCTCCTTAGAAACCGGAGTTATTAATGTGGAGACAGGCTGCGTGGTGTCTGGAACGAAAAGGCCATGGTGGGACCTTAGCTGCTGTAGAAATGCTGTAATTTGGGCAGTCCTTTGTCTCCTGTGCGAGCCCTTAAGTGACCAAACCCTTAAGTGACCAAACGAGGCTGTTGTTGCTGCTCTGCTGGCTCTGGTTTTGTGCTTACCAGCCGGCAATGTCCAGCTGAAGGGGCTCCAGGAGCAATTCCTCCTCCTGGATCCCAGCGGGTGTTTGCTCTGGGATGGCTCTGGTGGCTCAGTGTGTGTCAGCTGGACCACGGCTCGGAGACCTTCAGGACGTGAACCACGCATGGCCTGTCCTCTCTCACCACCCCTGGCTGTGCCCTGCTGGGGTGAAACATCCCGGCCGCATCCTGCACGTGGCGTGATTCACACACTCCTAGCACATAAATCTAAGAAAGTGGATTTGGGGAAGAACTTGCCTGCCTCCAGTGCAACTTGTCTTTAAATTATTTAACAAGCTTCTTAAGCAACTCAGCCATTTTGCATGGAATTTGTCAAGGCTCCATCAGCTATATACAGTGCAATGTGACAGCCATACTTTTATTACAAACAGTGTATTAATCTTGGAATAGTGCTATTTGTTTTCCTCTCTTGCTTTTATGGTGCTTAAAAGCATGTATCTTCTCCTGAAAATCAATAACTAAAGCTATGAATAATAAAAAACACTGCAGTGAATGGCTCATAGAGATCCTATGGCTGTAAGTTGCAGCAGTAATGACTCTGTTTGCTATCCATTAAGTACGTGAACTCAGAAGAATTATGCAGATTATAATAGCTGTATCAACATAAGTATGTTTTGCTGATAGACTTTCCTGATTGGATCCACGGGATATAAGCCTGCTAATCCCCTGTGCAGAAGACCTGATTATATTAGAGTGCTCTGCAGATCTGCAGATAGAAAGTTAAGAAACAATTAAAAATGTTGGCCGGTGTGTGGGATTTCTCAAAAGCACTCCGGTTGCTGCTGCGTTTGTTTCTCTTGAAGCAGATGCATGTTTTTTTGTTTTTTTTTTTTTCCTCCATCTTTGGTGCAAGGCGAAAGAGCCCAGCTCCAAGCTCTGCAAATGTGCATCTGCAAAATGGCGGGTGTGCCAAAAAGTGGGATTTGCCCCGTGAGCAGCAATTGCTCGTCCAAGTGGCCACCTGCACCTACGCGTGGTGCCTGCACGTGGGGCTGCTAAGTGCACTGCACGTCTGTGTGCCCGGACCCTTTCTTGCTCCCCCCCCCATGCCCGCAGCCTTCCAGAGATCTGTTGGCTGAAGCTAATAATGGAGCTGCAATGAAAGGAAAACCAGCCTGTAATTAAAAAATCTGCTTGCTGTGCACTTGACAGTCTTCAAAGTCGTACAATTTTGTATGTAAAACTTTGCATGTAAGATCTGCTTATTAATATCACCTTGCTGCTGTAGTGTGTCACCTCGGGAGATGACAGTAAGCTCTACAAACTCTGCTCCACTTCTTTTAACAATGCCTCAGATTTCTTGCAGGTGGGGAAACTGAGGTGCAGAGACGTGACAGATCCTGCTTGTTCATCTTTCTAAGCCGTGCTGCTTCCCTGATGCTGTGTAATGGCTTAAAAAGAGATGAAAACTTTCCACGGTGTGGGATGTAAGGGAAGGGTAACGTATCTAAATTCCCCGTCCTCCTGTCTAAATCTCCTTGGTTGGGTCTGTTCTTGTGCTGCTGTGGGCTCTTTGGTCACGAGCTCCTGGTGCCTGACGAACACCTTGGCTCCCCTCTGCCTTCTGCACGGATGCCCGGAGAGGTTCTGGCAGGAGCAGAAAGGAGGTCGCAGCGGATCAGGACTCAGCAGAAAAAAAAAAATAAATCCCTCCAGTCAGCATAGATGCGTACACGATTTCGAAATACACTTTTTTGGGGAGTGGGGAGTGGTAGGGAGATGAAAGCATCATTCCGCCAAGGTATCTTCCAGCTCCTCAGCTCCATGCTGAGTGATCCCATGGGGCAGGGGAGAGCAGCCCCTGTGTTTTTGTGCTCATCCCAGCTCTCTTGCTTGCAGCACAGCTGCTCGGGGCGGTGGGGAAAGTCGGACCTGGGAACTTCGGCTCCTCTGGGTGAGGCTTGGCCAGCAGGAGTAAGTGGAGCGTGACTTTTGTCCTTGCATCTGGCTCCCAGCCAGCACCCAGCTTGAGCTTTTTCCTAAAATATGGCCAAAAAAAGCAAAAGGAAGTTTAGGGCTTGATGGTACCACAGGACAAACAGGTCTTAATGATGGCTTGAATCCCATCTAGGATGTGCGTGCTCTTAATTGTGGTTTGCAGGCTGCTGGGGCGGGGAGTGAAGGGTGTTACATCTGACATTCCTGTAGCAGCAGTTACAGGACTGACATGCGCTTCCCCATGTAGAAGAAGAGCAAGGGCATGGTTTGGGTTAGCAGGAGGAATTAACCATCAGTGCTGGGTGTTGTGAGGTTGGAGAAGGGGATGCCCTTTCCAGAGCAGCAGAGCTGGAGGCAGGAGATGCCATCTCCCCTCTGCCCTGTGCTGTCCAGGCCAGGAAGGCGCTGCCTGGAGCCGCAGCAGCTCGCCCTACACCGGCTGGCATCCCATTAGCAAATAAAATCGTTATTTTCGGGATAACGCTGTGAGTTAATGTGATGTGCGCATCGCGAAGCCCCAAACGTGCTGCATGCGGAACTGGGCGCGTTGCAGTGATGAATGTCATGCAAAACTTCAAGGCACTAATTGAAGGTGGTTTCAACAGAATATTCAATTAATGCTCTCTGCGTCGCAGACAGTCTGGAAAAGGCACCGTTTTCTCCCGAGGATCTGTGTTACTGTGCAACAAACAGATGAAAATGAACCGTTTTATGGCCTTCTAATTGAAAGTCGATGCACCGGTTTTATTAAAATTTTCATGGTGGGGGGAACTGGATGCCTCAGGGGCTTGGTAATGGGATGAGTAAGCTCCCTCTTTGCTGCCTCGCATCCAGCCCCAGGCAGAAGCAACTGAAAGCAAATGCCTGAGCCATCCCTGGTGGGATGTGTGGCGTCAGCAGGCGGCCTGGCGTCGCTCTTGGTGGGCTCCCCGCTGTTTTATTCGTGGTCACTGCACCCTTGGGAGCAGCGAGCATCCCTGGGAGAGCTGCTTCCGCAGAAACAGGTGGGGAACTTGGGTGAGGAGAGGGGGAAAATGAATTTTTCCACCCTTTTGTGGGCAGAAGGCTGAGTTTCCTCTGATTTTTGAGTTTTTCCACGCTTCTTGTGCCCCTGTGCCAACTGAACTTATCAGTAGGAGGGTTGTGCCGAAGGAGCTTCTCTCGCGGGGCAGTGGGGAGCCAAAAAATGGAACAACTTCAGAAATACAACTTCAGAAATCTCTGTATTTGCTGGCTGATACATCAAAGCTGTTAGCTGAGGCCTTCCGTGGCATTGCACATGAGTACTAATTTATGCTCTCGCATCCAATGATGATTTAGCTGTTTTAAAACATTATTTACGATGAGTTCCTGTGCCCATTTTGCCATGGTGATAGTGTTGTGATAATGGGAATTTACAGTCCTCTCTGACAAGAGACCGTAAACCAACCGGCTGGATATTTTTTTGTATTCCTACCGGCCTAATTTGTAACATAAAGCACTTAATAATTGTTATTAATGAACCTGCTGCGGTCGGTCTATGGACCCAGCTGGAAATCACATCTGCTCTCGGATTTGCAGCAAATTCCTGCGAGTGGAGGGGAGCACGAGCGCTGCTGGTGGGAGCCTTGCTCGGGCAGGACAGATCTGGGGATGATTGTGGCAAATGTGGGAAATCTCCACGCCACGCTGTTATGGGCAGAATGATACGGAGAGGTTTGATCTGCACATCCAGGCGATAAAACGTGTTATTTGCCCGCTTGGTCGGCTTTTATTTTGCAAAGCCAAGGACCTCTGTTAGCGCGGCTCCGGGGGGAGAGGGAGTGTTTTAATACAAACGTGAAGAAGAAATGGTTTCTTAGGGACAGGGTCTGGGGACAATGAAAATGCATGTTGCTAAACAGTTGTCAGGAGAACATCCCCCGGGATTCCTGTGCCCATCCCTCATCTGAACGGAGAGCAGCCGAGGCTTTTACAGCCAACTGGGGACTGCAGACTGGTTCCAGTTTGGATAGCCAGCCCGGCATGGAGGGATAACGGATGCTTCTAATTTCTCCCGCGTCTTCCAGCAGGTTGTGCACGACCTTGAGAAAGACGTTTAATCTTGCCGTGCCTCCCTTCCTGGCTGAAATAAGGCTGCGTTGTAGTCCTCTGGGTTGCAGCCAAAATGGTGTAAAGCTACAGGCAGCGCGAGCTCAGCCGGCAAGCTCTTTTATTAAACCTTGCAAATCTCGCTCCCGGTAGCCCCCTGTTTGTTCAGGCTTCGGTGTGTTCACTGAGTTGGGATAACAGGGTCTGATGCTAGCGGAAACATCTCGTCACTGACGCAGAAATGCCATATTAGAATATTTTCTGGAAGGTGTGCCCGTGCTTTCAAGTGCTGATGTCAGTAATTAGATGGCTTCAGAGGGTCTGAGCATGGAGAATCCCCTAGCCGAGCCCTCGACTCGCAGCCCCGCGCGTTGTCCGCGGCTGTTGCAATGAGGTAATGCCGTGAAGTATCACCAGCAGATCTTTGCAAGAGGAATATTTTGCATAATTGGTTTCTGACAAGGCCTAAAATACTATTTAGAGTTACACGGCTGCGTGTTAATTTATGCCTGTACTCCTAAGCGTAACTTTGTTATATGGCAGTGTTATTTACGACAGCGAGCTCAGATCTATTGTGTGTTGGTGATAGCGCTGTGATAATGGAGATATATAGCTAGCTGTGGCAAGAAGCTATAAAAGAAATGGGGAGATGTTTCTCTGCAGTTATGGACTTAATTTTTTAATGTGAGATATGGTAGTGATTGTAAGTGATGTGATCTGATAGTCAATAGCAAGCAGGTTGGCAGAGGGTTGGTTTTTTTTGTTTGTTTGTTTTTTGAAATAACTTTCTTTTGGATGATGCTTTTAAGCTCCTGCTGAGTCTGATCGCCTCCTCCGCTGTTTTTAGTGACTTAAAATCAAAATTACGGGTATTAACTTGTTGCTTTTTTGTTTCTATTAAATACCATTCTCACGTTTAGTTAAAACTTAAATCATGTGAAGACGTTAATCCCGCATATTTACTCTGACAAAGCTTAGCCCAGCAGAGATGAAAAATTGCATTTTTATGTAGTCATTTTGATGTTCCTTGGCAGGTTTTAGCGCTTTTGCTGTGTGGAAAGGTTGACTCTTCTGTCCTCATCCGAGGCGAGAGTCCTGAAATACTTGGATGCTTTCCAGCCCTTCCACCGGAGAAGGTCTGGCTTCAGCCGCACGTGTCGGTGCCTGTGGCCCTGTTTTGGATGGGACTGAAGCGCTTGGATTCAGAACTCCGTCAAAACATTACAGGCAGGAACATGTCTTGGTTTTGCATTAGCTTATTTGTGTCGTACTTGACAAAGCGCACCAGGAAACGATTGGGGAAAGCAAGTCTGAGGTTAAAGTTGTCTCAAAACAAAGAATGCAAATGTGGAGTCGCGAGAAGTATCAAAGCAGGGCGATTCGGAGCTGTCGGGTGTTATTTCTCCTCTTCTGTGAAATGAAATTTCTGCAGGGAAAAAGGCCTGACTCTGCACAGTGCTTCACTTCCAGCTAATCTTATTTTTCTGATGGAAAACGGTTCCATCCGAGCTTCTTTCAGCCAGGTCTGCAGCTTGCCCTTTTTGGGCCAGATTTATTCCTTCCCTCAACACGTTTCCTTGTAATCGAGGCAGCCCCAAAGCTCCAGGAAGGGAATCAAAACAGCCGTGGGTACTTCAAAGCGTGGCAGTCGCTCTAGCACGCCGCGTTAGATGTCCTGTGGCCGCTAATCCAGCGTGGGACGTGACCCTTCCCAGGTGTCCCCCTCTCTTCCAGAGACCTTGAAAAGAGCCCTGATGGACTGAACTCAACTTCTGCTGAAATCACCCGCCTGCGAGATTTTCCCTGTGAAAACGCAGGGGATTGGGGGATCTGAAAGAAGTATGAGCCAGATGAAATGAGAAACGAGGGGAAAACAGGCAACATGCATGGGCAGGCGCGGCGTTAGCAAGATGGAAAGAGTAAAGGCTTTACTGCGAACAGTAAAAGCCAAGATGAAACTATCACACCGCACATAAAGCTCACAATTTACCAGTAGCCTGGCTGCAGTAAATCACTGCTGAGCTCCAGCCGAGTAGGAGCAGCTCTGGTGTGTGGAGTGTGCAGGGAGAGGAGGGGAAAGGGGGTTGCAAGAGCAAGGAGGACCAAAGTGGAGGTCATCGTGTCGTGGTGCCATGGTTTGGGGTGGAAGGGACCTCAAAGGTCCTGCATGCTTGTGGGACAAGCCTAGGGAGACCCCACTGAGCAAGTGAGGTCTGTAAAGGGCAGATCGTTTCATGGGACGGCCTAGGGAATGCGAGGAAACGGCTTGTTCTTGGCTTCCCCACGGGCTTTCCTGCGTATTCTTAATTTCCTGGGAGCTCCTCGTGGGAGTAAAACTGCCTCCGCGTTTTGGCGTATCAGAGTGAGGCCCACAAGAAATGGAAGGAACGTGGTGTTTAGTCTGGAAAGCTCGTTCCTAAGTGAT
Organism: Anser cygnoides; assembly: GCF_040182565.1. Classification (NCBI taxonomy): domain Eukaryota; kingdom Metazoa; phylum Chordata; class Aves; order Anseriformes; family Anatidae; genus Anser; species Anser cygnoides. The sequence continues at coordinate 7,447,292 of NC_089893.1, read as the reverse complement.
GCAGAGGATGCTTGTTAATATTCTCTCTGAAGGCTGCTCATGATGATTCTTCACTTTTTACATCACATTTAAAAATTTTCTTTAAACTGCTATCACTTAAAAATCTTCTTCGCAATTACGGTTATTTAAAAAAAAAAAACTTAAAGAAAATCCCCAAGGTCAAAGCAGTTTCATCTTTATATGGATTGCAATAAATTACTTGGAGTCTATTCATAGGGTAGGGAAGACCTTTTTATGGAGAAAGGATCATTATGGAGTTGCCAGGTCGTTAATTACATTGGGTTCTTCCACTCGCGATGTGAGTCATTTCCATGAAGCAGCGAAGATCATGGTGAGAGATAATGCAGTAAAAAGTGCATTAAAATGCTTCGAATGTCCTCTGCTCATATCTGTACATCAGTCAGAGCTACAGCTGATTCCAAAAGGGCACTGCCAATTTAAATCAATAAATTTTTACTGGTTCGGCTGTGGCCGGTGTAGATACTCGGAGTCGAGGCAGGGGGCTGGTAGCACACTCGTCGTTGATGCTCAGAAGTATTAAAGTTTAATAGACTCTCCAGTCCCATTCTGGCTGGCTGGCGTGTTGGTGCAAATCCACAGCTGCTCCGTTGCCGTCAGCCGAGGGATGCAGGTGTGCGAGCAGAATCTGGCCCTCCGTGCCTTATTTACCACTCGAACCACCTGCTTTAGGAGATAAAGCAGCTGCTATCTCTCTAGCTTTAAATGTGACATTCAGCCAGTCATGCGCCTGGTCCCCTCATCACTTTAGATGCTTGTTGATTTTTTTCTTAAATGTCAGAAGAGTTTTTAAACTTCATTTGGATGCGGCTGCCAGGCGGCGGTGGCAGCGCCGTCACCTCCCGCGAGGTCCCTCTGCATCCGCACCGGTGCTGCTGGCGCGCGGCTGCCGACTGCGGCGCCGAGGTGGGGGCAATTAGCCCCCTCCTTTATTAACAAGGAGAGATTCTTGCTGTCGTTTGCCTCCCCTACGAACGCCGTCCTTTTTTGCAGGCCTCAATCCGAGCCTGGGGACGGGCTCTTTTCACCCCGTTTTCCTTCCATCTCGTGACGGCCAGAGAGGGAGCAGTACCGAGTGCAGCCTGGCTTTCTTTTTTTTTTTATTTGAGGTGCTTGCTCTTAAACTCTTTGCCAAAATGCCCCTCAGAACCACGGGTTGCCCTTGGCGTGAAGCAATACAAGCTCGAGTCCTAGCTCTGTGCCTGGGACACTAGGCAAATCGGTCCCATCCATCTCCCTTTCAGCCCTGGGAGGCTCCTAAGTGAGGCTGAACTTGGCCTGGTCAAATATTTTCTGTCTGGTTGTTTTTCTTGTCTTGTGGAAGCAGTTCGCGGCTGGGCCAGCACCTAGCTCCCACCAGCTCAGCCTCATCGCGTCAGGAGGCGATGCGTTATCGAGGCGCTGCTCGGCGCTGCCCTCGGGCAGCCTTAGGAAAACAGGCCGTGGCTGTTTTTTGGACAGAACTGCACTGCTCGTGGTCCTCGTCCTGACCCAGGAATGGGCATCAACAAGGCTGGGTCTATGAAAAGATCATTTGCAAGGTCTCCCTGGTGGTTGCTCGTGAACGTTGAGGGCTCGTGGAAGGGATCAGGTACAGGTTTCCTCTCTGTGGCTCCAGCTCCCTGCTGCTGCTGTTGCCGGTTTTGATGAACGCGTCCCTGCTCCGGAGGTGAAGCTGGGAGAAGCTTCGTCGATGCCAAGGAAGCTCTGGGGATGGGTGGCTGCTGGCTGGGTGCCCTGAAGCTGCTGGCACTGAAGGTGGTGCGGGGAAAGCTGGGTTTTCTGAAGCTTCATACCCACTTCGGGTTATGATGATAAATATTTATCAAGGAAAACCGATCCCCTTTTCACTTCGGTGTTCTCCTTAAGCTCCATCACGCTAATTTGGTGGTGGAGAACCTCAAGCTGAGGCATGCTCTTTCTCCTGGACCCTCCTCTCACCATGGAGGTGATGGCGTCAGGAAAGGAGCAAAGGGAAAGCTCTCGGAGGCTCTCAGCTCTGTTTCTGCTTGCTCTCTGCTCAGGTTAGGTGTTTTGTTCAGCCCTGGTTGCGGCTGGGAAGGCAACCCACCCTGAGCCATGCTCTCCCATGGCTGGCTGGAGCCCTGTTAGTGGGTTTACGAATCTATAAACCTAGAGGAAAAGCTGCTTCTGCGTGGAAAGGACCATTCTCAATTATCAGTGTGGCGATCTGGGGGGGAGTTAAGATTATGGAGGTCTTCAAACCATGTTGAACGTGGAGCTGATCAGCAGCCGCTCTGTGCCAGCACTGCTTCGTGTCACTGGAGATCCACCCAGAGACGGGCTGGGGTAGCTTCTGGAAGGCCACGGGGACAGATCTGCGGGGTGTCAGCAGGGGGCTGAGGTGCGGGGTTTGCTGTGAGGATGCTGAGCCAGAGGGAGCTTGGAAGGGGAGGAGGAGGAGGAGGACGGGTGATGCGTGGCTGCAGCACATCGGGTGCTGCTCCCGCACAATTTACAGCGTTTGCAGCAGCACCCAAGCTCCCGACCCGAGCTCTGCTCCGGAGAGGGGCAGGGCGGCTGCGGGGCAGGCACAAACGCGCCGTGTCTAATCACGAGCTCAAAGCCTTCACCGTCAAACCTTCAGCTCTTCACAGTCTAATTACAACTTGCCTGGTGCATTGGTTACGATGAGCAATGAAGATATAATCGCTGCTGTTATTTGTCCTTCCTGGCTCCAGCTGTTAAAACAATTCCTCCTTCATAGCCCAGCCAATTTCATGGCTCTAACGCGTCCCCGCCGCTCCCAGCCCGCTCCCGCATCCCGCGCGTCGGGCGCGAGGCACCACAATCTCCATGAAAGCAGCCTATTTCCTGCATGAAGCCCGTGAAATTGGGAAGATAATATTTTCAGAGCTGCCGGTACCCTGATTGCATGTTTGTTTGAAATGACAGTTTATGTTGTCTCTCTCTTTCATTAGGGAGGTTCAGCGATCGCGATGTTATTAACTAACAACAGCACTCACTGCATATAAACATGATTCCGCAGAGACACTCCAAGGAGCACTTGAAGGCAGAGGGGAGGGAGATTGAGAAGGAAGAGAGATGCTGTGCTTCTTGCCTTTTTTTCCCCCTCTCTCCTTCCACTGAAAGGAAGGCTTGGAAGGGATTTTTAGCTAGATGAGAAGCTCAGAAGCGTTTCGTTTTGTACTGAGGTTCCCTGACAGCGATGGGAAGCGGAGCAGCGACTCTCCAGCGTAAGATGTCTGGCAATTCCTGCAGCGCCGCGCTCTGCCAGGGCTTGAGGACTTCCGAGAAGCTGCTCCCTGCCTATAGACTGCTGAGCTGGATGGCTCTGAAACGAACCCTCGCATCTCCAAATGCTCGCTGCTGGCAGGGCGCAGCCTTGATCCGCTCTCCGTGCCCTGAAGGTGGAGGGAGGAGGGTCTGCCTGTTCTCCTTCCAACTCAAATCATCCTTCAGAGCGGGCTGAGCTGCACGCAGTGGGATGCGCCGTGCCTTGCTGTGGGTGCCTCCCGGGGTCTGCAGCGTCTCCTGAAGCAGGTCCTGCCTCCACCTGGTACCCCTCGCGACTCTGCCTCTGCACCAGGCAAATGTTGTCACTTAATTCACACGGCATGACTGCAGCCCAGGCAGGCGCTAGCTGCAGCCTCATCGCCAGCCCTGTGAAATCCTCTCTGACAGGGCTGCCTTGCTTGGGGTCTGCGAGGAAAGCTGTGCCTACAGGCTCGTCTTCATGCACTTTAGTGATGGGAATCATTACGGGCTAGCAAAACTATTCCCTGGGGTTAGGGGAGAGCAGGGATTTTCTTTTTTTCAGATCTCGTAAGCTAAGGATGTGCCTGGATGCTGAGTTTCTGGGGTTTTCATGGAGCTGTGGCTTCCCGGGGTGCATTAAAAACCTCACTGTGCTGCCCCGGGGCAATGGGGCTGTGTGAGCAGCATCCTCCCCCAGGCAGCTGGCAGCGTGGGCACAAGCCTAAAAACAAAATTCCCCATGGCTGGGGGCTGGAGGCTGGTTTTGAGGATGCGATGAAGCAATTCAGCTTTGGCAACTGCCCTGGGAAACAGCTGGGAGAGGCAGCCCTAACCGTGGTGGCAGCGCGTCTGGGTGGGCAGACAAATCCTTGGTATCCCGAGGAAGTGTAAAACAGTCTGGAGGAAATGTGAGATTTGGTGGGGAGCCCTCAGCCCAGAAAACAGAGGAGATGCTTCAAGCATCAGGGTTGGGGCTTGTTGCAGGGGTTCTGCCCTTCTCTCTCTCCTGTCTGCACGGTGGAAGAACAAGATGAATCGTTTTGGCGCGTGCGTCAGCACCCAAGCGGCATCGTGGATATGCTGCTGATTTCCCATGCTGCTGGTGCTGCCTCTTATTAAACATAAATGGCTGTGGAACGGGCTGGGGGGGGGGGGTTATGTGTTCCGAGGTATGGAGCTTGTTTTAAATGGAGCCAGCGAAGTTGCTGGTAGCCAGGACTGCCCATTATAAGATCCTGTTTCCAGTGAGTTAACTCTCTGCCAAGTGATAATTGTTCAGGCTAAAAATTTCCATGCTGCAAGTCTGCCTCAGGCTACGTGAAATTGGGGAAAGGGGATCTTTTTTTTTTTTTTTGCCTCTTTAAAACAGGAGGAGGAAAAAAAAATAGAAGTTTGCAACAGAGCTGAAGGGATCCAGTCTCTCCATGAGATGGAGGCAGAGACTTGGAGTTTGGCAGGGGGATGTGAAGGTTGTACAGAGCTGAGAATCGGCAGCAGGCAGGAGCAGGGAGAGGAGAGCTGGGTCTGGTGAGAGATAACTGTCCATTTTCATTACTGCCGACTCATAAACAGAAGACTCTGCTGCGGCTCTAATAGCTGCTGTCTTGTTCATCCCCATATGGGCTGGTTGGTTAATGTGGTTCTTCTGGCTGGATAGCAAAAGCATTCACGATAGGTTGTTAAAGGAGCTTGATTAAAGGTATAGCAATTTAGGAAATAGCAGAAGGCTTCTCATTCAGCCTTAATTTGGTCATTTGCATGGATTTGTTCCCTGTGATTGTTTTGAATGATGTAATTGGGTGTTATTTTCTCTATGGGAGCGCTTTATCTATTCCAAGGAAGTGCTAGCTACAGTGCAAACATGCAGCCCTGGGTTCTGGTTTCTCCCTGTCCTGTCTCCAGGAATAACCATCAACCACAAGGCCAGGAGAGGCTGGTGAGCTCCTTGCATCCTGGTTTCCAGCAGCCTGTGGCCTGGGGACTTCCTGAGCCAGACGTGAGGTTCAGCTCCTGCTCAGAAGCCCCGTTGTCCGCGAGCCTGATCTCTTTCTGACCTTGCACGCAATTCTGCCTTCCACATCACCCTGTTGCAACAAGTTTGACAAGCTAATTAGGTGCGTGTGTGTGTGCAGAGAAAGCATTTCTTTTGGTTTTGCACTCAAACCCATGAAAAACAGCTCCTGAACTTCAGACCTACACATCTCCCACGGCGCTGGTGGGGGAAACCAGGGGGCCGCATCCTTCCCCTGCCCCCTGGAGGGGCGCTGGCCGTGGTGGTACCCAAAGCCCCCTCCCCGGGCGAGTCGGGGGGCTGGCATCGGGCGGTGTCAGAGCCTCCCCGCGTGCGCCAGCTGATTAGAAAGCAGAAGAATGGCAAGAGAAAATGAAAATGGGAAGGAGCTTGACAGCCCATGGAGAGGTATTTCAGCTGCAATACAAAACATTTGGTGGTAATTATAGAATAACCTTCATTTAAATGCAAATAAGCCTGTAATTAAGATAAGGGCTCTGTCATTTGCCAGTATTCCTCCTTCACTCCCTTGCCTGCCATGGGTTTTGAGATGTTCCCCATCTCGCTGCGGAGCTGCCTGGTTGCCCGAGGGCTCCCGTGGCAAGGGGTGGGGGTGTGTGGGTGTCACCGAGGTGCAGATCTTCCCCCTGAGCCGTGCCGTCGTCTGCACCGGGCGCGTGATGCTCAGCAGAGGCTGCAGGTGCAGAGCTCCTGTGCCTTGTCTGGGGAGAGCCTGGAGCTGAGCTGGGAGTCCACGTTCCAGAACTGGCCACGGTGGTGGCCGCTTCCCACTGCAAAGCTGCTTGCACCTCACCTTTGCGTAGAGAACTTCGGGCTTTGCTTGCTTCTGGGGCTTTGCTAGGAGGAAAAGATGCTACCAAGATGCTAGGAACTTGATAAAGATGTATTGGTAGGTTGAGTTGGAGTGAATTGCACGTGTACTTCCAGATACCGTGCAATAATCATATTTTGGCACTCTGTCCTGGAAGCATCAGTGTCACCAGCACCGAAAAACCTGCGGGTGACAACTTACACTGATTTTTCCCAGCAGTTCATGGGGAGGCAGCTTCCTGCAGGTGCTTGCTGGGAGCCCTTGGGTGCTGCAGCTTGCAGCGGGGCTCCCTGCTGCCCCGCTCCCCTGGGGATGGGCACCAGAGCGTGGCGAAGCTCTGGGAACAGCCATCGCTGGAAAGGTTAGCCAGCAACCTTTGCTTAAACTGTCTCAATCTGTATGAAATGTTATCTCTCCGCCTGACTAAAGATATGTGAGCCGAGGGAGCGGAGATGCTCCCAGATTGTATTTATCTAGCCCTTTGAAAGGGCGTTTGAGAAATTAACTCGGCAGCTTAGGAGAACTTTAATGTTTCGATAAGTGGCTGGAGCTGCGTCTCCGCTTGACACCCGCCATGGAGCATCTCCATCCCGCTTCGGAGGGGGCAAACTCCCCCTGCTGCCACGTGAAAGCTGCCAGCCCCCTGGTGCTGCGGGTGCCCCTTCTTCCTGGGCTCTTCCCCCCCAAAATCCTGCTGGGAACCAGCCCTTCTCTGGATCCATCCCGCACAGCTGGGAGCGGGTGATGCTCGGGCTGAGCCGCCTTTCCCAAGGCCATCTGCATTGCAGATACCCACGGAAATGCTGCCTGGCTTATTCATTTATTCCCTTTCTCTTCTCCTTCCTTTTCTGGAGACTTCTGCAGGTGGCAGAGGAGGAGGGAAGGGCTGGGTGGGCACACACCCCGTTTTGGTGGCAGTGGGGACGGGGTGCTGGCTCGGGGTGATGTCCTCGGGGGGGGATTTGGGAGCTGAGACTTGGCATCGGCCAAAATTTCAGTAGCTCCTGGGTGCAGAGGCTGTAAAAACAACCAGAAACAGCTGGCAGCTCTCCTCTGGACTTCTCCAGCAAGGCATCCAAGGGGAACACCAGGAGACCCGGTCACCACTAGGACGCAACGCTGAAAGGGCCGAGCTTCTTTCCAACGCCAGCTGAGCGAAGCAGGTGGGAGAGGCTGGAGCGTGGGCTTTCCCTGCTGGAGAGGACCAGAAAAGTTATTCCTGCTGGCCTGGATGATTTCTGTGCTCCCAGCAAGGTCCAGCCAGCCTCCAGCCGAAGGGAGACCACGGGGGAGTGCCAAGGTGCAATTAAACAGCAAGAAGTATCAGCGGGTCACTGGGCTGCTTAGGAAACTAGCCAGAGGAGGGGAAGGAAAAAAAAGGAAAGGGCAATTCACTGGTGAAAATGTTCTTGAATATACAAAGAATAGTCAACATACCTCTGCTTTTAATATTTGATACCTGCCTGTGAATAATTCACCTAAGTGTACAGCCAGCTCCCAGAAGACCTCTGAAGTGCTGCTGCGTGCACCGGGGGGAGCAGAGTGCAGGTTTGGGATGAAAGTGTTGTAATGGTGAAGGGGATGGAGGAGCCCTGGGAGGGGAGCATGGGGAAGAGCCCCCGCGCTGTTCCCGCTGCCCACGAGATGGCAGCCGGTGCCCACGCAGGCACCCGCACCCCAGCACCCGACGGGGGGAGAGAAATCTCACCTTGGCCCAAACCCGGTGTGCCGGGCTCCTTTAGGGCACCTGAGGTCACTCCTTGCAAGGGGAGGGTGGGAAGGGTCCTGCTCCTGCACCACTTCACATGGACCGGGGAGAAGGTGCCCAGAGAGGTCAGGAGTGCCCTGCCTCAGCTGGTTGGGGGTAGGATTTGTGCCAGGAACAAGACCAAGCTGGGAAAGGGTGAGCGTATCTGCAAGCTGCTGGCTCGCTGGGGGGACCCTCCCAGCACAGCACGGCCCCAGCATCGTCCCCTGATTCCCTGGGGGCTGCGGCTCAGGGCCGTTCCCTCCTGGATGTGGGCAGACAGACCTGCTGGTGCACGCTGGCGAGGAGCTTTTCCTGCGCAGGAGGGGAGCCCCGTGTCCCTGGGGAGGCATTGCCAGCGATGCCAGGGGGTTTCACCGTCGTTAGCTGTCTAATTGCGCTCCCAGGCTGAGCGCGGGTCTTGCCGTTGGGCTCCTGATGCTTTATTGATTACCGTCGCTTGTAACACTTCATTTTCTCCATTTCCTCCAAATCTAAGCGGCTGATTTATTTTTTCCTTCCCTCCTCGCTGCCCTTCTGAAGTCGCTTTAAGGGCTTAGCCGTGATTTCCTACGCGTTAAATCTCTATCGAAGGGGGAAAGCGGAGCCGTGGAAGGACCCGGCCTGGCACGCAGCAGGGATGCGGGATGCTCCGCGAGGGTCTCCCCTGGGGCAGGCGGGGGGAAGGTGGCTCTGCTTGCTTTCCCGGAGCTCACTGCTCCCTGGTAGTGCACGGGGAGCGACCCCATCCCTCCCTCACCCACACCACGGGCAGCGAAGGAGCCGCAGCACGGCAGAGGGCAGCAAGCCCCCGCTCAGCCAGCCCGTCCCGGTGCCCCCCCCGGAGCATTGCCCCCCTCGCTGCAATAGTTCATGTGCTACAAACAGGCCCAATTACAGTATTGATCTCCTACACGCTGGGAGCCGATGGTAGGTCCCTCCCCAGCTGGCTTGGTAAACAGAGCTCTCCATCAGCAGGCACTTCATGAATGTCACACAGCAACTTTCTCATCATCTCCCCACGGCCGGGGCGGGCGGCTCCCGGTAGGGAAGAGGCGAGCCATCTTGTGAAGAACAGCAAGAAACTGGCTCGCCTCTTCCCTTACCTCTGTGCGTTTTCCGCAGTCCTAAAATGGGATCTGTTTGGGAGAGAGGTGCAAACGGGGGGCCGCAAACTTGCAAGCGGTGCCCCAGTTGCGCTGAGCGTTGGTGACTTTTGTGGGGCTTCCCGTTTTGCACGGGTTGCTTCAGTGCACGTATTGTGTTGGTAACGAGGGAGTGCAGCCTGTCCTAAAGCTGGGAGAGCTGCTCTGGTTTAGGAGGAAACGTGCCCAGCTTTTCCCGTAGTGCAGTCAGCGTGCATCGCCTGGGCTGCCCGGAGGGATTGCGGTGTGAAGGAGCCATGGGCTGGATGGGGGAATCAGCTTTTCTTTTTTTTTTGCCTGCATCTTGTACCCCAAAATGAAAATGCTTTGCTCTGAGTGGGTTTCATCATCGTGAAACTTGTGTTTTTGGTGAGGAAAGGGGGGAACAGTTCAGGTTGGTTTGATTTGATGTGTGCCGGGCTTTATTGCTCTCGTGGTTAAGCTGAAATATTCCATGACTTGCAAAGCCCTGGCTAAAAGGCAGGTCCCTGAGGATGAGGGAGCTGAATATCCTTCCTGGAGTGCTGGATGTGCACCGTAGACATGACCTAACACGTGTGACATATGATGGGTGGATGAGACCTGCTTTTTTATTGCTCCTGGTGTACTGTATGGCAGACCTTTACTGGGCAGAAACCTCCTTCAGGGGAAGGTGTGAGTCACTTTCTCGCTTAACCCTTCTGGTTGTCCCATGCTGCTGATGAAATAGGTTTGTATTTGTGTTTATTTATTTATTTTTGCCTTAAGAGTTTACTTGTAGAGGCAGCTCTGCAGGAAATCTGCCTCCCTGCCCTGTCCCCGTGCAAGGGACACTGCAGAATGAACGGAGGCTTCAGAGGTGGCGCGCAAGCTCCAGCAAAGCCCACTGCACCACATTGGCTGCATATCATAGCCAACAAAAGTCACGTCTACTAAAAAAGAAGAGTACAGAGCCTTGTTTTCACCGACTCCAATTAGAAATATTGCGAGAGGGTCCAGAGGTATCCTCCCGTCCTCGGGGCGGGATGCAGGAGGAATGCAGAGCAGGGCTGCGCAGCCGCCGTGCCCGCTGGTGGGAGCGATCTTCTGCAATTCAATTCAGCCTGGTGTCCCTCAGCTGTTAATATCCATTATCAGAGTGTCTGCGCACAAGGTGACAAGGACAGACGGGGAAAGGGACAGGAAAGCCTTCTTCGTGGTTTCTGGGTGTGCTTTTGCATCTGCTGGATTAAGTGGTCCCCAGTTGGCTGCGCAGCCCCGCTGGAACAGGGCAGCTGCCTCTGGAAAGGGTTGGGTTGAATTTAGCATGACTCCTGGTATGTCCCTGGCTTAAATTTTTATTAAATGGCCGTGGGAAGACTGGTGCAGGAGGTGGCAGATGAAGGGCAGGCGTTGGGCGTTGACGTCTGCTTGGCGGTGAGGTCCTGCTCTCGCTCCTTTGGGGCAGGAGGGTGCTGGTGGTCCTGCTCGAGGCACGTCCTTCCCTGCTGGCCCCACAGTGCAGAAGACTGCTCTGGCGTTGTAGGTTCCTTGGGTAAGGTCAATAAGAACGAGCCAACGGGACGGCTATTTTGGTGGGGGGACTCACCAGCAAGGCCAGCACACGTGCCGGCTTGAATACCCTGCTTGTATTCTCCCAGCGTTTCAATTTGCAGCCAAATCGTGAGAGTTGGATGCCGAGAGAAATCCATAGTTGCCATAACAACCAACAAACTATAATTAGTCAAAGAGTTGAGAAGAGGGGTCCGAAGAACAAATGGAAAAAGGAGCTGCTCTTGGAGGGATGCTGATAGAGATCAGAAAGCCTGGTCGCGAGCCTGTTACAGGAGAAGTAATCTCTCCAGACGCCGCGCGGTCTTTAGGCCCCCAGTGGAGCTGTTTGAAGTCATATAAACTCTGGGTTTTCTGATGTTTTCGCTCGTGGAGGACACAGGAATTAGAATCGCCCCATGCGCCGAGGCCGTTGCCTTTGAGGCGTGGGATTGGGTTGTGCTGGTGGGGCTGGGCGGGCTGGCGGGGGGGTGCGGAGGCTTTTCTTGATCCAGAGAGGTGGGGAGGAGGATGTGAGGAGGCAACGGAGCTCGAGGAACCCGGCTGAGCTGCGGGAAGGAGTCCTTTACCTAGGCGGATAGGTGAGGAGCGATGTTTCGACACCGCTGAGCGGCCAAAAAGTACCTTCCTGTGATGTGGGAAGGGCAAACCTCACCGTTGTGCAAGCAGCAGAGCTTTATCGGTGTCGTTTCGAGCCTCTGGCTTTTTATGCGTGCCGAGGTGGCTTTAGCGAGGCGATTTCCCTCCCTGGTGGGCAGGGGAGGAAGGCACAGCCTGTCCGCAGCTGGGCACCCGGGGGTCAAGGCTGAATTTCCCGGAGAGCCGTGCTCGTACCCCCATCCTCGGCACCCCCGTGTGATGGGGAACCTCCTTCGCTGGCTGTCCCAGTGGTGTGCAGCTCTCGCTGAGAAGTGGCTGAGCATCCCGGCTCCCCTGGGGTGGAGGAGCAGAGGGCAGCCTCCCGGCGGCTCGTGCCTTGGGCTGACACAAAAATCGCCGCTCCTCCCCGGTGCTGCACCTCCGGGACTTGGCTTGCTATAGGAAATTGTTAGCAAAGCTGCAAGAAGCAGCAGCAGAAACAGCTCTGAGAGCAGTCCCGTGGCGATTTAGGTCAGGCTGAGCAGAAAAGTCCTCTCGCGGGCTCTGGGACAGCTCAGCTCCTGACCTTCAGCGTGGCCGGGTAGGAGCCGCTCTGCTGTTCGGGGCCCCAGTTCTGCCAGGTGAGCACCAGCAACAAACCCCCACGTGGCGTGGGGAGAGCCGATTAGTTCAGTCGGGACCCGGGGCGGTGCTGGCCGGGCTCTCTGCCCTCTTACCTGCCTCTGCAAGGCTCTGCAGTCCCGCTTGCAGGGGCAAGAGGCAGGCAGGCAGCAGCCACGTGGGAAAAAGTCATGCTAGCATGAAAAACTACCCCTGGAACACCTCACAGACAATATAGAACAAAAAAATATATTATAATATGTCTGGAATACAATAGAAGCAAAATCTCCTGGCAGCAAACATTCATGCACTTGACTGCCAAGAAAAAAGGACCTTACAGAAGATGAGACATGAAAGGGATCCCTGCACAAAAACTAAAAGTCGGAACACAATAGTATATATTTCAGGCGTATGAAAAGGAAGTGCGACAGTAATACTAAGGAGACAAGATACTCCAACAGAACCGGGAGCTGAGCAGAGAAGAAACTCAATCAGCAGTGACACAGGCTGCATGGAGAAGGCAGCTCTTTGAATGGATCACAGGCCTTTCTTTTTTTCTTATATATAAAAAAAAAAAAAGGCAAGCCTGCTTATTTATTATTTTTTTCCCCAGGAATTAATCTTTCTCCATTTTTCTCAGCTTGTACAGGAACAAGGGAGCACATGAATAATACATTGCCAAGACCAAAAAGATACAAGGGGCTGCGCGCACGGGAACTCGCGGCGTCGCTAACGAATACGACGCCGTGCGAGGGTTGTGCTGCTGCCTTCGGGCAGTAGCAAGGGGTGTGCAGGTGAAACGGGAGCCGGGACGGGATGAGGAGCAGCTGGGTGGGCTGCACGGGGGAGACCTGAGGATTTTGTGGATTACCTGGCACTTGAGAGGGGTGACACGTATGCAAGGCTTTCTGCCTAGCCTCAGAAACAATTCTGTGGGTGTGCGCGCACATATTTGAGAAAAGATGATTTTTATTTTTTTTTTTTTGTCCCACTTAAGTGGCTTGAGCTGGTGCTCCGAGGGCCAGGGCCTGTCACTGGGATGAAAGTGCAGGAGCTGGCAGCGCTGGGGTTCTCCCGGCCAAATGAGCGAGTGCCAAAGAGGTCCAAGAGCTGACTTTTTTACATGAAATATTCAAATGCAGTTGGAGGAGGCCTGGATTTTTTTTTTCTGTCCTTAAAGGCTTCAAGAGCTTAGAGGCAGAGACCAGGGCTTTCCAGCCGTTTGATGGCTCTATACGAGAGGCTAAATTCCTTTTTAATAGATTGTTCTCTCCATCCAAGATCAGAGAGCTCGCCTTTCCCCTGCACATCCCTGGCAAGGCCCCGCTGACTGCACTTCAAGCACGTACATCGCTTTTAATGATGTCCTGTAACAAGAAGCCTCCTGCGATCGCCCCGTTCAGATCTGGAGCCTCTGAAGGATGGCTCAGAAGATCCGGGTTGCAGTGCTGGAGCCCCTTGGGAAGAACCCGAAGCTCTGCTGGATGTGTCTGTGCTCTGGCAGCACCAGTTTCACAGCCGGCAGTTCCAGCCCCGGTGCCGTACCCGCGTGGATTTGCTTACCCGTGATTTTCCTGATTGAGCATCGTCTTGGAGCCCAGAAGAGGGCCGGGGAGGTCTTTGGTCTGCCAGTCTCATGGGCTGGCTGGCCTTCAGGAACTAAGCGCCCAGGTCAGGGTAGCCCTCGCTTATTATTGTTTTCATTTTCCGAGGAGTGAGCCTTCAAAAAGAAAACCCTGGCACCGTCTGAGCTGAAGTCGGCCCGCCTCCCTTGCGAGGGGATGCCCGGGGATGCAGCTGGAGGCAGCTCGTGCTGAAGATGAGTCTGCAGAAACGTGAGAGCCTGGCGAAGGCAAGAGCAGCTTGTGCAGGCATCCCGTCCCCAGGGACGTGCAGGGAAGGTCCCCGTCTCGCAGAGACGTCTGCCAGAGAGGAGCAGGGACAACCAGGGGCTCGGGAGGACAGGACCTTGTTGATGTGCCCGGCTGTTATTTTTGTTTACCTGTCCTAATGCTTTTTTACGGGGCTGCCGTAAAGAGCACTCATTAGACAGTGTTGATTTTCATTAATGTTGATGCACCAAAAGCTTAATCAATCTTCTGTGACCAACGACCCCGCTCCCGAGGGAGAGCAAAGCTGTTGAACAAATTAGCCGTGCAGATTGGAGGCAGAGCTCGCAGATGTGGCGGCCTGGGCACCACACCGGCTTCGTGCAAGGTGCCCAGGAAAAACAGCACCCAAAGAGCACCCACGCACCCTTCACACCTTGGCTGCAGCGTGCAGAGTTGTAAATGGGCTCGGCTGGACTGCCGGCGCGCTCTGCTCCCTTCCCGGCTGTGCTGCAAAGTCCCCGTGGGGTTGCCAAACCCTCCTTCCTCGGGGCCCTGCTGCCTTGCCCTTGGGGGTGAGCACAAAGCTGGCAGGGGGCTACGAGGGTAAAAACCATAGAAATTTAAGAGGGGTTGGCTCCGCAGCGAGAATTGGCTTTAAAAGAAAAAAAAAGAGCATCCCCTTCATCTTTGCTAGAGCACGCTGCTTGCGGCACGCGTGCTGGGCAAGGAGCATAAACACTTTGAGCGCTTTCCATGGAGCAGAGGGGACATCCACATGCTTGTGGCCTGAGCTGTACCCGGGGAGGCGATGAAATTCTGCTAACCACAGCCCGGAGACCTGACTCGGAGCCCTTGCTCCGCTCTGCAGCATCCCTCCTGGCCCCAGGTGATGGCACTGGGCTGCCAGGGCCGTGTGGGGTGCTCGGTCCTGCTCCTCGGGGCTTGCAGACCCCTGGGCAGCTGCCGGGGTGGTAATGACTTTGCTTCTCCCTCCTGGGCTGGATTTGAATGGCTGGTCTGGAGGTGAAAGGCCCCCGTTCCCATTACCGATCCAATTTCCTGGACTTTTACCGGGTAGATAGGAATTGCCAGAGCGGAACAGCCTGATGGGCCATTGAGCCCAGTGTCTCCTCTCTGACAGCAGCTACTGTTTGGCATGTAATTAAAAGCCTTTGTGTTATTTGACTTGTAATTTAATACCACCCTGCCACGTACATATCTCATTCAAGAAAGAATAGGCCCTGACGTTTGCAGAGATGGGAACAAGTCCCCTTGCGTGCTGCGTCCGCGGGGTTGGCCCTGCTCGTGCCATACATCACTGCGTGCACGCGGGCATTAACTGCACCCTGAGCGTGTGCTGTGTGAGGGTCGGCGTGTTAGCAGGATGCATCCCTCTGGCACGGGGGAAGGGTTTGTCTGGGGAGAGCTGAGTTTGCAGGGAGCAACGGCGTGGCTGTGGCTGGGGGAGCTGCTCCGTGATTTATTGGGTTCTCCTGCAAACGCTGAGATTAAGGAAAGTGCCTTAAATGGTCCTTAAAAGCTGGCTTCGGTCGAAGAGATGAGCCCGTACGATTACTCCCTGTCTGCTGCCACGCAGGCTTGCTGGAGCCCCTCTCCGCTGACATTGCCGCTTGACTTTGCGCTGGAGCAGATAAGCGGGGCGCTGAGCCCCATCCATCAGCTCTGCCCGAGGGCAGGGCGGGGGGCGGGCGGCAGGCACGCATCGAGCCGCGCGCGGCGGGGCCTGCTGGCAGGTGCGTGCCTGCTCCTATCACGCTGACGGAGGCTTGCATTGCTCTGCCTCGCAGCGACAACCACCCAGCAGATCGCAATCCGCTGCCTCCTTGTTCGGTGTGTCACGTCCCGGGTGGGAGTCTGGTTTTGACTCCGAATCGCTCAGATCGCTCCGGTTTTGATCAGAAGCAGCGAGAACCTCTGAAACTGGATCTTAGCATCTCTGAAAACCTCGTGCTGGCCACTTTGCAGGGGAAAGCTCGTTTCAGCGAGGGTTTGCAGCAGCACCAGGGCTTGCCAAACTCCCGCGCTCTCTCCAGGGTCCCTCTCCGTAGGGGGGCTGTACTTAAGACTGATTAATTTGCCCACCTGAGTGCTATTCCCTCTAATTGACTGAACCTACAAGAAAACAAACCCGTGCCGATCAATAGAGAAATAATTTTGCAAATTGTGGACATAAATCATCCCCGATCGGCGTGTGCTCACGTTGGTTAATGAATAAACCAAACAAAATCAATTTTCTTTATTAAAATGCAATTGTCCCATCTATTATTACTTTAGGCAGGCGACGCGAGGAGGAGGAGGGCGATGGTGGCTGCTCGTGTGCCGCAGGGCTGCAACGGGGAGCCGCCGGTGCTGCCGTGCTCCCGTCCTCTTGCATCGCACCAGCGGGTGCACCGTGCTCCGTGCGTGCCAGCCAGCCGAGCTCCGAGGGGTATTAATTAGTGTCATTACTGCGGTATTTCTATCTGCAAGCAGGAGATAAAGGCACCAGGTCCCGGCGCCCGTGTCGATGTTTTGTGTCGCTGCTGTTGTCACCGATCGCTCACGCTGTGGCCGCTCAGCCCCTGGGGTGGGAGCCGTGCCCCTGGTTTTGGGGGGCTCGTGCTCTCCGGATCTCCCTTCTTGGCCCCTTGTGCTTGTAGCTGCAACTGGCCAGCCAGGCAGCCGCTGCCTTGCTCTGTCCTTTGGCTTTTCCATCATCAAACCATGGTGATTTTCCCCCGTAAAGCACTTTTGGGTCCAGAGGGGCGCCGTGCTGTATCCAAACTGCTGCCCTACTCGTAGATGAAAAGCAGTTTGCGTTTGCCTCTGCAATAGGAGAAGGATCAGGGCTGCTTTGTGTCCTGATTTACAGCCTTTCTGGCCAGGAGAAGACTTGCTCTGGGTCGTTTGCCTCTTTCGATATGTGATAACTGCCTTCAAGAGCTGTGCGGGTGCCCGAAGAGTCTGCTCAGAGAGCCCCATCTTTTTATTGATTTTTTTGAATAGTACAAATGAACAAATAACAGTGCAACAATAAAAACGGGGGGATAAATAATCTCGTACTTGGCATGCTTGGCTGAGTGGGACTGCATGAAATGCAATGCGGACGGGCGCCCGGAGAAGGTCAGGTTTTTAAATCTAGACTGGAGCTAAGTAAAATATTGGCTAACTAACTGGATTCCAAAGCTCATAAAACGTTGATAGTGCTGAATGTCGTCTAGAATATATCTCCTCATCTTTTAGACAGGGAGCCAGTGCTTGCCTAGATCTTCCCTCCCCGGGGAGATGCTCCTCTGGCGCAGGAGGCGGCCAGGAGCAGGAGAAGGGAGCCTGTCAAGTGCCTTGTTTTCCTCCGTGTTGGCAGGGCAGAGTCGGAAAGGTTGCTGGGGTTAAGAGCAGCAGCAAAAGCTAAGCTATAAGCGGTGCTTCAAGTCGCCGTGCTTTGATTTCTTAAGCTGAGCCGCGGGCTGGGATCGCTGCGGAGGATGCTGGGGAAAGGCAGCGGGAGAGGAGCTCCAGGCGACAAGCGTGGCCGAGCCTTTCCCTGCCTGCGTCGGAGTCAGGAGGTGGGGATGTGTCCTCAATCCATAGCTGGGCCCCGAGGCATCGCAGGATGGCCCCTTGGTGTTACTGTCCTGGACTCATAAAGGGGAAACCAGGGTTTGTCTGGTGCTTGACGTGAGGAAGATGCTTCTCCTATGAAGACAGGCTGAGAGAGCTGGGGATGCTCAGCCTGGAGAAGAGAAGGCTCCGGGGAGACCTCATTGCGGCCTTTAAGTACTTAAAGGGGTCTTATAAAAGAGATGGAGAAGGGCTCTTTACTCGGGTAGATAATGATAGGACAAGGGGGAATGGTCTTAAACTAAAAGAGGATAGATTTAGACTAGACATTAGGAGGAAATTCTTCCCTGTAAGGGCGATGAGGCCCCGGCACAGGTTGCCCAGAGAAGCTGGGGATGCCCCATCCCTGGAGGCGCTCGAGGCCAGGCTGGATGGGGCTTTGGGCAGCCCGATCTGGTGGTGCCATCCCTGCCCGTGGTGCCATCCCCGACTGGGCTGCTCCCGCAGCGCAGCACGCAACAGTGCCTACCGCAAAGGGGAGCGGGGAAGACGAGTCGGGTAGTGTTCGCGTGGTGCTTTGAAACAGAAAGGCTTCTGAAGTCGGGATCTGGTTCTTTGCGTTGCTTCTCTCTCCTCTTTGTTCCCTTCAGGGCCCCGTAAGGAGCGCGGCTCGGTGGTGCGCCGGTGTCAAGGTCTGCTGGCCTCTTGCTCCCCGGGGGAATTACGTCCTCCCTCGGCGGCTCCACTTCAAGGCAGCGCCTTCAATTGGTATTCCTGGTGCGGCGTTTGCTCTTGAACATAGCGCATTTTTATTCAAATGATGGTATTGATCGTCGAAGATGTAAGGGGGAAAATAAATGAAAACAAATAAACAGAGAAGATTTGTGCTGAACTCCTTCAAGGGCTGGTCCTGAAAGTCAAGGAACCACCCGCGCCCCGTGCAGAGCAGGGCGATGGAGCTGCTGTCTCCTTGATTAGCGCGCGTTTGGGAGGTGTGTATGGCAACAGGAGGGATCTGCCAGTAAGTTAAGGGCCAGGACAGGCTCTTGCTTGTAAATACTGCTCACAGATGTGCGTGGCCTGCCCTGCTTACCGAAATATCCCGTGCCTGCTCACAGGGCGCTCTCCTCCGCGCGCTCCTTGGCTGGCTTTGGTCAGGCTTTCAACCTGCAACAGCCCCGAAGGATTTAGGCTTGTGCTTTGGGTCTTCTGTCACTTAGGGCTTTTGCCAGCCACTTCTTTCCTGTGTCTGATGCCAGGAATGCGCTCGTTAGTTTGAAGGATGAGAGGCATCGTAAGCAGCTTGTACCGCTGATGAAGGCCCCTTCAGCACCGGGCAGAGCTGCAGCTTTGTTACCAAGAGCAGACATTTCCCTGGTAGTTGTTGCTCCTCTGAGAGTTTTGCAGTGGGGTGAGACTCATGTTTTTGCTAGAAATATTTCCAGGCCTTGTCATTGATATGAAGGCCAGCAGCACTGACTGAAACAATTAGGACTATATATATATATTTTTTTTTAACCTGTTGCATTGGGGGGGGGGGTTAAAGGTGAGTTGTTCAGCAATGCTGTATTTTTGCACCCAAATAATAGAGTTTAATTTCTCATTCCTATCAGACTAAATGCTTTTACGTTAAAGGCAGCCAAGGAAACCAAAGTGAAAGCTTGGCTCTAAAGCACCCCCGGCCTTTAAGGATGCCCTTTCCACGCTGGCTGCAGGGAGGTTGCAGGGCTGCGGGGATGGAGCAGCACAGCCAGCGAGGAGCAAACGCCCGAGCTCATGCTGCAGTCCTTCATCTGTCCCTGATCCCTGTCCCCTGTGGCCCTGGTGCCCGTGGCTGGCTCTGCGCGGCTCCCACCAGGGCTTGCGCGGCAGCGGGCGAGTGATGGAGTGTGCCGGGGAGCCGGCCGGTTCCAGCTGACAAGATAATGAACTGCCAAATAAAGCACGGGAGAAAGGGAAATCCATGATAAATCCACCTCTCATGCACCGCGGAGGAGACGGATAAACTCCCTCTCCCCTCCTGACAGCGGGATTTTTCTCTCCCGAGCCCGCTTCAGGAGGCGCGGCAAAGAGGCCGCCCTCCTATGGCACGGATGGACAGACAGACGGACACGGGGGTGCGTGCCATCACCATGTCCCTCCCTGTGGGGCCGTGTCCCTCTCTGTTGCTGCTACGGGAAGGTCAAGCCCCTGTGCTCAGCAGGTGGCGATTCATTTTGGGGGACGTCAGGCTCCTGTTTTCCTCCTCATGGTTGGAGGGGTCCTGCCCCTCTCCCCTCGCTGCTTCCCCAGCCAGGTGCAGCTCTAACCCGAGCCCTCAAATCCCGGCCCTGCCGCCTCCAATTCTTCCGTCGCCCTCTCTGTGGGACCTGGCACAGCCTGATTTTTTTTTTCTGAAGTCAGTGAAATGCATGAATTGGTGATTTCCCAACTTCAGCAGCTGAAGGCAGGCGTGTGCTGCTCCCACCCTAATTGCCGGGGGGAGAAAAAAAAAAAACAACAAAAAACACATCAAGGAGGGTCGGCAGAGAGGCACATCAGCGCAGCAATCGGGGACGGATGGACGGGGTATTTCAGGTGAGGGCTGCTCACTGAGGCTGTGCATTAGCGGAGCTGCAGGAGGAGCAGGGCAGGAGCTGAGGTGCATCAGAAAACCACTTTAGCGCGTGGGCCATGGACTGGAATAACGAGGGTGGCGGGGGTCAGCACTGGGTGCCCAGGACAGATTTGGGGTGTGCTGCGTGCCGGCTCCGTGCCCGCTCACCGGCTCTCAGCTCCCCCCGGCTTTGCCCAGCGGCTCGGAAGAGGTCAGCCACTTATTTTCAGTGTGCTTGCTCTCCCAACTCCTTTCAGTGTCTGATTAATAAATCATGAAGTTTGCCCAAGCCTCCCTCTGTCCCCACCCAAATACAAACATTCCCCGTCACCACCACCTTGCAACCAGCAAAGCTGCTCCCTCTGACAATCAATTACCCTCCGGAGATGAAATTATTGTTTAATGGCTTTTGGAACAGGCTCCTGCTCTGACATTCATCACAATCAATAATGCATCAGCGGGGACAAAAGAAATTACCTGCCTCCTGCTAAGTGAAAGAGTCCATTTGTATTCTGCGCAGCCCCTTCGCGCCCGCTGAGCCGAGGGTGGCTGCTGAGCAGGGGAGCTCGGGCAAAGTTTGCTCAAACTTTGCTGTTGGTGCTCTCGTTAGCAAGATTGGGTGTGAAAGCCCCAGGATGAGGGATATCAAAGGGGGTGAGGGTGCAGTTTGGGCTGCTTGGGGGCTGGAAAAGGAGCGGGGACCATGGTGGGGGATTTGGGGAGGCTGTGGGTGTCCCCGAGCATGTGGCAGCGATGCTAAGCCTGGTGTGGGTTTCTTTCCAGCATCCTCTCGTGCAGCGCTGCTTCTCACCGTCCTTATCTCAGACAAGAAGCAGCTTTGGGCTTCCTTCAAAGCGAGGAGGGCACAACGTCCTCCCAGAGTCGGCTCCGATCTGCCCGGCGCATCTCCCGAGATGCGGTGTGATATCAGCGTGTCCCTCCTGCGGGATCGGCGGGGTCGATGCAGCTGCAATGCGAGCAGCGTGCCGCTTAACGCAGCTGCAGCCAGGCTGCCGGGTGCCTCGAGGTCCTTGCGGGGCACCACCAGCCCCAGCACAGGTTGGGGTGGCGTTAGGGAGCAGTGCTGCGTCCCAGCGCTCCCAGTTGAACCAGTTCTTCTCATTGCAGCAGGCTGCAGCAAAAGTTCTGCTTTGTCTGTCAATAATTCTCAGGGGAAAAAAAGCCCAAATACTCTAGAGACAGAGGTGGGGCCCCTGCTGCTGTCCTAAACGTAACCTGTACGGTGCCGGGTCTCCAGCAGCACCCACCCCCTGTGCACGCAGCCAGAGCTGGGTCCCTGTCCCGTGTCTTGTGTGATCTCTCGGTGATTGGGGAGCTTTATTTTTTAAGTGGCTGTCCCAATTAGTGGTGAAGTGGGGAGCCTCATCAGCTCAGCGCCCTTGTTAGTCACTTGATTGCTATTGTTTGTCTGTTCTGTGCCCTAAATATAACTGGGAGCCCAGCCCAAGGCTGGTGGGATCAGGTGGGACCAGCCGTGCTGCGGTCCCCATTCCTGCCATGCTCTGGGAAAGGCAAGCCCCTGCTTTTGGACTCAGCACCAAAAGTAAGTAAAAATAACTAAAATTCCCCAATTATTTCCTTTATTGCTTGAAAAGAAGCCTGCATTTGATAGGGAGTGCATCTCCACCAAGACTTTGGGAAGTTGGCACCCTCCAGGGCTTCCCAGGACAGGGTTTGTGCCCCAGTGGGAGTCAGCATGTGAACAAGAGAACTTATTTCTTATTTTCCACAATCCGGCGCTTGTGTTGGCTCCTTGGGGGGCTCTTTGCTGCTTGTTTGGGCACAGAGGCACCTTCTCTTGCATCGAGGGGATAAGCACTGCAGGGCATCGTGTGCCACATCAGCGCTGCTTGAGCATCGCTGCGCTCCTGCAGGGGAAGGGCTGCACAGCACATTGGGCTGGAGAGGAACTTTCCTGTGACATTGGCTCCCCAAATCAGCTCCTTGCTGGTTGAGCAAAGGGGTTCGCCCCTGTTTAGCTCCGAATGCATCGCCGTGAGAGGTGGCTCATGGTTTGGGGGGCGACTGGCTCTTGCTTTGCGGCTCCGGGCGGCGGCACAGTGACGTGGAGCAGGCAAACGCGGAGGCTGGAGAAGGGGAGAGGAGGCACCGAGGGAGGGAAACGGCATTCGCACCAGCGCCGTGTTTAGCTGTAATCTAACATGACTTTCCCCTTTGTTGGCAAAGGGGCGCACACGATGTTAACATTCATTATCATGTCATATTCGATTGACTGCCAGAACGCATTACGCTTCCCCCTGTAACGCTGACAAAACCCATTCGCTCGCTGCGCTGAGGTCCGCGCCTCCCGATGGCCGCGGCACGCCGGGGAGGTGGGAGGCCATCGATACCAACGCGATGAGTGCCGCTGGGGCTGTCCCCGCTGCTGCTCGGGGGGAGCAGGGCCGGGAGGCGGCTGCGCAGGGTGGCCGGGCTGCGAAAATAATAATGGTGATAACCGAGTGTAAGCGGGGCGCGTCGGGAGAGGGAATCAGGAGGGTGAAATCCCGAGGGTCAGCGCTCAGGCATTTGGTGCCCAGGGGTGAAATGGTGCTGCAGTGCTCAAGGAGACCCTGTGTTTGGGGAGCAAATCCTTCTCAGGGCATTGCTCTCAGCCCCTCTGCCCAGAGAGGGAAAAACAAGCCTTGCAAAGAGAGGAAGAAGCCCATTAATACGCACTAGGGAGCAAATTTATTTATTTTTTCCTCCTCTAGTCATATTTAAACCTGGCAAGGGGTAGCAGATCCCTGTGGATCGCTGCACAGATGTTAAGGCTGGCTGTTCCCCAAGCACATGAGCTCCCAATGGCATGCAAGCACCTGGTAGCTCCTGCCCCTTGCCTGCCCAACGCTTCTCCCACCACGTTTCTATAGCACCTGCAGATACGAGTCTGGTCCCCAAGCAATCCATGCAACAGCTGGGGAGCCCAAAACTCCCAAACCTGCTCCGGTGCCCCCCCAGTGCAGCCCGGTGAGATCGGCACCTTCACTCTTGTTTTCTCCCTAGCTGAGGTTTCTGCAACTTGACAAACTTCGCCCAAACTCCCTATTGATTGACCTGGTGATTAAGCTGTTGAAGCACTGCTGCCGTTTTTGTGGTGTCTGACTGTCATTTTTCCCCCAGATCTTAAAAGGATTTTTAACTGTCAGCTATATACAGCATACTTGCTCCTAATAATCAATATTGATTTTCTTGTAATATCGTCTATCTAGATGCCATGCCTTATTTGTTGTGAGATTAGAATCTCGATAAGCTTGTAGAATAAATCACATATTTTTCTCGTGTGTGAATGTGCGCATATGCAGAAATATCTTGTTAAGATCATTATCTTGATCTGCTGGCAAAAAAAAAAAAAGAGAATTGTGCCTTGCAGCTGCAAAAAAACAGCCGAGCTCTGGCAGCTTTGCTCTTGCTTTAAGGTCGTGAACGTGGGGAGAGAGAAGCCCTGGCCCTGGGGTGCTGCTGTCCGTGGACAGGGAGCAGGTCAGGGATGCGAGTCCTGCCTGCTGCTTTGCAGAATGGTTGTCTGACATGGAAGCCTGCTGGAAATTAGCATTTCTAAGTGCCTTTTTTTTTTTGCAGTGGGCACTGGCGTGTGGTTAGAAACCATGAAACTGGGTCTACTGGTCACATTTAATCCTGCAGTGCCTTGGGGCCAGCCAGGAATTAAGCTGTTCTGCTCAGCAATGCATGCAAGGCAGTTACACTGCCCTAAATGTGGGCCTTGTATGTTCTGCGTGGCATTACCTGCACAAGCAATAAATGCTCTTCCTCGGTTGTTTTGTCTTCAGGGATCTTAAAGCTTATCGGCGCGCGTGGCCAGAGCATCCTGCTGGGAGGATTTCACTGGAGACGAGGCGCTGGTGCCTGAGCAGGAGAAGATTTTCTGTAAGGACCAGCAGCAGAGAGAATATTAAAACAAAAGTTGATTGAATGTAACTGAAAATGCGCCTAAGAAAATAGAAGGGTTTGCCCAAACTGTTGGGAGAAAAAAGTCGATTTTCCCATTTTTGACAGAGGACTGCCAGATAAGATGTTTCAAATCGGCTTATTGAATTACAAAAATGCCGACATTTCCAAGCAGAACGCTCTGCTTTGAAGTGAAATGCTGAGATTTTTCATTCTGACATTTCCCAATTGATATTTTTTGGTAACTTTCTGCACACCTGGTAAAAGGGAGATGGGGGGAAAAATGAAAGACTTGAAAGTAACTGAATTGCTGAA
Organism: Anser cygnoides; assembly: GCF_040182565.1. NCBI lineage: Eukaryota > Metazoa > Chordata > Aves > Anseriformes > Anatidae > Anser > Anser cygnoides. The sequence continues at coordinate 7,423,335 of NC_089893.1, read as the reverse complement.
TGGGTAAAAAAATAATGCTGTTCTCTAGATAATTCTCATTAAAGCCAAGCCATTTGGTTTCTGCTTCACCTCCCCATTCCTGTTCATTGTTGTGACCCAAAGCCTGAGTTTTTCTACCCACCAGCCTGATTAGATTTTTTTTTTTAGATTTTAAATTATTTTTTAGATTTTGCATCAAGTGTGGCAAAGGTCCCACTGAGTTCTGTGTCTCTGAGCCATTGCAGGGGCTTGTTTGGAATATGAAGACTTTCTCCTCTTCCTTTTCCTTTCCAAAATTCCTCTTTATTGAAATGAACTTCCAAGGGGTAAAAAATCTCCTCTGCTTTGTGATACCTTCCTATTCTTTTGTGTTTGGTATAAAATTGTTTTCTCCTCCTGGCTTTTGCTGTGAAGGGGATTGCTTGGAGGAAACTTGATAAATATTCTCAATTCCAAATAAATATTCTCAATTCTCAATTCCACACAATTCAATTTGGAGTTAAGCAGGATAATAAACTAGTTGCTGCTCTCGCCAGAAACAGAAGACACAGATGAGCCAGAGTTGAATTGCTTTGGTTCATTTTGGGCTTTTCTGTTTCCCTGGCATTCGTCTAGGAAAGGAGGGAAAGGACTGGGAAGTATTTTGGGGAGAAAAACAGTTTTTGAGAGGTATCTCTGATTCCTCCCAGTGGTGTATTTGTGTGTTGGCTTCAAAACCTGCTCTGGCAGAGGATAAGCAGCAGTTTCCCAGGTGGTACCTGCGGTTTGGACTCGGTTTTTCCCTGGTTCTTGCTCCTCTTCACCCCCTCGAATTCCCCCAGTGCAAGGGTGCGGGTCACCAGCCGTGGGACAGGATTTGTGCCGCCCCTTCCAGCAGCAGGGATACGAGTGGGTGCTATCTGCAGCAACCCAGGGAGAGGGATGTGTGCAGAGAGAAGGCTGGAGGGCTGCAATATGCACCAAAAGTCTTAAAAAAAATAAAAAGAAAATTAAAAAAACAGAAGAGTAAGAATAAATAAAACTAAGGAGAGGAGAAGAAAAATTAAACATCAAAAGAAGTGAAAAGGCAGCAAAAGACAAAGTGAAGTTCTGCTTCTCAAGCGTCTTTTGTGGCTCTTTCTGCACATCCCATTTGAATTTCCTCTCTGTTTGGGGGCTGGAGAAGGGGGGCAGAAAGCTGCGGCTGAGCGAGGCTGAGCCAAGGATGCTTGGTATGGTAATAACCCCTCCTGAGAGTCCCCGAGCGCCGCGCACATGAAAGCCCTGCCCCTGGCACTGCTGATTATACAGCCTCTAATTGTCTCCCATGCCTGCTCACAACATAAATACTGGAGAAGAGAGAAACCTAGATACTGTTTGCTGAGCTGGCCAAGCCAGACGAGTTCCTAAGAGAAGCCCCAGTTGTATTTGGGAAGGAGGAGTTGCGTGTCGGCGAGCTGAGCATCCTTTCTGCCTGGGACAGGGGGGTGGCTGCGCCCTGGGCCGCCGCTGGGGATGCCGGCGATGTTCCCGGTGCCTGCGGGCTGCGGGCACGTCTTTGGGTTAGTTTTGGGTAAAGCTTCATCTTAGCTGCATGTGCTCAATAAAGCTTTTAGTTCAATACCTCTTAGTGCTAAGCCTCAGTGTATTAACTCAAGACTTCCCCCGATCGGGGCATAAACATAACATGAGCTCTTACTGCCAAGAAAACATCTGATGCTTGCCTCAACGTAAGCTCAGAGAGCTTTTCCTCCTCCGGTGTGTTGTGCCAGACAGCTGGAGCTGCCCATTTGCTCCGGGTTGGACACGGGGACTCTTACGGTCCCGCTGGGGTGGCACGGCCAGGGGTGATGGGAGCAGGACAGAGGATGGGAGCAGCCCGTGTTGTCCTCCTTCCCCCTCGGGTCCCTTTTTGAACACCCAGCCGGCCGCTCAGCTCGGCATGACAAATATTTCAGCAAGCATTGCTCTCGCATTGTGTGCACTCGCGAAGGAGCAATTTATCAGAGCGATTTTTATCCTCATTAAGGCAAATTAAAGCCCACAAAGCTGGCAACAGAGGGGGAGAGGGGAAAAAAAAAAAGATCGGCGTTCATGAAATATTTATTAAAAACAGCCATTGTAATAAATATTTGAAACCCGGTTATTAACATTAAATCATATCAATGTCAAGTGCGCGTTGCGCATCGACTCTTCTGCTAATTGGGTGCAGGGGTCGGCAGACCCGGCGTGCTGCGGGGCCGCCGCGGCCGTGTCCGACCGATCGCGGCGCTTTGCTGCTGGAGGGCGAGGGCAAAGCCGAAAACGCCGTGGGAAATGGAAACAAATGGAAACAAATCCCGTTTGTTTGGGGGAGCGAGGCCCAAGGCTTGCCGCAAGGTGTCCCGATTGTAACCCCGATGCCTCCGCGCAGGGCGGCGGGGAGCGGCGGTGATTTTGCTTTCCGGTGCGGTTTAGCATCAGCATTCCCCAGCAGGGCGAGGTAATTATCCCAAGGAGGTGTAAAACAAGGGCTGGCACTATAAACCAATGTCTCCGTGTGAAGCAAAACAAGGGAATAAATCTCCAAAGCGGGACAGTAACACGGGCAGTGAAATCAGTATTGATTATTAGAAGAGGGGGCGGTAAAACTCGCGGCGAGCCCAAAGCAGGCGCACCCTGGGTAGCTGCAATTTAGGCGGTAAGGGATGCAGGCAGGATGAGGGCTTTTCCCAAGGGATGTTCATACAGTTTATCTTTTCTTTGGGATCTGGGATTTAAAGGCGAGCTTTGGGGTATTTTTCCATCAGCAACTGGCCTCCATCCTGCCTCCCCGCCTTCTCCCCATCTGCCTATGTCCCAGCTCTTGAGGATGATGAGGTGGAGGAAGGGGCTGCCCCTGCTCTGGAGGGTTGTGGTGCAGGGGGATGTCCCAGCACCGATCCTTGAGTGAGGCTTTTTTTTTTTTTTTTTTTTTCCCCTGCAGAGGGGAAACCCCAATAGTTTGGGCAATTTGTGTGGTTTTTCGCCAAGCTGTTGATGTCTGACAAAGAATAGCAATAAAAAAATCCATTGTCTAAGTGTCAATTAGCAACAGCGGCAGCCTTTTTGTGGTTCTGCTGACCTTCTGTTTGAAACATCCTTTACTGCCTTTTAGGCTTTCTAATAAATATAAGCTTGACATGGAAGCAAAACACTTTGTTAAATCCCAAACGCCGTTTCCCTCTTCTTCCCCAAACCACTCGCCAGCCCTGAATACTTTAGTTGCAGGGCTCTAATCGCAGCCTCCCAGGAGGGCAATGATGAGCAGAGGATTATTAGCTTCATGGCTATATTTACCAGCCCTCCGGATAGGTGCCAAGTCCGAGGGAGGTTTTGCAAAGGAGGTCTGCAAGGATTTCCCTGCAAAATGGCACTTTGTGCAGCCCTGCCTGTGGTTGCTGCTGGCTCTGGCTGCCTGCAGCGGGTGGGAGGGCTGCAGGGGCGGCTTCTCCCCTTCTTTAGGGACATTGGTTGTAGGGGGACGGTCGGACCAGGTGATCTTGGAGGCCTTTTCCAATCTCAGTGATTCCCTGTGTGCGTGGACACGAGCTGGCTCTGTCTCATCCCCGCTCCTGCTGCCCAGTCCCCTTGCAAAAGGCATTTTGTCAGTGCCGCTTGCCAGCCCTCCAATCTGAGCGGTTGTGGGTACTTTTTTTTTTTATATATATGTATATATTTATTATTTGAAACGAACAAATAAATAAATGGTAATTTAGTTGTGGACCCAACCCAGCCGCCCATAAAAGCTGATGTAAACCAGATTTACGGCACCGTGCTGAGATGCTTTTATGTGAAACAGAGCTTCGGAGGGGAAGCCATCTATCAGGCAAGAAGCTGGAGTGGATGAGATTTAGAAGGCAGCCTCCTTTTGTTCCCTAATGGGTTGGACACTTCGATGTGAAAGGCGGGGAGGAGGGAAGGGGGAAATCACGAGGCGTTAGGGATGACATCCGTAGTGGCGACGCCACACACCTATGTCGGTAATAGGCTTTAAACGTTTAAGAAGGCGAATCCTCTTATTTCCCGTGTTTATTTCCTACGTTGCTGTAAATTTATCAGCCGGGGTTGGCTCCACTGAAAGCCGCGAGGAACCCGATGTGAAATGAGAGCACCAGGGTCCTCGTTAGCGCGGGGAACCGCTAATTTCCCGGGCTGCACATCTCCCGTACCGCCTTGTGCTAATCTGAGTTTGCTTTATCAACTCGTGACCGTGCTCGCTGCCCGGCAGCCCCCGAGGGCACTTCTCTGCTCCACATCCCCTGCGAGAGGCACGGGGTGCGAGTCTGGGATACTGCCGTCTGCCCGTGCTGGCTTTTTTGGGGGGGATAACCCCATTTTCCTAAAAACCTGCTTTCCCTGGGAGCACGCTGATGGAACCAAGCCTGAATGCCAGGCTGAGGCTGGCTCCTGCCCCCACCCAAAGCGGCTGCAATCTTCTCCGTGCACGCAGAAGTGAGTTGCAGTTCCGCGTGGGCTTGCTGCGGGTTTTTTCCTCCGGAAGAGCGCAGGCCGGTGATTCCGGTCCGCCAGTGCTCTGCCACAGGAGGAGAAGGAGAAAAAATAAAACCCCTTCGCTTTAGTCTTTGTGAAGGGAAGCGCAGGTGAGGGAACAAAGAGACGGGGAAGCAGAGGAAGAAAGGGTGGGCGAGAGGGAGCCGAAGGAAGTTGGCGCGCAGAGAGATCAGACGGGAGAGACTCCTCTCAGGGGCATGGGGAGGCGAGGAGGACACGGGGCTGGGGAGCGCCGAGCCGGCTGTGCTTTGATGCCAGAGCTCCCAGAAATGCTCGTTTCAGAGGAGCTGGGTGCTGTCGACGTGGGGGTCCCCTCCCTGCCAGGGAAACACCGTGCTCGGGTCCAGCCTGGCTCCCTTGTCCTGTGTTCATCGTGCACGTGTCCCCTCGTGGTCGTGGCGTGTCCCCTGCTGGGTGGCACGGGGACACCCTGGGGCTGCTTCTCTCTCGTGCTCTGCTACGGCCAGAGGGTCAGGGGAAAAAAGAAGCAGGAAAATGGGGGCCTGGGAGGACAGAATTTGGGGCTCTGCGGCTGTTGCCGATGGGGTTTCGTGCTTCTCCTGGCAGCGATACGCTGTGAACATCTCGCTTTGCTGTAGCCCTTGGGATGGTCCTAGCAGAGCATCGGCTGGGCGCCCTCCTTCTGTCACGCATTGAAGCAAAAGCAAAGCCTTGCTTAAATGCAGGAAGATGAGAAAACCAGTCTGACTATGCTCTTTTACGTCTAGGTCCTGGCTGGAAGGTGCTTGGGTGCTTCAGCGATGAGCACATTACGAGGGACTCCTGTAAGGGGAAGGTGCAGGGTTTGCCGGGAAAAAATGTGTTGTTCCCACCACGCAATATTAAAGTGATTCGGATTGACACAGATCAGCCCCCCCGAATGAGAAAATGGTTTCTGAAAAGTGCACCAACTTCTCTTTACACTAGGAATGACTCAGCAGTGCAGGTGCCTGGTTTCTCTGCGCTGGCTGACACATACAATGAGGAAACAGAAAGGCGGTGGGAATGCAAGGTTTTGGGGGGGTCAGAGGGCACTGCCTGCTGCCCGTCGGTTTCCCCTTTCCCTCCGTTTGGGTACAGGCCGTTGATCCCGATTCGTGCAGCCGGGAGGTGCCCGTTTTGGGATGTCTCTGGCTGGGCTCGGTGTCTGCGGCGCGGCTGCAATTCCCCATTCAGCTCAGGGGCCCGGGCTGGAGCAACGTCTGGCTGCACGTTCACAGGAGATGATTTCAGCCATCATTACAGCCACCCTGTACTGCACCGCCTAATAAAGACATCAATTTAGACCCCTTACAAGTGGCAATTACCTAATAAAATGCAGGAAGGACCTTCCAAGTTGGCAGTAAAATTAGCATTACCGGGTTTTAATTAATAGCCCAAGCCTGAATGTCTCTTCCATGCCCTACGCAAGAGGGATGGCTGCACGATGGCGCACGCAGGCGGGACGAGATCAGGCAAAAGGAGTCAATGAGCCCCGAAAGGGCTCCGTGCCTGGGAGACGGACGGGTGCTGCAGGGGACGTGTGGGATCCAGCTCGCGGTTACTGGAGCGAGCGGTGGGAATGCCGGGCTGTCTCTGCGGGCCGTTTGCTCCTCATGCTGCTTTCCAGCAGGCCAAGCAGGGCTTGTTGCACTGCCACTGGCATCGCTGCCCCGGCGCATGAGAAATTCGCGTGCGAGCACAGAAGCTCCTCGCAACTCAGCTGCTGGCTCGGGGCTGGAGCTTCCCTGCTGTCTTCCCCGGGTGCTCTTTGCAAACACTCGTCGGGAAAGCTTGCACAGCTCTGCCGCCACCCCTCCTCTCCCCTGGGGACGGCATCTTGCTCCCCTTGTCATTCCTGCAGATTTGTTCAATATTGTGCAGCTCCGGGCTGGGCGCGAGCGCGGCTCCCTCCCCGCTGAGCCCCAGCTCGGCATCGGCGTGGGCGAGCTGCGCCTCGCCGTGCGGCACGCACAGGCAGTATTTGATCCCGTGTAAAACGGGCTGCTACAAAGTCAGCCTGTCAAAAAGGAGAAGAAGAAGGAAAAAAAAAAAAAAGAGCTGAACAAATCTGAAATGGCAGGGTGACTTTATACCTAGCCAGCACTTTGCGTCGTGTAACTGCGGTATTTCTGATGCGCTACAAGGAGCCCGAGAGCTCGGCTGACTCAGGCTGTCAAACCCCAGTCCTCCCCATCCTTTTTGCTCGGTACCCGTCCCGTCTCCCTCTGCACACCCGTGGCGAGCTGCCTGGCAGGAGCAAGCGGCAGGGGGAGGCTGCCCTGATGGAGGGAAGGACCCCCCGGCGCGCTCCTCAGGAGGGTGGCTCCATCAGACGGAGCAATCGCGACGCTCCGGCAAGATTGCTTTTCTGGGGGCGGGGGGAGCGCAATCTGCCTGCAAATGTGCACGCTGGAGGAGGAAAATCAAAGCGGTGCGTTCAGCAGAGCCAATTTCCTCTCGGACCGGGAGGCGGCGGGGAGAGGGGAAGCGGCGGTTGGGATTGGTGCTTCCCGAGCTAATTGTGTTGACAAAATAATGAAAGTATTTGTATGCGCTTGGTCTTGTTGTATATCAACTCTAACAAATAGAAATCCACGGGATTTGTTTTTTTTTCTGATTTTGCCATTCTCAGGCAATTTGTGGCTGGGAGGTGGTGGGAAATCACTGCACCGGCGGGCCGGCAGGAGACTGCATCTCCCACCTCTTGCGCTCTGCCCAGGGATTAGCAGGAGGATGGAGGAGGGATGAGTTTCAGTCCTGGCTGTGCCACCGGCACCCCTCGTAGCCCTGTGAAAGTCACCCATGTGTGTTATCTCCCCTGATGCTCCCGAGTTTAGAGGGTGGCTCTCCCCTCGGCTTCCCCTGGCTATGGGGAATGGGGTGAGGGGGGTGCTGTGCCAAGAGGAGCCGCTGGCCGTGCTTCCTCACCCCGGCGCTGGGTCTCGAGCTGCTGGCGTTTGTGCAGTTTGGAGCAGAGGATGGATCCTGCGCCTCTTTGGGGCTGGTTTGGGGCTGCTCGTCGCTTGCAACGAGTTACCGGAGGGGGTCTGTGGGTCAGAGCCTTCCTCTTCTGCTCATTCGGCATTGCAGAGCCCCGAGCTGGGGTTTTGGGGTGCTTCTGGGGGATAAGCAACGGATGTGCTTTGGGAAAGCCTTGCAGCACCTTGAGCGAGGGGGTCCCTGCAAATCTCTCCTCTTTGGGGACGGAGAAGAGCTGAGTGACCTGTGTTGCGTCTCTCCAGGCACCTTTTGGGGCTGTTTTTGCAAAACCCTGGATCCGTCATCCTCTGCTGGCGCCGTGCAGGAGGCAGCCCTGTGTCTGCACTGCCCGTCCTGTGCTGCCAGCGGAGGGACCGCCAACTTCGGAGACAGTTACGGGAAGCCAGGGCCCCGTCATAAAGTGTCACTGATGTGGAAATACGGGATCAAATGAGTAGCAATTCGCGTGTCACTGCATGACAGAACAAAACCCTCTACCGAGGAATTAAAGCCATAAATATCCTACAGGGCCCCTTCCTGCTAACATGCTCCTGACATCTGGAGTGGCAGCCCACTGGAACCTATCTGCTGTCAAAGAGCTGTTGCAATTAAGTCGTGAATGCAGCGGGGAGAAGGGGGAAAACAATTTTTTAAATGACTTGGCAGGTGATGGAAAACCAAAATACCCTTTTCCATTAACGCTGGCAAATTTACCTTAAAAGGACTGGGTTAGAGACTAAGTGAGCTAATTGCTGGAGTCAGTCAGGCAGGTTTTGGTCTCCGTGGGGCTGGTGTGGGAGCAATGGAGGGTCCGTGGTTGGGTTCCCGCTTAGGTCCCCACCACTGCGATACTTAACACTTTCATTGTACCACTCCTAAATCACCCTTCTGGTCAAATTTGGCCGCGTTTTTCCCTCGCAGACTCTCTCCGCCATCCCGTCCCTCCTGTTTCAGATGTCTCAAGCGGGCATAGTAATGGCAGCATCCATCCGAAACTTTGCCGCCCTGCCGAGCACCTCGAGCACGTTCCTGTGCACCTGTGTGCGAGGCTGCCTGGCGCGTCCGTCTGTCCTGGCCACCGGCAAACGCTGCAGCGGCGGCGCCTGCAAAGCCTCATTTGAATTCAGCGCGGCTGCTCGGTGCCATCCTGCTCGCTCGCCTTTCGGTGCTCTTCGCCGAGGTGGTGCTGCTCCCGATGCAATTTGCATTTGTGGAGTTTACAGGAGGTGTCACCGAGCAGATATACTGGCAAGCTGCGTCTCGCAGAGAATTTATTTTGTCGAGGTTTCGCTCCCTCCTTTCCAATCTGGCTGGCTTGGTTTCGATTAAAGCATCTAGCTGCTCCGCTAGATTACCAGACACCGAGCCCAACGGCAGGCTTTGTGCTGGACTCGTTTGTTCCTCTTCCTTGCCCCCGCCGCTTGGCTCCTCTCCAAAGGTACAGCCGTTGCGAGACTGCCGCGTACACGTGCTCCCTGGAAATTTCTCTCACTGGCCATCTAAAAATCAGGAAGCAGAATTGATCCCCTATGCCTCAGACGGCCGAGCTGAGCTCAGAAATAACGAATTGCCGTTAATCAGAGGCCAAGAGGTTCGAAAGTGCTTCGGTGACTTTGCACGGTCCTTGTCACCTTGCTGAAGGTGCCCGCAAATGGAGCTGGGTTTCAGCAGAGTGCCCAGCGCTGTCTGAAGATTGGGCCTCTTTAAGGCACTAAAGAGGCTGTCTGAAAATTGCCAATCACTTTTGGCCACGGTTTCCTAAACATTAAATTATTCCACCGGCGGCTCAGTCCTGATCAAGCTGTTTTCCGTAATTTCCACCCCCCCTCCCTACAATTTGCACGAAGAGGGGGGGGGAAAAGACTCGAGCTGAATAACCCGTGGCGAGCAGGGGGGGCTGCTCTCGTGTCCTCTCCGTGGTGCTCCAGGAGGGAGGTTTTCTTCCCAGCCCCTTCACAGCAGCACGGGCTCTTGAGGGCTGCTCCTGCTCGTCTGGGTGAGCAAGGCTTGCCCAAACCCACGGCATCACTCGGAAAGCCAAGGAGGCTCCGTGTGGAGGTACGGCAGGAAAAAATGAGTTTGAGGAGCGGAGGTGGGTAGCCGGAGTGTGAGGGAGCATCCTCGGCGTTAGGAAGCCTCCTGCAGGGCGATGTCGGGGTTTCTGGCAGCCAAAATAAGCACAAAACCCCCCAATAAACAAGACCGTGGGGCCAGGCTCTGCATCTTCCTCAGGTCTCACCCTGCAGAGCCTGCACTTGAGGCTGCGCGGCCGTCCTGGTGTATTTTTCTGGGTAAATAACATTGAGTTTCTCGCTCGGAACAGCCGCGGAGCCCGGGCGGTAATTTCAGGGCAGCTTGCAGCGTCTAGGTGTTTAACTCTCCAATTTGGCCTGCAGCGGCACCGGGCAAATTGCTCGCAGCAACCAGTTTATTCACCCCCAAACGCAGTTTTGTGCTGACCGAAGCGGTCCGCTCGGCACGTGTTTTCAGCCAGGAAAAAAGAAATTAAAAAAAAAAAAAAAGAGGCAAATTGTTTCCAAATGGTGCATGTTTTCTATCAAGTCAGCTACACAGGATTTCTTTAAGGGACGGGGAAGGAAAAAAAAAGTCATCTGAAAGCAGTATACTTCATCTAGTTCAACCGTTCCGGTCATGTTTTCAGCACAAGAAACACACATTCATGTTTTTAATTGACCTGTTGTGCTGGTTGCTTGCTCTTTCAAGTTTTATTGTGAGGCCAAACATCCTCCACGTCTTCCCTGCCTGGGAAAATTGAGGGGAAAGCACTGAAATAGGAACCATCAGAACCCTTTAGAGTCATTTTGAATCAGAGCTGCACGATGCAGGGTACCTTGGCATCATCGTAAAGCTCTCAATGTGCCGTGGGGTTCAAGGAGAAGCTTAATCCTTCCTTTTAGCCCTAAAAAATTGAGGTCCATCCCCATTGCAGCTCTTCTCCAGCTATTTCTGGGCAAGACCCAGCCTGGATTCTCTCAAGGTCAGTGGTATTGACTGGTTCCCTTCCGCGGGAGCCAGCTGGGGCTAATGGTTTGGCTACTGGGAGCCGAAGGGCAGCCCCATCTCCCCCAGTCCCTCCCGGTCCCTATCACAAGCACTGCGCTGTTCAGGGAGTCAGGAGCTGGCAGCTCCCAAAGGAAAAAGGACCAGGAAATGCAGAAGCATCAAAGCCTCATACCAAAGGCTGTGAACCCACCCCCGAGGCATTGCTCTCCCTCCTGGGGCCATGCTTGGGGTCCCCAAAGCTCTCAATGGGACCTGGGGCCGTGGGGCTGTGCCTTGGGTGCTCAGGGATGCTCGCGGCTGCTCCTGGGGTTTTTTGGGTGTCCTATAGCAAATGGGGTCGCCGGGGAGGGGCGGCTGCACCGATGGGGTGTTTTGTTGGCAATCCGTAAAACACTGAGACAACAGCAATGATTAAAAAAGGAGAGCATCGTCGATGGTTTTGTCTTATTTAATGCTGACATCCTGAGGTCAAACTGTTCATCTCCAAGGAAAGCGCGGCACCATTAGTCAAACACAGAAATCTCTGGCTTTGTAGTTTTGCTGCATGATTTATAAGCCACAGGGGTAAAAAAAAAGGAAGTTTTTCTCTGAAAATACTAGGGAATATTTCGATCCTTTGGTTTCCTCGTTGTGCTCCCTTGCTCATTTTAACTTCGGTTTTATGACATCAAAGCGCTGGAGCTTGGCTCTCCTGGTACCGGTGTGCAGGGTTTGGCGTCCTGCAGCGGCTGGCTGCTCGCTCGTGCCCGTCGTACGGCTGTAATGCATCACGCAGGCACCATCCCGCATCCCTCTGGGTTTCTTTTAATGAGCACCTCCTGTTCGAAATGGATGCTAAGGAAGGAGTAATGGATCTAATGTCTGGCGTCACGTGGCCCAGAAATCCATCTCGAAGCCACCTGGCAGAGAGCGGGGTGAGCCGTGGTGCTCCGAGCACAGGCAGGGCAGGACGGGGACAGAGGATCACTTCTTCAGCCCCGAGTCCTTCCGTGATGCTAGGGGAAAGTCATTTTTTTTTTTTTCCCCTCCCTGTGATCACAAAACGGGTGTTTAAGGGAAGAAATGGCAATGGCTGCTCTCAGCCGGTCCTTGCAGTTGGGCTCGCAGACCAAATGGCACCGTGCGAGCAGCTGAGCAGGTCAAAAAGTAAAACTCCCTTTTGGTGAAGATTTCAGAGTCATGAGGGCTTTGTTTCATTTCGCATTTGCAACTCTAATGTATTCTTCCCCTGCACTCCCACCCACTCCTCACACTCCACCCCAGACTTTCTACTCACATGGCTATCAGTGTCACTTCTGAAACATGTCTTTCCTTGAAAATCCAGCTTTTCATCAATTAAACATTTTTGACAGCTTTTTTTTTTTTTCCCTGAAACAAATCCTCTTAAAAAATACTCTTTGCTTTCCTGCAAAGTTTCGCTGGTTTTACCTTAAAAGACTCCAGCAGCCCGACTGCGAGGATGATGCTGGCTCGGGCGCGAGGTGCTGGGGGCAGGAGGCTTCGTGCCGAGCTGTTCCCTTGGGTGCCCTGGGGCACAGCCCCATGGCCGGGGCTCGTCCCCGTGGCCAGCAGCTGAGTGCCACGTAGTGCTTGTGCAAGTCTCTGCGGGAGGGCTGGGCTGAAGGCGTGTGCTGGGTGTTTCCTTCATGCCCTGCATTGCTTTGGCGTCCCTGGGTATTTGCAGGCTGCTTTTCCTCCCCCCTCCCCTCGTCTCCTCCCTTCCTCCCCTAGAAGCCCCCCACGCAACAACCCGCCCCATCCTTTCCACTTTGCAAAACCCGAAACCAAACCCTCTCCCTGCTGCCGTGCCGGTGCATCTGGGCCGTGGGCTCATGACATTGCATCCTCTTGGCAAAAAGCAGACAAACCAGTGAAAGACGTGAAAATCAAACTCCTGGTGCTGACTCTGCCAGACCCCTTCACCTCAAAAGAGTATTCCGCATCTTCCCAAAATGCAGGGCAGTAGGTCCCAAGGGACCGTGCTCTTTTCCTCCTCTGAAAATACTTGCAGTCTTTCTCTCCCATCTGAATCGGATTTAATTTTCTTGCTATTGGCACTTCAAAGCCCTAATGAACAGCAGGTCCCGTCCCTTAGTGCCAGTCACACAGAATTGCTTTTGTGGGCATACAAATGCCTAACTGGTAAGACAGAACTGGCAGGACATGATGGCTCTGCAATGACTTGCAGACTTCTTTAATTAAGGTGAACACGTTTAGCTGGAAACAAAGCACAGTCCATGGAAGTTGCTAAGCATGTTGATTTAATTGACAATTACTGAATTTAAAGGAAGCGTTCGAGTGTAGCCAGCCCCCTGGTAAGACAAAGTCTTAGCCCACAGCCCTCCGAGGCAAGGACCAAGAAAACGAGGCAGGGCAGGATTAAATATCTTGCCCAGGGTCGTGCAGGAGGTGGTGCCAGGGCTGGGCACTGCCAGCTCTGCGTCCCAGCACCCTCAGCCTTCATTTTCTTTCTTAGTCACGGGTGCAGAATTCTAATTCTGCTCATTAGGGGCGCTTACATTTCCCTTTACTTCCGAACATCCGCGGCTGGGTTTGAAGGGACAGCGTGTGACGGGAGAGGCTGCAGGCAGCCAAACCCAGGCAGTCAGCGCCAGCCAAGGACCGGCGGAGCTCGGTGATGCTGCCCAGAAAGCAGCACTGGTGCTCCTCGTTCCAATACGGATGTTGTCGTTATGAAAAGGCAGAGGACTAATTTGTGAGATTTCTTGAGGTTTTCCCACAGAGCTCGCTCCAAGCTCCCGTTTCTCCCCTGGGGAGCAAACACTCCAGTAGGGAGCTTTTAGGGACCCCCCGAGCTGTTAGCTGAACCCTGTATGCACTGGGATCACTTCAATTACGGCTTTCTAGCAGCAAAGCGTGCGCCTTGCAGCCAAGCGTCCAAAATTCCTCCCTGAGCTTTAAAAACAAGAGAAACTCCTTCAACAGGTGCCCCTCGCTTCTTTTTTTCCTGGGTTTCTGGAGCCGCTTCGAAGCTCCTTGAAGGTACGGCGGAGCCGTGCCAAATAGGCACCCACGGCGGTGGCACGCTTGTGACCTTGAGTTCCAAGCAAGCACCGCAGAAATGTGGAGAAATCAATTAAATCCAGCGCTGGTTTAATTTGTTGTCTTGCGCCTCTGAGCAGCGGTGAGTCGTGGCACAGCTGGGCTTTTGCATTTTGAAGCTCCGCGTCCTGTATCCAGATGGAGTGGGAGGTGAAGACGGTAGCGAGCAGCGAGTACGGATCTGTGCCGGCAGAGAGGGGCCAGGCTGTGCAGGAGGGCAGTGGAAAAGGTGGTCTTCAGCGCGTCCGCTCCTGCAATTAGCTACTGAAGTTTGGACCTGAAGGAGCGAGGGGTTTGCCCTGCAGATGGGGTGGCGGCCGTGCGTGTGAAGAGTGGCTGGAAGGGCAGGCGGCCGTGCGAGGAGGGAGACGGGCCGGAGGATGAAGGTGGAGGATCCTCCAGCCCGGCTCGGAGGCGTGCCAGGGAAAGGGGCCAGAAATCCAGGGAACGGGGCCAGGGCGAGGTTATTATAATTCCTTGGAGGCTTGATTTGCCAGCTCCTGAAGCGAAAGCAAGCAGCACCCTGAAATGGAGAGCAGCTATTTTGCAGCAATTAGCTGTCGCTGCCGGCTGCTGCTTCTGGAGGGGAGCCAGGGGCAGGCCGAGGGGCGGGGAGGGTGGGTGCCCACGTCGGGCTGCGGTGGGCCGCGCGCACCCCTCGCCGACGCATCGGGGATGTCCGTCCTGCCCGTGCACTCGTGGCTGGGAGAGAAGGGGGTTGTTGCTGGCCTGCAAAGTGTCTCTTGGCTGGCGTTGCTGCAGGATGCCATGTTACATGATTTTAGGTCCCTGCGGGTCCAAAAAGGCACAAAAGACGGCTGCGGGGGTCCTCAGATCAATAGACCCGCCTGGCGAGGCTGTGGGCGTCGCGGTGCATGGTGCTCCTCCAGCGAGCGAGGAGCTCGGCGTGCGCAGGACTCCCCGTTAGCACCCGCGCCAACCACACGGCGTGCTTTTGGGAGTGTCCCGTGGGATTTCACGTGATGGCAGTGCGTGCAGCAGGTGCAGGGGTGTGCGCCCGCTTTGCAAGCGCCCGCCGGCGCTGGGCCGCGTGCCGGGATGCGCGCCGCTGTGCTGCCGGAGAGGGAAGCGCCGGGGGTGGCAGCTGGAGGGGGGCGGTAGGAGCCTCTTCTTTTTACAGAAAGTGAAAAATCAATCCTTGACCTTTAAAGGAGTTTATGAATTCCTGGCTTAGGGATCGATGCGCATTGATTTTTGTGTGTCTGCGTGGGCTCGCCGTGTGCGCTATCAGGTGATGAAAGCTGAGTTTTGCTGAGTCTGGAGCGGGCAGAGGCAGGTGTTGTCTCCACCGAGCTGCCAGCAGTGAAAACATTATTTTTCCTCTTTCCCCCCGCCTTTTGTTCTGTGACAGCCGATGAGCTGTGGGGTGGAGGTCACCCGGAGGTACTGGGTTTGGTATTTTGGTAAAGGAAGGATGCAGGACAGGCGGCACCTCCCTGCCCCGCTGCCCAGAGGCGTGCAGCGTGCTGCAGGGCATGCAGCACTGTGCTCCTTCCCTCTCCCGTGCCCCAAAATCCTGCCCAGGGACACCCCAGGCTGCCTCACCCCATTATTTAAAGGGTCTGCAAGAAGGGGAGGCTGCCGGCTTGTCTGGGGTGGGCAGACGATGCCCTCCTGGGCCCGCTTCTGTATGCACGCGGTGTGCCTGCGCGTCCGCCCGCTGCTCCCCCGGGATGGAGCCGCGCGAGCTGCCAGCTGGAGGGGAGACGCGGGGTGCTGGGCTGGGTGGGACGGAACAGAAGGCTCCCGAGCCTGCTCAGCTGCTGCCAGCCCGGGAGGGGGGCAAGGGAGCAGAAACGCTGACGTGTCTCAGCTCGCAGACGTGGAAAAGGCACGGCGCTAAATACCGACACCCGGCGGCACAGGCGCGAGGCGAGTCTCCGGTGGAGTGCAGGGATAGTTGCTGTTTTCCGCAAGCCTCAGTTATTAAAAAATAAAAATACGAAAATTTCTGGCCCTCTTTTTATGGCTGAGGTGCGGCACAGACAGGCTCGAAGGGCTCTTCCTCCACCCCCTGCAGGGTGGGGCAGCAAGGTGATGCGGCTCGTTCTGCAACGGGGAAACTGAGGCACGGAGCAAGAAGTGACGCAGGGAGCCTGCAGCAGAACAGGCAGCGAGCGCAGGCCCATCTCGGGGTGTTTTTCAGAAGATACATCCTTCGCATCGCCTCCCTCAGGGTATTTTCCAAATCCTTTTATCTAAAGGAAGCGTACTCGGCTCTGCTGTTGTAAAATCCGTCTCTGTTAACTGGGAGCATAGCGAGGTGCCAGAAATGTCCTGCAGTGCTGCAGCATCGCTTGTTTTTAACTACTTCTGGTGAATTTGCTGGATCCATAGTGAAATGCAGAGGCTGCCCAGCCTCGTCTCTGACCATTTCCCGGTGCATTCAACCCAAGGAAGGTGCTTTCCTGTCTTCTGGTGGCTTTCTCACTGCATCTGCAGGACTTGGCATTGGCAGCGCCCTGCCAGATCTGGGTCTGGATTGCAAACACTTTGCAACCTTCCTGTTGCAAAAAAAAAAAAAAAATTAAACAACAAAACCAAAAAACCACCAAACCACAAAAACAAGCAAACAAAACCCAACTGATTCTCCTGAACCTTAGTGCTGCCAGCCCCAAAGCAGGGGTAGGAGCAAGCGGTTTGAGGTGCGAGGGGAAAAACCCAGCCCCGTCAGCGCGCGTCCTGGCACTTCTTTATTTAATCTGACAATTTCTCCAGCCTCTCCTACTGTCTCTCCTAATGTATTCCTATTTGTTTGATCTCCTACAAACTTCCCCTCTCTGATCTTCTGATGAAATAATAAATCTGGGGCCCTTGAAGACGCTTCGCGGCAGGAGGGTCTAAACGAAAACCCTTTTAAGCATTTAGAGTTTTTTAATGTGACAATCCCCTCCTGCAAGGATACCGTATATACTGGATTGCTCGTGGCTGCTCCCTGTGAAATGCGGGTTCGTAAGCCTTGTTATTTACCAGCCTGGATCTGCTTCGCTGTCTGGGGAGGGACAAGGATGTGGAATATCCTGCTGGCACGCTGCTTGACGGCGGGCGAGCAGATGCAGAGGATATTCGCACTCATTTTTGGAGCGAGGCACACCTCTAGCCGGGGTGCAGTAGGTTATAAGGGAGACCTGCTGTGAGCTCAGTGTGATGGGGAGGAAAGAGGAGTTGGAGGGAAGCTGCCGCTTTTTCACTCTGCAAGCGGCTTTAAAGGAAAAAATGAAGTGTGGGAGCAGTTTTTCTGATACATGGCTGGCGTACGGCAGGAGTCGTGGTAATTATGGGCAGCTCCTTTCACTATGAATAGCGATAACCTTTGTACGAGCTGCGGTCTGCTCTCTTTGCAGCCGTGGAGTTAGGAGGCAGGAGCGAGTTAAAAGCAGCAGCCTGAGATCCGCAGCAGGTTGGGTGGTCTGGTAATGGAGATTGAGGTCCCGGGAGCTCCTTACTGCAGCAGAATGGCTTGGAGTACCCGCAGACCGCACCAAGGTCTCTTTTTATCCAACCTGAGATGTTAGAAGGTGCCTCTGGGTATAACCAGGGCTGCAGGGCCCCTTCCTGCCCATGCCACGCTCCGTGTTACACAGGATTTAAGTGCTGCAGCTCAAGAGACAGCTCCATGCTGCTCTGCTGAGGCTGATGGATCACAAGCATTGGAGCCGTGACCCTGGTTTGGAGAAGGGAAGCGTTTTCCAGCACCCCAACACTCGGGCACGGATGCCCTGCAAAGCCTTCCCTCAGCCCCCTGTGCCTGGCCCGGGGTGATCAGTGGGATTATTGCGAATTTCCTGCAAAATCTCAGCTCCTCCTTCGAGCTCCTTCGGGACGCCCAGCCTGGGCGCGGCTGCTTTTTGTTCTGCTATTAATCCTTCGGGAGCCTGACACTGCGCAGCCCTGGCCTTACGGCAGCTCCGAGAAGCAAACCAGCCGTCCCCTTTGCTGTTTCAGAGAGCGCTGCACTGTGTCTTGCACGGCCAGGCACTGCTGCAAAGCCCGCTGAAATCGGAGGGCTCTGGGAAACGCAGTGCCATCGTGTGGCTTTGCTGCTGGGCAGCCGCTTGCGAGGCAGGGACGGAGGCCTGGAGACCCCACGCAGCTCCGCAGGGCTTGCAGCGGGCTGCGTTCCCCCTCTCTTATCCCTTGACAAGGTGTAATTACGTTTGCTCAGTTTAGGGGCTTCGGCGGCTGCTGCTCTTCATTGCATCACCTTGCTGATTGCATCAGCGTCCCGCGGCGCCCTAACTGCGTTTGGTGGCGTTCGGGCTCAACACCGAGGAGCAAAGCAGCAAAAAAAAATCATCTGGTGCCAGGAAAGGAGCTGCTCCGTCGGCCACGGCGGTGTGGCCACGCAGGCAGAAATGCCACCCAGGGGCTTGGGGACGGAGCTCCGGCGTGTGCCAGCTCTGGTCCCTGCGCTGGGGGGGGGGCACAGCCCAGGGGTGCGTGGAAATGGCAAATCCTTCATTGCTGGCCGAGGGGAGGTACCTCTGCCCCCTGCCTT
Source organism: Anser cygnoides (assembly GCF_040182565.1). Classification (NCBI taxonomy): domain Eukaryota; kingdom Metazoa; phylum Chordata; class Aves; order Anseriformes; family Anatidae; genus Anser; species Anser cygnoides. The sequence goes on along the minus strand of NC_089893.1, from coordinate 7,405,277 downwards.
GGGCTGGAGGTGGTAATTCCCCCTCTCTTGTGCTAACGGATGTCACTACGTGCCTCGCAAAGCGCGCACGGCTGCAGAAGCGCCGAGTGCTGTCGATATTCGCATCCCAGTGGCATCACGAAGCTCCAGCCAAGAGCAAGCCCAACACTTTGTGCTGGATTTCATGCACAGGCTGGCCGCAGCTCTGCATAGAGAACAGGGAGAGGCAACAGAGACGGGGAAAATTCCTTTTCCAAGGTCACTGAAGGAGAGAACAGTCCAGGTATTTTATTCACAGACCGACATCCTTTCCTTGAGCTCCTTTTTATTGTTGTAGCTCTCCTTTTTCCCCCGTTCCAGCGTTGGCACCTGCTGTTTCGATGCCATCCATCGCGAGCATTCGGGCAGTCCAACACCCGGATTGGCTAAACAGCCTTAAATGAGTTTAAGGCGAGGGGAGAAACACGAGCTAGGAAGAAAATAATGAAGTTTGTGGCTCTGAATCTTAAGCAGCAGCTTTGGTTGGCGCTGCGTGGCGTACGTGGATGAACTCGCCCCTTCCCAAAGCTTGCCAGCCAATTGGCGGCTCCCTCAAGCCAAGCTGCTTTATAATTAAGTGATAATTGTTTTTGCTGGGGAGCACACAAGAAAGATAAACAGCTTGAGGAATCAATGAGCATCAAGGTCATAGGCTGAGTTATTTACTGAATCATCTGCAATTTATCTCCCAACTTTGCAGTACAAAAGAAAGCGGTGACTGCTTCACAGAGGGTTTAGAAGGACTGGGGTGAGCATTGTAAAATAATAACGATAACACACGCAGCAAATTTGGTGTCTTCACACGAAAAATCTTTAGAATTAACCAAAGCAGGTTTGGGGGCAAACTGCAGTGGAGTTTTCCACACACATGCGCCTCCCCATCCACGCACGTACTTGCTCTCTTACATCGGTTTAACCAAATCGATGCAAAGCCCTGTCTGGACACTTACTTCTCATTAGCTTAAATTTGTCCCTAACTGACGCAGACCTGACCGAGGTGGACTTGGTTGAAGCTGAGCTAGGAGCAGCCCCGCACACTGGCGGTCGGGACTGCTTCGAAGCTGCACCCTTGCTCGGCAGAGGCCAGCCTGCGGCGATCAAAAGCAATGGGTCCTTCCTTTTAAATCTTCATTCTTTTTCTTTTTTTGCTTATGGCAGCTGAAAGTGGTCGCTCTGTGCAAGGGCTGTGGGGTGGTCCCAGCTTCGCTTTTGGCTCGCTCTGGATGCAGATGGGTGGTGATACGCACGCTGCCCTGAGCTGCGGTGGATAAGCAAGAGGGCTGCGTGCTGCTGGCACGTACAGACGCTTCCCAGAGGGGCAGATAATGCGCTGGTGCCTGCATGGGACTGGTTTCTTGTCTTGGTGTCTCATGCAGGCATTGCTGGAGCCCCTCGGCATGTTCTCCAGACCCCAAAATAACAGTTTCAGAGCACTGGGGGACCTCAAAGCCACTTGTTATCCCCATTTGACTTAGGAGCAAGCAGAGAGCGCCAACGGGGAATTGTCTCGCTCGGGATTATCAGAGCAGCCACCGAGGGGTGGCCACAGAGGAAGGTGCCCACCAGGCAGCGCCATCCCTTGCTCAGCACAGGAAAGGGGACGCTCAGTTTGTGCAGCCTGCAGTGAAGGCAGGAGGGATGCTCCCTGGGCACACATACGCGTTATCACCTTCCTCCAAGATGCTCCTGCGGTGCTCCTCTCCGTGCCTTGTATTACCAGGGGCTTGCGAATGAAGTCTGCAACAGTTTTGTTTCTTTTGCAGCACAAAGCCCCTCACAGCAGGGCTTTAAAAGGTTACAGGGCTGAATCCTCCACAGGCGTAAATCAGGGCGAAAGCAGGCTTGATTTTGTCTTGGTTTTATCGCAGGTGAAATCTAAATAATAGCGAGCTGGTGAAGAAATAACTTGCCCAGGTACAAGACCCACATTTGCAGCACTCCAGTGCTGCAGGGGGAGAACATCTCTGCTGAAAACACCTCCCCCTGGCCGCGGGCTCAGAGGTGCAGCATCACCCACGGCTGTACCCGTGCCGCCGGCTGGCCCCGATGCTGATTACCAGGATGGGCCCCGGGTGGCCCCGTGGGGCGGGAGGGCTGATCCCATTGTGCCCCGTTCCACCGGCACGTCTGGCTGTATCGGTGGGGTAGGTGGGTGTAGATAAAGGAGCACGGTGGAGGGCACGGTGCTGGGTGCTCCTGGCTGTCATTTCGGCTGTGAGGCTTCTGGCAGGGGGGCTGGAGGAGCTGGAGCCCGACCCGCTCCTCTCCAAGCAGCACACTGTGTGCGGGCTCCCTGCGGTGCCCTCGGTGTCCATCTGCTGGGCCCTCTGCCCGCCAAGGCTTTCAGCTTTCCTTATCTCCTGCCGCCTTCCCTAGCCCTCGCTCCGTCCCCCTGTCCTCCACAGAGCATCCCTCCCCTTTTTCAGTCTCCTGCTTTGCAATGCCCTGATGATCTCCATCACTTTGCTCCCCCTCCGACCTGCAGTGCCCATTAGTCTCCCCTACGTGGCTGCTGAAGCATCCTCCTATTCCTGTCCCGTTTTTCAGAAGCAGAAGCACAGGAGCAGGTACTCCGAGCCTGGCCGTGCTCATTTCCCCGAGGCATTGGAGCTGAATTTAAACAAAGGCTGGAGAGGGCCAGCTATTAACTCAGCGAGCTGCCGGGTCCCCGGTGCTTGCAGATGGGAACGGCAGGACCTGGAGCGGCCGCACAGATTACGCAGCCCACAGCCGTGTCCCTGCCTCCTGTCCAGCCCTCTGCATCGAGCCTGGCCGGCAGAGCAGATCTCCAGCATCAATTTTCTGCATCTCTGCTGGCTGCCTTGGGTAGTAACTGGTAGCGTTTCAGACCAAATCTGCAGTCCGTGTGGACTTAGGGCACCAGCATTGCCTTTCTCCCACAGTCTGCCTGCCTGGTGCTTTCAGATGCTTCCCGTGCTCTGGAGCTCTCAGGTTCAAGCATCCTTTAGAAGGATATTACGTGGCTGTTTTGGATAGCGAAAGGCAGGGCTGCTTGACCCAGGAGGTCCCTGCGAGCCCTCCGCACAGCTCCGTTTTGTTCAGCTTTTAACTCGAACGCGAACCCAGCGAGCCGTGCCGCATCCCCCTCTCCTGTGCATCTGCGTTTCGTGCCACCAGATGCTGCCTAAGTACTGCGCCTGTTATCTCGGGTTCCTTTATCTAATGAATTTATCACATCAAGGAAGCAATTCACACACCTCCTTCACTCTCGGCAAAGGCTGAAGTGCATTACCCGTCATGCTAGTGTCCAAAATTACAACTTGGCATAGATCAATCCCGGCTTTTGAAATCCATTTAAATGGATGTAGCAATCTCCAGCAAGTGAGATTCGAGAGAAGAGATGCTGTGTTAATCTGTAATGAAACAAGAAGTAACCCTGAAGGGAAAGACAAGCGAGGGTGAATGGGGCTCTTGTTGGAATGAGCATTTCCAGCGATGTTCTCATTCTCTTTCCATTTTTGCTGTACACCCTCTATTTTTCTCCATCCTTTCTTTCTGTGCGTTCCCTTTTTCCTTTGGAGATGCTCTATATAATGATCCCATCGCTTGAGTTTTCCTGAGCAGAAACGAGCTCTTTCTTTTATTTCATTTGCTCACGACCCTAAGAAATTTTAAATGGAGATGGTGTTAGCAAAATGCAAGCTGAAAGCGTGAGGATGACAACCTTATATTATATTTATAAAGTCTGCCGTTGGATGAGTTTGAATATACTTCTTGTACTTTGGGAAATGAACTTTTGAAATTATTCACCCACATTATGATTAATTTAATTTCTTAAAGTTGAAGTGTTTGCAAAGTCAAAAAGTGTTTCCATTCCCTGTATCTTGGTGTCATAAACTTCTCTCCTTTACAACACAAATTAAGTTGTTTTGAAGCTCAAGACTGAAATTTTCAAAAACGCCTACAGCACTTTGATTAGAGCTGGTTGAAAAACTTTCTAATGAATCAGTTTTCAAAATGAGAACACGGGTTCACCGAAATCAAACCATTTTGTGGGACCATCACCATTTTCTCATTTCCAATTGCATAAAAATGTTTTATTTCAATGAAGCCAAATCCCTTTGGTTCAGCTCATCATTTTGCATGCAAGACTATGTTGCAGTTTGTAGTAGGAAACGGTATTATACAGGAAAACAAAGCCTTTGCAATAATTTTGATTTTGCTAAGATTTTTTTTTTAAATCATTTGGGTTGGTGGGAAATCTTTTTTTTTTTTTTTTTTTTTTTTTTCTGGTCAATGAAGAAAACGGTGCAGGTTGGAATTTCCAAGGACAGAATCGTGGTGTTTGCTCCAGCTGAGGTCTGGGCGCCTGTTTCTGTCGAGGTTTCTCCTAGCACTGGCCCCATCCACCCAACACTTCCCATCTCGCTCGCCAGAGGAGCTCAGCTGTCAGTGTAACTCATAAATCAAAACTTTGTCTGTAGTGTAGCCGGGACGAGATTGCTTTGAAGATTAATTCCTTTGAAAGATTAGGGCCGAGGGCAAGATTAGGACCTTTCTCACCCCTCGAAATGGCAGCAGCGATGTGAAATGTCTCGAGGGCTGAAGGAAATGGCAGGGCTGGGTGCTGTGGACGTGGTTGGGGTTGTGTTTGGGGAGGGCTCGCCCGGAGCAGCGAGGCAGCGCGTCTCCGTCGAGCAGAGGCTGCCGTGGGTCTCCGTTAGCCACGCACGCATCTCCGGCATCCTGATTTCCATCTGCCCTTGGGAATGAGCTCTTTTTGGAGATTTGGGAATTGCATCCTGGAGGCTGCGCTTTCCCAATAGCTGTCCCCATACCGAGCCATGGGGACCTGCTCTTCTCAACACAGGCATGCGCATTTCCACGTCTCGTCTGGCTGAAACCCAGAAATGTGGTGCTGTTGGTTGTGTCTCTCCATTTGCAGTGCCAATCCCAAACTCTCTGTAAATGCAGAATATCATCTTTTCAGGCTGGTCTACGTGAAAGGACTCCATCAGAGGTCAAACCAGCCTGTGCTGATCGTGGAAAAGACGAAGGAAAAATCCATGGAGGAGCTTCTTGTCTAGCAGGTGACCAAGGCACGGGGGAAGGAGCGGGAGGTGTCACAACCCTCTATCGTACGCTGCGGAACCGCGTGGTTCCGAGACAAGCCACCACCAAAAATACTTGCCCAGGCTTTTGGGGGCTCAGCCTTGGTGCCAAGCCCCCATTTTTTTGCAGACCCAATTCTGCTGCATCCCTCAGGCCCCACAGCACTTTACTTTGCCCCAGTCGTGTGCGCTAAGGGCCGGCAGAGCCCCATGCTGAGGTCCTCCCCTGGTGCTCTCCACGGGCTGCAGTCCCGGGAGCGTGCCCGGCTGGCCAGAAGGTTTCTCAATTTCCCCGTGCTGGCAGGTGCAGCACCAGGGTCAGGATTTAGGGCCTGGCCCGGCCATTTCTCCTTCCTGCTTGCCAATTAATCCCCCGCCGAGTAAACGCATTCCGCGCGCTTCATCATCCTGCAAAGAGTCCTGAAGACAAACAGAAAAGCAAGAAGGAAACAAAACAAGCCACCCGCCAATAAATTAAATGCACCAAGGAAAACACAGAAAAGACCAAGTGCACCGCAAGCAGCCCCTTCCTCCGAGTTAATTAATTGGAGCCCTGTTTGAGGACAAGCACCCTCTTAAATCCCCCATTGCCGAATGCAATTTTCTCAGTACAATCACTCAGTGTCCCTGACGGACAGGAGCCCAATCACTTCTCAACAGAAGGCGAGCGCTGCCGCAGTGCTGGAGTGAAAATAATAGATTTTTAACGCTCCTGCAAGGCTTGTAAACACCCAGCGAGCACCCCCCTCCCCGGCGCCCCTCTGCCCCTCGAGGAGGGCGATGCTGATAGGAGGTGTCGGGCTCCAGCTCGTGTTTGCTGCACCAGGAGGAGCGCCGGTGATGGACTTCTCCTGCCCGGGTTTGCAGTGGGTGCAGGAAGCCGCAGTGGGATGCGGGGCTTTATTTCTGGTTTATTTCTCACTGCTGATACCGAGGCGAAGGCCGCGCTGCTGTGCCCATCCCCAGGGAGGGGAGGTGTCAGGGCATGCAGCCGCCGGGCAAAAAAGCTGGAGAGGAGGAAGGTGGGGTGGGAATTGGGTGTGCACGCGAGTGGCTGGAGCAAAATTCCAGCCGTGTTTTGCGTCGCTCCGAGGGTTTTTTTTGCCGTTAAATCGCCGATCGCATCCTTGACTGCGAACCAGCTCTGAGGATTTTGGTGGTTGCCTGTGCAGCGTTGGCCAGCCGCCGTGGGTCGCGGAGGTCAGCGCTATTAAACGCCTAAATCTTGGGCGCAAGGCTAACGACTTAACTATGTTTATAATATCAGCGAGAACCCATGTCAAATCCATTGTTGCATGATGTGACCAAATCCATTACTGCACACATGGAAATCAATTACTGCACATTAGGGAACATTTAACACTTGAGCCTTTTCCGCCGCGTTGTTTGCACGGTGTGGCTGGAGGAATCGTTATCTGCCACTCTGGAAATGGATTTTTTTTCTCTTTTTTTTCTTCACATCGGTAACAAACGCACGCAGGTACGAGGCAAGACACACGTGCGAAGGCGCTTGGTTAATGGCGAGGGGCTGGTGCAGCAGAGCGGGTGCGGGATGGGGGCGATGGGTAGAGCACGAGCTGGCGTTACCACCCGTGCTGCTTACCCCAAAAAAGTGGGAATAAACCTTTTCCTCTGCCCTGCTCTCACGTACTCCTCTATCTGACATTTCTGTCTCTCAAAGCCACCTCACCCACGCAGGCAGCAGACATCCCTGCGCTCATTGGCCCCCACCTGTGTTTCTTTCATCTTTTCCATGTATTTATATATATATATATATAAAAAAAAAAGACCGAAAACAGGCAACCCTACATGTTTGTGCTGGTATTGCAGAAGATGGAGCAAGCAAGCAGCACGTTGCTGCGGGCTGCTGGTGTGCTCGTGGCCGGGCTGCAGCCCCTGCCACGTGGTGGTGCTCGGGGAGCTTTGGCTTCACCACCTTCCTTAACCCCACCGGGGTCCTGACGTTTGCAAGGGCTGCAAAGGGATTTGAGGACATACGTGGACAAAAGTGATGCGTGCTAGCAAGAATTCCCCTCTTGCGTGGCTGCTTGCATGGAGCTGCTCTTTCCCTGCCCCTCTCTCCCACCCAGGAGCATCCCTGCCCACCCGGGGCTCCCTGATGCATCCCTCCTTTTGCAGCCCTTCTCTTTGCGCCCTCTCCCAAATAATAATAATTAAAAAAAAAGCATCCCATGGTGGGGTTTTGTCCTTTTTCCACCCGCTTGCCCGTCCCACCTTTCCCCCGGCGCTAATGCGCTCACTTAGCAGGCGCTCGCCACCTTTCCTCTCCCTCTCACACCCTCGCATATGCGCAGAGATGAAGGAAATGGATGAAGGTTAATTTTTTTGGTCCCTCTCATAATGACTCATCCATAACGATTTCTATTGGTTATATTTCCTTGTGTGACAGAAACGATTTGCTGCATTCCTGCAAAGCCTATTTTCTCTGCATGATCTGCTTGTGTGGAGGTTTGGGGAAGTAATTTACAGATATTTTGCCTCAAAATAGCTTACAAAGACAAAAGAGTCCTGTTGACACCAAGGTGTACTCCTCGTGAGCTAGGAAAATGGGATAAAACAGCTTAAAAATAAAAACGCTTTATTATAGTCACTCAAAGTCAAATCCTACATCACACGCCACTGTCAAAAGCTGCTTTCAGCGGCGGGGAAGGAGCAGGGCTTCTCCGAGCATCGCTTTCTATTTGGGATTGGGTCGTAGGAGGGTCTGCAGGGATTTGGGGATGCCCTGCCATACCCTGCCCACCCCCCGGGCTGCTGGCAGCTCCCTGCCTGCTCCGTGAGCAGCGAGCTCTGGGCTAACGACCGTTCAAGGTGATTTGCTCAGGCAAATGCTTCGGGTGATGCGCTCGATGCTCCGTGATGGATAGCTCGGATCCTTCTTGGGTGTCCGCTGCACCGGGACGCTGCTGCTTTGTGTGGCCCCGGGAGCTGAGCATCACCTGCAGTGTGAAATGCCGATCCGAATGGAAGCACAGGGGGACGGAGGGGCTTTCGGCAGTAGAAGTGCATTGAGCATCTCCTGTGAGCCCGTGCTGGCTCCACTCGGGGTCGGGGAGCACACCAAGGTACCAGCTCGCCTCGGCGTTGGACCTTGCGCCAGGCTGGGTGCTGCGGGCGGTCTGTTGGGCCCTGCCTCCTATTTGGGGTTTTCTGGGAGTTCTGCGTTGCCGTTTTGCGTTCCCTTATTTCCATGCTGTGTTGTTCCTTGGGTGATGAAAAAAGGCCACTTTGACGACCTGGTGCTGTGAAACCCAAATGGACCAGGAATTTTGGGAGCTGATTGCAGGCACTGAGCTCAGGACGAGTGTGGGCTGGGAATCTGTGTGCCTCTTATGGCAACCCAGCACTCTTTGCCCCAGCTGAGTGCATTTTGGAGGCAGGAGGGTCAAGGGGCTGTGTCAGCAGGGTGCTGGGGTCTGGCACAACCCTGTTTGGTCCTAGCACACCTCCCATCGAACTTCACATCCTGGGGCGGATCAAACCCCAAATCTGCCTTTCACTTGCACCTCCCGCTCTTGTGCACAAGCTTTTGGCTCCTCGTGGAGCCAAAAATTTTGGCACCTGCCTCCTCCCAGCACTGGGGCACCCTTTGGTGCCCCCTCCCAGGGCAGCAGCAGCAGCACGGTGATGCTCGAGCACTGGGAGGGGGTCAGGGGGGCGCGGGGAAAGGCAGGCGCTTGTTCTGAGCGCGGGTCAGCCGGCAGCGCCGGCGGCAGCGAACACTGGCTCTTTATCCTCCCGCTGCCCCGCGGAACATAAAGCCCTCTTGTTGCTGTGCCTCGCGCTCGCAGCAGCGCCCGAGGAGCCAGCTCGGGTGCTGCTGCAGGCTCGGGGCAAAGGCTATCAGTGAGCGAGCGTCAATGAGCCCTTTGTAGGGGAGGCGGAGGCAGAAGGCTGCGAGACCAAGCACGTGGCTCCCGACCAAGCGGGGCGCGGGCTCATTGCCGCCGTCCCTGCTGCAGTTTTGGGTCTGGAGGGGCTGAACACCGAGGGGCTGAACAAAAGCAGGAGGAGCAGGGGCAGCCTCCTCATCCCCAGCTTCCCCCAGCACCACCTTTCTCCTCTTTCCGCTCACTTCCCCATCTCCCACCCATTTCCCTACGATGGAAAAATCTCTCCGAATTCCCAGCAGTGCCCCACTGGTGCTGGTGGCTGCAACGCTCTGCACAGTTGCACATAAATAAATCCCATTTTGGAGACAAGGAGGTTTTTGCATCGGGTACCAGCCTGACCTGTGGTGACAAGTGTCCCCAAGAGGTGGCAGCCACTGGCACTGGAAACCAAGACTGGTCGGGGCTGGAAGGTAACGTCTAATGCCAAGGGCCCGTTGCTGTGCTACTTTCCACATTTTTGTGGGGAATTTATTGAGGTGCTGCATGTTGTCCCAGCCCAATTAAATCCAGTGTAGGCAATTAGGGAGCGTAATTGGCTGATTGGATTTGGGAGGCAGAACGCCACGAGTCAGCTTCCCGGCAGCGGGCAGGGAGGCGTTTGGAAGCTGCTCGTGGGCGAGCTGCTCGGTGCACGGGAGCTGAGATCCAAAATGCTTTGTCTGAGCTAATAAATATGGATTTGGGGAGACGTGGGAGCGCTCTGCATCTGATAGACCTGGGAGCTGGGCTCCCAGAGCAAAGGTGCTGATCTGGGGTCCTGGAGAAGGAAATCTTCTCCTGGCCCTGCTGCAGCGTGGCTCTGAGAAGACAAATGTCTCTTTCCCCCTTTGCACAAGGGCGTTTGCCAACCTATTTTCAGCCTCGCTGCTGCAAAAGGGGAGCAGAGGTGGCCCTTCATGGTGTCAACATGCAGCAAATTCAAAAGAATTTGTCTGCTCCCTGACACTTGGTTTGTGCCTGATGCACCCACCCACCCCCAAAACAAATTCTGAGTGGTCATTATCAGAGTGGTTTGGACCCAAATTTCCTTGAAAAATATTGTGGGGGTTGGTTTCCTACAACCTGGCCGATTTTGAAGTTTCAGAGCATCCGCTCAGCATTGATGTCACGTTCTCACCTGAAATCTTATCCATTGAAAATTCCCATTTAATAAAAGAGAAGCGAGCTCTCTGGGAGTTGGATAGGTTTGGGGCAAGTGGGGTTTGAAACACATTTTGAAGAGGAGATCCTCCAGCCTTTCTGAGCCCCTGGGAATATCCAGCTCAGTCCTAAGTGATCCCAGACCCAAAGAAGGTGTAACATTTCCCTCCATGCATAGGGCTGCAGTTGTGCTCCCTCACTGCTTCCATCCAGGAAGGGATTTAAGCCACGTATATACCTTTTGCACGTTTGTTGCCAAAAGGGTGAATTCCTCCCAAATTTAAGGACTTTTGGCTACGTTCGAGGGGCTGCATTTAATCTCTTTTTTTTTTTTTTTTTTCCCTACCTGATGCAATAGGACAAAACCCTGCACCGGCAGCTCACGGAGCCAGGAGCAGAGACCTTGCATAAGCAAGCCCCAACAGAGCAGCATCGGACGGCGAGGCTTCGTTCTGTGCTAATTTGAAATGAGGTGAGCGATGGCAAATTGAGTTTCAAGGGCAGCAGAGACAAGTTGTCAATTTAGCCTGGGCTCCACGATGTCGGCACAATCCTTAGTAGCTGGATCTGAAGCTTGTTTACGGCACTGGATATAATAGCTGCAATCCCCCAGGTAGATTAAGCAATTTCTTCATTTAGGACTCTCAAAACTCGATGACATTTGGAGGGATTTTTCTTGCCCTTGCAAAGGGCGAATGGCGGCTTCCCGTGCCACCCTTACGGCTTTTCTAATGACTCCGGAGGGGGGAAGCCGAGCTTGGCAGGATGGAAATGGATGCTGGTGGGATTGGGTTTGCCAGGGTGGCTGCAGCACGGGGCCAGGGCTGGCTGTCGGAGGCCGCATCCCCAGCTGGGAATGAGCATTTTTTTTTTCCTTTGTTGAGCATTGGGCGAGCACATCACGTCCTCTCGCAGTGCCTCAGTTTCCCCGTGTTACAGCCCTTCAGCAGTCCCCCAGCGCTTGGGTTTGCCCCGCTGCAGGCGATGCCGCAGGGGAGGGTTTCCCTGGGCAAGGCTGTTAGTGGGGAAAAGAAGCCACGAGGAGTCTCTGCTTGGGTGCTGGAACTCCTCCAGCAGAAAAAAAAAATAAAATAAAAGCAAATGGAACTTTTTAAATTAAAAAAGCTAATAAAAAAGAAGCAGCCCGAAAGCTTTCGAGGCAGGGGAGTGATCGGTGACATCCCTGCCTGCCTCCCCGCTCGGCTTGCAGCTGATGCGCTGTCTGATCGCGTCTCAGTAGCACGAATGTTCACAGCTGCATGTAGGACATGGGAAGTGCCTAATGACTGCTCGAGCTGGCGTCGTTCCTAAGTAGGTATGGCATGTGCTTGCTCTGCGAAGGCTTTCGGGACTGACAGCCTGTGAAAAGTGATAGAGGAGAGAAACGCCGGCGCGGGGAATTAAGCACACGCACAGATTAAATGGACGCCGTGCCGAGGAGGCGGGGATGCTCTGGCGTCACCCGAGCCTGGCGTGGGTTTGTGGGGCCACGTGTTTTGGGGTACACATGCGGGGAGCCAAGCACAAATCGAGTGCTCGGGCTGATGCTTCTGGGGTGCCCCCGGTGTTTCCGTGTGGCTCTTGAATGGGGCAGGGCCCCACGGGCTCCCTGATGCTGGCACCAAGCAGCGGCTTGCCTCGCAATGGCTTTCTGTGCCTTTTGAGCCAATATTTGGGACAGAAAGGTGCAGGGTCCACCCCTTCGTCCCAAAGGCTTTCTCTCCATATAAATGTTTGCTATAGGAATCGTGGCTTAAAAATCACCTTCCCCATCTGCCTCCTGCCTCCCCTGCACGTGCATCCTCTCCCCAGGTTTTCATTATGATAATTAGGGAATTAAAATCATTTTCAATATTTTTAAACCAAATTATGAACTCGCGGGCTGCTTTCGCTACTGCCATATTGTTAAGTGTCTTAATAGGCCTATTTCCTATTTAAATATACTTCAGATGTCATTGCTCAGATGGTCAATGTGCAACAGCCGCTATAACCACTGCTGCTCAGGCAGCGAGGGGAAGTGACCAGTTTGTGGAACCCCATAAAAGAAATCATCAGCTTTTTGGAACAGAAATAAATACCTGGCAAAGGCTGCATAGCTTGGCATGGGACGGGGATGCGCTGCCTCTTTACAGCGGGATGAAATGTAAAGGAAATTGGGTCCCCCAGGCTGTGCCTGCCCTTGGGGCTGGGGGCATTTGGTTTGAGTCCTTTTGTCCCCGTGGGCAGAGCAGGTGCGAGGGGGGACCAGCGGCAAGCAGGTAATTAATAAGGGAAGCTGATGAGCTTTGGAGGTGGGATCTTAAATTTTAATTTGGGGGCAGGATTCTGCTCGGGGCTCTTAGGCTTGAAAACCTCTTATCGGCCCTGGTGAGATGCTACAGCAGCCTGAGGGCAGAGCAGGGTTTGCTCGAGCAGGGGATGGCGAGAGGGAGCCGGGGAGGTTTGCTTTGCTCCATCTCTCCCTCCCTTCAGGGCTGGCGGGGCTGGGATGAAGCAAATGAAATCAATATACCAGGAAAAAAAAAAAAAAAAAAACAAGAGCAAAAAGCCCAGACCCCCAAAAGAAGTCAAAAGCATCACAATAAAGTGTAAAGTGTTGGAATAAATATTATTAGAGTGTCTTCGGCAGCAATAAAAAGATTAATTTGCTATTGCAGGAAAGAAAAAAAACTACAATGTGTTTATGCTAAAAATTGCTGCCAAGAATTGCTTTTCATCTAGCGCATTCTGTTTTATTGTTTTTTCCCTTTTCGCCCTCCCTTTTCCCCCATCTCCCCGCGATGCCTGTATTGCTGTAGGTGATTGTGAAGGCCTGATCTATTGGTAGGATATCCCTCAAACGTCTCGCACATCTCCCCAGGGCTCTGCAATTCAGGATTTTACCTTTTTTTTCCCAATTTTTTTCTTTTAACCCGACGAAACTGATTTGCCACCGGCTGCTCTAAGAGGGTTATGCATCCTAGACTGGCAACATCTGATGTATGGCCACATTCGGAGCCACAGACTACACCAGCCTTAATAACATTCTTCTTTACAAAGTGCTCGCTGTTAAATATTTATGAGATGATGCAAGAACAACCACCGCCACCGTCCGCGAGTGCGCGAGCATCCCTCCTCCCTGCGGTTTAATGGGGCTGCATTTTGGGAAGCAGGTGGGCAGCCTCGCCTTTATTACCCACGCATCGCCCTGACGTGCCCTCACTAAACACATTTTCGGTGCCTGAATATTGGGCATCACAGATCTGGGATCACATGGAGCCACAGGGCCATGTTCTGAGCCCTCCAACTGCTCCAGCCTGGGTTGGCTCCAAGGAATACGATTTTTTTTTTTTTTTTTGCTGTGCAGGGGCTCGTGGCGAGCTCTTGGCTGCAGGGCGGGAAGAGTTTGAGTGAGATTACGCCCTGTTCCAGGATGATTTTTGGGTTCTTTTTGGAGCACAGGCTCCCCTTGTGCCCTTCTGTGAACCCCTCGGGGGAAGCAAAACAGGACCAAAATTGGTGCGTTCTTAGTTTAGGGTCAAACTCTTGCCCTTGCCTTAGCCCCACTGAGCCCTGGGGAGGTCCCTGGGCCTTTTTGTGCCTCCAGTTTGGCTTTTGGCCCCCCCCAGTGACCTTTTACCAGCTCAGTGCCAGTGATGTGCCGCAGGACGAGAGGCTGGAGGGGACAGAGGGGGCTTTCTTCCACCCGCAGGGAGGATAAAAGCGCCGCTGCCGCTGGCTAACGATGCCTTGCCTTGGTTTGGGAGGGTTTATTTTGACGATCACAGATCCTGGCTCTGTGCTCCGTGGTGGGAACATGTCACGGCTGGCACCTCCATCCTCACGTACATGCAGCATCATTGCAGCATGTATCACATCCCAAGGGGAGATGCCTAAACCCAACGCTCACAATTGTTTTATTAAAGTTATCTGATTTTACCCGAGCGATAGCGATCTACAAATTGCGCTAGAAAAGCAGGCTTTCCTCCGACATCCTCTTGGTGCTGGCTGTGAGGGAAGTGCCTCAGCAACCATACCCAGCTCCTGTTAGTGCTCACACCCCTGCCTTTGGGAGCCCCAAAAACCAAACCCGGCTCCTATCAGCGCTCGCACCCCTGCCTTTGGGTCCCCAAGCCTTGCACGGAAGGACCGGTGCCCAGGACACCCACGGGTGCAGCGGGACATGGGAAGCCTTTGGTGCTTCTCTGGAAGCAGGCAGAGCAGCTTTAGCTTCTGTTGGCTCCTTGAAATGCTGCCTGTTGAATTTCCAGCCCTGGGAAGGGGCTTTGGTTCGGCGCCAGGCTGAGTTCCAGTTGGTGTGCTCTTACTTTTATTTTTTATTTTTTTGTATTATCTGAGCACTTAGCGGATGTGTTTGTAGCCTACAATTCAGAATAAAGCGATAACGCCGCGCTGCTGAAATGCTTTTTACTCTGGGAGCTTCCACTCTGCGATAGAGAAGGAGCTTGGAGCCCGGTCACGGTGGCCGAGCTGCGTTTCCTTACAGCCCGGCACGGCAACTCGAGGTGCCTTTAATAAAGAAATGAGATTATGGAAAGGAGCCTTGCAGCACAGACAAATTGGGGCGATTCTCTGCCTTGCTGCCTGCTGCCTGCTTGCTCCGGCAGTGGGCTGGGTGGTGGTGATGGATGGGGAATGCCCGGCCGATGGATGCGCAGCTTCGCTGCCACCCCGTTATTATCCCTCCCTCCCGTTATTATCCCTCCCTCATGGCTGCCTCTGAAGTGGTCCCTTGGGAGTTTCTGTGTGCTCCGAGGGGGCACAAACAGAGTCAGGGCTGCACAGCCCCAGCTCCGGGACTATTTCATGCAAAATCATAGCTTTGGTCCTCCAAGAGTGAGGCTTTAACCTTTATGAGAGGGAATAAAGCGACCGGCATCAAGGGCCAACGAACAAGGACAGCGCGTTGATGCACTCCCGTGATTTTTTATGATTACCTGGAGATGTTTGGGATGGAGAATTTAGCGCGTAGGTATTTATTTCTTTCCCTGGCATATCTGTATGGGTGGCACGTACGCGGGATGTGCTCACTGCCGTGGGGCTGTGCTGGAAGCCTTCACCTCCCAGCGTCTGCATCACCGCGCCCAGGGTACAGCGAGTGACAGCCGGGGACATCTGGGTGGGCGAGGAGGGGGAACGGGGCTGAAGGACCAAGCTCGGAGCTATAATGACTTGGCAGGACACTGGTATTGGAAATGTCACCTGGCTTGACAGTCGTGGCTGTGCACTTGAAACAATCCCAGCCATTAGATTGCTTGCTGCTGCCGGGTGAGGCCCCGGGCCGTGCATGTTGAGCTGTAAATGGGACACATAATATTACTAATAATTTCACAGACAGCTCTGTTCATTTCTGAAGTGAGAGGAGACACTTGTGCTATTCCGCCTGGCTCTCTTTATGGTATAATCTCCCATTGAGATTCAAGGCACAGCTCCGCTAATTAAAATGATGAATGCCGGAGGAAGGCTTTGGGTTTGGGTTCGGATTTTTTCTTCTTCTTCTGGTAGGTCTGGCCGGTATCTGCACACACAGAGACTGCTTCAGGCAGAGGATATTTGCTCACTGAATGCGTACCCAGGATAGATAGAAACGCTCACATGCCCCTGCACAAATACAGGTTGAGAGATACCTGAGTCCCGCTGAAATCTTCCTGTGCTGTCGTGAAGTCCCGGGGTTTGCGGTGGTGCACGCACCTTGATCCGCACCTTTATGGGCCAGCCTGTGCAAAGCCACGGCCGTGGCCTCGTGGCAAGGATCTCACCCAAAGGTGAGCTTTGGGGTCGGGTGGCTTCGTGGTTTGGGGTCTCCCAAACATGTACGGTGTGCCGGGGACGTGGGGACACCTCGGGCTGAGCTGTGCTGCAGCTCCTGCCTTGACACGGCCACCTCTCCGCTGCTGTCCCTCGTGGCCCCGAGTGCTCTCCAAGAGCTGCTGTGATGCTCCTGCTGGCAGCCACCCATGGGTGACACGGGTTGGGTTTGCAAACGAAGCTGGGACTTGGGGCAGAAGCGACGAGCACAGCCAGCGATTGCTCATGCATCGCTTGCCCCGACAGAGAGCCACCGGGGCTCGGACCTCAGTCACCCAGCGACACATTTTTGCCTTAAACATCTTGTGTTTTGATTAATAAAAAGCCGGGTTAAATTAAGAGATCTGATGGGCTCTCTTCTCCTGTAATTAAAGCCTTTTTTTTTTTTTTTTGGAGTACAGCCTTGAGAGCGGGCATGGAGGCACTTGAGAGCAGAGCTTCCACGCGGTGGGAAGGTCTGGGAGCCGCCGTGTGCTCCGGCGGGGGTTAAACGGAGGGAATGAAGAGCGGAGACACATTGGGACAGCTCGCATGGGGGGCTGGAACCTCCGTGTCATGCGCTGCCACCAAAGCAGAGCTTTAAATAGGAGCGTTTTATAAGGTGCTTGCATGGCTGCGTGCTAACAATAGCTCCCGCGCGGGGCAGGGAGGCTATATGGGGAAAGGGGCTAATCTAGAGGAAGCGGGATTATTTTTCTTCTTTTTTTCCTTTTCTTTTCTTTCCCCTGTCTTGTTCTCGATGCCCTTCCCACGTCCCTGAACCTGAGGATGGCAGCGGCGGTCAGGCTGGATGTAACCCCGGGGGTTACAGATGCTGGGGGTGGCATCGGGCGCATGACAGCCGGGCTCCAAAGCTCACGGAGACGGCCCCGCGAGCGTGTGCGGGCATCGAGCTGCCCCTGGCATTCACAATTGTTCCTCCTCCTCCGAACAAGGGCCTCTTGTCCCCGCGCTGGCCCTCGGGGCTCTCAGCTGGGGCCTCCCGTAGCCCATGGCAGACACATCCCAAGGCCGTGCCTTTCCCCAGCGGTGCCGGGACTTATGGCTTTCTCCTTTTAGCTCCTCGCCTCTTTAGAGTGGCAAGAGCTGGGGATGCTTCCCAACCCAGCACGTGGGTTTTTGTGCTTTGCCCCAAAGGGAGCCGGGGAGTGCTCCGTTTCCCATTTTGGCTTGGATTCAGTGACCTGCGCAGCTCACCTGGGCCTTTGCTGCCGACGCAGAGAAGCTCACATCAGTGCGCCAGGGTGAGACCAGGGGTAGGTTCCCTCTGTGATATCTGGACCTGTCCATTTATACCGGTTGCAGCTCCAGCTGCGTTGCTGATTTAAGAGCAAAGCACAGGACTGCAAAGAATAAATATGCCTGGGCCAAAGGGACAAGTTTCCAAGTGCCTGCCCACCGACACATGCTCTCTGCGTGCAAGGACCAAGACACAGCCTATGCAGAGAGGTGAAACGCATCGCTGCAGGGTCCCGGTCCCCTCTCTGGGCCCGGGGAGCGGAGGGGCTGGATGCACCGCCACGCCGAAGCTGGCTGCTCGGCACAGGAGCTCCTCCGTTTAATCTCCCGAATTGCGTCTAAGTGGGTAATGCCCCCACGTGTGCGCTCCTGCTTGGCTCGTCTTTGAAATCCGCAAAATCCTGGGGCTGGTGGAGCTCGGGTCCTGCGGGTGCTGCCGTCTCAGCCTCTCCTTAGGATGCTGCCGGGTGCCAGCGGTGGGGCCGCAGCAGCTTCCCGTGAGCGGCGGGGAACGGGTGGGAGCTCGTCCCCGTGCTCGGGGACACGCAGGCTCCCAGCAGAGGTCTTTGGTTTCCGTCACTCTTTGGCTGGAGGTTTTGCAGCAGGTTCCCCTGCCTGTGACCCAAACAGCTGTGCTCAGGGGGACGTGGAAAGGCAGGAAAATCTTCAGGCAGATGCTCTGACTCGAACCGCTCTTTAATTCCGATGATTTAAATGGAAATCGTGGGAGCTTACCGAGGGATGAGTCCAGCCGCTCCGCAGCAGTTGAGCATCGTGCGTTTTAGGATCCGAGCTTTTGCAGGACTGGATTAGTTTATTTTCATTTCTCCTCTTGCCTGCTGATCATCCAACTGTCTCAGTGTTTGGGTGAGATGCAAAGATGCTTAGAAACACCAATAATAATTAAAAATAACAAGCAATGGAACCAAAACTGCAGCCTGCAGTTTGGCTGGCAGCCCTTGGAAGCCGTTCTGTCCTCAGGCACCGAGACAGGACCTGCAGGAGAGGCCCCTGTCCTGGAGGATCTGCCGGTGGCGGTGGGGTTTAGACGGGCAGCAGCCCCCGACCCCTTCCCTAACGCTCCCTGGCACGTGTGTTTGAAGGCTAAGTTGTATTTCCTACCTAAATGGAGTCATTTGGCTCCAGGGGCCCACCCTCCGAATCCATCTGGCTTTCTGCCCGCGAGATTATGTTATATAAACCACCCCTAAATGCGGCGTCTGGGAAAGTGCCTTTATGTTTTAATTTCCAAATAGGCAGGCAAAATTGAGTGCTCTGATTGGCATCTGCAATCAGAGCCCCATTCAGCGGGAGCTGTGAAGGGAGCTGATTGCAGCAGGCGCTGCTCTGACCTTCTGGGGCCTCTGCTGCTGCCTCGGCTTCATTAACAGGATAAATATTTTTCCAGAAACAACATTTCTGAGCTGCCAGAAGTCATGACAGGGATGGGGACTATTCTGCGGCATGGTCTGCATCGAGGCAGCGCGCTCCTGCACCCTGTGGCTGAGATCTGAGTGATAAATACATGTTTTTAGCAGGCTGGGGGGGATGCCCGGGACGTGCCTGGGGACACCTGGGCTCTTTTCCTGCCCTGCCACTGAGTGGCACTGTGTTTTCCGCCCTCCCTCTGCGCTTGCCTTTCCTTTGCAGCTTTCCTCCATCCTTTCCCACTGAGCTGGGGAGCGATGCAGAGCGAGCTTTGCAGCATTTTGTGCTGACGGAGCCTCGGTATCGTCCCAGTGCCGCGGGACAACGTCCCAGCACTTGCAGCAGTGCTGGTTACAGGAGAGCGAAGAGCAGATGGGGGCTGCGTCCCACGAGCACTCCTGGAGCACACCAAGGACGTGTCCATGGATAATAACGCCCGGTCCTGTGCAGTGACCGCGCCGCATTCCCGTGAGCTGCTGCAGCATCAAACCCTGCCGCGTGCCAGAGCCTGGTGCTCGGGTAACAGCATCTGCAGCATCAGCTGAGCCCCTCGAGTGAGTTACAGCCTGGTCTCTGCTCCAGGGGCCTCTTAGCATCCTGCAGCCGGTAATAGATGTTTTTAATTCTCATGGAATTATTGAACAAACATCAGGGAAATATGTTTTACAGTCCAGAGCCGGCTCTGAGCATCGTTAACATTGTTATTGGAGCTGAGGCGGATGATTTAAGCAGGGACCTCTGACAAAGACGCACACCTGTCCATGAATAAAAGACTGCAATTTAATCCCCACACTGTTAATTAAGAAGAGGATGAGGGTCGAGTGCGGTGCCCGCTTCAAAGGTCTCCTGAGCCTGGCGGGCGAGGTGAAGACGCTAATGCCTCCTTGGCTGCTCCTTGGCACGGCGAGCGGGCACGGGCTGCGGGATGGGGGTCTCGTAAGGGCACGCAAGCGTCGGGCACCTCGTGTCAGCCGTGGTCTGGTGCCACAGCATCTGAGCACGGGGCTGGGTGATGGAAATGAGCAGATGTTGCCAGCTTAAAGAGCGTCCATCTCCTGTCAGAGCGGAGCAAGCTGCCCTCCTGGCCGCCGTGCTGGCAGCCGTCAGCATCCGCGGGGCTGGCAGGTCCCTTCGCTCCGTGCCAGTGCCTTGGTGGTCCCAGCTTCCCCCTCATCCGCCAGCCTTTGCTGCCCCAGGAGAGGGGCAAACGCAGCCAACTCGAGCACCCGTGTCCCTGCTGTGCGACCCGAGCAGTTGCATGCCCGTGGGCAGTGCAGCACCGCGCGCCAGTGCTCAGCACCACCATGGCGTGGCCACTGGGAAGCTCCTGCTTAGAACCCGGCACTGAACGGCATTTTGGCAGGGAAAAGGCTCTGTTCCCACTCCCCCAGAGTCCCCCTTGGGCTGCTGAGGTCCCTCCTGTTGTGGTAGGACTCGTGACACTCGGCTGGGCTGCTTGAGCCCACCTGTCTCAGCTACACCAGGAGTGCACCAGGGTATGGTGAGTCCTGCCCTGGCTTGGTCCTGCCTTTCTGCAGGCTGCCCTGGTGAACACCTTGGCCAGTGGCTGCCAAGGTTGACAAAAAGCCAGTGCCAGAAACATGAGAATCCTAGGAGGGCCTCCGAAGCAGAAATCTTGTATTTTGGCTGCAGTGAGCTCTAGAAGTGCCGGTAAACACTGATTTGCTTCATTTGGATGCAGAAATGAGCTGATGGGAGACTCTGGAGAAGCAGAGCTTGTTTGCATGCGTGTTCAGGCACACAGGCGCAGTCATACACATGTTGGCTCACACTTTGGTTCACTTCACTTGCGTCCTGCGTAGGCAGCCATGCAAGGAAATTACTTCTGCATTGGTTGTGCTGCTCTGCTACAACACAGGACCAGCAGCTGGTGAGCTCCAGCTCCTCGTCTGCCTCCCCTCGGACCAAACATCTTCAGTGCAACACATCTCTTCTCTGCCCACACGTCTCAAATCCTTCTGGTGTCCTACTCCGCAGCTTCCCTGCTGCCTGTGGCTCCTAGGAGAGATGCAAACGCTGCATCTGCAGTGGTGAGATGCTGGGTTTTGGTTTAAAAAGGGCTTTTTCCTGCTGTCTGCAGTGCCTGCACTCCCGTATCATGCAAGCACTCGAGTGCCCCTCTTGCACACAGCAGCGTCGGTCGGGAAGTCTCTGGCAGCGCTTCGCAGCCTGATTGCTGGGCTCCCTCGTGGCTCCGCGTCTGCCTCGCGCTCCCCCGTGATATTTCTGAGCTTTTTCAACCAAATCGTGCCCAAAGGTAGCGTGGGCAGGAACACCCGGTGACAGCGGCTGCGGGAGGAGAGCAGCAGCGTGGGCTCGTCCTCCGCTAGAGCCAGGGAGGATCCCGGCTGAATGCATTGTTGTAAATTCCCCAACGGTGGGGAAAACTTTGATCAGAGCTTGCACCTCATTAGACATCAGAGAATTGAGCCGTGAGACACCAATCCATAGGCAGCCAGGCTTCATTAGTTTTGCTGCTCGTGGGACTGCCTGTTTAAAGAGCACGTAGGTTCTGCAAAGCTGACTTTTGTTTTTAATTATTTTTATGAGGACGTGGTCTCCTCCCCGCCTTGTTTCTTTTGCTGGGAGGGCCGTAGAGAGATCTTTAAAGCAGGTTTGGGAAACCAGAATTGGTATGCTTCGTCAAAGCGAGCCAGTAGTTTTCATTTTTTTTCATTATCAATGTGTGTATTGGTCTGCTGTGCCCATGGGGTTGTATTTTGGGTGATCCGCATGTTCCTGATGCCCTTCTGCGTGTCCGTATTGCAGGAACTGAATCCACAGGTCAAGAACTTCAGGAAGAAGAGATGCTAAAAAAATAATAAAAAAAAAAGGAAACATTTTGGCATTTGCCAACCAAACTCTTTCAGAGCTCACTGAGAGCAAACGGATGGAGCAGCAGGTGGACGTGTCAGCTCAGCTTTGGGGTCGAGGAAGCAGATTTCGGAGCGGCAGAAATCCCCTGGGCTGGAAATCTGAGCTGGTTTTAGCCATAAAGACAGAGCTGGCTCCGCCGTGGGGCTGTGCTGGGAGGTCTCTGGGAGGTTCGGTTATTTCCATGCTCAGCTTTGCTCTGCCCTGCCCGCGGCTTCGGGGAAGCCCCCGCCTGAGCATCCGTCTCCGCCAAGCGCGGCGGAGGGCAGCTCCGCGCCTCTGAAGCGTAATTTCTGCGCTGGCTGTAAAGCGCCTCGGTTGAAAGACGCTGAGGAAGATGAATGTGGCTCTGAAAAGCCTGATTTGCACCATTCTCCTTCTCAGCTGTGCTCCGGGAAGGGAAGTGGCAAAACACAGAAGCCCCATGTGCTACAGACGGACCCCACAGCTGAGGGGAAGGAATTACTTGCTCGCGGACCGCGTTCCAGTCGAGATCACAGCTCAGCGAGAAAATAGAAGCAGGCGAGGTAGTCCTGCCATTGCCTCCAACCTGCTTGATATAAAAATGGAGAAGAAAAGCCAAGCGCAGAGCAGATGAGAGAGACATTTGCCTCCTTGTGTGCAGGCTGACAAGGACCGGGGATGGATGAATTCATCGCAGGTTCTCTGCCTAGCGGAGAGGGGGGAGAGGGAAGCCGTCCAAGCTGATTAGCGAGAGGTCTCTCACAGAGGCAGGCTGCCTGGACTGAATTCCCTCGTCAGCATTCCCCCCGCATTGATCTCCTCCTAAGTGGGAGAGAGGGGCGGAGGGGAGGGGGCAGGCCGGAGGGAAGGCAGGGGGGAGGTGGGGAGAGGATGGAGAGGAAGGGGAGGAAGAAGAAGATGGGAAGGGAAAAGGCGGGGGTGCAGCGGTTGCATCCTCAGAGGTTGCATCCTCTGCTTTGGAGGCGTGGATGCAGAGCCTGCCTCCACTCTGCCATGTGCAGTGGAGCCTTTGCTGGTGAAGAAGGAGGGAACCCACCCTGGTTGTCCTCACCTTGGACCACCCTGCCCCTGGCAGGAAGGGAGCAGCCCTTTGTCACCCTGCAGGCAGCCACCGAGGAGGGGCGGGGGGCAGGAGCAGTTTGCTGCGCCCCAAAATGCTCTGGCTGGGGAGGAAGGATGGCGTCTGCACCCCGGCGAGCATCACAGGCACCTTTGTCATCCTCTGCCTCTGGGAGCACCAAGGCGGGAACAGGAGAGAAGAAATTTTTGCAAGGCAGGATCCCCCACTTGCAACAGGCGCGAGGCTTTCATCTCTAGCCCCAGCTGGTTGTGAAATATCGGGCATTAAAATCACATTATTCTGATTACTGTCTTACTACTTTTTCCACTTTTATTCCTCACTTGCATTCCAGCTCGATTTTAGTGTGTACTCCCTCCAGATCCCCCGGTGCCAGGAGTCAGTGCTGTATACCATTCGGAAGCTCAGCCTCCCAGCTTTCAGGCGGTATAATTAAAGCATTAATCTCTTACTCCAGCAGCCTGTGAGACAGCAGCTGCTAAAATAACATGGAAGGACTGCTACAAAAAGGTGCCTTGGTTCCAGGATCGCTGCGACAATTTTTAGGGTCAGCAAACATTATCTTCTGCTAGGGAGGGTCCGGGGGTGAGAACAGTACTGGCCTCAGAAACTAGAGGCTGCTGTTGGGTCTCGAATCTGCTCCTCCCTAAAGAGTTGCAATCTCTGATAGGGTAAAGGATATTTAAACCTCTTTATGCTTTGTAGAGGTTGGGTTGTGCTTCTTGGGTCCAAACCCACTTCGCTGTCCTTGGGAGACCTTTGGGAAATGCACCCTCAGGCTCGGCACTGCTGGGGGAGGCTCAAAATGCGGCTCATGCATGCGGGCTCCAAAGTTGTTGGTCTTTTTCTTGGCACGGGAACATGGATTCTTTTTCTTTTTTAATCAGCTTTGTGGGAGTGCTAGGTTTTTTTTAAGAAGCTGTTGCAAGTAGCTGGACTTAATCTCTGTGAAGAATATTATTCTCCGGGACAATACCGAGCCTTAGGAGAGGGCTCCGTGATTCGGTCTGGGAGCTCTGCGGTAGGGCTGCAGCAGGAGCAAGGAGCGGGTGCTGGAGCGCGACTGTTGGGATTCCTGCTGGCCTGTGAGGCCCTGCTGCCACTCGGCAGGAGGGTGACAGTGGGCATTTATCCCTGATTAAACTCCCAGTGCTGGTTTCAGAGCCTGTCCCCCCAAGAGGACAGCCTGAATCCCTCCCCTCCTGTCCCTTTGGCACCCGGTTAGCAGAGGGCAGAGCAGCAGCAAGGTGCGAGGGGAGGCTGGGGACCTTCCCTCACCTCTGCAAAGCTCCAGCTTGGGGCTCACGTAAACGTGGGAAGTGGAGGAACCTGGGGAGAAATGATACCTATGAGGCTGGGTACTAGGAAAAATTGGCTAGGCATTGGAACGGGTTGCCCAGGGAATTGGAGGAGTCACCGTCCCTGGGGGTGTTTAAGGAAAGGTTGGATGGGGCACTTAGGGACATGGCTTAGTGGGTGATGGTGGTGGTAGGGGGACGGTCGGACCAGATATCTTGGAGGGCTTTTCCAGCCGTAATGAACTGATGATTCTCCAGGGACGCCCTGCTCATCTGCAGGCTTGGCAGTGCCGTGCCTGGGGCAGCAGGACACAAGGCTCTCTGTAGCAGTCCTTGGAGAGGGGAAAAGCCCTTTTTTATCTCCAGATGCATGCGATGAGCTCTGGTGGTGGGAGAACAGGCTCCTCGCGAGGTGCCGCGGCCTCTGAACGCAAACTGGGTTTCTCTTCCTCAAGGCACGAGCTGCCGATGATTTCCATGCCTTGATTAACGCTCTCCGGAGTCATTTCCATTGGCGGCTGCGGAGGAGCCGAAGAAGATGGATGTTTCCCATTACTTGGTGTAAGGACTGCGAGGCAGCCTCATGAAACCTTTACACCCGAAGTTTACAAAAAGCCCGCGAGCGGTGATCAATAGCGAGCTGGGGCTCCTGCACCCAGATCTGTGGGGCCATGCGGATGGGGCCGGGAGCTCTGGAGCAGGGGAAGGAGGGAGGAGGAGAAATGTCTTGGGTGTAATGTGGGATACGGACAGAGGAGAGGAGAGTGTCAGGGGTTTTTGTTGCTCCCACAACACGTGCCTGCTTTGTTCAGCTCTCCAGTGCAACATCAATGGCTTTTCTGTTCCTTCAGGGGGAAAAAAGTCGTGCACCTCCTGGTGCTGAGCTGCCTGCGCATCTCTGTTCAGCTGCAGTGCCCTGAAGGAGGAAGGAAGGAGCACGAAATCCCCGGGAAGGTGTAAAAATTCCTCCTAGGAGAATCAAGGTTGGTCTAGACTGAAAATTAACCTCATAACCCAGCTCCCTGCTGCCCATCCTGCCTACAGGGAGCGTGGCCCAAGGCCATCCCTGCCCCAGGGTGCTGATGCTTGGTGAGCCACTGCATCAGTCCCCTGTGAGAACGTGCCCAGCGGTACCAAGTGAAAAATGTGTGAAAAACGTGTGTAGCACAGCCAGGGTTCATCGGCTGCCCTGCTGGTCAACAGGCAGCAATCCCCAGAAAGCGATCGAGGCGTACACCGAGGATGATCTCTGCATGCGTGGCCGCAAGGTGATGCTGGCAACTGGCTTTGTGAACGTGGACTTCATTACACCGAGAAGTGAAAAGTGTATTCCCTGCGGAGGAGAGGTTAGTCTGTAATTTTCGGCTGAGCGAGCAGGGCTGGCAGGGTGTCCACGGGACAGCAGATACCCTAGCTTTTGCTGGCTGCAGAGGACGGCTCCTTCAGGCTCCCATCTTCTCCTTTGCAGCTGGTGGCTCCCACCTGCAGGAGGTGCAGCACCGGGAGGGCAGAGATGCCGTGGTGGTTGCATCACCAGGCACGGGCAATAATGGGATCCACCTGCTAGCGCACAATGCTGGAGAAGTATAAAATGCTCCACTGTGCCTCCGGAATAGCTGCAATTAACAGAAACCAAGCAGCCAAGGGCCAGATTTGTGTTATGGAGGCTGGGGGAGATAGCTTGAAGTGCACCCATAAGCACTGAATGGGGTCTTGAGCCTAATCAGCCCCCGGAGGCACCCGGTTTGCATGCGAGATGGATGCTGCGTGAGCTCCAGGCTGCTCCAGCCTGCGCAGGAGCGTGGTGAGTTGCTGCGAGAAGGGCTGAACACCAGCCTTGAGGTGCTCTGATCCCGCAGCTGTTGCAAAAAGGGCACGTGGGCAGTGTCAGAGCCTGTGCTGGGCTGGGCAAACCCATCGTTGTGCCGCTGAAATGCTGCAGGCAAGCCTCCTCCCAAACCCTGCGGTGGGTTTGGGTTGAGCAGATGTCGCCAGGCTCAGGAGGTGGCCGCTGCTGAGCTCCCTCCTCCAAAGAGAGACGCCTCCAGACCTTGGGCACTGCGTTACCACCAGCCAAATCTCCAAATCCAGCTGTGGCCCAGCTGTACCCAGGCAGGTCCTCATCCTCCGGGGCAACGGTGCTGACATCAGGCACGGCCTGGGCTTGCACCGAGCAGCTCTGAGGTTTATCTGTATTTCACAGGGACCGAGCAGCAGCTTACGGCTGCGCAGACCTGTGTTTTATTCATGACTCAGCCATTTCCCCATCTACAAAATGAGGATAATGACACATTCTTCCTTTAGAAAGACATTTTTCTTCTCCAAGTGTGTTAAAAACTCTGGCAACAAGGCACGTTAATTGAGCATTTTCACTTTTTTTTTTTTTTTTGAGTTGCAAGAGAAAGTTTTAAGCAAGGATGATTCTCATTTTGTCTGTGTTTGGTGCTGTGGGAGGCACGGCAAAGTAAGGACAGCCCCAGCCCAGGTGGGAGGAGGAGGGAAGAGGAGAAAGCGCCGCGTGGGTCCGCTCCCTGTTGTGGCGCAGGGCTCAACGTGCTGAGCAAGCACTTGTAAATCAAGGCAGCAAAAATTAAAGGCCCCGGTAATGGGCTGGATTAATCTGCCCTGACTTCCATGTCTAAAAGTTGGATGTCAACGCCAGGGCTGGTCGCCTCGGGCTCCCTCCTGGCCGGTGGAGAGAAATAGGCATCTCCAGGGGCCGTTTATCTCCTCCCAGACAGGCTGGCGAGATGAATCACCCCCCGGAGGTGCTGGGCTCTCTCCATTGACACAAAAAGCTCGGGGTATTTTTTTTTTTTATATTTTAAAAATATGTAGCTGGGGGTGTGAAGGTGAATCCTGCCTGTGGGGCTTGAAAGGAGACAGGTCTGCGGCTGGATGGGGCTTTGGGTGCAGAGCTGCAGGGATCGGGGCCGTTGTCACCGGCTGGGGATAACCCGTCCTTGGGGAGCTGCCTTCTCCCACGTGTCCTGCACCCCGAGGGGTATTTCCCCACTGAATCTCCCAACTGATGCTGGAGTTTTTCCTGGCTTTATATCCACATACGCGTCACGGTTCTGTACGAAAAGTGGCCGGACGCCCTGCGAGCATTTGCTGCATTGCTGCATAAGCCACCAGCCCTCGCGAACAAGCACAGAGCACGGGCTCAGCTCGCAAGGATTTGCTTGTGGACACGAGAGCGATGGGCCACATTATAAAATCATAAAACGAAGGAAATGGAAATACCAGGCTCCTAACTACCAAACCCCCAAGCTCCGTGCGTTTTGTCTTTTTAAAAACTATGCGAGAGAAGTCAGAAACAAACTGCGCACTTCCACAGTCTCTTGTGTCCTCCTTCTGTATTTCAAATGAATAATAGATAAAGGAATCATTTTATTTAAAGAGGATGAGTTGAATGGAGTTTGCTTTAAAAAAAAAAAAAAACACACACACAAAAAAGCACCGCAGCACTCGCCCCGATTGCTATTATAAAAGAAAACTCGCCTTTTCATTTATTATTGAAGTAAATTAGGTTGATTGTCAGAAACTTGTGTGCAGGGTAAAAACGTTGCCATTTGGGTTGCAGTGAGATGAATGAATTTAATTTACCCCTTCCGTACGTTCAGCAGGCAGCGCGGCGGCCGGCGCACGGCTCCCCTGCCTCCTCGCAGTGATGCGACTGCCGGCTTCGGGCAGGGGCTTTTTGGGGCTGCGAGTGCCCATCCACATCTTGTCGCCCACCCCCAGGGATGGCTAGGGAAAAATAGGGCAAGGAGGTGCGTTGTTGTTTTCTTCCCTCCTCCCTCCGCCGGCGTGACGCAGCACCGAGCCCTCGCGGGGGTTTTCGGAGCCAGAAAGCTGCTCGAGGTGCTCAGGAGCCAGGTGCTGCTGCCAGATTGCCTTGGCCTGTGATGCTGTCCTGTGATGCTGTCCTGTGACATTGCTGTCCCGTGGCGTTGCTGTCCCGTGCTGTCCATCAGACCTGCTGTCTGCAGGGGAGCTGGGCTGCGTCCCTGGCCAAAGGATGGATCAGCAGCCAGAAGACGCAGCCTGGATCTTTTTTTCAGAGGTTTTGCTGCTCTCCATGTACCTGAGTCAATTTAGGAGAGACAAAAGTATTTCGGTGCCGTGCTGGGTACCAAGCGTGAGCCTGCGACTTTGTTGTGAGTCAGCGACGCCAGGCTCGGGACCAGGCACGGCAGATACGCTGGCAGCCCTCCCAAAGCACCGTTTCTGGTCTCGCCTGGATCAGGAATGCCGCTGACTTCAGGCCTGCAGCCAGCTCTTCCACAGCCCCCTTCGAGGTTGTGATTGCGAGGACATCCCCTCCTCTCTTCCTCTGGTGTTTTCAGGTGCTGGGAACAAGGCAGAGGAGTGTTTGCCTTGATGGCCCTGTCTCAAAACTCAGATCCTATTAAATGTGCTGCCGGAGGGTGGGAGCAGAGCCTCTGGTGGGGCAGCATAGGCAGAAGTGAGGTGATCATCAGCCAGGTTAATGCTGCTGCTGCGATTTCAGCCCCGGCGAAGTATTTGCTGAATTTCAGGCTATTACTACTGCTGCTCTCACCGCCCGGCCAGCCAAGCAAAGGTGAAGTCTCCACGTTCCCACTCGCTGTGCGCACTGAGTGTGTGCAAATCCACATCTGGGTCAGTGGTGCCAGAGGCTGAGAGAGGTGGAAAATTCCTCGGGGAAGCCCGTGTCAGGAAAAGGCATAGGTTGAATTGTGCGCTTTGCTGCTAAACAGAGGGAAAACCCTCGCAGGAGAGCAAATGAACCCAGACCGAATGAAGGGTGACCTCTTGGAGAGCAAAGAGAGAGGGAGCTGTGCTGGGAGTGTTTGCTGATGTCAATCAGCAGTGAAGGGAGATTTTAGAGGGGGGTGGCATCAGGCTGCGCTCCCCTTTGTGCGCTCCAGCTTCCCGCGCAGTGAGAGCCGCGTGTCGGTCCTGCGGGTCTGTGCCCGTCGTGCCCCCAGGCTGTGCAGCAGCCCGCGGAGCTTTTCGGGTGGTGCATGAGGCAGGAGG
Organism: Anser cygnoides; assembly: GCF_040182565.1. Lineage (NCBI taxonomy): Eukaryota > Metazoa > Chordata > Aves > Anseriformes > Anatidae > Anser > Anser cygnoides. Next base: position 7,376,377 of record NC_089893.1, on the reverse strand, counting down.
TGAGCTGCATAAAGCTCCGGTGACTGCTTGCAACCACCGAGCGTGGGAGCTCAGGGCAAGAGCAAGCAAAGGACGGCGTCTTGGAGGGGGAAGGAGCCACGGCAGACCTTGGCACTCAAAGCATGAGCTGCTGCAACGTTGCTGGCTGGAAATGGGATTTCCCCCTTTGCCAGTAGGTCTGTGCACACAAAACTTCCCCCGCCGTGGCAATTACACTGCCCTGAAGTGTTCTTCTGTTACTGCTGGTTCTGCTCAGCCTGCTCGCATCGCACAGCGCCTGGAGCCACCTGCGTGCAGCCAGCACTTGGGTGCCTGGGAAAGCAAGGCCAGCTGCCTGGTCCGTTTGTTCCTTGTTTGGCTTTGGAGAAGGAGGACCTTTTCAAGAAAAGTCTCTCCAGCTGCTTTTTTTCTTTCTTTTCTTCTCTGGATTCTCACCAAAAGTCATCTGCAAATGGGCAGGAGGAGAAGGCAAACAGGGAGAACGCTTGGTGAAAGCTTCCCCAAGCTGATCGTGTTTGGTTTAGCCTGAATTTCAGGCGATATGTGGGCAGAATATTCTCCTAGCAGGAAATACAGGGAGCAGCTCCAGTGACAAACTTCAGGGCTTGATTCGAAAACACCAGAGATCCAGGCAGGAGGTTTGGCTGTGCAGGATTTCGCTTCCCCTGATCAGTTTGGGATCAGCTGCGGCAGCACAATGAATTTAGGGCCAGAGGGGACTTTTAGATCACATAACCAGGCCCCAGAAAGTCATTAGATGCCTCTTTCCTGAGCCTTGGATTTTGTGTTTGTTGAACATAAATCTTCCAAAAAGGTGTTCAGGGTTGATTTAAAGATCTCGGGAGATGCTGAATCCAGGACTGCCATTGGTAGTTTATTGTAAAGGTTAATCACATCACCGCTAAACATTTGTGCTTTATTTAATTTGTCTGCCTTCACCTTTCAGTTCTTGGCTATTGCTGCGACTCTCCCTACTAAGAGAAAACACCTGGCATTTTCTCCCATGACCAAACTGTACCTCTCTTCTCTCCCTCAAACTAAAGAATTTCTCAGTCCTTCATCTCAACTATTTTTTATTTTATCAGGCGATTTGTCCTTGCAGCCTTTTTCACTTCCAGTTTTCTCCAGCTTCCCTCGGTTGTGGTTTTTTTTTTTGCGGGGTTTATATTAAAAAATAATCATCCTAAACCCACGCAAGGGCTCTGCAAAACTAAGCACAGGTTTTAAAGGCTGGCAGGATTTGTGGAATGGGAGGGCTGTGCCTGTGTCCTGCTCCCCGCTAGCAGAAATATTCCCAGTAAAGCACAGGGGGAGACTGGTTACTGCTGGGCTCGGGCCAGAGAGGGGGGGAAAGAAGCTTTGTGTTTTAAGAACTGTAATAGATTTTAAATTGCATTTCCTCTAATGAATGACTCACCCAATTACCACAGCCTGAACACCTGTGCCCGAGGTTTGAAGTCTCCAGGGAGACTTTCACTTTTAACAATATTTATTACGATGAGTGTCAGCGCCTGGGGTGGGATCAGCCGGGAGGGAGCCTGCAGCCAGGGGCTGGCACCCCCCAGGTGCTCCAGCGATGCCTCAGCCCACGCGCCAAGGCAGGAGATCCCACCTGTGTGTCTCCCTGGGATGTCCCCAGAGCTATTTGTCCCCTTCTTGTCCCATTCTGCCGTGCTGACGTCTTGATCTAGAAGCCAGCAGAGGCCAGGAGCGTTGCTCTTGTTTGTACAGTGTGGGTGCTTTGCCCAAACCCAGGCGTTTGGTGGGTGGGCTGGTTCCCCAGGAGATCCAGGTGGGGACAATATGCCTGCAGCTGCTTCCTGCAGAGACCAAGCTCCATAGTTTTCGGCTTCACAAGTGGCGGTAACTGGAGGAGAAAATGCCGCGCAGATATATCTGGGTTAGTGCCTGCAAGGCCGTGCAGTCAGCGGGGAAAGGAGCTGAGGAAACCCGTGTCTGCAGCCTGCTGGAACAGAAACCAGGGGAAAGCAGGGGCTGGCCTGCTCTGTGCTGGCTGCTGCTCCCTAACAGGTGAAAATCCCAAAGAGTTTATCAATAACCACAAACCACATGAGCCTGACGAGGCTCGTTGTGCTGCAAGTGGTGATGCCTGTGCTGCTGTGCAGGGGAACCAGGTCTGCCCTGCCTGGGTAGATGGGGGTGGGTGAGCTGCCCCCCAGGTGCTGGGGCCTGGTGGGGCTCCTCCTCCTGCAGGAAGGGGTTTGGCCAGGTCCAGAGCTCTGTATGAGGAGCTGGGGCCGCAGAGGAGGAGAATTATGTTCGTTCTTGCTATCCCAGGCTGTGCTGAGGAGCTGTATCGGTGGGTGAGGTGGTTGTTTTGTGTCGCTCTCTGGAGACCTGGCTGTGGCAAAGTAGGAAAGGGATTTTAGGCTCTAACTCCTATCCCTGTGGCAGCTTGCTTTTGAAGCTTTGGCCAGGGCTGGTGGGGTTTGCAGCAAGTGCTGTAGCCATCCATGGTGGTTGCTGGCTGTCCGCAGGTTTCGTTTTTGTCCCTGTTTGTGCCCAGGCTCCCACCTGGGAGGGGACAGGGTCTCTGAGTGGGTGGCTGGGGAGTGTAAGGAGAAGCTGGAAAGGAAGAGATGGGTTGGTGTAGGAGATCCACTAATAGGCAAATACTCTTTGCTGCTACCCCCTTCCCCTGCTACATTTGGGGAATCCATGGCTGTGCCTCTTTATGGGGTAGCCCTGCAAGGCACAAAGGCACTTTGCAGGATAAATGCCAGTAAACTGCTGCTTTGGGGAGAAAATCAGAGGGGCCGTGTGCTTGTGTTACCTCTGCTGTCCGTGTGCACAGCAAACCTTCCTCAGTGCAAATGAACCTGCATCCCCTGAAATGGTGGGGAAGGGGCTGTGCCCTTGTGATCCCTCCTGCTTTTTGCATGAGAAAGCCAAAAGCCTTCCCAGGTGGAAGTATTTGGTTGCACTCATTTAGATTTAAAACTTTAAGGGAGGGGAAAGAGAACAAAGCAAAGTAAACCCCAAAAACTTACACTTGCAGCAGCTGGTGCAAAGAAGCCCAGTCCCTGCTGGGGCTGGAGAAGCCACATTTTAGATATGTGGGCACGGATCTGGCCGTGCTCTGACCTCTCTTTCGAACAAGCAAACCTGGGAAGCAGATGATCAGAAAAAGCACCTTGCCCTGTAATCCCGCAGCCCTCTAGCACGGAGCATTTTGGGGCCAAGAGCTCCTGGTGCGGGGCTGGGTGCTGCACGGAGGCAGAGGTGTGATTATCCCAGCTCCTGCTGCTCCCTGCGAGCTGCTGCTGCTTCCCCAGGCCGGAGAGCCCAGCTGATGTATTTATGCACTTTCCCCTCTCTGTGTTTAAACAGCACCTTGGAAAATGCAGTAAAAGAAGCCACAACTCTTCTTGTTGTCCTCCAGGGGTTTTAATTTATTTTTATTGTGTTGGATGCTTGCCTTTTTGTATTTTTTCAGTTTGTTTTGTTTTTCTCTGGTGCTGGAAGCTGGCCTTACTGCAGAGCAGAGGTGGTGCAGAGAAAGAGAGGTCACTGAATTGCAGAGTGCTAATAGGTATGATAAGTCAAGATAGGACAGAGGGCTGTGGCACAGATGCCAATGAGCTGTGGAATTACTTTAGATTTGTGTTTAACAGTGAGTCTGTATTTTTCCCTATAGTTTTCCTGGTTTGGGGTTTTCGTGTGTTTGCTCAGGCAGAGCCTCGGTTCCCCAGTCTGCCCCCTGCAGAGCTGGGCATTCTCCTGCATCTTTGTGTACAGGTGCTGGTGAGGGCTGAGGATGCTCAGTGCTTTTAGTGTTGAGGCTGTTACCGAAATCCCCCCAAAATATTGCTGTGGAGTTCACAGAATCACAGAACATCCTGAATTGGAGGGGACCATCCAAGTCCAGCTCCTGCTAGTTACGTTTTCCATCTCAGGATCAGAGCATGCAGCAGGGAAAGTTCCTATGCATCAAATGCCTTTGGGCATTTTGGCAGATGCACAAAAAATTGTTAGAAATTGCTTAATGTGCTCCCCAGTAACTAGACGAGCAAGTGGTGGTCAGAGCCTGTGCACCTCATATGAAGGAGCATCCTCTCCCCTTTGCAGGCTGTGCCAGGCTGCCGTGCTGGCACGCCGATGCTCCTGGCTGTGCTGGAGTGCTGCATCTCCACGAGGAGAAGACATCTCCAAGGTAAGGCAGGCTTATTGTTGATTACAAGATTACACGCGTCTGGAGGGCGCAAATCTGTTTTCCAAACTTTCAAGGTGGTTTGAACTGTGTCTGTGAGGTGCAAAATTGCTCGCACGGTGAGATTTTGGGAGCGCGGTTTTATCTGACTGGCATTAGGTAACCCTGCTTAATCCAGAGCTGGAAGCTTCAGAAAGTGATTTTCCAAACCCAGAGACGTTTCAAGCTTATAAGGCTTTTGACCTGCCTCATTTATGCTCGCCTCTTGCATTGCGGAGGCTTAGAAATGTGAATAATGTGAAATACAGTGTGAAATCTTTTGAGATATCTAAACCATGTGCATACACGTAGGAGCTTCCACCTCCCTTAAAACTTCATCTCTCCTTCCTCAGCCCAGTGTCTGATTACCTTGTGCTACCGCAGGTAGGGGAGAAGGGATGGGAGCTGGTGAGGGACGTGGACTTGTGCTCCCCACCTCGTTTCCCCTCCCTGTGGCGTCCTGTCCTGCTTTCTCTCCTCTTCGCGCTCCGCCAGGATCCGTGTGCAACGTCCTCATTAAATCCTGGCTCGGAGGTGGCGGTGGTGGGGATGGTGAATGACCTCCAGCAGGCCGGGGGCTGCGTGGTTCTGAAGTGTATGCACTTTTTTGATCCCTTCTTTTTCCTGCCCTATTTTGCGAAGCTCACAGCTGTCAGAAAATGTCCGTTAGGCTGAGAAAGTGCTATTCCTTCCTAAAAGTAGACTCCTGGAGTCTACCTGCTCTTCGTATGTGGTTGTGCGCTCTTCCTGCTACTCTTCCTATCCGACCCTTTGCTGCTGCAAGGCTCGAGCCTGTTGGCCGTGCTCACTCTCCCTCCTGCTCTCTTTCCTGTGCTGCACAGTAATTTCATGTGGCTTTTGCTCTTCTCAAAGAAAGAAGAAAGCCAGGCGTATGCCAGGCGCTGTTTGAGGCTTGCGGAGTGCTGGGTGGGCTGTGCGTCAGCTTTCCAAGGATATCGGTGCAAAAAAAAACACCCCACAAATCCTCAAAGCTTTTGGAAGTTGCAGGTGATCAAAAAGGGTGTCCCTGGGGTTGCTGGCTGGTAGCAGCTGGGTGCTCTGGTCTGGTGTCTCGTGGTGTGGTGGTGAGATTTGGGGGCTGCAGGAGCCCTTTCCTGAGGCTGCTGCAGCTGCAACACAGGAAAGGAGGAGAGAAACAGCGAGGAAAGGCAGAAGGAGGGGAAGAAATGGAGGGGATGAGCAAGGCAGCTTGAGCAATCTTAATGATCCCAGGCTTTTCCAATCATTCAGCACTGCTGTGTATTTGCCACCTAATTTCTTCCCAAATGCCCTAAACTGAAAATAAAGCGCTGTTTAATAAACACCACTCGGCATTTCATTTCCCTGAATGTTCTGGTAGCAACTGCTAATTATTCCAATGATTTTCCCCCCACTGTAATTATTCAGAACCGGCTATTCACGGATCCCTCCATTGACTTATATCTATACACGCGCGCCCTGAAATATGTATATATTTTTGGTGTCCTATTGAAAATTCAATAGGATCCAATTTCAGTTGCTATTGCCTTCCCCCTGTGTCTCCCCTCTCCAATTTGCTGATGCTCCAGCTGCACGGTGGAGAAGAAAGGAGGCAGCGTCTAGCGCAGACGTACACAGCGCCGTCCAACTGAAACGGGGAGAGAAAAATTACTTCCTTGTACTACCGCGCTCTTGACAAGAGCTGCCTCTTTCTTTTTTTCTTTTCCTTCCTTTTTTTTTTTCCTACCACGTTCAATTTTCTGGCTGTGCCGGGCAGGTTACAGGACTGATCTTGAATGTGCTTTGAGCCTGATGAATAACGCCACCGGCCTGCGCAGGTTTGGGTGGAGGGGAGAAGGAGCAGGTGGGGAATGCAGTCGGTCTGGGGGGGGCACGACAAGTGCGAGAAGCTCAAATCTCAAATGCGGATTTCCAAAAGTGGTGGGTTATTTGGGAAAAGAGGACTCTTGCTCCTTGTAGGGCTGGATTACCTGGGTTTTACCTGGGTTTCTCCTTTCCCAGCTGGAGAGGGAATGGGTTTGGAGGTGTCGTGCCAGCTCTCCAAAAACACAAGAGGTGCTGGGTGTGCTCGGGCACTGCATTCCGGGTGGGGTCTCTGTGTTGGGGACGGCCCTTCCAGAAGGGGGAATATCAGTCAATAAATACCAGATCACAGGACGTGGGAGCACAGCAAGCAGGGTTTGTGTGAGATGAGGCTGCCTGGGACACCAAGGGGGCTGCAGGCTCCTTTATTTCCCAAACAAACTCCAGCAGCTGGCTGAGTCTCTGTCATTGCTCTCCAAGTCCCCGAGAGGTGGTAGAGAGCTCAAGGAGGAAAAAAAAAAAATAAAAAGGAACGTAGGGATGTGCTGGGGCTGTGTCACCCTCAAGCCCAAAGCACGCACAAGGTAGCAAACATCCTCTATCTCCTCGAGCCATCTGTTTGCAGAGTCTTTGCCCATGCAACAGTGCCTCTTCCCCGGGTGGGCTTGTTGCCTCCTTATAATCCGTGGGTAAACAGACATCTCATCAGCTGGGAAGCACGGCGCCGAGGTGGTGAGCTGCGATAAGAGCCCGGCTGGGACAGGGACCGGTGGCGGCACGTGCTCCGGCGGGTGGGCGCTGGAAAAATGTCCCTGCAAAATGTTTGGGGTGAGGAGGAATCCGGTTGGTTTGGGGAAAGGAGGGAATTGAGGGGATGGTGGGACCGAGCAGGTTGCGGCCGTTGAGCTCCCCTCCGGAGCTGGGGGTCAAACCCTGTCACTTTGCTTGTGCTGCAAGGTGCTTGGAAATGGGAATTTTTTTATTTTTTTGGATAACGCAGACCTTGTGCATGAGGCGAGGGCATGATTTGCAGCATGATGGTGTGCCCATGGGGATGCAGTCCTCGGGGCTTGCAGCCCAGAGATGTTCAGGCACTGACCCAGCAGAGGAAGGTGCCCATCACAGCAGGGTGCTCTGCAGGGCTTGCAGGGGCACTAGGCTGGTGTGTGTGGTGCATCGCAGGCTTCTGCTGCGAGCAGTCCAGGCTGGAGGCCCCCGTTTTGGGAAGGTGTTGGGGGCGTTCGGAGCTGGGTGGTGATCTGGTGCCCTTTAGTAAGTGGCATTACCCTGTTTAATGTACTCAGCGCTAATCTCTTTCTAAACAGAAGCGATCTTGCTGAGTTCAGCACTGGAGGAGCAATAACCAATGAAGGAGATGAGGTTAAGAAAACTCACAAGAATCAAATGTGCTGGAAAAGGCTGGGGAAGTGCCAGGGGCACTGCGGTAAATGACCTCCCAGGGAATCGAGGACAAATAAAATCCATGCCCCGTCTCTCTTCTCCGGGGCGCCTTATGGCAATGCCTTCGCCCTCCCCTCTCTGGAGTGCCCACAGACTTTGCTTTCAGGGTTATTTTTGCGCTGGAGTGCAACAAATGCTCTGTGTGGTGAGCGATGCGATGGGGCTGAGATGAGGAATCCGCGTCGCTGCATTCAGAAAAACCAACCTCTTGAGCTCAAGGAGAGCTGCTTCAGCTGGCAGTAGCGTTAGGTGCTTTACACTGTCTGGAACAGCCTGGAGAGGGCAAACAAAACCTCTGTGCCATGGCTCTTGTTTCCCGAGGCTCTCTGCAGGCAGGGCTGCTGGTGACTGTGTTGTTCTGTGAGCTAGGAGCAGAACCGTGTCCCATCACGCTTGCTCCATGGTGTGGGTTGCTCCTTGTTTTGCCCAGATTCCCTCAGGCTGTGATGGAAATGGGGTGCAGCACCCCGAGTGAATAGGCAGTCCCGGTCAGAGCTCGGTGAGGGCGCAGGGAAGTCTTTGGGCCAGATTGCTGCAGAGCTGCTCCCAAATGCTAAGTAGGAATTGTAGGATTTTAGCCCAAAATGGGGCAGAGGCGATCAGGCTGAGAGGGTTTGATTGGGGATGGTGAATGCCTGAATGCCCCGTGTCCTGGAGCTGTGGGGGCTTTTCCCCACGGGCAGCAGGGAGATGTCCTTCACGGAGCCTGGACACCCCAAAACGTCTCATGAGCGGCCGCTGCCTTTGATCCCTACCCCTAGCGCCGTGCAGGCTCGGAGGCTGCGAGGATGACTTGGCAGTGATATATTTACTACAATTACCATCTCTCTTCCCAGAGGAGGAAAAAATAGATGAATAATATGTTTTGAAGGTGTCATGGAGCGAAAGCAAGAGAGGAGCTTGAGCCTGAACTTATGAATAACTTATAGGCTTCCTCCCTTCATGCAGTCACTCCATTTGGGCTTATCTTTCTTGCCCGTAGGAGGTGTAATTAAAGGAGCAAAGCCGAGCATCCACACGCACGGCGACTGCCTGTGGTACTCGTCTGTCTGGCTCCGTGCGTCCTGTGCGTGCAAGGGCACGGGGGTGCCAAAGTGCCTTTGAGTAGGCCGGTGGATGCTTTGAGCAGAAGCTTTATGACTTTTCCCCCCGTGGTCTGCATCCCTCGTTAAGAAAAAGGGGTGTTTGGTGCATTGCTGGCTGGTCCCAGAGCTGTCGTGGCGCTCTGCGGAAGCGTTCCCTGAGCCCACCCCTTGCGCTGGTGCAGGAGGAAGCAGAAGTGACCTAGGATGGGGGACGTGGCACGAGGAAGCAGGAAAGTCCTGAACCCCCCGTGTAGGAGCTGGGAGACCTGTGTTCATTTTTGGCACTGCTGGAAATTCCCCTTCTGACCTCAGGTGGTGACTTAGCCTTCTGAAGCTTTACTCCTGTAAAATGAGGAGTAATTTGCTCTTGTCTCAACACCTTTCTCTGCTTTCTCTGTTTTGACTCTCAGAGCTCAGGGGAGGGACTGTTTTTCACCGGGTGTACACACAGAGTCTAACATAATGGAACGGGGATCTTATCAAAGGCTTGTGAATGCTATTGTAATGCATATGGTAATTATAGGTATGTATATGTAGGGATGATGAAAAAAATCCAATGAAACATGGCATTTCCCTCTGGAAAAATGTTAGCGAAATAAAACCACGCCTGGGAGTATGTCAGTTCCAGCAAAAAATGTCTATTAAAAATTATGCAGTGCTGCTCAGCAAGGTCATGACGTTCCTTTTAGAGCCAGTTAGAGGTTTCATTTCAAAACAGCATGTCACTTTTTTTTTTCCCCTGCAGACTTTTGGGTAAGGTGTTGTACTTTGGTCTGCAGATCGGGGGGAGAGGGGGGGATCTCATCTAAAACTTTGTGGACTTTTTTTTGCCAAAAAGGGGCCTTCCTCCCCTCTCTCTGCAGCTCGCTATGCATGCAGGTACAGCATTTAACACCTCGCATACGTGTGATTTCCAATGAATAACTTCTTTCCCCCCCGTCCCCCTATCTCGGGAGTGCAGCCCTGCTATCTGTATGTTCCTATCAGCCCAGCACATAGATATGTATGAGGGTAATGGATATTAGGCATTTATTGCAAGGCATTCTGTTGAACATCACCTGCTGTTCAACATGAAAAGTTGATGTTCCACAAAGCCACAAGCCGAAGGCTCCTTAAGAGCTGTTCCGGTGCATCGGGTAAATATACGTGCTCTGAACGAGTGCTGTGTGAATTAATAATGCATAGAACAAATCCGTAGGAAGAACAGCTACTGCACAGGGCCTGCTTATAAACTGCTCTCTCTGCTTAAGCAAATAGACGGGGAAGTTTTGTTTTTTAAAGGATAATGTGTAGGTAATAAACCAAACTAACCTAATGGACCGTTTCCAGCCACGGGAGCTGGCTCGGCAGCCGGGGTCAGGTTCAGAAGCGCTGGGGAGGGCGGTGGCGGCGGCTGCTTGGCGCTTTGTGGGGTCATAGGGAACTTGGTGGTGGGGTGGTGGGGAAGGCGCAGAGAGGGTGAGATGATGTTTTGGCGAGAGGAACCCTTACACCTTGCCAGAAGGGCCCCAAACGGGGCAACTTGAGGTGACCGAGGCATTGCGTTGCTTGGGGCTGGAGGGGTGGCTCGAGCCTAGCCTGTATGAGGTGGGGAGGTCTGGGTGTCAAAAAAAACTTGCCTAAAAATACTCCGTAGCCCAGATCTGGGTCACTAACAGTCCTGTCCCCTTCCCTTTGCCACCCAAGGAGCTGGGAGGCTGTGACCATGAGATTCTGGTGGAGAGCCCTGCACCTCCTCAAGGTGTGCAGCCTGACCCGAGCCACGGAGAGGATGGGGAGCAAGGCCAGGGACACTGCACCGAGCTCCCCGCTCCCTTTGGGATTGCCGGGGTCAGAAGGGACTGCAGGGGAGGGACTGGCACCTCTTGTTTGTCGCCTTCCTCCAGCAGAGCTGCTGGCCCAGGTCCGCCTCGGCAGATCTCTCTGGGCGGCAGCGATAGGGAGGGAAGAGAGAAACGCAGCTGGATTTTCCCAGAGTTTGCAGCCAAATCTTCTGAATTGCAAAGTGAACAGCTCAGATTTTGGAAGGCTCTGAGGAGGAGTAAATGTGAAAAGCCAAGATTTTTTTTTTTTTTGCTTTGTCATTTTTCTGCCTATAATGTTGTTTTACGGGGCCGTGAGTCACCTCACGCAACGAAATGAGCCATCCTTACCACTGATGAAAATAAGGAATATTTAACATGATACTTATCTGGGTTTCATCAGGCGGGATTCTCGGGGTTCGGTGCTTCTAGTATTCTGTGTGCTGGATGAATGCTGGAGAAAAACTAAGATTTTGGTCTTGGGGGCCTTATGTGTGTGGGCTGGTTGGCGTCATGCTGGTGGCGTTGGGTTGTGGATGGATGGGATGGGTTGGGGGTGGTGGAGGAATGGGATGGTTGGGTTGGGGATGGTGGAGGGATGGATGGGATGGGGGCGATGGTTGGGTTGGGCTGGGGGTTCTGGAGGGATGGATGGGATGGGGGCGATGGATGGATGGGTTGGGCTGGGGGTTGTGGAGGGATGGATGGGATGGGGGCGATGGATGGATGGGTTGGGTTGGGGGTTGTGGATGGATGGGATGGTTTGGGTTGTCTGGACCCGGCCGGGATGGTTTGGGTAGCAGGAGGGTTATTTTGTGAAACAGGCTGCGGATATCGGAGGGGAACATGGCAAGGGGTTCCCGAGGGGACCCATGTGAGCGTCACCACGAGGGTGACCCACACGCAGCCTTCCTCATGCAAGGAGGAGTAGGAGGAGGCTGAGCCTTGGCGCGCATCCTGCTCCCATCCTTGCTCTACCCCCCCGGGGGGCTGCGCGCCGAGGACCCCCCCCCCTATGTCCCTACCCCCGGGGGCGGGTCGGGGCCGCGGGACGGGTGCGGGTGCGGGAGCGGTGCGGGGCGGCCCCGGCGGCGGCCCCGGAGCCAATGAGCGCGGGGCGGGGCGGGCGCTGCCGGAGCGGCGGCTGCGGTGCGGTGCGGGCCGGAGCGGCGGGCACGCAGCGCCTGTCCCTCGCACCTTGCCGCCCCTTCCGACCCCCCCTTTCCCTCTTTTTTTTCCCCCCCCTTTTTTTTATTTTTTATTTTTTTCCCTCCCCCGCCCCGCGGCGCGGATTTTTTTTTTCCCCGATTTTTTTTTTTATTTTATTCCCCCCCCGTTCCCCCCCCCCCCCCCCCCTTCTCCCCCATCCCCTTTTCCTTCCCCGCTTCCCCCCCCCCCCCCATCCCCTTCCCCGAAACCTGCGCTCCGCTCTGGGAAACGCTGGATTTTAAACCTCTCCCCGGCAGGCAGCGAGTGGGGAAGGAGGGGGGAGAATCGCAGCCCGCGGTGAGCATGGCCCAGGCGAAAATGCAGCACCCCGTCTCTTGGGTGATCTTCGCCGGGATGGCCGCGCTCCTCCTCTCCCAAGGTAGGGCCGGGCGGGGGTGCTGCGGGGGGTGCAGCCCCAAGGAGCCGGGGGGGGGGGTGTGTTGGGGGGAACCGCGACCCCCCCCCCCCCCCGGCAGCATCGGGGGGGAAAGGCTGGGAGAGGGCGAGAAGCCCCCCAAAATAAGGGGGGGGGGGGGTCCCCAGCCTGATGTTAAGTTGCAGGGGTGCGGATGCGGGGCTGCGGTGCGGTGGCATCACCCTCTTCGTGCCCCCTCCCTCCTCGGGGTGTGCTGGGAACTTCTCGAGGAGCGCACCCCCCCCCCACCCGCCCCGGTGCTCAATTTGTATTTTTTTTATTTCATTTTGGGTGGTGCCAAATGGCTCTGCCATCTCCGGCAGCTCAACTTAGTTCCCGCAGGAGCGATGCATCCAACAGGCGGGGGGGTAAAAGGGGTGTCGGGGCCCCTCTGTGCTGTCCCCCCCGCCCCACTTTGCTTTGCCGGACCCGCTTGCAAGGTCGTCCCAAAAACTCGGTGCAGCCCCGAGTGCTGCCTGCCCTGCCCCGGGCTGGGGAGTTGGGGAATTGGGTGTCTGGCGTGTCCCGGGTGAGCTCTGCTGGTCCCCTCCATCCCCTGGGGATGATGCTTAAGGGGGCTTTCAAAAAAAAAAAAATATAAAATAATATAAAAAAATGTTAATGTTAAAAAAGCGAGGGGGGAAGGAGGAGACGTGAGCTGGCCCCAGCTGGCCGGCAGCGCCGAGCCTGTCAGCTTGCGTTAGTCTCCTCGCAGCCATCTGGAGGGGCTGTGGGAGCGGGGTTACCTCGGGGGGGGTCGGGGGGGTTGGATGGGGCCGCATCCTGCACCGGGCTGTCTGCGGGGCTGGGGCTGGGAAGGGGAGAGGCAGCCTGGGCTGCACGCCTGGTGCTGGGGATGGATGGTCCCGGGGGTGCTGGCTGCCCCTGGGGGACATCTACAGGGTGCAGGCAGCCCTGGTGGGGGGTGGGGGGGGGTCAGCCTGTGCTGCCCCTTTTGCACGAGGCGGGGGATTGCAGCAGGGGCTGGCCCGCTCTGTGCTGCCCTGCAGCCTGCTGGGGGTCGGGGATGGGATTTAGGCACCCGCACGCCCAAAGCAGCCCTGCCTGGTCCCCCTCCATCAGCCGCTCTGCCGCGGGATCCCAGCGGGGCGCGAAGCCCCCCTCCGTGCGGGGCTGGGGGCTGCTGTGCCCCCGCGGCTCGGGGTGGGGGGAGATGGCCGGCAGCAGCCCCGCGCTCAAACTTCTCTCTCCTGGGCAGGCTGGGCCCGCTCTTGCGGAGAGCCGCCCGTGCCATATCGACCGGCGCGGGCTGCTTAGCATGCACGGCACACGCCGAGGCATTTCTCCTCTTCGCCTTCCTCCCGCTCGCCCTCCTCGAGCTCCCTCCTGCTCCAAGGGTTGCGGCTGCCTTCTCGCGCTGCTGGGCACGGTGCCCCGCTCCCAGGGGGGGTTCCCGGGGCTGGGAGCCCTGCTCCCCGCTGCTGCCACCTCAATGGTTGGGTGGTGGGGAGCTGGGGCTCCCCCGGAGGGGTGGCCGTCGGTCCTTCCCCCCCCCTCCGCTTTCCCTTGTGCAGAATCTGTGCCTTTTAATGCTTTCTTTTGGCTTCCTTGCAGCCTTATTCTCTGCCTCTGCTCATCCCTCACGCTTCTTCCCTCTGCTTCCATCAAAGCTTGCAGATCAAAAAGTTGATTTTTTTTTTTTTTCTTCTTGATTTTTATTCCCCTCAGCAGCAGCAGAGCGGCTTGAGGGGTGGGGGGGGGAACGGGCTGCCTCCCCAGGCAAGCGTCCTCCGTGCCCCCCTGCGCCCAGCCGTGCCGCGCAGGAGCGATGTGGGTGCCACAAGGCCCTGAGTCACTGCCGGGGTGGGGGGAAGCTGGGAGCTGCATCACGGCCTGCCCTGGGGGGGGCCAGGGCAGAGCTGGGGGGTGATGGGGAAAACACCACACGGGGAAGCACTCAGCAGGGAGAAGTTTGGGTCTTTTTGGGGCCGGGAGGCATTGGGTATGCTGGATTGTCAGCGCTGCGTGGTTGGGGGGAAGGAGATCCCCCCCCGGGAGGACTTCTTGCGTAACTGTGTGTGCAGGAGTCGTTTGAAGGAAATAAACTTCCCAGGCAAAATAATTTTGCTTTTTAGCAAAAACTTTCAAAGCAGGATTTGAGAAACCAGGGGCCGTTCAGCCCCAAAGGTAATGCATAGGATCGAGCCCGTGTGCGCGTTGCCGAAGACGAAAGCAGCCGGGTGCTGCTGCTTCGTGAGCCCTGCTGCCAGCCGCAGAGCGCCTTGCATTTTTAACTTTTCTGTCTGGCTGCGTGTACAAAAGTGGAACTGTTTTGTGGTGGAAAATGTGAAAATTATCGTTATGCAGGAAAAAAAAAAAAACAAACAACTGTTTTGCACAAATCTACTCCAAACGGCTCAAGAGATCCGTGCTGCCCTCTGCAGCAGTTTATCAATACTCCAGGTCATTTACCTTTTTACAGCCAAACAAACAATAAGGAGAGTGGTTCGCGAGGGTGCTTGAGAGTAGAGAGGAGTGTGAAGTGGGGTAATTCATAGGTGCTTGACCATCTGTATTTACGCAAACATCCAAACATCCATAGGTCGTCCAAGTTTTGCAGCTTTCCTGTGTTTCTTTTTTTTTTTTTTCCTTTGGAAAGGTGCCCCTGAAATAAGGACTGGTGGGTGTCGAGTCCTGTGGGTGCTTCCAGGAGATCCCCAGCCGCTGGGGAGCGAGCCCCCCCTTTGGCAGCACAGCTCCTGTTGTCTTTGTGGAGCTCTGATGTTTGATACAAAGCAGTGGCAATGAGCATCAAAAGTTCAAGGACCCATCATTTTCTCTTCCCTCTTGCCCTGTTTTAGATTATGGGGGTGCTCTAGTGCTTTCCTGGTGTCCCTTGCTCCTAACCACCTGGATTTCTTGAGGAAGGGGGGGGGCTTGTGCAAAAATCCCACCCCAGCTCTTGGGAGGGGGAAGAGAGAAGAAAACTCCTCGCTCAACCGTGCCGAGAAGGATTAACCAGGCTAAAAGGTCATAGAAGATTTAGCCGGGCCCTTAGCATCTGTAAGCCAAGAATTATGGGAAGTTGATTTCCAAATTAGCATAAAGACCTTATTCTAATAAGCATACGCGCTGCAATAGGTATGTAAAACAACAGCATATGTCAGCAGCGTGTGCTGAGCGCTCCTCGTTTGAAAGAATCATTTGCTCCCTCGGTGTGGCGGGGTTGCAGATAACTCATGAGCAGCACCACGGGCTGGGTTTGTGTGTGCTTGGAGGGCAGGATTTGGCCTGGGGACATGTCCCTAGGGAGGAGAAGGATTTGGGTGCGGGTCGGGGCTGCACGTCGCGGGAGGACTTTTTCTCCACGGAGGCGGGGGGGGGAAACCTTCTGGCAGTTCGTGCAAGAAGGTAATTGCACTAATGAATGTGTATAAGAAAAATTATGTGTATCGACGTCTTTCTGTGAATACCCAGATTTATTGTTCCCCGGGGGAAATATTAGATGTGGCTTCGTTGGTGGTTAACGGTTACCGTGTGGGTCAATGAAACGCGATATTCACCCCCCAACAGCAGAAAATAGCTACTTAATAGGTAATAACAGCAATAATCAATACCTACATGATTAGATAACCCAGTTATATGCAGTACATAAAAGGAGGGGAATGCGGTCTGGGTACTCAATGGCCTGGTTTCGAGCGTTGCCCAACATCTGTCACTCTTGTTGATTTTAACCGGAGCTGTAAGCAGGTATCCGGCACCCCTGGAAATCAGGCCACCGCATGGGATTAATTGGCACATTTTTAAGACTCAGCAGAGTAAACAGGAACCCAGGCAGACCTTTGCCATGAAAAGGATGCTTCTGAAAACAGGCTGCATTGCGCAAAACCCTGGGATGGCACCGGGAGAGCTGGGCTGGCGCTCAGGGTGGTGGTGTGGTTGGTGGCTGTGCCGTGGGTGCTCCAAGCAGCTTTGCAGGGCGGGGATTCCTCGTGCAGACCTTGTTGCTTGCTTCCTTCTTTCCATGCGCGGACACGGATCTCTTCATGCAATGGTGGGCTGGGCAGCAAAGCTGTTTGTGTTGCTTTGCACCACATATAGGGGAGATCTCATCATTAAAAGAGTTGCAATTTGTAACGAGATGGGTTCTGGTGCAGTGTGGTGGGGAACTCAACCTAGGGTTGGTTCATGCTGTAGCTACAGCAGCATTTAGGAGCCTCAGTCATCGAACAGAGATTGGGTCACGCTAGCTGCTGTGCACAAAGCTCCTCTGGTGCAGCAGTGTTTCTGAAGCATCTTTGGGACCGTCCCAGCCCGGCCAAACCAGGCTTGTCTAGCCCTCCTGCCCCCAGTTGGCCACACCGGGTGCTCTGGAGGACGCAACCAGTTTTGGGATGCCCCCAAAGCACTCTTTGCCTTATCTCTGTAGGCATTTTGACCATCACAGTAACCCTGGCTCATGGTTTTTTTCCGTCTGCCTGTTGTGCGAGCCCTGACTCATGCATGAGACAAGTGCTTTCAGTGTTCCCAATGTCTGCTTCGTTTATTTTCCTTGCTGCTTTTGCTTAAAAATATCCATATTTGTGGTCCCCCTCCCCAATTTATTTTTTCCCTATGGGGAAAAATGGATCAGTTGACAGATCTGGGTCAACTCAGCAAGCAGGGCTCGCTGTTTTCTGCAACAAGCCGAGGTGGAGGGGGATGGCTCAGCAGCTGCTTCCAGCAACTTGTGGTCAGCCTGGCGAGGTGGGCTCCAGCCCTCCCCACAGCACACAAAGCACCATATGGGGACATCTTTTTGGCTGGGGGATCAGAAAAAAGCTCTTCTGCATTTGTCTTTCCTTTTCAAACTTCAGAATTGGCAGGAGAGGGCAACGTTTTCTTTGCTTGTTCCCCAGTCCAAGGGGTGCCTTCCTAGGGCAAAGCCCTGAAGAGGATAAATGTGATTTTTTTTCAGTGTTGCTGATAGTACTTTGATGCGCGGTGGCAAATCTCCTGTCACTCGGTGGGACCAAGCCATGATCCATCTCAGATGTTCATGGCAAAGGCTTGCAGCTGCCTCGGAGCTGCGACTTGGACTTGAGCTCTTGGTTTCAAACAGGGGCCAAGAGGAGCAGGATGCCAGGTTTTGGGATTCTGCACTGGAAGCCCAAGCCGTGCTGCTGTCTCCCATCATCAGCCAGCATCCTGTACCTCCACGCCTGCAGCTTCTCATGCGTTTAGTAGCTTTAATAGGCAAAAATAATAATTAAAAAGCCCTCTGTGAACGCATCCCTTGGGACACCCTAACCCCGGGGCCATTCTGTAGGTGCTGCATCCCGCAGGCATCACATGCCCTGTGCTCCCGGCACGTTGGGAGCTGCAGCTGCGGTAGCCTGGAGTTGCTAGCCGTCTCCCTCTTCCTTCCCGAAGCACACACCTTGCTCTTGGTTAATAATAAATCAGAGGTGCTGCCTTCACCGTGCTCTCTTATCTCCTGCCAAGAAGGATATCATGGATTTTTGATGCGCTTACAGTTAATATGTCCGATGCTGAAAGCCATTGTAAATTAATTGACCCTTCGACCCCCTCGTCCCGTTGACTGTTCCCACTAAAGACAATGTTCGCTTCTTGGCATCCTCCCCCCTTGCTTTCCCTTCCTCCGACTCCTCCACCTCCCGCCTGCTGAGCAGGGGAGCCCAAAGAGGCACGATGCAGCCGAGGAGTGCGGCTCCGAGCAGGAGCAAAGCCCTTGTTAGCGGGCACCCTGTGTGCAGTGTTGGATTTTTTCCTTTCAAACACTGGGGAGATGCTGATAGGAGCTGGCACAGCTTCTGCAAAGCCCATTCCCTTCCTTGGGTGGTCTAACATAAGGGTGCCGACTTTCCCCTCCTCGGTCTGGCCTGCGTTTGCCTGGGAAATGGGGTCTTTCCCCTACTGTACATCACCAAGCCTCGAGAAGCCTTGGTTCAGCTTGGGAAGGAGCCTGTAGCACCCCAAATCCTTCGCCTGCCGTGACTCGTGGTGGGAAACTACAGCTGCTAGGAAGTAGGAAGCACCACGGGAAAATATGTAGTACTCGAAATGAAGCAGAGTATTTTTTTTTTTTTTCCATTCCAAAACAGGGCGATGGCAAATTCCCAGTGACAGAAAAATCTGAGAAAACTAAGGATTGATTTGAAGTATTTTGCTTCCGTTTCTGAGCTTACAGAAGCCTATGTACAAAGTTGTGAAGTTATTTCAAGCAAAAAAAGAAAAAAGCAATCTGAAGGCGGTATTCCAGCACTATCAAAAGAGCCTCGAGTCTCGAGCCTTGTTGCATTTTTTATTGTTATTTCTTCAAAACAGATCCTCTGCTAATGTTTTGATTTTTGTCAGAAGCAGCGTTCTTGATTTAAAGACCTGGTTTGAAAGCCAAATCCAACCCGCCTCGTTGGAAGCCCGACAAGCGCTTGAAGTGCAGCAGGGTTCATTAATGCCCTAATGTTATCTCGCCCTGTAAGCGTGCCTTTTTCCAACCCCCCCTCCTCTTTAGGAGGCTGTCTGGTGAACAAGGCTAAGTTCCCGGGTTGGTTTGGTTGTTTGCAGGCTTTATTCCCTTTCTGCAGGACAGATGGTATGTATAGATGAGAGGGTGCCTACACGAGACTTCTTGCGAAGTCAATCCCCAACGCCGGTGCCGGGGTTTTTGATATTGGGCCAAGGAGCATCGGGGCTGGCTGGCGAGGGGTGGATTTGCGTTTTGCCTGATGACATCTCTCTTAATGAAGCCCAGTTTGGAATGATGCTGGTGGGGTGTAGAAGCCACCAGAGGGGTCCGGGCAGCCGAGCTGTCACTGAATGCAACATTAAAAAATTTGTGTAATTTGTTGTTTACCTTTTGTGCTGCTTTTCCGCGCGTCACCGCTTCCCGTTGTATGTTTTCAGCTTCAAAACCTGCCGTCACGTTAGCAGCCGGCTCCAAAGCCCCAAAATAATGCATAAACTATGATTATTCCTTCTGATCCACTTGTGTTTATGTAAATGGCGGGAAAAGCGGTTTTCAGCTTATTTCAGCAGCTTAAGGGATTCCTACCAAGCCTATTATTGAAAAATCAGAAAGTGAAAAGCAACTTCTGAGACGATGAATTAGGAACTCCATGGCTGCGCTGCCTGCACGGGGCTCCGGGGGCTGCGCTACCCCGGGGAGTTCCCTCGGGATTTGGGACCCTCCTGCAGCAACAGGTTGGGGAGAGCCGGGAGAGGCGAGGTTAGCCCGGGAGGAGAGGAACGGGACCCGTGGAGGGGTTTGGGGTTGAAGGTGTGCAGGGGCATCACCCAGATGTAAAACCCATGAGGGGCTGGGTACCCGTGGCCGCGAGGGATGCAGGATGCGCACGGGGCAGCGTGCCGGGGAGCACCTGTGGGACCCCACCGCGAGCATCCCCACCTTGCACAAACCCTTTTATTCTACCCCAGAAGAGGGGCAGATACTGGGCACATCCCCCTTTAGGGCGCAGATCCCTCCAGCCACCCCGGTGCCTCTCGTCCCTCCTCTCCTGCTGCTTTCCTTTCCCCGTTCGGTCCCTTTCCCCCTTCCTTATGTTAATTTCCCACCTGAGCACCAAGTACTTTATAAATAGCAAATCTGAAATGAATTTCCTAGCAGCAATCATTATCTCCCTCGACAGCCATTAAACATTCACACAAGCAGAGCAAAATGACAAAGGGGATTGATTTTTACAGTATGTTGGGGGGGGAGGCAGGAGAAAGGAAATATGTTGACAAGGCTTTTTTTTTTTTCCTTCCCCCTCTTCTCTCCCCTCCCTTCCAGATCCTCTATCTCGAGGAATTTAAAATCGCCCGATGACTTTATTTTTTTTTTTTTTTGGAGAGCAGGGTGGGAGAGGGCGAAGCTGGATACAAAAATGTAAAAACACAATTTTTATTCCCTTATTCCCCTTATTCCCTTCGCCTTTAGCCCCTTGCAAGGCTCGTGTGCGACTGGCAAACACACCGAGTTAGTTCCGCGGCCCCGGCTGCGGAGATGAATATGTCAGAGCTAATGCCTGCGAAGACGGAGGGGTGGGCTGGGGGGGGGCCCATCTCCGCAGCCGCCTCAGCAGAATAAATGTGTTGATGCAATAGTTGGGAGCCGGCGAGCTGCTGCCGTATGAGGCACTGTAGCTGAAAATTTAACTTTGATTTCAATTTTCATATTTGTCAGCAATAATTAGATTCAAGAAATGTTTTTGCCGCTGTTCTAAAATACTAATAAGTAGGAGCCTTTGTAGTATGGCTAATGGAGTCTTTTTTTTCCTAGTGGGCTAGAAAAATTCCATTAAAGGGGAAAGTCATACTGTATTACCATGCTTCAACATGCATTGACTTCACCTCTATGGTAATGTCTGCGCTGGGAGACAGCGGGGCTCGCTCCCAGCCGCAGAAATGGGGCTGGCATCCTGCCTTTGGCTTATAGGACTTCCCAGGGAGTGGGTAGGGGTGCTCTATTTTGGGGTGCTTTTTTTTTGGGGGGTGGGGTTGCTCTTTTTGGGGCAGCTGGAGGCTTTCAAAGCACTCATAGGATACTGTAGAGGTAGCCTGGCTCTCTTCCTACCAGCTTGCTTCATCACTTGGTTTTGGTATTGCAAATCCCCTTGGGATTTTTGAGGTTGGATCAATCAGGGGTTTCCCCTTGCTGGCTCTGCCATGCTCTTCCAAAGGGAAACTGCCTTTTCTCCCTCCTCACCCCTCGTCTTGACTGCTCTATGGATTTCCCCGGTGGCGCGTACCAGATTTTATCCCCGAGCAACGCTGTAAAATAAAGAGTGATTAAATTTGCTGGCGATATGCACAGCAAATGGGGGAAGCTCTAAGTTGTGTCATTCTCAAGTTACTTCAGCCTATTAAGCAAACAAAAGCACTTGTGGAGTGAGAAATGAAAATGGCCAACACGGCCCGATTAATCCTGGATGTACAATTCCATTAATAAGTCAGCTTTTAATAGTGGCTCTTTCCAGGAGCTGCTGGGACCAAGAATTGATGTATTCGCTGTAATTGTATTGCAACTAATAGGATATGAAGAAAATTGTATGGAGAACCTGTTCTTTCGCCACCGTTTTCCAATCAGCTGAAATAATGCCTTCCTCTGGAAGAGCCCAGCGAGGTAATGATACTTAAATCTAAATGGAAACAGGGGTATTTTGCATTCCGGTACAGGTGGTTTGGTGATGGAGTGTGGCTGCTGGGAGCCTCCGGGCGGATTTTCTGGGTGCCCTGGCATGGGGCTGCCCCCCTGGCATCTCCCCAGCGCCTTTTGTTCTCTGCGTGGGCAGCAAGAGGGGACTTTGCTCTGCGGAGTCGATGCGGTTCATTGGGAGAGTTCATTAAGGAACCTGAAGCCCTCACTCAATTCATCCTGTGTATTTATTCAGCTCCTGGATAAATAGGCTGGGCTCGGCGCTCCGGGGACTCTGACACGCTGCTGGCTCTCATTTTGCGCCGAGCTCCCGCGGTCGCGCCCGCGCACAGCTCACCTCCCGCAGCCTGGGGAGCACGCGCGGCATCCCCTGGGCGTTTGGGGAGGATTTGGGTTTTTATCGCCGAGCATCCCGCCGAGGGCTCTCGCAATAGCAATGCAGCTAGCGGGAGCGTGGCACCGCTGCTCCTGCAGCGCTGCAAAGCCCGGGCAGGCTGAGCGCATCCCAGCAAACACGCAGCAGTGCCCCGGGACGCAGGGCCCTGAAATATCTGTGCAATTG
The DNA here is from genome assembly GCF_040182565.1 of Anser cygnoides. Classification (NCBI taxonomy): domain Eukaryota; kingdom Metazoa; phylum Chordata; class Aves; order Anseriformes; family Anatidae; genus Anser; species Anser cygnoides. The sequence continues at coordinate 7,354,712 of NC_089893.1, read as the reverse complement.
CAGAATAACGCGCGTTAAAGCAAAGGAAATGTTAAGACGAGAGCAGACTGCTTCAGAACGCAGGCGGCTGCTGACGATTGCAGCCGTTCCTTTGCTAATGGGCTGGGGAATTTGCAGAAGTTCGCAGCCGCCACTTGTCTGTGCATCACTGCCGGTCACTGGTTCGGGGCTGTTTGTTTTTCCCTCTTCCTCCCTATTTGTATGCACGCTCTGACCCTTCTTTGGTAGCAGGCTAGAGAGTAAATATAAAAGGGGAGTGGAAAAAAAAAAAAAAGCCGAGGCACAGTTCAGCTTAAATCCCCAAGGAAACAGATGCAATTGCCTTACAGAAATGGCTCCAATAAGGCCAGAAAGGAATATTGCTTTTATAGCTTTTGGGATATAAAACATTTAGGAAATGTGATTGACTGGCAAGGCCTAATTTATCATTTACCCATTTCCCTCTCTCCATCCTCGTATCCACCCAAACACAGAAGTGTGCTCAGATGGCCTCGCTTACACTTTTCCCTTTTGGTGTCTCTCCTGCATGTAACACACGTGCAAACCCACATTTCCTTGCACGCTGACGTGTGCACACGTGGGCGCACATCCCGCTGTGCTCCTGGCTCCTTGTCCCTCTGCCTGTGTCATGGATTTATCATCATTCTGCTAAGCACTAGAACTCCTGTGGCTATTTATAATTAATGCTCAGAAACCTGCCAATCCATTTAATGACACTAGGAGGTCATGGCCTCCCTTATAGCTTCCCATTAATCATCATTAGAACAGTTCTGGGTTTTTTACATTCTTTTTAAATGTTAATTCACCTTTATAATGCTCCTTTCAGCTATGACTGTAAAGGGAGACTCTGTAGTTACTCCAGACTGTCTTGCAAGTGTGTGCAGGTGAAAGGCGCAGTGGGACAATTGCACTTGATAAAGTCTTTTGGATGTCTCCCGCTGGAATGAATTACACTCACAAACTCTGCGAGATGGGATTTCTTCACTGCCCTCTGCTGCCTGCTCCTCGCAGCGATGCTGGCACGGCTCCCTCCCTTGTGTCTCCATCTCTCGGGTACCACCGAGCCCGTTGTGATCCCTCCCCAGCCGCAGAGCCCCGTGCACCACGGGGGAACGAGCGGCGAGGAGGTCCCGGAGGGGAATTGCCAGCTCGTCGATGCTGACACGGAGCTCGTTCGGCGCCGGGGGCTTAGCTAGACAGCTGTGGTTGCATTTGGGCAGGTCTTTGCTGGGCGGCTTTGGTTTTGGCTCGTCCACAGCTTGGTTTTATGGGGTTGTGGTTGCGGTGGCCGCTTGGTGCCTTGTGGAGCGTCGCGCTCGTCCATCCTGAAGGTTAAGAGCCATCCCAGAGAGCAGGAGGCGTGGGGCTGTGCAGTGGTGAGCCCGTCTTTCCCGCTGCCCCCTGGAAGTGGGAAGCCCCGAGCACTTTCCCCGTGTCCCAAAGCCCCCCTGTCATTGTCACAGCCCCCCGGTGCTCCGGGAGCTGACGCAACGGCACAGCAGAGGGGCCGTAACAGAGATGTCAAGCGGCAGCTTGGAGGAGTGAAAGCTCTGGGTGCAATCTGGTAGCTTTTGGCAAACAACAGCTCTCACACAACCCCCTCTTGGCTTGCTGCTGGAAGCCGTCGTCCCCTGTCTGAAGCCAATCTGTGCTTGCCATTAACGGGACCGGCTCTGAAGGGGTGCGTGTCTGATCCGGGTTCCAGCTCTGATGCTCTCAGGAGGGGTCCCAGGGTGACGGGGCATGGCTTCGTAGCCCGGGCTCGCTTCAGATGCAATAAAACCTGCGTGCAGCCATGGGGACATCCCCGATGGAGCTCCTGGAGACACTTCCCAGCCCTGCATGCCAAGCACTCCTTGGCACGCTCTGTGACCACCCCCTGCTCAGCAGGACAGGGCGAAGCACCCCCGGCACCACCCATGGGTGCCCCCGGCAGGGCTGGGGAGGCACCGCAGCCCCTCGCAGGCTTGGCTGGGTGCAGGTTTGTGCTGGCCTCGCTGCTGGCGGGCTGAGGGCTGCTGCTGCTCCCCCGGGGAGCCCTGGTCCTGGTGGGAGCTGAGCCCGGCCCCGCTTCTCTGAGTAAATACGCCAGCAGCATTTGGCTTAATGAACTGTGGCTTTTAATAAATGGCTCTTATCTTGCTGAAGTGCTGCTAAATTGTCAGGATTTAAAATTAGCCTAATAGATTTGCGGGCGATGTTTTATTCACTGGTTAGTTGGAAAAAGACAGGGAGAGGGGGGAGAGAGATGGCTCCACCCAGCTCTCCCTGAATTATACAACAGTTATTTATTTGTTTGGGCCGAAGGGGAAATGTTCTGGATTAATGTGCGATGCCTCAGCACCTGACTTAATGAGAATTTAGAGACCTATCCCAAACTGATAGTTTCCAATTAATCACTCGGTGGCCCCTCTGCTCGGCTGTCCCTGGGATATATTTTTCACGCTGGGGTTGGGTTGTGACACCCACTGCTGTCTGCCGGGAGGTGCGGCTCTGTTTCCTTTGCCTGGGTGGATTTTGGGTGCTGTGGCTTCCAGGACCACTTCTTGCAGGTTCAGTCCGTGTTGAAGAAGAGCCCGTGTGTCCGTATGGATTTGGGTGCTCTTGGAGCAAATTTGAGCCGGGCCTAGCTCAGCTTCCGATGCGTCCCAACAACTCGGGCAAGTTTCTGTGTGCCTTTATGCCTTTTGGCAACGCGGAGCCAGTTATGATCCTGTTGACAGTTTGGAGACATATGGAGGATCAGGACAGAAGAGTGTTTTATGGGAGTAATATGGGATCTGGTCGGGATGAAGGATGCCAGGGAAATGTCAGTCACTATCATTACCCTAACAAACTGCTGTACCTGCTGAGATAATAATAATATTAAGCAATTATATAGCACCTAACAAGCTCAAACAGCACAGACGGTAGCTAATTAAATCTCCCAAGACTTCCTCTGGGTGGGTGTTTTCCTAAAAGCGTGGCCTGGCTTCCGCACACAGCGTTTTGTGTGACGCCGGGTGCTCTTCTGCCCCATTTCACAGGTAGGGAAAGTGGAGGAAGGGATCGGCCCTGCTGGAAATCCTCGGCAGGGGCGAGCTGGGGCTCGCAGCTCGGTCAGCAGGCAGTCGTGGCACGGCGTTGTGCCGGCTCTGCTTGTAGGAGCCCTTTGTGCCCTTGGCTAGATGACCCAGGTTGCAAAAGGTGCTTGGATGCTGCGTGCCCGGGTGTGCTCGCTGCTTGTCCTTCATTCAGTTGGGGAGTTCAGGTGCTGGGCATCGCATTGAAAATACAGCCAGCACCCCTCGACGGTACAGAAGGTTTGCAGGGCTGCATGGGGAGCGTTGCGTTTTGTCCCAGGTGCTGTCACTTCCCCCTTGGTTCATCCTTCCCCTGCTCAACCTGCATCCCTCTTGCCCTTGGAAAGCTTTGCGGCAGGCAGCGCTTCCCCGCGAGCGTCCCAGGCTGGGCTGGGGCACGCGAGCTCGCAGCAGTCGAAAGGAAGACTTTCAACTTGTCCCCGCTCGTGCTCTTTTTCCCCTTGCCCTTTCTGGAGAGCAGCGGGTGGAACGACGCGTGGCCGCTCGCGCCCAGCCGGGATGCTCGACCCTGCGCGGCGAGGCAGCGGCCTCCCCGTGACTTTGGGAAGGTCAGCGTTTGTGTCTGAAGTGGGGCCGGCAGTGGCAGCGCGTGATGCGCGGTGTCAGCCATAAAGGAAATATTGTATATAAAAGATAAGTTTTTCCCTTTCTTGTGGCAGAGGAACAAGGCGCCGGGTTCATTTCGCATTCATAAAGTCTTGCTTTGGAAACGCCTTTAAGTACTGCTGAGGGAGACTTGAAGGAGTGTGTTTGAGAGTCAAATGCACATCTCCTTGGGCTCTCCTTTCATCTGCTTTAAAAAACACAATCTCTTTTTTTTAATCTTTTTTTTTTTTTTTTCCCCCTCTGTAAAAATACTAATCTTCTCCAACAGCAGCAGACACCCAGGGTGCAGGCGCTCAGCAATTAGCTCGGCGAACAGAACGAGCGGGGAGCCGAGGGAAGGGGAGGCTCAGCCGAGTGACGGCGAAACGCAGCCCGCTAATTAGGAGGCGCTCGGGGATGTGGGGCAGGGAGGAGGAAGGAGGACCTGGCAGGGAATCGGGGTCATGGTCTGGATGGGAAACCAAGCGGCGAAGGCGCCCAGGGAGGATGAGGTGTGGATGAAGCCTCGGCTGGCCTCCGGTGGGAGCTGTTGGCTGAGTCCTCTCTTGGCTGATACGGGAGAGGAGCAAGCATCCCTCAAGGGCTGGGCTTTCCCAGCAGGGATTTGTCACCTCGAGCTTCGCGTGGGTGTGGAAACCCCACGGGTGACTCCTGTTGTCATCGAGGGAGCTGCTCCTTCTGGCTGGGCTTGGGAGCACAGGGAGAGGGGGCGGCACGCGGTGCTGTCAGCTCCCGACCTTCCTCCTCCCGCGAGGAGCCAGCTTTGGTGTGGGATGGGCAGAAGTACAGCTCAGCCTTTTTTTTTTTTATTTTGGCTGAAACTTTTCCTGTCCTTGAAATCTCTTCTCCTCCGCTCTTCACTTGAGGGAAGGGAATTTATTGCAATGAAATATGTTGTCTTGTGGCTTTTTATGAAAACAGCACATGTCACTGCCCCTATTTCCTGGAGCCAAAGGATGTGGCTGGATTTCAAAAAGAAAAGGGCTGGATGATTTCATTATTGCTAACAACTGTTCCCACAAAGATAAGGACAGTCTAATCACATTCCCTGTGCAGAAGTGCCAAGGGAACCAAAAGGGTACGTTTCCATTTGATTTTCTGGGTTGTCTTCTGCGGTTTGGTCGCCTCCAGTGCCTCGCGGTGCCAGAAGCAGGCTGCAGGGCCATCGTCGGGGGGGGGGGGGACAGCACAGCTAGCAGGGTGCCGGTGTCCTGGAGCAGAGTGGCACTACGTGGGTAGAGCCAGTTTGGGTAATAACCCCCTCCCCGGGGGAAACGGGAGGGCAGGGTGGGCACAGAGAGATGCCGGGGGCAGATTTTGGCCCCGCGTCATCGAATCGTGGAATGGCTTGGGTTGGAAGGGACCTTACAGTTCACCCAGCACCGACCAGCTTTGTGTTGCGGGAGGGAGCTCTCTAGGCTTTGATTTGCCTCGTAGCAAGAGATAGCATTGTCCTCTCCATCCTTTAATGATCTGAGGATGTATTTCACATCAATCGATCTATCTCCGTAGCCCTGATTCTGCGCTGCCGGGGCGCGGAGAAACCCGTTGAAGTCAGCGCTGTAAAACCGGTGCAAGCGGGGAGGGGATGGAGTAATGCTGCCTTCCTCCTCCTCCTCCTCGCCCTGTTTGCACACCCTTGGCACTTCGGTGCTCCGCAGGGGCTCCCGTTAGCCCTGTCGGCGAGGAGCTGCGTTCGGCGAGCAAAGCGTGGCTCTCCCTCCGGGAGCACGGGGTCACCGCTTTGGGTCCCAGCAGCGACCACCCAAAGAGAAAAGATGACTTATAATTACATTCATAATTGAAAGTGATTAATGGTAGCAAAAGAACTTCAAGCGATTTCTTGTAATTAAATACTAATTTTAATTCCTTTGCAGTGCTGAGCACCATGTTTGCTTTACTGGCGGTATTTATGGCTGCGCCTTAGCATGTATTTTTAAGATATTAAACTGTGCGGAGTGATTAACGTTTTTTGTAACCGGGTAAACAAGTAAATATCAATTAATTTGTTTACTTTGTGCCTGTAATTAGCAATTACTATTTCATATTTTTGAGTATCTCCATTCTTGAGGATTTGTGGCTTTGAGTGAAAGCAGAGAAACCTTTGGTTACAAAGTCGGGGGAGGCCTGGCCTCTGCTCCAGGTTGCTGTAGCTGGGAAAAAAAAAAAAAAAGAAGAAGAAAAAGGAGGTAGGGAAAGGAGGCAGCGCATGTAGGGGAAGGAGGCAGCACATCTGCAGGGGAAGGAGGCAGCACATCTGCAGGGGCTCGGGCTGGGAGAGGGCTCTGGGGATGAGCTTTGAGCCTGCTGGCAGCGAAGGCTCCTGCAGGGGCTTGGTGCGGGAGGGAGGGAGGTGGCTGCGCCTGGCAGATGCTCGGTCTCGAAGAATGGAAGTGCCACGAAATTGTCTGCTTCTGCCAGCCCGTTGCTGCCTGGCAGGGACGCCTCCATGCTGCTGGGGAGCCCACCAAGCAGGCAGGGCACGTCCTGGGCACCGAGCTGCCAGCACCCCGGAGAGCCGCGGCGCCCTGCTCCAACACACGGCACCACGGAGCGTGGGTCTGTTCGCGGCACAGAGCCTCCACGCGGCTTCTTTCCAAGCACTGCGAGGTGTAGGTGTGCTCGTGCCCTTCCCGTGCCTTGACGAAGTTATTTTCAGATGAGCCGGGCTGGGAATCGCTTTCCTGAAAACTCGGTCCTGCTCGCATAGCAACACACCGGGCCAGAAAGCACTTGATGGAAATCGTGTCTTTTCCTCACCGGTTCCTTGATTCCTTGCTAATGCTTTTCATTCCCTCTTGCTGCTTGAGAGAACTGATCGTCTGATTAAATTAAGACAGACACAAAAGCAGCTGGCCTGCCAAAGCCTAGGATTTTATTAAAAATAATATTGTTTACAGAGTTCTCTCCTTTTATGGCGCATATAAAACAGCGTGTTCCGCCCGAGCAGCCGGCAGGCTCGCCGCAATTTACCCGGGAAGAGGAAAGAGATGGAAAGACATTAAACCTTGTCTTGATGGAGAGCAGGGAGGGCATGGAGGAGAGGGAGGTTGGGGAGAAGAGGCAGAGCGCGTCTGTGAGAGCAAATGAGAGGGAAGGGAAGGGGAGGAAGGAAGCGGCGGAGAGCCAGGATGGTTCCCTGCTCCCCGCTTCCCCTTCGCCTCTCATGTACCTGTGCCGAAACGAAGCATCCGAAATGGAGAGAGGTTGTGGAGGGGAGGAGATAAAGCAGGTCAAAGAGCCTCCAAAGCCTTCACCTGCACGGGGAGGAGAGATGTTTGCCCTCCTCGTGGTATCTGTGACCTGTCCTTGGCTCCTGTGAGGGCTCAGCGGTGTTGGTGCTTTTTGAGCCCTCGGGCACTGGGCAAGGCTGGTGCTGGGAGCACTTCTCCTGTTTGCCCAGCACACCAGCATCTCACCGAAGAACCCTCCCGGCTCCTACATCGTGTATTTGTGCTGCATTTGTGCTCCAAGGGTCTGCTAGAGGCACGGGGAGGGTGCTCAGGGTGCAGCCGGGTGCTCTGCTCATGGCACGGGGCGCTGGCGGTAAGGCCAGGGGGCACGAAGGGGTTGCTCCGAGGTCGCTGAAGCAGCTCGAGACAGCTCCGAAACTTGAACCAGATCCCACGCCTCCCACACGCCTGCGTGCTGGATAAAAGGGGTTTGTGGCTCGCTTTGGGAGGCACGGGGAGGGGAGGGGTGCGCGGAGGAGCCTTGCTAATGCCCCGCCGCAGGAGCGCCCTGCCTCTGCTCGGCTTTCGCTTTTTCTTTCCGTGTCTTCTGCTTGTTTGTGTGTTTGATTCGGTTCCAAATAATTAATTGTAAAAACCCGTGGCGAATGGTTTGAATGAAGGATGGATGGGTACTTTAATTAACTTGTGAAAGGATTATACACTTCTGTTTTCAGTCTCCCTGACCCCAGCCGAAGTAACAAGGCTGGAACGTCCCCGCCAAGATCAGAGCGGGCTGCGGCTGGCAGAGCCCCGTGGACCACACTGGGAAGGTGTGATTTGGACATTAGCACATGGGGGCCACTCTTCCCCCTTCCAGGACGGGGTCCCGGGTCCGTTGGGACCCCGGGAGAAGCATTTCCCACCCCGCTTCCATGGTGTGCTGAGCCCCGGTGTGCTTGCCACCACCAGCCCCTTGTGCTGGCTCCACCGTGTGCTGGTTTTGGCACCTCCAAGGGGTCGGGTGCAGATGAGGGAGGTGTCCCCGAGTTGTGCAGAGCCTTTAGGGATTGAGCAGACCTGAGCAACATTCTGGGCTAAGACGTACGAAATCTGGATGGAACCTGAGCGATCTGCCCTTTGTTTATAAGACGGCGATCCTACAAGCTTCTGGTGTCTCGCGTGAAAAAGGTGCTGCCTGCCTTCTGCCCCAGACCAGGCAAATTTCAGTCCTCGAGGCTGGCTGGGAGCGAGCTCAGCCTGCCTGTCTCGGGGAGCTGAAAGCACTGGGGCAGGCACTGCGGGATTGCCAGGAGAAGGGGGATCACAAGACGGAAAGGGGGCTTTGTGGTGGCCCCGGGTGGCTCCTTGCTAGCTCATAGGCACGAGATGGATGTCAAGTCCTGTATCGATTCCTCCCTCTGAAGACGGGGAAAGGTTTGGGGCTATAGCAACAGGCGCCGCAGCCTTTGCAGCTCGACACCTTGCTGCCTTGTTTGTGACTTGCGTCTGAAGAATTGCTGAGTGAGAAGCAGAGAAAACCTCTGAAGAAAAGCGCCGAGCTCCCTCCATCCTCCCGGCATCTCCACGTGCTATCCCAACAGCCTGTCCCCAGCGCTGACTCCTTCTGATGGCATGCCAGCCTCTCAGGGTGCTGCCGTGGGGTGACCGGTGCCTCCTGCATGGATGTTTTCACGAGCAAACCAAACTGGGAGCCGATTCCAGCAGGAATAGCGAGGGAGCAGGGCTTGCAGCTCCACCACTGCGCGGTGCAGGGTCGAATCCTCCTCCGCATGAGTCAAAAGGGCTTTGAATACCTCCGGGAGGGAGGGGACGAAGCTTGCATCGTGCCACTGAGTCACCCAGCAATTTCCCGTCCCCCCCAGTGCCCGGCAGAGCAAAACACTCCAGGTGGGAGCCTCGGCGCTGCCGCTCCAACCAGGGCTGATTGGGCTGCGGCTCTCATGGAAAATGTATGAGCAGAAATGAATTTCTGTGCTGTACCTTGGATCAAAAGCTGTTTTGACTCTAAACAAGGCCTTTTTGGCCTTCCTTCAGTAGTGGTATCTGCCCCTGGAATCCTCCTCACTTATCGGTCCCTCGGCAAGCTGCTCTGTTTGATTGCTGATCTGCCTTATTATGTTTTTAAATGCGCTTTAATATTTTAAGTTTAGTGGCTCTTTTTTTTCAGGCCAAATTCCAGCTTCTGAAGTGCCGTACCTCTCTCCTACTTCAATGGGAGCCTTTCACATTTATCCCAAGGCGTAACACGGCCCTTACAGCGTTTGAAACGAGATGTGCTGATCAGAGCATCGCTCGGCAGCCGCCGTCGCTGTGCTCCTCAAAGGACGGCTCCGAGAGGGGGCTGGGAGTTGGAGCTGGGAGCATTTCGGTGCTCAGCATGCCTTTTGCTGGGGCGTTGTGCTTGTTGGAGCTCTCTTTGAGTGACCTGGAAGCAGATGTTGGCTTGTAGGGTCGTGAAGCGCCTTGGTGGGGTCGATGGGCTTGGTGGGAGGTCTGTGATGGGTCTGTGGGTCACGCCTGTGAGTACGTACGATGGGCTGGAGCAGGGAGGTGAACACACAAGGTCAATCTGAGTTCTTGCCTTGTTTTGTTGTTGTTGTTGCGTATGTGTTTGTTTTCTTTTTAGCTAGAATGGTGAAATACCCGAGGACGCTGTTAAAAGATTGTTGCACCTGATATTTGAGGCTGAGAGTGCCTCTGGCCAGGAATTCAGTATTTTCAGTTCTTGCTGAAGCCAGCAACAACCGCAAATCTGTTATACGTCCTTGAAGGTGCTCAGCACCCATTGCAGGAGGGTGCAAGCCTTGCACAGCGCTGTCTGATCGATGTCGGGGAGAGACGTGTGCCTGAGTGCTGCGGGAGGCGCGGTCAGGCTGCTGTTCTGATCCTAATCGCTCCTCGGAGAGAGCTCCCTTTGTGGAACAGGAGTTAAGCATTTCGTTACGGGAATTCCTTTGCTTGTTTTTGAGTTTTTTCCTCGACCTCATGGTCTTGGGGAAATCGTACGTGCCATAGGGAGGACGAGTGAGGGACGGGACAGATGTTGCTGGTGAGGGTTTGTGCTGCTGGTCCCTGCGAGAGGTACCTGGAGGCGCAGGATCCGTGCGGGGCTTGGCAGAGGATCAGCCACAAGTCCTGGCAGTGACACGTTGTGCTCTTAGAAATGCCTTTCCTTCTCTAAATGCTTTCTTCCAGAGGATAAAACTTCAGGATGGTGGCGTCGGGTGGCGGGGGGTTGTCTGGAGGGCAGGGCTGTGCCCAGAGCTCTGCCCTGGTCTCTTGCTTGCTTCGGGCAGGTGGAATCAGAGCTGGCTTGGAGCTGGGTACCTACCCACCACGGTACCCCCTGAGCCTTCAGACCTTTGCAAAATGGATAAAAGCCCCTCCACACTCCAAAGTTAAGCCTTGAAATGAGGGGGATTGGCGGCTTCAGTCTGCAAAGATGGTCAGAAAACCTGGTGTGATGGGGTGGCCTCCGGAGACGTGCAGGACGTCGGTCGGTGTCTACAACCCAGCTGTCGGTTTTGGCCAAGCCTTTTCAGTCCTCCCCTTGCCAGGACCCTCGAGTGGTATGAGAGAGGGGACAAATGAGTAACGGGGTGGTGACCTAAGACGGTGTGAGCTTGGAGGGTGAGTTTGTAGGCAGAGCCCCTGTAACTACTCGAACAGCGTAGCACCAAATACCCACGGTGGGGGCATGGGGCTGGGGGCGGGCAGGGAGGAGAGGCAGTGATAACTCTATCCAGTGAAGCAGGTTGTCCCTGGAAATAGAACATGAATAAGTAATCCGGATAAATAATGGAGCTGTCTGAACTGTAACAATAAAGAATAAAAGTGCTGAGTGTGGCTTGCGGTGATTTGTGGGGTCACGCTGTCTGGACGGAGGCGCCTTTGCTCCCTCTGGTGAGCAGGTGCTTGCGGACGGAGCTCATCGGCGTCGCGGAGATTGCTGCTTGTACGGCGGGTGGTTGCGTGCCAGCGGGAGGAAATGGTTCATGGTCTGCTTCTTTGTCACGCTGCCGACGTGTTTGAGAAACCTGAAAGCTTGCTGTGTCTTAATCTGCTGCCGAACAACCTCGAAGCTTTGGGGCTAGGTGGGGTCCCACGCCTGGGACAACCTTCCTGGGCATCCGTCCGAGCTGCTCCTTGGGATCGGAGGTGCTGTGGCTTCCTGGAGGCCTTCTGGAAGGGTTTCATGAGCCTGAGTGAAAGTTATGCCAAGTACCCACCCAGAACGTCTGCAGCAAATTAGGCTGCTTTCTTCTCCTGCCGCCTCTAAGGGATGTGGCAAATAATTATTCACCACTGCCTTCATATGATATTTATGTATGGGAAGAGTGCTGTCATGTCTTGCTCAGTCTTTTCTTCTAGAGACAAAGCAAACCCCAGCGCCTTTCATCTTCCTTTGGAGTTGTCTGCGTCCCTCACCCATTTCATTGCTATTCCGTGGACTAAGCCCGGCTTGTCCGTGGCTCAGACGTGCGCTCAGTCGCAGCACATCAGCTGCAGATGTGCCTCTACCCCTACGTGGTGGCAAAAACAGCTGAGATTGAGCCGAGGAGAAGGGGAACCCCCAGCCGTGGGTTCGGCAGAGGGTGAGTGTGGTTAGCACAGGCCAGCTGCTGGTTGGCAGCCCTCAAACCCCAGCGACTTCACCTCTACCGTCCTGAAAGCGTGGCAGCGGGGTCGGGATGGAGTTAAATTAAAGCTCCTAGATGGAGCAAAATAATCCTCCTTTGTCCTTCTTACAACGCTGGTTCCTCCTCCCGAAGAGCACCGCGGGGCCCCTGTCCGTGCTGGGTTTCCTACCGCTCGTGTTGGGTTTGGGTTTCCTACTGCTCGCTCCGGAGGCGATTTGAAATTCCGGTCCTACCCTCGGAGCGCTGCCAGTTCCTCTCCTCCTGGCTTGGCGGCGGCTGCAAATTTTAATAAGCGCGCTCGTGGCTCCGTCGTGCACGTTGTTAAATGCAAATGTCGAATAGAGCGGGGCTCGGGACGGGCCTTGGAGGGATCCCACTCTAGGCTGCCCTCCTCGCTTGGTCATAAATAATAGATGGAGGCTCTTTGAGAGCGCTTTGTCAACAGGCTGTTAGCCCTCCTCCTCGGCGCTTACATCCAGAGCGTGTTTCCTCGACTTTCCGTGCGGGGTGCCGTGTGGGACCAGCATCAGAAGCCTTATTAAAGTCATGGTGTATCATGTCTACAGCTTTCCTCTTATCCACCAAGTCTAGTTATCCTGTCACGGCGGAAATTAGGTTGGTTTGACATGATCTGTTCTTGACAAACTCATGTTGGTGGTGGTGGTGGTGTTTTTTTTCTCGCTTTATTAAATTCTCAGGACTTACAAGCTGTGATAGTTTCATCGTTTGTTTTAGTATCTTCCCAGTGATTGAAGTTGAGCTGATTGCCTACAGCTCCCGGCTTTTTTTTTTTTCTTAAAGATATGAAGATTTCTTGCCCTTTCTGCCGGCCTCCGTGAGCTCTCGAAGAGCAGCGCTGGTGGCTCAGGGATGATTTTGCCCGATTTGTGAGCGCACTCAGGACAGCTTCATCAGTCTCCTGACTTGTTTTTTTAACCCTCCCAGCTCTGGCGTGCCTGCCCGCCTCCCTGCCAAGCATGTATTTGGGGCGATGTGCTCGTGCTATGCCTTCCTTTCCAGGGAGGGAATCAAACACAGCCCTGAAGCTCCCCGCCACGTCCTTTCCCCTCCTGCTCCGTGATGGACCCAACCTTCCTTTCCCTCTTCCTTTCAACACATCCAGGAGCTGTCTTGTTCTCGTCTCGTGTCCCTCGCTAATTGAAACTTGTTTTGCATGTTAGTGCTGCTGACTTTATCCCTGGATGCTGTTGCTATTCTGTTATACCCAACCCCAGTTATGAGCCCTTGTTTCTGTATTTTTTTTTTTAAGGTTCCTTCTTTATTTCTAGGTCATTGAACGGCTCCTGATCAGCCGTAGCAGCCTCTCACTGTGCTTCCTATCTTCCCTTTGCATGGGGACAGCCTGCTATTGTGCGGGTAATACAGTCTCTTTCAGTAACTGCCAGCTCTCCCCTTCTTTGTACCTTAGACTATTTTCCCAGGAGACCCCATCCACCAGCTTCCTGAATTTATTGAAGTCTGCCTTTTGGAGTCCATTATCCTTATTCCGCCGCTTTCTTTCCACCGAGTTGCAGACTCCATCGTTTCAGCAGCCCTTTTGCCCAAATTACCTTCCCCTTGAAGCCAGCCGTGCGTCCTGACTGTGGAGCAGACCCAGCCTCGACCTTCCCCTGGCACAGAGCTCCCTCGATCACGTAAGAGGGGCTCGAGGGACCGAATCCTGCCCCGGTGTGCTTCTGCTTTAGCCGCTGTCTGTCCTGCTGTCTGTCCCACGGCTGCTTCTTGGTTTGGCAGGGACGGGGCAGCCAAGCCCTTGGCTCTCATCCTCTCGGCGCTCTCCCGTCTCGTGCCCCGTCTGGGTGACTCGGCTCTGAAATTCCAGGCAGCAGAGGCGGGCGAAGTGAATCCCACCCTCTGTAACTAAGATATGTGGGGGCCGGATTGACAGAGACCTTTAAATGTCTATAAAGCAATTCTGCCTGGCCTACAAATCTTCCTGGGGAGCTGACACGGGCTGCGGCAGTGGGCAGGGAAGTTGTCCAACCCCTGGGTGTCCATCTCGGAGCAGCCTCGTGCCCAGACGAACCGCCTTTAGCAGACTCTGTTGCAAACCGAGGGGTCGCAGCAGGATGCACGGGTGGTTGCTGGTGCAGATCCATTTTTTTATAGCGGTTTCGGTGGAGATAGCAGGGGGGAGTTCCCCTTCCTGGGGGGTTTGTGGTTGCTCTTTCAAGCAGGCTGTGGCAGCTCAGGCGTGGCTTGTGCAGGGCTTGGATGCACACGCGGAGGTGGCGCAGGGTGGCTGGTGCTGTCAGGATTGCAACAGCAGATCCCGTCTGAAATCCCTCAGGAAAGCAATCCCATCCACTTCAAGTCTAGCACGAGAATCAGGGCAGGCTTTGCCCCTCCAAAATTCCCCCACCCAGTTCTGCTTTGCTCTTGCAAAATGCAGGCAGCAAGCACGGCAGAGAGGTAAACGCTGCAGAAACTCCCAGCTGGTGGTGCCGGGGGTTTGGTGCAAAACACGGGGATTTCAGGACAGCGAGCAGGGCCGGAGCCCCCCGCCAGCTGCCTTCTGTCCGGCTCGAGAGCGCGAGGCTTGTGCCTGCTTAGCCACGCGCGAGGGATGGGATTTGGCATCTGTTCTCAGCGGGGCCGAGCGCGGCGCAGCGGGGTCCCAGCCCGCCGACACGGCCGCGGGGATGCACGCAGGCTGTGTGACAGGCACGATCCCAAAACAGGCTGTTCTGTCCTCAACCTGCGCCTGGGGACACGTCACCGGCGTGCGGCCGCTGACAGCTGGGTGCGCTGCTGCAGGGGAGGCAGGGATGTGCAGGCAAGGGATTGCACCGAGGTAGAAATGCATCCCCAGGGGGCACAGGCACTTGGGGATGTGCCGCAGGAGGGGCATCCCTTGGGGGCACAGACACTCGGGGACATGTCACGGTGCTGGCCAGCAGTGCCTGGGCGCTGGAAAATCAGCCGGGCCCTCGCCCCTCTATGCGCATGGGTCAGGGAGATGCGGTCCTTCCCAGTAGCCCACGAGGATATTAAATTTAATGCGTTGATGCCCAGAAATTATCATATTAGGGAAACACTCATTAATCTCCGTCTCCCTCCCTGGGTTTTATTGTCATCCCTTCTCGCGGGCCCTCCTCCGCCGTGCCTCTTGCTCCCAGCTCACGTCGAGCTCTCCCCACCCCACTTTTGCCTCCCGCCCCTTCTCCCCTCCCGCTGCCCCCAGGGCAGCTCTGCGAAGGCTGCAAGCTCGGAGACAGGGGCAGAGCTTTAAAAATAGATCTAGATTTTATTTATGGCCATTTTTATTGCTTCGTAAGGGCTGCAAGAGCAGAAGAGCTGGTTGGTGGCTTGTGGCATGGGCAGGTGACAGACAGAGGGGCTGGCAAGCGCAGCGCGGAGCGTAGGGATGCTCCTGCCGCTGCGCCTGGTCCTCAGCGTGCAGCACGCATGCTCTGCTGCAAGTACAGCGTCCCCTGTCCTCCCCTCTGTCCAGGCACTCAATGAGCCAGGATTTCTTGCTTTCCCATCATGTATAGGGTGAATTTTCCTGCTCTGATGGGGAGCGGGCTTGATTTTGCGCAACAGGGAGTAATAACTGGGGTTCCTGCAGCCGCGCTGGGCACGTCCCTCGCCTTGAAGTTTCCTGGCTGCGAAGCGTGTTGCTTTGTAGAAGAAGCTGAGCAAAATAGGCTTCTTAACTTAATGAGTAAACTAATTTGTCAGGCGGGCGCTGTTCTGTTTCCCTCCGCAGTGCAGGTCCTCCCTGCCAGCGCTGCACATCTTGACGTGCCCGTTACTGTACGGCTGGGAATAGCTCGGCCCCATCAGTAGGGCTGTAATTTGGCACGAATTTGGCTCCTTCCACACAAAGATTTTTTTGTTTAATAAAGCATAAGACTGAACAGTTTGCTCTCACTCGTAGGTTCTGAAATATGCATTTAATTCCGGCGTAATGAGGAAATTATTGTATAGAAAATGAAGTGCCTCGCGACGGCTCTCCAGGACGGGGCTGCTGCGGGATGGGAGCCGCCGCAACAAGTTGGGCTTGGAAAATCTGGGGAGTGGGGGATGCTGAGGACCAGACCTGGAGAGGTGGGGACGGAGCTGCAGGGCAGGAAGGAAGGATGCTCGGGGTGAAAGCCTGGGGTGGGAATGGCTGCAGGACAGCGGAGTGAAGAGTTGTGCTGAGGAATGACATGAATTTTCCGAGTATTTTTACATGTAGGCAAGTTTACCGATGGAAATGAGCCTCCCCAGCTCTGGTAGGTGTTTGGTGAGCATCTGCGTAGCACGTACGGACTGCTGGGGTCATGGTGAGGGGAGGTCTGGGCTGAGCCGCGTTGGAGGAGCTTTGGTGCCTGCATCTCCTACCTGCAGAGCAGGGACAGGGCACACAAGCAGGGCTGCGGAAGGTAAAATTGCCCATTTTCAGGTATGCCCAGGATGAAAAACAGGCAAAGAACGTGGAGGTCTTTGGCTGAAGGGGACCCAGAGGTGTGGGTGCTGACAGCCAGGCGTGGTGCTCCCCAGGGCCTCGGCTGGGAGCGCAGCGCGCCTACGGGGAGGCACAGACCTCAGCGGCTGCGCGTGGTTCTAAGCAGGACTGGATCATTGCAGGTATTTAGGTATTTATTTTGATAATTCAGAAAACACAACCACTTGTGCAAGGTTGCAGCGGGCTGTAAGGAAAGCCTCTGGCTCGCTGAGGAAGGGCTTTTGATGAAAGGGCCTAAAGATGCAAGCTCCATCCATCCCCTCCGGTTACAGGGACGGAGCGGTGGGGACGAGTTCAAAGCCACTGCACAAATAAACTCTAATAGCTTTCCTCTTGCATTTATGTTATTAGGGGGTTCGTTTGACTGGCATTATGATGATAAATGAAAAATGCTTTGCACCATTACGTTGGCCGCTAATGCATAGTGGGAAGAATTTCTACTCGTTTAAAACCGGGAAAAAAAAAGTGGCAGCTGAGGGCAGCGCAGCGGGTTTGAGCAGCGGCACCGAGCTTTTTGCATGCGGTGGCTGCTGCGGGGGCGCCCCGTGGCTCCCACCCCACCCGGGGCTGGTGCTGCACCCACCTCGCGCCTCTGCTCTCTGCTGCGTTGGGGCAGGGAGGGCGATAAGGAGGTCGCTGGGGGAAAGCAATCCCCTGAAGGGTTGCCACCACCCTGTAACGGATAAACACGGGTAGTCGTGCCCCGGCGTTGCTCCGTCTTGTAGGTTGTGCTCCTTTTTGCGGGGAGTCCTGCCTAACCTCTTCCCTGCGGGGCTGGGGATGCCGCCTCCGTCCCCAGTTATGACCCAGGAGCAATTAGGGTGAGACGTGCGCTGGGCACCCCGGCTGCCAACGGTGAAGTCTTGCACCAGAGCCCGCAGGCACCCCGGGAAGGCGGAGGAGAGGAGGCTGACAGTCCCCAGCCTTCCCCTGGCTCTAAAGCCGTGGAGCAAATTGAGTTCAGAGGGTCACTGTTACTCCCAGCTGCCGCGACAGAAATCCCTAATGCACCGTATGCCAGCTTTCTCCAAAGCTTCGGCTTCCTTTTTATGAGCCTCTGTCACTCTATTATCTGTCTCTGAGTTGGTCTTTAGCTCTTTAACCTCACGAGAAGGGAGGGAAGAGGAACCTTGAAAGGGGGAAAAAAAAATAAAAAACAGAAAGGAAAGAAAACAGGATGCTTTCGAGAGCGGCTTTTCATCCTCGGCCATGGAGCCGTAATTGGGTGCTTGGCGAGAGCCTCGCTTGAAAGGGGCAGGTTTGAAAAGGGTCCTGGGGCGGGGGGCCGGGGGGGGCTCGCGCTGCCCTTTGGGAGGGAGGCGGGGGCCGGAGCCGCGGCCGGTCGGAGGCACCGGCGTCGAGCGGGGACCGGCGGTGGCTGCGGAGGCCGGTGGGAAGGGACGAGGTGGGGCCGCGGGTGGCAGGTAAGGCGGGTGCTGGGCAGGATGCGTCCCCTGGGGGTGCTGTCCCTGGGGGTTGGTGGTCCCTAGGGCGAGCTGGCAGGAGATGCCATTGGGAAGAAGGGATGGAACGAAGCGGCGGGCTTCCCGGTGGTCCTCCCCGATGGTTTGGGGCTGCAGTGAGGTGCGGGTGTAGGATCCGAGCGGTGCCCTGCTGCTCTGAGCTCCTGCTGCTGCTCCTCAGAGGGAAACTGAGGCACGGGGGTTGGGAGCCAGACCCAAGCCCTGCCTTGCAACTGCGAGCCGAACGCACGAGTGGATGCTCAGCTGCTGCTGGCTCCGTGCCGGGCCAAAGCAGCCCTGATGGTGCTTTGCACAGGGCAGGTGCCGTGCCACGGGGTCCCTGGGCTGTGACAGTCCCTGCTGGACCTGCTGGGACACGGGGAGCGACGTGGGGGGGCTGTGGGTTCAGCACAGCCCCGGCACCGCTCTCCTTGCAGGCAGCGTTGGGCCACTGCTGGCCCCGCACGCCGTGGCACAAGACAGGGCTTCTGCTCGGCTCTGCCTCCTGCATGCTAAATACGCCGGCTCCCTGCAGGATCCTGCAGCCTTCTGCACTGCTCTGCTGCAAAAGGGGGTGGGGAGGCGGATTTTTGCCTTCAGCACGGCAGCGGGCGGGCGGCGGGGAGATGGGAAGCAGCAGGAGCCAGCCCTGCTCCCTTGGAGGCGTTCCTACGGGGCCGATCTCCCCCAAAAGCATCCCAGCTGGGGTGCAGCGAGCGCCGGAGCCGAGCCGCCGCGTGCCCGTGTGCTGCCGCAGCGCGTTAATAACGCCTGCTGTCCCTCTCGCACGCTCGCCCTGCAGGGCTGTGCGGCCCCGGGGGTCGTGGCGCCGCGGGGGGGGGCCCCACCGGTGCCTTTTTGCAGGATGCTCACCGGCTCTGGGGCAGCAGGGAGGGGAGGCGGCACCGTGTGCTGCAGGCTTTTGGGTTCTGCTCATCCCCGGCGGCGCTGCGCGAAACGCTGCGCGGAGCAGGAGGCTCCCTTTGGCCCCGACGGTGTGCGTTTATCAGCCGTGCTGTCTCGCTTTGGTTTCTGCTTCCCGGGGTGTCTGTGGGTGGCATTGGCCCGTGCTGGGATTTGCAAAAAGCCAGTCCTGAGGCTGAGTGGTGAGGGCAGGGAGGGCCAGCGCTGAGGGATGAGCTGGGGCCGGTTTTCCATCCCGGCCGTGGTGCAGAGGCCAGCAGCGTGTACTCACGGGGGTATGGGGTTGGTGTCCTCCCCACCAAGCCGGCTGGGGATGCTTTCACCCAGCGCTGGGAGCTGGGAGCCAGGCACAGCTCGGGCCGCCTGCTTCTGGGGCTGTCTCTGCCCTGTTAGGGCTTACTGGTGGCCGGCTGGTGAGGGGAATAGGAAACATTCGGGACGTTGAGCTGCGGATGGAGGGGAGCAATGGGGTGCTGCGTTTGGGGGGAGATTAAGGAAATTAAAGTCTTGGCTGTTTTGCAGGGTGGAAGGAAATCGACCTCTGCTTGGGTCGCTGACAGTAGCAGGGTGGCACGGGGGTCTGCGGGGCAGGAGCGGGCGAGGAGGCTCGTGGGGGTCGTCCCTGGCATTTCCAAGCCCTCTGTGGTTTTAAGCAAGAACCAGAAAATATCTAATTGCTTTTTTTTTTTTTTCCTCTATTCTAATAATTCCTCCTTTTTTTCAGTGCTATAAATAAGGTGCCGAGAGGGAGAACACACCAAAACTGGGTGGAAAAAAATGGTAAAGTTTTTATTGGTGCCTAACAAAGGGCCCCCCGTGGAAATGTATTCTTGCTGTGGAGAAAAAAGCCATTTCGAATGGGGTGTGCGTAGAGAAGGAAAGAGAGATCACATTAAAAACTTCCACTCCCTCCAATAATGAGATTAAGGGAGCTGCCAGATGAAACCATCTGCCTAATCTTTTACCCAGAGCAGCTCAGTTCCCAGCTCCCATCCAAGGATGGCACCGAAGCCACCTTCTGCCACGAAGCGGCCTGGCGGAGGATGCCCGGTGCCTGCAGCCCTGCCGGACACAGCCCTGGGCACCCAGCTCCTCGCTGCCGGCCTGAGGGGGGAAGGAAAAGGAAAAGCAAAAAAAGAAAGAAGAAGGGGAAAAAAATAGAAAAAAAGAAGCGGAAAAAAAAAAAGGCACTCATAAAAAAGACAGTTTGACATTTTCTTGACTGTTTTGAAATTTTCCTAGCACAACAAGCTGTTTATCCGCCACTCTAGCTCTTATTGAATTAAAGTGTGGAGGGGGTGTTAGGAAGAAATCAATTCGTGCTCCATATGCTGCTCTGCCGAGGAACGCGGCTCTCCGCACACTATGGAATATGTAGGGAAGGGTGGGGGAAGGAGAGATAAATCCATCAGCTAACAAGATAAGTGCCTTGTTCCTCCATCTGTTACTGCTGTGTCCTTATCTGGGATTGCAGCGTGGCAGCGGCGATACATCTTGTGTCAGGTATTATATTCCAAATTCATATGAATGAATTTTCATGCTCGCGCCGATCCATGATCCGGCCCCAACCTCCGCCGGCTCTCTCCGTCTTCCCAGCGCCGATTGCTGCGGTGAAGCCATGTCCTGCGGGCTTGTCCTCGCCCGGCTCCTGCCCCGCTGCTGCCTTTGCATCCTAATTTGTAACTTGAGAGGGATCAAACGGGCACAGCACCGCTCTCGGCGAGGGGACGGTGCAGCCAGGAGGAGCTGGAGGCCGGCCAGCCTCGGGACGCTGACGGTGCAGCCATGCGCTGGTGGAAGGGATGGGAAAATCCAGCCTGGGAGGGAAAGGCGGCTTTGAAGGAGGAACAAGGACTCGAAAGGGCTTTGCTTATCCGCTAAGTCTCTTTCGGTGGAGGATCGTGATTTCCGACAGCAGCTGCGGGTGGCGGGGCTCGGGTCCAGCCGCGTGTCTGCTTCGAGTGGTTAGCAGCGGGAGAGGCAGCGCCAGAGCGCGCTTCGTCTTGTTAGGTACACGGGGCCTTCAGAGGGAGCTGAAACCTGCTCCTGGTGGAGGCAGCCAGATTTCGGCGTTGGACCGCGTACCCAAGTTTTCGGGAGCAGAAGTTGGCTGAGATGAACCCCTGCCCCGCTGAGCAGCTCGGGGAGCTAATTTGGAGCTGGGCACGCCTGCTGCTCCTCTCCGTCCAGCTGCAGGCAAACTCCAAATGCATCTGGCTGTGAAAGCGCTGAATTTCGAGATGCTGCCCGTATTTAAAATCAGTTTAGCTCTGGACCGGCCTCAAGACTGTGCTGGATTCGATGTCTCAATCTGCAGCGAGCCAGGCTCTGCGGAGCTGGGAGCTGCTCTGAAGGTCTGGTCTTAAAGTAATCCAGGGTTGGCCTCGACAGACCGCTGCTGTGCTCGTAATTGAGGGTACAAATGAAAGCTACCGAGGAATTTTACGGGCAGTCTTCAAAACCCCAGTCTCTGTGTAACCAGCTCGCCCTAAAACCGTGGTTGTTACAGCCGTCTGGGTGTCTGCGGAGCTCTCTGCATCTTGAAGGGATAAATCAAAGTCTGGAGAGGATGCGAGGAGGCTTGTAAAACCCACGGCGTTATCACAGAGCGGCGCGGCTGGGCCGAGAAGCGATGTCAGGCCTCGTGTTTGCCGCTTTGTCTTGTCTGAAGGCGCCGGCGGTCGCTGGCGTCCCGGCTGTTCCTGGAGGGCAGGTGATGGGGGCTTCATAGGCTCGTGGGGGGCCAGCCCTCTGCCCCTCAGCCCTGGAAACGTGGTTTCACGCTGGGCTTTTCGCCCAGCTCTGGGCAGGGCCGCCCGGAGGTGGAGGAGCGCACGGGGAGGTCAGGGCCAGCTCCTTGCGGGGCCCGGCGGCGTGTGGCACGGGCTGGAGTCGTGCCTGACGTTACTCTGGGTCTGTGTTTTCTAGCAGAAGGCGCAGGCTCTGGCTCCGTTCCCCAGGCAAGAATTTAGAAACCTGTTTATAGAAGCGAAATCTAATTTGGAATTAAAGCACAGGAATCGCTAATACGCTCGCGGGACTGAAACGCGGCCGGGCCCTTATTTCCTCCTTCTTTCCCATTTTCACATGTGCGGCTCTCCTTTGAATAACAGCCCTGGAGAGGGGGCACTCCAGGTGACATTTAGGGCTGGGGGGAGGTGAGAGGAGGCGGGTGGAGGTTTCCGTATCGCCACAATTTATGGGAGGAGGGAAAGTGGGATGTTGCACTCAAGTACCTGGCTCCTGAGCATCCCTCTTGCCTGGGACTGCGCTTTAGGAAGAATTCAGCACCTCCGAATAAATAGCAGGTTTCCAGAGGTGCTGGTGGAGGTGAGCTAGCAGGACGTGAGGTTGTCTTCGTGCTGCGTAGGGAATCGGTTCAGGCGTCCCTTGGGCACAGAGGGACGTGGGAATTGAAGTCCCTCGCCTTGGCGCTTGCACACCCGGGCTGCAGACAGGAATAAAATCGAGAGCACTCATCTTAGCTGGAGTGAGCATTAGGGTAAAGAACGTGCTTCACTTGTGGAGTGGTTAAAAATAAGTTTCAGGAGACTGCAGGGAACAGGACCCAAGCTTAGCGCTTACCAGGCTTCACCAGAGCAGGGCAGGTGCAGTTTGATCCAGAAAAGTCCTGTTTGAATGGAAAAGGGGCGAGATTCCTGCATGGGGCACGAGCACCACGACCCTGCCCAGCCCGACGTGATCCAGGTGTGCCAGAGCCGGAGAGAAGCTTTCTTACCTTCTTCTTCCTTGTTCCTGAATAAAGATGCTATTTTTATTTTCCCTTCTGTTTAGCCCCGGTGGGCTTAACCCGTCTCTGCAGAGGCACAGAAATCCCAGCTCTAATTTCAATTAAGAGCGCTCCTTTTGATTGCAGCCCAGGCTGGGGTTTGGGATCCATTCCTAATCCCTATATTAGCACTGATTCATCTCTTCCATGAGCATTATCATCAGCTGCCCTTAGGGAAAGGCGGGGAGGGATATTTCGGGAGGATAAATACCATTTGTTTGTGTTTGTATTAGCTTCCACGCCGCATCCTGATTACATCCCGCATTTTGACACAACAATTATTATTAATTTCCCGGCGTCTGCATTTGGATTCTCGCCGACACAAAGGGAAGATGACGGATAATGTCAGGCTTGGTAATTGGGTGGGGGAGGGAGAAGGAAGGGGGGGGCAGATGGGATATTATTAGATTGTAATTCTCGTTGTGGAACGGGAAGGTATTTCTCAGCAGATGTCGGCACCAGCTATTTATCCACGCGTTAGCGCCGGTGGAGCGATTGTCTCGGCCGCGCTCGGCTCCCTCACCCCTGCCCATCTTCTGCATAGAAATCCCATCAGCTCTTCATTGTGGGAATTGGCTTTTCCGACGAGCCCTGCGGATTGCCTTCTGCTCAGGCACTGCCGGCTTTGCAATTAACTTTGCAAAGGTGAGTCCCGGCCACGGCACCGGCAAAGGCGAGCCTCACTGCTGCGGGACGGCTCCTCTGCGCCCAGCTGGCGAGGGTCTGGGAGATGTCCCGGTGGGTCTGAGTCCTTTTGATGGAGAGTTTTGAAGAGCTGGTGCTTGCTGGGGGCACGGGAGCTTCTGTGGCTTGCCCAAAGTCACTGAAGGCGGAGTGGAAGGAAAGCTGCTGCCAGCCAGCCCTCCGTGGGGCAGAGACGTGCTCCTCGACCCGAAGCGCTGGACATCTGGCTGGGGGAAAGGACGTGGCTAAGGCACGGGAAGGTCGGTGGAGAGAGGTCAACGGTGGAGAAATCAGGGCAGGAAACGTGCCCCATCCTCACTGCGGGGGACTTTGGTGACTGCCCTTCTTTCCATTTAACTGGGCTGTGTCAGAGAACCGCAGCGTGGAAGCGGTTGCACCCCGGTCCCACCGGGCATCCCTTGGGGTTGCGTGAATGCAAACGAGAGCCAGGAGTGGTCAGGATGAGGGCTTTCGAGGATATTTTTGGCATTCCTGAAGCCTCCGCCCTGTCCAACCATGGGCAAACGTTGCTGTCTGTGTCAGCAGCCGGCACACAGAAATGCCGGAGGTTGCATCCATCGCCCGAGCGCTGCCCACACTGGGTCGTGCCTGGTGGTACCCAAGGCAGGGGAAAGCTCTGGTCCCTCCTGTGTCCCAGCGTTATCTCACCTTGCACAGCATTCGCGCGTGTGAAGTGCGGGGTGATTCCTCCCCTGCTCTCCCTGTGCAGAAGGCGGCTTGAGATCAAGCTGGGAAAATAATAAATAAACCAAAGGAGCTAACTGTGATTTAGTGAGCATCGATTTCTGAGGCTGCTTGAGAAACACAGAGAGGTGCTTGCGGTGGAGCAGGGCTTAGAGGAGAGGAGGAGCAGGTGGGCCTTTGCATCTCTTTGGCATCTCGGGAGAACCTTAATTGTAAACGTGCCGAGCAGGTGACTTGCTGCGATATTTTCCCCTCGCCAGCACAGAGAGCAGAGGTGCTGAGGGAGTCGCTCTGGTGGCTCACATATGGGGTTGGCAGGGGAGGAAGGGGACCAGAGCCTGCAGTGCTGGGGGGCACGTGGGGCTTCAGCAACATCTCCTGGCTCCAGCCGGAGCACTGCAGGGGTGCGGGAGGTGAGCAGGAGCCTTGCTGGTGGTAGAAAGGTGTTTTTGCAGCTGTGCTGAGGGCAGCAGCACAGCACCAAGCTGCTCCTCTGTCCCGGAGAGCACCAAGCCCATTGACTTCAAATCGTCCAGCAGAGGTGTGGTGATGCGTTCTGGTCCCGGCGTTTGAGCTTTGGTGGTGCTTGGAGTCCCCACTCAGCCTTGGGGCCCGTTGCAGAAACAGGACCGTCCCCCTGTCCCCCTGCGCTCACCCCGGCCAGATGCTGGTGTCAGCATCTCGCCCCGCAGCCATGGGGCAGGAGTCATGCTCCTGCTCCCGGATTCCCATTTGCTGCCTGTGCTCTCCCCGATGTTGCCAAATCCCTTTGCCTGAACTCCCCCTTCTGCCTAGGGCCCTGCACATCCCGACCCAGCTGAGCCCAGCTCCCCTTCGTCTCTCCCATGAGGCCGACAGCCGCGTGGGTTTTCTCTACGGGGCAGGATGACGGGATCGTGTGTACCCCCAGGTCTGGTCCACCACCGACGTCGGGGCAGCTTGCCACCAGGTTTGCGTTGCTCGAAGGTTGCGCCTGATGGCTGGAAGGGTTGACACGCGTGCGTGCGGCTGCTGAGATGTCACGCTGAGCAGCATCTCGCTGCCTTGGTGGGGGCAGAGCTAAACCCGGAGGAGCCAGGACTGCAGGGAGAGATCCCGGTCCTGGCTCCAAGTTGGAGTCCTGCCCACGGGCGGGAGCGGAGGGCACTCCTGAAAGCTTTTCCCTGAAATGGGGCTGCCTTCCCCGCTGCGCTGGCTGGTGCACAGCACTTTGTCTCCACCAGCGATGCGAAGGTGCTGTGCCACGAGCCCGCAGCTGCGCTTGGCTCGCGGAGGCAGGGCAAAGCCTGAGCTGCATCGGGTGGGAACATAATTAGGAGATTTGGTTTGGGTTTCGCCCCTCCTGGCAGGTCACCGTGTGAGCGGGGCAGAGGCAGAGGCTGGAAGCATCCTGCGGGTGCAGCGGTGACGCATTTATCTATGGGGGGTGGAAGTGCAGTGGGCTGGATGGGGCACAGCCAGGGTGAAGTTTCCAGTTTGCTTTGCTCTGAAGCTGGGCCAAATGAGAAGAACCAGCTGCCGAAATGCAGCAGTGCCCGTTTATCGTGGTGTTAGCAAGGGAAGCTGGAAGGGCAGGGCAGGTTGGGTCGGGCGGGGGCGATGCAGCACGGTCCCACCACGGCTCAGCCCCCCCCGAGGACCCGGGAGGTGAAGAGCCCCCCGATTGCTGCTGGGCATCGGCCGGGGGATCCTGGGCAGGCCCCTTCTCCTTGTCCCTGCTCCCAAACTTTGATCTTTTCAGCCTTTAAGCACTCCCAGCCGTGGGTTTGTGTGCTCGATATCCGGCACAATTCCCGTGGTGTTGCTAGGGGCTGGCATAATGGAAATAGCAACGCGGGGAATTATCAGAGACGTTATCGGCGCGGCCGCTGCCAAACTTTGCAGCTTTTCCGATTCTCCCCTAAAGCAGGACCCTCTTCTTCTGTGCTGTGACCTGTAGGTGCTGGAGCCAGGCCGTCGGGTCAGCTCATCTAATAGCAAACCCTTTGTCCTTTAGAACAATGAATCTGACGTTTCATTCGTCTTCTTGCATCTTTTTATGTCCATTTGCACATTGAAATCTCTTTAGCTGACTCCCGCCAGTCTTTACAAAAAGCTTTTACTGCTTCAGATGTTTCAAAGATTTTGGGTTGCCCATCAACCGGAGCGCTTTCCTTGTAAGCAGCTCTGGATCTGCAGAAGGCAGTGGGAGGGAAGCGAGCGTATTTTGAAGAAATGGGGAAGGGAGGCAAAAAGAGAAGGGGTTTTGTACTCGTTTTCTCTCGGGAGAAGCATTTTTATCTCTAAATCTGTGTAATTGATGCCCAGATTCTCTGGTGATGAGTGCCTTAGAAATGCATCTGCAGTAATAATCTAATATCCGTTTGTTAGGACTCCAAGGAAATCTAATAATACTGATGCTTTGCCTAATAGAGCTCCTTTCATCCCAGGATAAAATGCAAGGAGTTTGAGATGGAAAAGACCAATTTTAGGTCGTGCAGTTCATCTCCCTTCCGATGCAAGTCTCGAGGTATCTTACAGCCATTAAATAATTAAGGAGCAGTTACGGTCAGGGAAGCAACTAGGTGAGGAAAGCGGCAGCTGGTGAGCGCCCAGGCGCGATCCCTGGGTGTGCCGTGTGATGGGGAGCTCGCTGGGGCGGCTCGCTCCGATCCTGCACCCGTAGAGGGGTGGGGACCAGTGCCTTGGGCAGGAGTGCCGCGTTTGGCCCCGTGTTGGTGTGCCCCGAGCACTGCCGGAGGGGGAAAGCAAAGAGCAAGCAGCAAAGTGACTCGTCCTAAAATAACAAAGGGGCAGTGCTAGGGGCAGGGCGGGCGTACGGCTGATGCTGCTCGGGTTAATGATGGTGACTATTCTGGGACTTCATCCCTGCTAGATGGGGATTTATCAACGGCTTTGGGATTGGAGGCCAGCTCTGCTCCTCACCTCCTCGCTGAGCATCCACGCGAGTGGCTCCAAGAAGAGCTGCGACCTGAGTTTCCATTCACCAGCAGCCCCCGGGAGGAATTACAGCAGGATCTCCCTCGTTTTTTGGTGGTTGCAGCACTTTGCAACCATTTGCTGTTTTCAGGGGCAAAAAGACTTGTGTACGTACTTGGTTTACATTTAGAAGTGCCCACATCAGCGCCGCTCTTCAGCTTCGCCCTGCGGCAGTAGGAGCTGGCACAGGAGCTGGGTCAACCCCGGGTTTGGGTCCCTCCATCGAGCATGGCCCCAAAGTAGGGGTGAGCCCAGCTCTTCCCCGGCTCAGCTGCTTACTGCGGGGCAGCAGGAATCTCGTGCAGCACGTTCCCAAATTGCACATAGGCCAGGCAGGATCCGGCCCGTGGGGCTCCCTTTGCTGGCAGGGAGCAGCTCCGGCTGCCGTCAGCCTCCACCAGCTTTAGCACGTGGTGCCCGCAGGTTCCCCGGGCCGGGGGGTGGCAGGAGGGTGGGATTTGGGGATTTGCAGAATTAACGACATCTGCAGTGAGTATCTGGGCTCCGCGCGGAGCTCAGCCCGCAGAGCCGGCGGCGAGGGGAAATCACCAGTGAGCGGTTCTGGGGATCTGCCCTCCTGTAAATAATCGGAGATGAAAATGTCAAGCCCCGAGCTCCTAATGCGAGGCTAAAGGAGGGGATAAGCGGAGGGAAACGCGTGCGTTGGCGTGGGAGGGCGAGAGATGGAGAGAGAATGATGGAGGGAGGCGGTCAGCGCGTGCCCGAGATGCAAACCCTGCGCAGGACGGGGGCGAGACCCCCATGGGCGACAGCTTGGGGTGACCCCAGGAAGCCCCTTGTAACCCCGGGGGGAGCTCTGTGGGGTGGCCGGGTTGTACGGTGCTGCTCTCCCTGGGTCCGTGCTCCCTGCTTTTCTGGCCAGCGTTAGCCTCGGGGCAGGGATTTGAAGAGTTAAACATGCAGATGTGCCCTTTCACCGCCCGCAGAAGCGCACAGCGGAGGGGAGCTGCTCCTTTTCCCCCCCGGCCAAGGCTTTGCCACCTCCTCTGGAAAGATGCTCTCCTCCCGGTCCTCTGCTTGGCTGCTGAGAGTGCTAATTAGAGGGCCAATTAGTGCTCAAGGTCAATTTGATTTGCACACTCACTCCGCCAGGAATTGGAGGGAGCCCGTCTAGTAATTTTGCCCAGCAGACGCTGCGGTGAGCGGGGGTCAGCGCCGAGCAGGGGGGCCGGGAGGTGAGGTGCCCGCTCCCTCCGCACCGCTGCCCGGCCGCATCTGGGCAGCTGCCGCGCGCGTCTGGGCAGGGGAAGGCGTGCTGCACGGGGCACAGCTCTGCCACGGAGCCTGCCAGGGTTTGCTTAATGGAGGGTGAAGCTCCGAAACACTCCGAAAAAAGGAAAAAAAAGGAGCTGGGAAGCTCGTAGAGGTGATAGCGGAGAAATGAAGGGTTTGGGATTTAGTTCTCTTTGAAGCTGGGGGGTTTTGGTGCGGAGGATAGCGGGGTGGAGGAGAGGGCAGGTGCCAAACCTCCTGTCCACCCAGTCCACATCCAGGAGCCTCATCCATCTCCGTTCCCAGTGCCAAATCCTGCTGCAGCCTGGCCAGCCCTGTGGACAGGGCACCTGGCCTTGTCCTGCGCTGTGACACACCCGGGGGGGATGCAGTGTCCCCAGCAGGGATTGGCGTGGGATGAGCCTGGCGGCTCCAGCTTGGCACGGCTGGGTGTTTGGTCCTCACCTGCGAGTTTGGGTTGCTCCGGTATGGGACGGGGAGCAGAGCCTGCCTCCTGTGGCTGCCCCAAATGCAAGGACACAGCAAAGAGACAGGAAAACACCTTTACCTGGTTCTCCCTTGGCCTCGAGTTTTCCGTCTGGCTTCAACAGTGGGTGTGATAAGGTGCATGGAAAATATTTTGTACTGAGGTGGGGGCTGCCCCTCTGCCAGTGTGCCCACAGCCCCCCCAGCCCTGCAGCCATGAGTTTTGGGGCACAAATCAAGGAGCAGACGGAGCAGGGGTGTGCACAGCAGCCCGTACCTGCACCCAGGCCTGGGGACCCAGCTCCCTGCCCCATCCCCGCACCCCCAAAACCCCGCGGGTCCCGCCGCATGCCCCACGAGGGGCAGGCACGTCTGCCATCCCCGCAGCCAAAGCTGGCTGCGTGCAATCCGTGCTGGGGGCAGCCGCTTGATACCAGCTTCCAGCCCAAAGCCGATGAGAAATGCACAGACCGGCGGTGCCGGACTGCATACTAATGGCGCGAGAGCTCGGAGGGAGCAGGGAAGAGAAGGGGAAGGAGCCAGACTGCAGCTCCTGGCTACCCGCGATTGATTTATTACCAGGTTTGCTGATGAATGTGTGAGAAACGCTATTGGTGATAAAGCAGAAAGGCCGTAATTAAAGTAACAGCTTTCAGTTTTTAAGCACCGCTCGTGTGTTTCTTCTCTCTGGCAAGCCGCGCGGCGCTGCGCCGTGCCCCCCTCCATCCCATCGCCGCCTTTCCACCCCTGCGGGGAGGTGCCGTGCCCAGCCAGGTGGGAAGGGGAAGGTAGCGGCACGACGAAGGGGCTCTGCAGCAGATGTGGAGAGGGAATGGGGGATTTCGGAGACCTGGGCTCTGCTCTGCCATGGTGGCATGCCCAGCTGCTCGGTGCGCCGGCAAAATGCCCTCCTGCCTTTGCGCGCTGCTGTTGCAGAGCACTGCAGAGGAACTTTGCAGGATTCGGAGGGGATAGGAGGGCACTGGTGCTCCCTGCTAGCCTGGGGACTGGGGTTTTGCTTTAAATCTTCGCTGCTGGTGATGCTGAGGTGCTGGCAAAGGGTGCTCAGCACCTCCATGAATCTGGTTGAGGACACAACGCGATATAAGCTGTTACCCGTGTTTTAGGCTCTGCAGTGGCTTGTTCGTGCTCAGAGCTGGAGCTTGCCCCTTCCTCCTGCTTGTGCATGCACGTGGCCCAGCCACAAGCATCCCACTCAGCCCAGCAGGCTCAGCACCATGGCTGCTCCTCATCCGCCCCAGCCCCAAGTCCTTCTGGCTGCCTCCAAGCAGCACGTCCAGCGGCTCAACCCGTCGCATCCCCTCTCCTGCCCTACCATAGCATGGGAGGGGTGGGACCTGCTGCTTGGTAGGGCACGGATCCGGTGATAGATGGCAAATGTCGCGTGCCCTCGCGTAGTAAATCCAGCAGAGAAGCGCCCCGGTTATGATGGATGAGCCGGCGGATAGAAGGATACGTGCGGTGAGGGATGGAGGGCTGAGGGGGCAAAGAGGTGAGCGCTGCTGATGACAGATAGACAGACGGGGTGTGTGTGTGTGTATACGTGTGTGTGTACGTATATATATATATATATGAAGGTGGGTAGGGAAAGGGTCTCTCTGATGAGAGATAGATTGGGAGAGATGGATGGATGGGATATTTATAGTGATGGCTGGGTAGATAGGGCTGGATGTGTGTTGATGAATAGGTGGATGATGGATAGAGGGCACAGATTGTGAGAGCTGGGGAGCTAAAGGGCCTATACGGTGCTAGATAGATTAGATAGAAGGATATATGTGATGATAGAGAGATAGTACAAGCAGCAGCCTCCGAGTCCCCAACAATGCCGCTGCTTTTAGCTACTCGGAGCTGCGGTGTAATCTCATTTTGCCCTGGTAAATTCCTTATCAAGGCAGCTTTTTTAAATGAAATCCCCTTAAAAGAAATGAGAAAAAATGAACAGATCACAACCGGCAGCACTCCCCCGCTCCTCCGCCGACAGCGGCTGACCCGGGCTGGCCGTTTCCATGCTGATGAATTAACCGCTGCGCTGCAGCAGCCCCGACTTCCAGCCATGCCTGACTCCGTGCGCGGGGTCTGCCTGGGAGCCACTGTCCTTTGGTGACCACCTCCCGCCTCCCTCCCTCCTTTGGGGACACCTTTCTGGCCTCGTCATCCTCACCCCAGCCCCGGTGCGTCCCCAAAAGCGTGCTCGTGCGACGGTGCCGTAGGCACGCGATGGCGCGCGGCGCCTCCGGTGCCCGGCTCGCCTTGCGTTTTTTGGCAAGCCCCGTCGCCGTTCCCAGCCTTAGCCAAGATCGGGCTGGGAGATGAGCGCTGGCTCCTTTCCCTCTCCCCACCTCCTCCTGCAAACAGCTGAGGAGCCCCGGGGACAGATTGCGCACGGCGGAGACCGAACTTGCAGCCTGCGGGATTCGGGGCTGCGCGCCGGTGGTTTTCCCTTCTTCCCGAGCAGGCAGACAGACTCGGCAGACGTGTGAAAGTCTGTCGTTCCTCCGCGCCCGTAGCAATTAAGATGTGCTAATGGGTTCAGATGAGCCCCTAAAAAATGTGGATGTTTCGCCCAGCCTTCTGGAAGCTTTCGCTCATCTGCAAACATTTCTGCGGGTGGGAAAAGAAAGCTTTCCTCAGCAAGTCCCAGGACAAACAAGCCTCTGCGGCATCTGGAGTGACCTGTGTCGTCCCCCACGTGATGGGGAAGGTCGGGAAGCCCTTGAGATGTTGGATGAGCATCCCCAGGGTTCACACGTCAAGGTTTGACCTGAGCCTGCCTCTGGTTGCTGTTCTACCCGTCGCTTTGTGGCTCTGGGCTGTGCTTTCTGCTGGCCAAGGACGTGGGTGAGACATGGGAACCTCTGCTTTGCCGCAGTGGTTTCCAACCTGCTGTGCCGGGGCGGGTCACTATTTTTAAGGGGTTCGGTGGAAAATAAATCCCAGACCTGGTTTGCTTCATTGTCACGGGGTTGCTGGTGAGGAAGAGGGCGATGAGGTGCTCCCTGTCCCTTGGTGTCACCCGAGGGTTGGCTGGGCAGGTGGCATCAGCTGGTGATGCTCAGCGCTTGTGGGAGTCCTGGCAAGTAGCACAGGACCCCGATTCATGGACACTGATGCCTTGCAGGGGATGGCTGCACTTGTCCCTTTTTGGCTGGTGGCCACCACTGCTGGATGCCAGCTCTGTGTTGCCAATATTTTTGGCATGGGACGAGGTGGCACGAGGATGTCCCCGCTTCGTGCTTGGTTATCTCAGTGAGCAGGGGGTTGGCTTTCCACATGGGGAGCAGGCAGCCAGCGGAGCACCTCTGCTGCAGGGGTGTCATATCCTACCTCTCCCCCGAGCAAAAATCAAGTTAGCACACTCTTTTTTTATTTTATGCAGTGGGGTGAGGTGTGGGGAGCACTGAGCAGAACTAAAGTGCTCACGCTGGGATGTCCTCTCCATCGCCTCTGCACTAACATCCTCGCAAACTAAAGCTGCTTGCCCCAGTGCATGGGAATCGAAGCTTGTGCAGCACCAGCTGCAGCCCTTGATGGGAACGTTGCATTTTATTTTGTGTTTGCAGAAGTTAGGGTCAGCTCTCTGGCACCCACAGATGCACCCTGTGCCCCACGCAGCCCCTGCTGCCACCCCCAGCAGCAGCATTTCCAACAGGAGCAAGGGTTCCCAGTCCCTTTTTGGAGATGCTGCCTGTGTGCGTGACTCCAGTGCGCAGCCCGGCTGGGCACACCATGGGGAGAGGAAGGAGAAGTGAGTTTTACTGCGGGGGGTGTTGCAGTTCAGCCCTTTGCCAGGCTCCTGTGCAGCTCTGGGTGCCCCGTGGAGGGGTTTGGGGGCCGGTGTTGGAGGTGTCTGCAGGAGGAATTGCTGGGAGCCGAGGGAAGTCTGCCCCCGCTCCCAGTGGGGCAGTGAGCCTCTGGCTTCGTCCCCGCGCCGTGAGGATGCTCAGACAGGTGGTGCTGAGGTCGGTGGGCATGGGGATCCGGCCCGGAGCCTTCCCCCGGTGCACCCACGGATGGGAAACATCGACGGCTGCTTGAAGAACTTGATGGATGCCTGGAGAACTCCACAGGAGGCAACCATCAGGTGGAAAAAAGAGGCAGGACTGCTGGGGGGGACGCTTTCCGTGCTGGATGTGACATCCTTTGTGCTAAGTCTCAAGCCTGATGGCAAACACTTAGCTCACATGATTATTTTTACACGCCTCTAGCACGCTTCAACGACCCGAAACAAAGCTGGGATTGTGAATGAGGCTTAATGGGAAATATTTGCAGGTTTGGGGCTTATTTCCTCCCCCCCAAAAAAAGGCTGCAGAGGCCGGTTCCCGGCAGCCTGGCCGAGCCGGAGCAGCACCGCGTCGCTGCCGGCCGGCTCCGTTCCCTTTTGATTGATTGATCGGCGTGGCAGCCTAATAAGCGATAACAGCACATATGACAAACTAAACAACCGTCTAATGAATTGATTGACATCCGAAGGATTTGACTTGATGCACAACCCCAGTCGCAGATAAGGTTAATGAGGGAGAAATTAAAATGTAGCTCGATGGGTAATGAATACAGCATGTGCCTTGTTGTAACACATGCCAGATCCATCACTCTGCATCAAGCGATGGTAGCAATTTCTAAATTATTTATTGCGCCCCTCATCCTCCTGTCTCAAGGGATGAGGCACTCGGACTGGCTTTTGTATTTCTTATACATCCATATATAACTGTACCTATCTGTCTGCGCATTGTGAGAATCCATAGCCAAAGAAAATTGCTTTGAATTTTGCAATTTTCATGTTGTTTTTTTTTTTTCTTTTTTGCAAACTCAATAGCAAAAAATACAACAATCCAGAACCTGTCATGCCATTTGAATCATAATAGCTACAAATTCACTCCCCTGAATAAATGGAGAGGCTTATTTATCAAATATATACAAGATGTCTGTCTAGTTGTTAACACACAGAGGTATGAGTAGGCAGAGGAAATCGAGAAAGTTTACATATTCGCTGCTATCTCCAGGGACCCTTCCTTTCCTCCTACTTCTTATTCCCTATCCCCTCCCCCAGTCACATCTCCAACTTGCTTTGGCTTGCTCTGTTTTTCTTTTTTTTTTTTTTCCCTTTTTTAAATGTGTCTGGCTGACAAAACTTGGGCTGTCAGAAATGATCAAGCGACGAAGTTGCCAAGGAAGGGGGGAGAGATTTGCACGGAGCTTTTGCCTCTGCCCGTGGCGTGCCGTCTGCGCGGGAGGGTCCCTCCTCTGCCAGCCGGGAGCAGCGCAGGGGGCCGCCAGCCTGCCCGAGGTACTTTTATGCTCCTGATTATCTCCTGCGTTTATTTCTGCTTTGCGAAGGGGTGAGAAGGACTCAGTCAAGGCAGCTCCGCGCTTTTTCAGAGGTCACCCTCAGGGCCAGATTTGGCCGTGCGGATGGGGAAGGAGGAAGCCCCTCGCGCCGTACCAGCTCCCTGTATGAGTTCTTATTCCTGGGTTTGGGATGTTTGGAGCCAGGAGAAGAAGTAAAGGATGGGGACGAGCGCTCAGGGGCAGGGCTGAGCTCTTTGGCTCGGCGCTTTCCCCACGGAGCCGCTGCAGGCGAGGGGCCGTTTGCTGCCCATGCTGGGGAGATGCCTTGACCTGGCACCCAGCCCGGCTCCTCCTGCGAGCCCGGCACTGCCCGCCCAGCTCCAGGAGGGCAAAGCCACTTCTCCTCCCGCTTTATGCACCGGCGGCGGCTAATGAGCTCGTTTCCAGCCTCAGCATCCTTTCCCTCATAGCGAGGCGGGGGCAGAACGGGCTCAGGTAGCATGACTTCGGTGCAGATGGAGACTGGGCAGCCAGAGGGGGGAAAAAAAATAAAAAATAAATTCATCTCCTTGCTTCTAAACTGCAGCTGGGTCTGGAACCGTTCAGAGGAGACGGCTGGGGATCCCTCCCCGTGCCATTCCTCAAAACTAGAGCCATTCTCCGGCAAGCACTCGTCCGGGATTCATTTGAAACCCCCCATTGTACCCCCGTGGCTCTTCGGGTTGGAGCGCGGGAGCTGGCTGCTCCGAGGAGGTCTTATTCCTGCCACAGGTGTCCCTTGGGGACAGTGCCTCTCTGTGAGGGTGCCGCAGGTACGCCGCAGCGCCCAGCGCCGGGGAGGCCGGCAGAATTACCCTAGCAAGGCGCCGGCGTTTCAATTAACCGGCGAGACAGCCAACATTTCAGCACCTGTACATCTCTCTCCCTAGCAGCCAGGATGTATTGTATTATAAATAACAATAAGCAGGCCCAGTCAAAGGCTGTAATTGAATCTCTTCATTTTGCTGACTCGGGCGAAAAAGCCCCGTCGAGTGAATTACGCCGCGTGTAGATAATTTGGGCGACGCGTCGAGGTGACGCGCTCGGGGCAGTTACGGCGCGCTCCCTCCCCGCGGTGTCGCTGCCCCCCCCGAGGGCTTCAGTTGGGCTCCTGCGATGGTGAAGGCATCCAAGAGCATTCAGCTCACCCCAAATTTTCCTTCTCCTGATGGGGAGTCACCAGCGGCTGAGGTTTTTATACCTGTTGGGGAGAGAAGCCAGTTCCCTCCTCTTCTTGCAGCGTGGGGCTCAAAGCCACCTCCTCGTCCCCACCGGCTCTGCCCCCTTGCAGTCTGGCTGTCCTGGTGGTCGGTGGTCCAAAATACGCGCTCCGTGCACCCGCTGAACTCCCTGCTGGCACATCGTGGTGCCTTTTAGCAGGGCGCTAAGGGTCGTAGCAAGTGCCTGGGAATGAGGGGGCAGCAGGAGCCCAGCGCTGGGCGTCTGCTGGGCTCTTTGCTTTTCTCCTGCTGGGACAGCTCTGCGTCTCGGGGTGTTCTCTGCGCCTCGGAGGGTGGCAGGGGGCGGGAGATTTGCTGGTGGCTCTGGGTCCAAACACAACACTCATCCCCATGCCCAGCTCTGCAGGGATGACCTCTGCTGTGGCTTTTCCTTGTAGCGTCGGTGTGCATCCTTCCCGTGCTGCCCAGCTGGCTCCCCGCTCTCCAAATTCCTCGTGCTGGTGGGCACAGCGCCCTCCCGCCTGCTCGCAAGCTCCTGCGAGGCGCACACCTCGTGCACCCAGCTAAAGGGCTCGGCAGCAAGGAAGTTTTGTGCGTTTAGGTGCGTGCTGGATTCCTCTTGCAGCTGAATTTGTGGCACGGCGCAGAGTTGCGCGGATGATTTTGCCGTACAGGAATGAGCGTTCAGGTTTCCTTCCCCGGTCCTTTGCTTTGAGTATCAGCCAAGGGTGCCTGCTGGTAATGGAGAGAGCCAAAAGTTGATGCCTTCCAGATTTTCTGTTTCCTTCCGTCTCTTGAGCCTCACAGCGACGCTTTCGTTAGGCACGCAGCCTCCTCCCCTCGCCCTCCCTCCCCTCCAATTCAATCCAGACATCTCCCGAAGGCCGGCGCATTTTTCAGCCCAAATTTTGCACTGACAGAATATATTACATCTGCATCGAGGCGGAATATAAAGTGAAGAGGAGCTTCGGGGAGCGCGGAGAAATGAGGTTTGCTACGCTGCAAGAGCGCAGGGTTAAATTGGCAGCTGCAGCTGGTGCTTCGTGGTCCCCGCTCGCCCCCCTCCCCGTGCTGCTCCTGCTCTTCCCAGACATCCCTGCCTCCTTTGCCCTGTTGCTGTTTCGGGTTTTCGTGGAGGTTTGCGTTGAAAATGCACTCTGCTTTTTTGCCTTTTTTTTCCCCTCTAGAATCCACTTCGTGTGCCACTTTCTTTTCCTTTCCTTTTTTTTTTTTTTATTATCTTAAACATCCATTATTTAGAAACTGCTGGAGCCTGGAAACCAATTTCCATGCTTATTTCAAAGAGTTTGCAGCGTTTAGGTAGCGGTGTACAGGCTACGCCTGAGCTGGCTGCAGGGAAGCAGAGGCAGGCAGGGCTGGGCGCTGCGGGGAGGGGACTTGGGGTGGCTTTGGGTGTCCCCGCTCACGGGACATCAAGCTCCATCCCCCAGGGATGCGCTTGCAACAAGCGTCCTTCGCTGTTCGTGGCTTTGCAGGGCTTGGCGTGTAAGGCAGTGAATCCCTGGGGATGCTTTAAGCTACTCGGGGGATTAGGCAGGGTTATGAACAATCCCAGGACGCAGGAGATCCCAAAGCAGCTTGCAGGCAGCCGTCTCCTCTGCTCCTCCAGCCGAGAAAAGAACTGTTGGGATCCTGTTGTCAGAGTTTTGTGGTTTTGGGGTGGATTTTTGAGGAAGCCTCAGGTGCAGGAGGGATGAACCAATGAACCCTACTGATCATGTTTAGGACTAAGGTGGTGGGAGAGAAATCCAGGATTGACGGATTGAGTTCATCCCTGCAGTAAGCCCATCAAAGTCAGTGGAGTTGCAGCAAGAGCAGTGCTGGCTGGCCGGGTGCGTTCGTGGACTAAGATGGCGCTAATTAGAAATCCCTAAATGCTATTGACTTGGTGTAACCCTCTGCTGAGCTGGCTGGCGTCACACAGCATCCCTGCGTGGGCTCGGAGTCACCAGGATGCGTCGGCAAATGGCACTGCGGGCAGGGGACCCTGTGCCACCTGGGTGCCCTGGCTTGGAGGCGAAGCGGGGCTGCGCAAGTCATCGCCACGAGGGTGTGCAGATAAAGGGGAGGGCTGGCCCAGCAGGATGCGGCCCTTT
This sequence comes from Anser cygnoides, assembly GCF_040182565.1. Taxonomy (NCBI): domain Eukaryota; kingdom Metazoa; phylum Chordata; class Aves; order Anseriformes; family Anatidae; genus Anser; species Anser cygnoides. The sequence continues at coordinate 7,317,804 of NC_089893.1, read as the reverse complement.
TTCCTTGTGCTAAGCCCCGAGCCTTTCATCCGGAGATTTCAAAAAGGCTGGAAAAGATCAGTCAGTGGAATTATCTCCGTTGGTTTTGCAAATCCAGAAGCCGAGGTGGCAGAAGTGGAGGCAGCACTCTGGTTCCCTGGGTGCACCCACCTCTGCCAGAACTTCCTCAGGTGCCTCTGCATGCAACCCGCGGTTTGCACGGTGCCACCTGCAGGGTGTCTCTCCCTCCTAGATCCCTTTGGAAAACCGTGGTGCAGTTATTTAATTCAGGAGCAAACCTGTGGGCTGGAGGGGAACAGAGTGAGGCAATGCACCAGCTCCTCTTCATCACCCGGGGATGGCACCAGCAGGTTGGCACGTGCCACGCTGGCGACCTCCCTTCCCTGAATTTTAATGAGCTGGTTTAATGAGCATGGTAGGTCGTCTTGGCATCTGGAAGCACCACAAGCAGCCACGCAGCAGGGCTGTGGCGTGCCCATTTTACAGACAGCAACACCAAGCCTCGTAATGGTGCTCTCTGTGCTGTACCACAGCAGCTGCCACCCTCATCCTTACAAAAGCGATTAAGGGCTAAAATTCAAGCTGTGTTACCAGTGCTGCCCTTGGTCTCCTGGTGCTGTAGCATCCACCTGCAGCACCTCGGGCCATGCAAACCCACATCAGCCCTCGGGGCAAGGCAGGGGAGCCCAGCCCCAGGCAGCAGAGAGGGCAAACTGCTCCGGCCAGCCAGCGTTTGCAGGAGCGCAGTGGGTACTGCTGGTGGGAGGCAGGCAGCAGCAGCGTTGGAATTTTCTCCGCGTCGCTGCAAGTTAATTCATTCCAGTAAATCATCCAAAATAATTTGCGGCGAATATCAATTTTCTGTGTGAACTTCTCGCTGGCTGCACAGAAGTATCTCTGCCGACACGGCTCCCTAATTCTGCTGATCTGAGACAACAAAGCAGCTGGGGAATAAACAGGAGGCAAGCTGGAGTCCCCAGGGCTGCCTGCGCGAGGGAGGTGCCAGGGCTTAAACACGCTTGCAGATAAAACCCAGTGAACGAAGGCGATGATTAAAGGCTAATTTGCTGTCTGTGTAGTGTTAAGTGCCCCCTTTCCTAATGAGCAGAAGGCACTGCCAACCGCATTCGCCTTTGCCGCCTCTCTTTTATTTACCTTTTCAATTATTTTAATGCCTTTCTGTCTTTGATAACGGATGCATCTCCTAGGCTGGGACTGCGTGCCCACCTCTGCACCTCGGCGGCAAAAAGGATGTGTTTTCTGTGCGAGGAGGGACTTCAATGGGCAGGAAATTTCTCAAAAGCTGCCCAGCTGCTCCACCTGTCTCGCGATGGATGTCAGCCTCCGAGCGCCTGCGCTGGAAGGAGTTCGGCTGTCACTTGGTGGACCTCTCTCCCCACCAGCTGGTAGAGCAGAGCTGTCTCAGAGCCAAAGGCAGGGCTGTGCTGGGACCCGAGGAGAAAAAAAATCTCAGGATAAGGTCTCGGGGTTGGTTTGGTTCTTGTCAGGATGGCATTTTGTCGTTTGGCTTTCCGAAGGGAAAGGTGGCACGGAGAAACGTGCGCTATGTTGGGTCCTGGGTGTGCACGCACAGGGAGATCCTGTGGACATCACCCGAGGGGCGCGTGTCCGAACGCTGCACCCTGATGCCAGCTTTTGGAAGCACAGCTATTTCTGCAGCTTCCCTGTGCCTGGTCGCTCCTGTCCCCCAGAGCTCGGGTGTCAGCTGAGGGTGGTGCCTGGGGAAAAGGGGACACGCGCCCCGTGCAGCTGTGCCGCTGACCTGCCCTAGCGGTGCGCTGCTGCTGAGCTGCACAGTATGGTTGCGTCCAGTGCTGCTGTTTACTGACACTTACGGACAGATATACCCTTAAAAGGGTGCAACTCCCATTTAATTCACACAATAATAGACTGGTTTGGGTTGGAAGGACCCTTAAAGCCCATCCAATTCCAACCCCCAGCTGTGGGCTGGGACACTTCCCGCCCTAGACCAGCTTGCTCAAAGCCCTGTCCAACTTGGCCTTGAACGCTTAAGATGTAATTGGGGATGACGTTAACAGCTGGCAGATAGGGTTTGCACCTTGGAGTTTTTTATTTTCTTGTTTATTTTTGCAAAGCACAGATAGCAGACAGCTAGGGCAAATCACTGTGCTGCGTTCGGGGGTCAGCAGCACAGGCGCTGGGGCTGTGCCTGACATGGTGAGCAGAGGCGATGCGCCGAGGGCTTCCTGCATCCTTCCCCAGACAAGGGCGAGGGAGCAAGCAACCGCTTCATTTTTTATGTTGCTCCATGATGACAGCGCCCATTTATTGTCTGGAGCTGAAAGTGGGAGCCGTTTTCCTCACCGTGCCCTCGTGTCAACACCTCCTTGGTGGCTGCAAATGTCAGAGGAGGGGGAGTCCCAGGGGCGTTCAGAGAATCGAATCATACAATCATTAAGGTTGGAAAAGACCTCCAAGATCATCGGGTCCAACCTGCCCAGCCTGGATTTGTGCTTGGGATTGCCCTGGCCCATGTGCAGGCCCTTGCACTTGGCCTTGTTGGACCCCCTGAGGTTCGCACAGCCCCACGTTATCGCAGACAGGAGCTGCCAGGCAGGGGTTTACCAAGAGGAGCCGCAAAGGGGGGACAGGAGAAGTCATTTCCCCATCTGCAGGGCCTGCTACAGGGGATTGCCAAGTAAACCGTAAATGCATTTAGCATCACAGCTCCCATCCAGGGAGAAGGAAAGTCGTTCCCCCTGGATGCTCCCAGCGGGAGCAGCAGCTCAGGCACCCTCTCCTGCCCCGAGCTGGCTTGCACGGCTGGTGGTGGCCCAAAATAGATCTGGGGCACCCATTTGCAACCGGTGCCAGCGTCGCGCATCCTCTCCCGGTGGGGAAAGAGGCCCTGATTAAAGGAACTATTTATAAAGAACCTGGATGCGGGAGAGGAAGAGGTGATAATTAGCTGGTGGCTGCGCGCGGAGCCGGGGCGCGGAGCGGGGCCCGCGTATACAGGCTGCCGGTGCAAACGGGACCGGGGTGGGGAAAAGGATCCACTCCGTTCTCCTGTGCATCTCTCCAAGAGGCCGTGCTGATTAACGTTATTATTTTATTATCTCTGTTTTATTTTCGTCGCCCTGTCCTCTGTTTGCTCCCAGCGGTGGGCGCGATGGCAGCGGTGAGGGTTGGTTGGAAATTGCGTCTGTGCGGTGAGGGGGATACACCAGAGATGGTTTGGGTGATGTTTTCCACCAAGAAGGGTTTATTTGTTTTTTTGCTTACTTGCTTCCTTAGATGGTTCTGAGACAGGATGAATTTTTCATGCAGAAAAATTCAGCAGTGTTTTATTGTTTGAAAAATTGGCTTTAAGTACATGTGAGTATGTGTGCATATAGGAAAAACCGGGGAGCTTTTCAGCTGTCTCCACTTATTTATTTGTTTGTTTGATGCATTGTGCAGATTTATTTAATTGATGGCAGTGCCTAGAGTGTGCCAGGCACTTGCGAAGCGCTCCCAAAGGCTGCGTTTGGGGTTTGTTTCAGCAGCACGTGGCCTGAGGACAGGCAGACGCGGCGGTAGAGGTCAGCAGAAGGGGAAGAGCCGAAGTCAATTTACGTGCGAGCTAAATCTCTTCCCTCTGAGCCGCCGAGAGCCAATACCTGCAGCCTCTCGGGGGGCTGGATTAGCTCCCTGTCACCTCCCCGGAGTGGATTCGGTTTATATATATGTGTGTGCGTGTATTTCTTTTTCATTTAGCTGGGATAAAAATTGCTGAGTCAAAGATTCGTTTTCCAACAGAGCCCCTTGGAAGGCAGATAAAGGGGACCGTGGCGCTGGGCAGGGCTATAAATAATGCGTAAGGCACGGGAGCAGCCCCAGCAGCCCTCTGCTTACAAATAGCACATCTCTCCGTAACGTATCACCCTGTTTGCCGTCCCCAATACGGGGACGTCTTCACTGGCGTTGGGCTAGCACCTACCACTCATGGACAGAAATAAAGAAGCCTCGCAAAGCCGCCGGCCGTCGCCGGTCCTGCCTGATCCTCCCGTTGCAGCCCTCTGCTCGGCGTCCTCACCCCGCTCGGGTCCTGGGCTTTAGCGCTTCGCAGAGTCACCGTGCTGAAGGTGATGGGAGCACGGGGGGCGAAACGCGCCTGGTTAGCCTGCTGCCTGCCCAGCGGTGTCCCGAGGCCTGAAATGTTGCCTTCCCTCCCTTCGTCTTTGGGATTTTGCCCGTCTCGATGCAAAACCTGCACCTGTGCACGGCTGTGCTGGGCTGCAATGCTTGAATGCCGGGCGGATGAGGATGCTAAAGTTAGCTCGACAGCCACAAGGTTTTTTGATGAACAAAACCGCATCTTAGATTCAGTCTGGTTTTATATCAGCCCAGGGGAAAAAAAAAATCCTCGTTTACCAAACTGCTTCCGACCGCTCCCAGAAGTCTTCTCCGTCGCCAGGTCCAGCTGCCGGTCCCCTCTGCTGAGGTTGCAGATGACTTGGGTGGGCTCAGCAGTGGCTTCCCAGCAGCCTGGGTAAAATTCAGTCTCGGCTGCTCTGCAGGGAGCTCCCCGCTGGGCTGCGGGGGGCACGGGGTCCTCAGAGGCTCCTGCAACCCCGCGGAGAATTAGATCAGGGTTGGGCTTCTGTGTGCTCAGTCCTGGGCTCGCCGTGGTGCTCTGCAAAGGCAGCAAGGGTGTTCTCGAGCTTGCAAGGGCTCGCGGGGGCTTTTTCATGCAGTCCCAATCCGCGGGGGGCTTCAAAGTCCCATCCGCTTCCCTTTGAGAGGCTTGTTCAAAGGAGCCGCGGCACTCAAAGCAGAACGCCGAGCAAAACCGTCGCATTTTATCCAGTTCCCGTCGAGTCTTGATGCCGAGCCGTAAATCGGCCTCAGGTTGGCACAGGGGATCCGGGCGGATCACGGGAGCTGCTGGGACCCCTGTCCGAGGGCACACGGGCAGGAGGTGCTGCTGAGAAGCACCAAGTGTCAAAGCGATGATGAAAGCAAACCTTTCTCCTCCCTTTTTTCCCCTGCCTTCTTACAAAATGTGCTCTTACTCCTGGAGTTTCTCAGCCTTTCTTCTCAGTCTTGGGCCTCGAGTCCCTTGTCGTGAGACACCTCTGAGTCCAGCAGTCGCAGGGAGGGAAGGACATTTCGTGGCCAACCCGGCCGCGCACGGCGATGACCTTGGCGGGTTTGGAGGAGCTTTGAATCATCCCGCTCCGGGGCAGCGGGCAGCCTCTAATTAAGGAGGGTCAGGGAGGCAGCTTCGCTCGGGGAAGGGCGGCCCATGAGTGCCATCTTCAGGACTGTCGTTACCTTGAAGTTGTAACGAGGAGCAGGTTGGGTGCTGCTCCCGCAGCTCGCAGGAGGCAGCTGCCGTGCGCCTGATTCAAACACGCTGAAAATCCACTTTGTCCCAAATTGTCGGTGTTTTGTCCCAAACCTCCTCCCTGCCTCCTGCATGCCCTGGGTGCTGCCCCTCCAGCACCCTTTCTCATGGCGTGGTTGCGCCATGCTGCACTTGATTGCCCGGTTCAACGTTTTCAAGGGTATTTGGAGGAAATGTGGATGGGTCGTTGACTGGTATTTGAAGGAAGCAGAGAATTTAATTAAAAAACATGAGGGAAAATTAGCGGTAAAGGAGGCTGATTGCAAGGCTTGACGTAGGGAAGCTTCAGGTAGGGCAGCCCAGCTGACATAGGCCTGGGACCAGGAATCGCTGGCTCCGTGCTCAGTCCCGGTCCTCTGCCCTTGGGGGAAAGAAAATAACAAGGGGAAGAGGAGAAAAAAAAAAAAACCCTAGCTGTTCTTTTATTGTTGTTTGTGATTTTTTACATAAATTTTGCAGATTGCACAGTCTGCCTTTTTCCCCTGTCTGCTCTGTTTAATGCAAACGGCACCTTCCCGTTGATTGCAATCACACACTGATTGAGAGATGCTCGCTCATGGGGCTGGGAGGGAAGCAGCGAGCCTTAACCCTTTCTCCCTCCTCCCCTCATCCCATCTGGCTGCCTCACGCCTTCCTCCCTTGCCAGCCTCGCTCTGTGACTCAAAACCCCGCTCCCCAAAGGACTCCTGCTTTCACATGCACAAGGCTGTCCGCAGCTCCACCAGTGAATTTATTTTAATAAGCGAGGGCTTTCAGATAGATACAGACCTGCTTGCTTCAGGGCACGGGCCCAGCTCTAGCTAATGTGATTAGGAGGAAACTTTTCTTGTAGAGAAACTGTCGCCTATCTGTCTGTAGCAGAACCGTGCTGCAGGAGCAGCGGGAGGGGGGAGACTCTGCTCGGAGCAGCTTTGTCTGCTCTGTCCCGGTCCTCGTATCACCCTCATCAGCACAGCTCCTTCCTACGGTGCATTGAACGACACCCGTCCCACTCGGCTCCTTGCTCTTACTCGTGCCTCGCAGATGGATTTAAGCGCACAGGGTGCTGCCTTGCTCCTCAAGCACATGCTTTGTGCCGGTGCGTGCAGCTCTGCTGGGCTGGGGGACGCAGGAAGCGGGGTTACGGATATCGAGGGCGTCCTGCAGAGCAGTCATTTCAGCAGCAGCTTTGCACAACTGCAGGAGCTGTACGGGTTTTTTATGCAAAGTTCTGCCCTGTGAAAACTTGTGAAGGCTCTTACACATCTGTAATCCCTACCACAGTGGACACAGACCTGCTTGTGGTGGAGTTTGATGGATACGGTTGCTGCTTGCTCGCATTTAGGCATCCCAGCAGAGCTGGGATGAGAGCTCTACCTGCAGAGCTGTGTGATCTCAGATCTAGCTCTTGTGTCTTGCCTTGGGGCTTGTGTCACGGTATGCTGAGACCTGGCACGTGCTCGGTGCGTTGCACCTCCAAAAAATCCTGCCTGGGGATGGGGTCGTGGTGGTTCCTTCCATTTTGCTGCAGCCCCCCTGAGCTTTGGACAGGGAGCTGAGCAGGGTTAATAACTTCACACCAAGTGACGGTGCCTGGTTTGTGAGCACCGTGGAAAAGCAACGTGTGTGAGCAATGTGCTCCTGGTCGGCGGGAGCTCAGCCGGGCACGTGCATCCCAAAGCTCAGCCATGCTCGTCCCCCCGTCTCTTGGTGCGATGCAGGAGCCGAACGAGACGCGGAGCCGAGCACTTTGCAGGCGCGGCGCTGCCTGTGCCGAGGTCAGGAGCAACGTGGCCCACGGGCTGATAAGTTACCTGTGAAGGCAATGGCTTGGGGGATTGGATTGCGTTGCCCAACTCAGTTACGTCTAGATAACATCGCGGTTTAAGACATCGATCATTTCAAAGGAACCTGCAGAGGGATTTTAATGCCTCGCAAATTGCTTTTCCTTCTATTCAATTTACATTCACGATTGCACAGAGCATATTTAGGAGCTTTCCAAACCGCCACAAACAATGACAAATCTCTCCTGAAATGTTCTCCTGTTGCAGTAAATTTGACCTGACAAAAGAGAAGGAGAAAATTCAGCCTCCTCCCACGGCACGGTGGCCTCTGAACTCCGCAGCGAGCGAGGCTGGGCTCGGCGGCTCCTTACCTGCTGCCCTCAGTCGTGAACGCGGGGAAACGCTCTGCTGTGGTGCTGCAGCATCGCGGGCTGCGCCGGGGTGTGCTGCTGGATGTGCACGAGAAAAGTCCCTGATCCTGTAATCATGTCCCCACGGGAAGACTTAGTGATGGAGCGGGAGGAATGGAAGGGCTGCTGGCACAGATTAAATCGCCGGGTTGGATACGTGCTGCCGTGCTGCTGGAGTCAGGAAGGAAGGACAGGGATGGTTTCTGCAGGAAGAAACTCCCTTGCTTTATTTGAGGCTGTCGGATTGAGCCTTGGGTCTGAGAACTCCCAGGAAGGATTTTTGTCCTAGCGCCAAACAGGATGAGTTATTTGGGAAGGGAGCAAGGAGCTGGAAAAGCAGGAAAGCACACAAGGAGCTGGCTGGGATTCATAGCAGAGGGGATCCCCTACGCTTACTTCTGGCAGGTTGTTGCTGGGATCCCGGCTGCAGCACGGGGCACGCAGGCTGCCTCTTGGCTAAAATGCATTTTTGGCTGTTAGGCAGGCCCAGCGGTGCTGCCAGCCCTCTCGACCCACCGTGCAGGCAGGATCCTCGCTAACTGAACCGTAATCAATAAGACGGTGATGGGTTGCTGGTGGGAGAGAATCCCTTCCTGCTGCCGCAGGGACGGGCTGCCCTGATATCTGAGGGTTGCGTGGCCTCGGCTGGGCATCTTGGCCATGCTGTTTTGGGGTTCCCCGGCTGCCCAGCATGGCTGGGTCCCCTGGTCATTTAGGGGATATGGTGCCCTTTAAATTACATCCTTATGGGCCCCAATGACCTCTTTGCTCCCAACCCCGTGGGTTTGGTGCAGATGTGCAACCATATCCCTAAAGAAAACGCAGAAGACCTGAGCCTTAGGGATGGATGCCTGGGTGGTGGGATGGATGCCTGGCATCCAGCAAGCTCCCCACAGGGCTGGTTTCCCTGGTTTTCCCAGGAAGGGGCTGCCGTGTCTTTTCCTGCCCCTTATGCTTTGCGCTCACCCTGTTGCTCATGCCCTCCCTGCTTGCTAGGGGCTGTTCCCAGCACCCTGGTGCTGCTTTTTCCATCCTTGCCCAGCCATCAAGCAATGGTCAGGAAAAATCAAGCATCTTGCCTGTGTTACTATTTCGTGAAAGGTGTTAATTCTGTCCGGCTGCCTTTCTGCCCTGCCTCTGCATATTCCTGAGCTTGTCCACGAGCAGGAGCATGCCTTGCCTGGGTCACCCTGGCTCCCTCCAGGTCTCCTCTGCTGGTTATCAGGAGCTTTGAGCACCACTGGGGAGATGCAGTAGGTTTCCTCCAAAAGTCTTACCATTTTTTTCCATGAGTGTTTGTTGCCCCAGAGGAAATCTGCAAGCCCACCTGGCTCTTCCTTGCCCAGATGCACCCGGGTGACCCCACAGGGCTCCCCGAGCTTCTGCAATTAGTTTCCCAAATGGAAATCTAAAGATCTTGAAGTAGCCAGCTGAGCTCCTGGTTTGTCATGGCCAGGACATCTGAGTGAAGTATCTCGCTGTGTCCGTGTCCTCTGATTTGCTGCCTGGCACCTGCCAGAGCATCGCCTGCTGGATAGAGCCGGAGATCTCAACTGGAAAATGTCAGCGAGCCTTCAGTGGATTAAGCCCAGGAGTTCTGGCATCAGTCCTGGCACCTTTTTATCTTGCTCCTCCATGAAGCTGTGATCCCTGGAATGACCATGCCTGAAGCAAAAGAAGCAATCAAATGCAGCAAGGAGAAGAGCTCCTACAACAGAGCAAAGCCCACTGCCAGATGCGGGCAGGCTTCCTCAGCCCTTTCGTTTAGCCATTTCATTGCCTCTTTCTCTGATTTTCCCATGCTTTGAGGGTCTGAGATAGGGCCTCGACAATTGCTCATGTGTCCCAGGAGTCTGGAAAGGGCTCTGAGGGGCTGGGTGCTGTGGTGGGGTTTCTGCTTTCCAGCCAGAGGTGCTGCAGGATCTCTAGGAGGGGATTTCAAGCTGGGAGCCAGCATTGCTGCGTGCATCTCTCCCAGCTTTCTTCACTTCATCACCCTTTCCAGAGCCACGCGATAGCCGAGCACAAACTTAGGGCTTTCATGGGCTTTCACACCCTAAGATAGCCCCAGGAGGCTGCCAGCCCTGTTACCATCACTGATTTAATCCTGGCCTTTGTGTTACAGTCTGAAAATCCTTGCGGCCATGAGGGCACATCACACTGGGGATCCTGAGAAGCATATTCAGGCCTTGCTCTGAAGTTTGCCTGTGGCCATCACAGCCGCAGAGGTGTGCCTGGCTGCTCGGGCACTGGGAGAGGTCTTGCTGCATCACTCGAGCCTGTGCCACCAACAGCAGGAGCTGACGTGCCCCAGGGCTTTGGGGAGCACACTGATGTACCTCGGGGTGGCCGGGAGGGTCGCTGCTGTCAGCTGAGCGTGTGCTGAGCCGTGGTGCGGAGCTGCATGGAGAGCTCTTGCAGGAGCTGAGCTGCTAGAAACTGTAAAGCATGGAAGGAAACAGCAGCGAGCAGCAGGTTGGGGTTGTACGTTGGGCTTCGGTGTGTGGTGGGGCAGAAGCTGCTTGTGCTGTGCCCCAGAGCAGGAGCCCTGGGACGGGTGGAGGTGTGCGGACAAGAACCCACCTCCAGCAGGGCAATCTGCCCCTGCTCGTGTGCTGTGCTTAATCAGGGTGACCTCCAAACCTCACCTCTTCCAGGCGATGGGGATATACCCTCAGAAAATGATGCTCACATCTCTCAAGCACTGCAGTTGGATTGGGAGGTAGATTTGGTGCTCCCCAGTCTGGAGGAACACGTCTCATCAACACGGGATCCTGTTCCCCTTGGGCAACCCCAAAAGGCACAGAGGAACCCCTGATTTCCAGTCTCTGTTGCCCTATTCGCTGCCTTGTCCACCCAAATCCGAGCTGGCACTGTGAAAAATACCCTGATTATATTCCTTTCCCCTGCCTTGCCCCTTTGGAGCCAGCCCGCTCGTTGAATTAGTGGATGCACCGCGGCTGATCATTAATCTTCGGCAGCTCTTGAGCGCTGCTGGTAAATCTCCTCTCCGCGGAGGGCTCTGACCTCGCTCGGGGCTCGAGAGGAGCTGGCTCTGGAGAGGGTCCCCGGGGTGTCACCAGCTGGTGGCGGCTGGTGGCTGGCGGGGAGGGCGAGCGCCGGGCTCGCTGCGTCTCTCCTCCTGCCTGGAGCTTGCCAGCTCGCATGGCGCAGGAGGAAACGGGTAAGTCATAAATCAATCTCGAGTGTTTCTCTTCTCTTTAGGGGAAAAATAATAACCCCAAACAAAACAAGCTTGCAGTCGGGAGAAAGGAATTCCTAATGACAAACTTACTTCAGCTAGGACACCAGGGGCTTCAGCAATATGAGATTAAACCTGCTGTGCTGAGACTCTATTACTCCATATATTACTGTGTGCTGCTGGACTGATGGTTCTCACAGGCGGAAATATAACCCTTTGAAATGTCAAGGCACATAATAAAGAGACCTAGCAGGGGAGGCTGGATGGCTCCAGGGATTGATAAAGCCTTTACAGCGCTGGCTCTGCTGCGAGCAGGGGTGGATGCCTGGTGGAGCTCACACGCTTTGCTGGCCATTTTGTTCGATGGCTTTAAGGGAGAGGTGGCTTGGGAGAAATTCTCCTGGAACAACCCTGCCTCGCCAAGTTTGCTTTGGAAATAAAGAACGAGCCTCAAAATGAATGCTTGGATGAATAGTTGACTTCTTCCGCAGTCCTCAGCTGCAAGCGTTCGTCCCTGGGGTGGCAGGCACAGAGCACGGAGGAAAGCTCCTAATGCCTCCCGCTCCCTCGTTGCATCGCTGATCTCATGCGGACAGGACTGTGTCCTTGTGAAAGGGCTGAGAGCCTGCTAGGGGGGTGCTGGGTCTCCTGCCTTTGTGTGAGACCCCACCGTAAACCTCCTGAGAAGGGTCGCCTGGTAGATACAGCCATGGCAAGGTGAAGGCAGGCAGCGGATGGGAGCGTCGTTAAGGACCTCTTAGCAAATCCTCAAGGTTAGGAAAAGCATATGTTTGTTGGCCAGTGGATCCATAAGTCCTGTTTTGGAGATTTTCTGCTCCTCGGAGGAGGCTGATTCCTGCCGGAGGTGGGCAGGAGCTGCTGGAGGAGCTGATGCTGTGGGCCTGTCCTGCTCACCTCTGCCCTGCTCCCCGTTCCTCCTGAAAACCACCGGCCGGTGGCTGTGCAGTATGAATCTTCCCATCTCTCCAGGGCTGCCGTGGGCTCGTTAGGGCGAGAGGAGGGGAATAAATAAATCTCCTGGAACTCATGAACTATTTACAGCCGTGCTGAGCAAGCAGTCCACAATTATTTATTTATTCTCCCCAGCCAGGCCGTGCTTGTGAGCCCGGGGAGAGGCTGTGGCTGCTCGTGCCCGGCCCCACACCATCTCCTCTACATGGTGAGGGCACGAGGCTCCCGTGGGATGTCCCCCCAGGACCTTGAAACGCAGCTCAACATGCCCTAGGAGCTCCTGCATGTGTTGTTGGCTCCTGTTTGGGTCTTGGGAATTAAAATATTCTTGAGCTGTGCTTGCTGAGTCCTTGTGCCCCAGGCCCCCAAAAGGAGAAAAGTCACATTGGAGAAGTGGAGAGGATTTTTACGTGGCCAGGAGGCAGGGGAGGTGTGTTAGAGGAGCCCGCTGCATGTGAAATGTGCAAGGGGAGGGTGTGAGGGCACGCACAAGGAGTGCTGGGCAGGCACATGGGCTCCAAGACTGGTAATTTTGGGTTGTTTCCCCTCTTTGGCCTCAGCTTCCCTTTCTGTAAAATGGGTGCGTGGGCTTTCTGCTCAGGAGAGTGCTTGGTGAGGGAAGGTGACAAATGCTTGTCTCTTGCCCTCTCTGTGGGCTCCTTCTTGCTCAGGCACACGATGAAAACATGAAATGCCTTCAGGTGACACTTACTTCTTCAGCTCTGAAGTCAAGACCTGTCCTCAAGGGGCTGAAAATTCAGTGTTCATCCCCTCCTTTGGGTCTCTTGCATGCTGGCGCTGCTCTGTTTGCTTACTTTTAGTAAATAGCTTTTTTTCCCTTTTCCTGCAGCATTTCCAGACAATCAATAGATATTTATGAGTGATCATTACAATAATTATGCAGCTGCCGGCGGTTGGTGAAAACCAGTCTTCAAAGCAGCAGGGCGCCGGGGGCATCCGTGTGCAGGGGAAGCAGCACTGGGGCTGCTCCCGTTGTCCTTCCTGCCACGCCACCGTGGTATTGCTCCACCCGTGGGTCTTCCCCAGAAAAATTTAGGCAGGAGGGGAGGCTGCAAGAAGGCAGAAATGGTCTTTTGCTCCCCTGGCAGCTTGCTAGGAGTAGCATTGCCTTCAAAGGTTTTTTTTTTTTTTTTGTCATGGGGCTTATGGGCCAAGGACACTTCTCGCCTGCAGCTTTATATCTGTCAGTTTGATCAGCAAATGGGGGAGAGGGCCATAAAACTGCAGAGGCTGAGTCCTAGTCCCTTTAATCCCGCCAGGAGGGCCTGCGTTATTTCTCCGCCGGGAGCGCTAATAGGATTCTAATACGCCGGCAAATGGGATTTTTTACAACTGCCATTCTGTGGTTACTGAGATGGTGTGTCACCGGGACGGCCCCGTAAATCCTCCCGGAGATGGAGGGGGACGGTGGCTCGGGGAGGGGACCTGCTGGTGGCTCTGCCACCCCCTGTTGGTGTTTTTTCCCTGCTCTCAGGGCATTGCAGTGGCTTGGTCGGGTGCCATCTCCTGGCAGTACCTGCTGGTGGTTGGGATGATGGGGCAGGGGGCTCGGCTGGCTCTGCAAGGCTTGTAGGGTCGGTACCTGGCACTGGGGATTTGCTCTCCTTGCTCCCTCCATGTCATCCTTGCACACGTGTGCCAGGACCGAGCATCCCCGTGATTGCTCTTAGCAAAAGGCTTGGGTGCCTGGTGGCCTTGAACAACCCCAACAGCCCGTTGGGGTGCTGGCAGGACCCATTTATTCCTCCCCCCATGGCTGGTCCCTGGACGAGTCCCCTGTGTCACCGAGGCTCTACATCACTGCCATCGGCTGGGGTCAGCAGCAGGGGGACTGATGAGTCTGGGGTCCCGGGCTTGCTCCCATGCATACGGAAACGTTCGTGCAGTTACAGGGCTCGCTGCAGGCTTGGGCGATGCTTTTACAGCCTCGGCTAGCGTGGGCATGGGGGCAGCAGGGCGGGCTGTGCCCGCGGGTACAAACAAACCCGACTCGATTTGAGTGCCGCTTGGGGACCCGCAGGACCCACGTGCCCCCGCACTCCATCCCCTCCTCTGCCTCAAGTGCCAGCACCATAAATATTGCATTACTCGATCCAATCTCGGCTCCGGATTGATTTTTCTCCGGCCCTGATCACGGTAAGCCAGGAAGATGGGATTATTTTCCAGGGCAATCACAGGCTGATGGGTCCTTGCAGCTGCTTCCACACTTTTGAACATCAGTAAATAAGCTGCTCCCCATGCTGCTCTCCAAGTAGCGCCTATTTCTTGGGGCATCCACTGGGGTTTCATTGTGCTTAGCTGCAAATTGGCACGGCAGACTGGACCGAGCCTTATTCCCTTCCAGCAGTACAGGCATGTATGTTTTATCTCGTCTATTATCACCTGTGCCCGATAGCTAACAAGCTCCCGTCCACCTTTCTTGCAATTCCCGGTCGTCGTCGCGTTTCTGCAGTCCCAGCCTGACACTGGGCATCCTCGTGCTGGGTGCTGCACAAGGCAGATTGCCAGGGACAGACCTGCCCCGCTGCTAATAAAACACCTCTCGTTATCCCCATTTTACAGAGAGCTGAGCCGAGGGGAAACGCGTAGTCCAAGTTAATAAAAGCTCACAGAAGAAAAAAAAAAATCCCTCTTGATTTATCCGAGGTTATAAAGGAAGTCTGAGGTTTGAAAACAGATCTCGAGAGCGTTAAACACAAATTTGCCTATCTGTAAACAGCTCGCTCCAGATTTTTCAAATCGCCATTTTAGGAATGCAGCAAAAGTAGCAGAGTTTCTTCCCCAATTAGAAAAAAAAAAAAAAGAGAAAGAAAATGAGGAGAAAAGTTCCGCATGTAAATCGACGCTGGAGAATGAGATTGTGTTGTGCAATAAATAGGTGAAGGCAGGAAAATGTCACATTTTATTGAGGCGAGATTTGTGATGAGAGAATATCTCCTCTTAGGGCTGACTGATATGTTTGGGGAAAGATAACGACAAGCCAGCTCTTGCCCGGGTACAAGGGGAGATGGAGAGGGACGTCCCTGGCTGGGGCATCGCAGGCACCTCTGCAGCAAGGACGCATGAACAACGCGGGGACAGCTCCTGAGCTGCCACCATTTGCGGCAGAGAGTTAATGCACAATTGGTACCATCTGCTGTGCTTCAGGAGCTGCTTCCCGTGCTGTTCAGCCCTGCCTGCCGCACATCTGTGCCAGGCGGGGGGGCAAGCAGGCTGCCGGGGCCAGCAACCCTTGCACCGAGGCAGCGTTTTAGCTCCGGCTGCTCCGAGTTGAAAATCCCAAGTTTTGGAATGCTGAAAATCCCAAGTTTTTCTTCTGCGCTCAGCTTGGTGGCTGCATCTCACCAGCACGCAGGTGCCCGAAGCGCCGGAGCTGGGCTTGGACCGAAGCCTTGCGTGTTTTGCTGGGGCTTGAGGTCCTCCCTGGAGCACGGCCACAAAACGTGAAATTTAATTGGGATCCAGCCCCAGCTCGAGCCCTCGGGGCCTGGCCGGGGTTCCCCATCGGGATGAGGTGCTGAGGTGGGAAGGGATCAAGAGCTGAAGGGGAGAACTCAAACCCCTTCCAGTGGGGCTCTGCAGAGCCCCTTCTTGGTTGCTTCCTCTTCCCCGGCAAAGTCAGCGGAGATGCATCGCTTGGACAAATTTAGCCCATCCTATTGCATCCTATTTATTTTTTTTAGACTTCAGAATGAGCCTTTCTAGGAAATCATGCTCTCGATTTCCTGCTCCTCATCAGCAAAACAACACCTTTCCCCGAGGCATGGAATTAAAGCAAGAGAAAAAAAAATAATAAAATAAATCAGCACCTGAGCCGCGCAGGCAGCTCGGTATAAACAACCCGGCACCTGCTGCGGTAATGGCGCGGAGGAGAGGCGGTGCTGGGGGCTTCAAACTGTGCCGAGCTGTCACCCCGGTAGCTTTGTCTGTAGGGTGCTTGTGCAAGGTCCCCGGAGGGCTGGGGTTGGGTTTTTGGAGTGTAGCACGCCCTGCGCGCCCCTCGCTGATGCCCTGTGCTGGGTGTGGGGTGCTCAGGAGGAATGTGGGGCTGTTCTGTCTGAGCTTGTCTTGAGACTTAAGTGGTGTCTGCCTGTGTTTTGGTAGGTCCTACTCTGTGCGCTTTCGGGGTGTGAATCCCACCGAGCGCGTTGGGCCGGGACAAAGCTTTCCATGGCCCACGGGCAGTCTGCGTGCTTTGGTTTCTCTCCCAGTAAAGCAGAAATAACGACCCGAGGGAATTCACCTCTTTTCCATATCACCGAGTCTTTGGACATCACCCAAAGAAATTAAAGAAATTAAATAATACTCAAATCACTGTTTTTAGCTGTTCTATTCGCTAAACTCCTTCGGTTCTCTTACGCACAACCAAGGGGGAGATCTCCTTGTCCCGGGTCCAGGAGCAGTTTCCTCTCTGGTGCTCAGGACGGGGCCAGGCGTTGTTAGGAGCTAACGCCCGGCGCTGTGATGGGGAATGGAGAATGGGAGGAACAGATCGATTTTCATTGCAGCAAAAGCTTAACAGTAGAGAGCCTCAAATTTCCTCTGGGGTCTAATGCTGTTTAACTTATTTCTTAATGGTCTGAAGCAAGGGGTGACCGGGGCTGTGGCCTTTGACTGCAGGAGAAATATAAAGTTGCCCTAATAGCGGAGTTTGGGGAGTTATGAAAAGGAGCTGGATAAATGAGATTGCAGTCCTCGTGGCAGAGGCCGTGTCCTTCCAGAGGGGTAAATATCATTATAAGATACGGGAAGAGGAGGAAAAAAAACAGGGCAAATCTGCTTCATATGTAGGAGAACTCGTTGCAAGGAGAGAAGCCCTGGGATGGCGCGGCTCTGTCCGTGCGCCCAGGCGGGAGCAGAGCAGCGGGATTTAGGGTGAGCCCCACGCCCCCGGGGCTGCAGAGCTCTGCGGGCTCAGCAGCGGTGCGAGGAGAGGAAAAGGCTGAGGAGCAGGATGTGCTCGTAGTCCCTGGCAGGAACCAGCAAATATCCGCGAGCACTTGGTGCTGGTATCCTTAGTCACGTTGTGTGGAAGCGATCCCGTGTGAAATACGTCTGTAGGTTCCTGGTGCTGCTGGACATATGGCTAGAGTGGTATTTAGCGCTGCTTTTTCAGCCTGTGGGTGCAGCTATAAAAGGAAGGCAGTGCTGATACAAAGTGCTTCATGGAGGTCCTCCACCACTTCCACGGAAATAAAAAAATCCAATAAAAAAATTAAGACTTATTTTTATGAAATGCAATACTGTAAAAAGAACCCCAAACTGAATTTCGGCGCTTTATAGGAAACAGGATGATGTTGTTGGCTGAAGGGTGACTTTTTTCTCCCCGCAGCTGTTCCATGAAGCCAGCAGAGCCTCTGCAGACCCCTGGGGATGTTCACCCTGCCCCAAGCATGCCCGAGCCTGGTGCTGGTGTGGGCCGACGGTGTCGCTGCTTGAAATTCCCACCTTGCTCTGTGGGTTGGCTCCGTGGAAAGGAGCTGTAGGGAACGAACAAGAGGTGATTTATGTTCCCTGCAGCGAGCATTTGGGCCGCCATCCCACTTGATCTGGGTGATTTGTGACATTTCACCTGCCGTTTAAAGTGCTGAGATTGTCGCACTTGGGCAGGGCAAACTTCTGTGAGTGATGAAGAGGGGGAAAAAAAAAAAACCCCAAACCTCAGTACGTTCATGTTTTTCTTTCTGTGTCGGCAGCTTGTTGAATATTCCCCCTCCTCGTCGGGAAGCAGGAATAAAGTTCGTGGCATTGGAAACATAATCGAGCAAATGGCCTTTGCGCTTATCAAGTGCCTCTGCTCTGCTTGGGCATTTAATCACCCGCAAAAGCCATTTATTGCCTCGTATACTCCTCTTCTATGAACATTAGCCCTTAAATACCTGGCATAATTAGAGGTGAAACTGCAGCGCTGCGCTGAGCCTCCTGCCCGTGGAAGGGTAACAGATGAGGTAGGAGTTCTGGTGGAGTTCAAGGTGAGAGCCGTAAAGCCGATTTTCTGCATGTGTCAGGGACATTATTTTAGGAATGTATAATTCTGCTCGCGAAAATTGAGGCTGGCTCAAATAATAATTCACACTTAATGAACTTAGAGTTATAGCTCTGGCTCCGAGATTCCCTCTGTGCCTTGCATGGTCGATTTGCCTTGTCAGATGTTTAAAGGATGGCGAAGAAATGACAAAAAGGATTTGGTGGAATTATGCGGAATTCCCCCCAAAACCTATTTCTCTGTGTTTAGATCCCTGTCTAGGAGAAAGGGAGAAATTCTCTGCAGCTTTGCTTATAATCCACTCGTCTCCTTGATCGGGACTTTTCATGTTTTTAACCTTGCGCCTTCTTCTTGCAGCTCAGCTCTTCAAAACCCTCGTGCCTTTTCTGTAAATGGGGGAAAATAACCAGAAAGTATCGATGAAGGGTTAACGCCTGGCGCTGTGTGTAGGTAGCAATTGTAAGTACCTGTCTATCACGCTCCTGACGTATCCTCTGCTACCCAGCAATCAGACGTTCAAAGACTCGATCATTAATGCGGTTATCCTTGTAACACCCCTTTGATAGTAAATTAATGGGCTGTGCTACGTAGAACATCAGCCTATTGCTAGTGCTGGTTTTATGCACTACCAGGCTGTATCACGGGGAAATATTCACCCCTTAGGAGCGTGGGCAATGGAAGCACAGCGGTTGACCCCAAACCAAGCATTAGTTATGGCAAGGAGGGAATAAATGAAAGTCTGCCCCGAAACCCCAACTATCATCCCAGCACCCAGAGGTGCTGGTTAGATACCCATTAGGTGACCATCCTGCTTCACGCTCCAGGGGTTGAAAAAGCTCTGGGGATGTGGATGGCACTTGTTGGGTTCAGCTGATGTTGCACTAGAAGATCTTGAAGGTCTTTTCCAACGTGGATGGTGACTCTGTGATTCTGTCTGCTGGTGGCAGAGGCGTGTGGCCATGCGGGTGGTCCCACAGTGGGGGAACCGTGGTGCTGAGGAAGCTGCAGATCTGCTTGGGGCTTGCAGAAGAAGCTGGGTCTCAACCGGTGTGCTGTTTCACGTGGGGTAAAGGAAACCTGGTTTTTGCTGCTGGTGCATTAGGAGCTGAAGCACAGGTTGCTTGGTGCTCGTTTCTGCCCCTGAATGCCCTCCCTACGGAGCTGGCTTGTTCCTGGGTGGCTCCAGGTCCCATGTGTGACCTGGGCTTGTCCCCAAAGTCTCCATCACCTCCAACCTTGGGTGACACAGGCTTTGCTTTTGGGATGGGCACCAGCCGTGTCACCCACCCCATTGGCTTCCCAAAGCCATGGGGCCAGCAGCTCAGCCCCGGGTCCAGCGCTGTGCCGCCGAGCCCTGTGTCGCTTCCTAGGAAGACGGGGATTTTTATTTTTTTTTGCTGCTGAAAACACTAGGCATCTGTATAAACAATTGTGTTAAGCCGATGTTGTAGTAATTGTGTTTGTACAGTGAAGCAAAAAGGCTCGGTTTACCCCTCTGCTGTCTGGAAATGATTCCTCCAGGTTATGTGCGAAGCATTTTTCAGTGTGCTGATTTCATTCAGGGGAAGAAAGCGTACTATTACAATGACATATTCTTCCCCAATGGTAACTTTATCCCTGCTTCTGGCTCATTGCAGAATCATAATTCATTTTGTCACAAGGATAGCAAATAAATAATAAGAATAAATTGAGCAGATTATCTCATCTTTGAGCCATGCCCAGCGTTCATCAAATCCGTGCCAAGAAGCAAGATGTATCTGCAGCCAGCCTGATCCTACAAGAACACCTACCTTAAGCTCCATTAGTGTACCTGGGAGCTGCTCACCCAGCTCCCCTGGTCCTCGCTTGCCTAAAATGAGTAGTCATTAAAGTGACACGCGTTCCCAAAGCGTCTTTCTTATAAAAGGTCTAGTGAAAATGTATGTGTCGCTATTTCTCTCCATTGATTTTTACTGGAAGGACCGAAAGTACAAAGGACTAAATTCAAGTCGGGAGAAGTTTGCTGCTCTGCATTCCTCACAGTGCACATGCAAAACCATCCATTTCTTCTCTCACTTCAAGGAAGTTTTAATAACAGATGCTGCAGGGAGCTTGTGCAGGACTAAGGTCTCATTACTTTTACAGGAGATGCTACTGTACATTTACTGGTGTACTGCAAAGCGTTATAAATAATTAACACGGAACTGCACTGAATAAACCTACTGCAATCCTACTAATTGGTAAACAGACACGTATTTCACTTGGAGTATATGAGGTGTATTACCACTTCCACTGGAATGATTCACTTATATAAATTCAAGCTTATGAATAATAGTTTAAAGGGCTGAGGCTTGCTTTTATTTATTTCACAGCGCTCTGAAAACGGTAGGTGTGTCATAAGGCATGAATAAAGGTGAGGTTTGTTGTCCCAGAAAATATATACTCCAAAGTCTCGTCTGTGCTAAAGCTGGAAGGGAAGGAACTAACTTGTTAGCAAGTAACAATTACTGCTCTGGAAGCCAATGTGCTAAATTGAAATAATGTTCACTGAACCCACTCTAAGCCCCCCCACTCAAAGTTATCGCCAAACGGCACACGCTGAATGCAAAATGAGGCTGTTAATTTGCAGCCTTGCTCTCAAGGTGTGTGTAACGAAGGTCTTGCTGACAAAACAAGGCTTGTCTTCCTGTACAGCTTAATATGAATTTAACCTGATATATTTAAGCTGGAAAACGTGCAAGGGTGAATAGCTCCGCTACGACTCAGGTTGATTGGGAACATATTTAAGTTTAAGCTGAAACAAGCCCTTCTTAAACCGAAATGGGTTCATGCTCCTGAAGGTGTTTGCCCCCCATTTAGGCGTTTTGGATTAATAATTGACTTATGTGAGAAGGTGCTGGCTCCTGCTTAGCCACACGCCCTCTGTTATTCCCTCCAGGTGGGTGCCAGGAGCAATTTTCTGCTGTGGGTTTGTGTTGCACTTTGCAGAGGGAGCGCAAAGCAGACGTTAAACCATTACCAGGTGAGAGGAGAGGGGTGCTGGCATGGGTTTGTGCAGCAGAAACACAGAGCTGAGTGAAAGCTGGCACGGCAGCAGCACCGAAGTGCGGACCCTTAGCAAGATGTACCTGCAAACTACTTGGTGTTGGAGCAAGCACGGCCAAAAGTTACGCTGCGACTCAAAAGGCAAGCTGCCAGCGTGGTGGCACAAAACATTTCAGGACTATATATAAATATCTGACCTATTTCTTATGGATAGCACAATAAGGACTCGATCAAAACCCCATTGAATTCTGCAGGAGCCTTTCCATTGACTTCAATGGCTTTTGGATTGGTCCCTATAAATGGCTCGCGAGGAGCGGGTAGTGGTGCATTTGCCTGCCTATTTTTATAACGTGTTTGATCACTCGCTCGGTGATTTTTCAAACTTCAGCCATTCGCGATGGGGAGCCAGTGCAAATTACAATGTTCGATGTCCAAAGAAATGTCTCTTGAAATTGAACTGAGGCTCATAAAGCAGATAAATGCGTTGGCATCCCATGGCCGTCGACATGAAAGGAGAGCATTAACACTCATTAAAAGGGACAAGTCGGTGCCACGCTTCCCGTGACCCTGTCACGGGAGCACTGGGTTTTTGTCGGTTTAGCGTTCAGTTCTCCAAGCCTTTGGACCGGCGCGGGGTGCAGGATCAGTGTGCCAGCTCGTTCACTGCCCTCTTTCTAAAGATCTGGGGAAGGTCCAAGAAGTTTCTCTTCAACCCGAGGCTCCGAGTGCACCGGAGCACGAGGGCTTGCTTTATTCCGCAACGGAGCCGTGCAAGTTCTCGTTGCTCACGTACACCCTCCATCCCTTCGGTTCCCTTTTATGCTCATCTTTTTAATGATGCCTGGTGAGAGGGAGGTTAATTACGCCTTGCAGAAAGAGGCATCTCGTCTCAAACCTTGCCGTGGTGTTGCTGGTTGAATTTTGTGGAGGGGCTCCTCCGCTTCTCTTTGAGGATGAGAAGATGAGAAGTGCGAGCTAGACAGCAGGTTTGTGGTAGCAGGTTTCTCCATCACCAGTTAGCAGCAGAGAAATCAAAACATGTGGGAAGGTCGCTTCCACTGGAGCTTTTGCAGAGCGTTGCCAGCTGGTCTCATTTCTGGAGGCTGGAATGTTAGGTCCCAACCTTATCTTTTTGTCTTACTTCATATAATAAAAGAACCTTGCAATCAAAATGAAAGCTTTAGGTGAAGTTAAAAGACTATTCCTGGGAATATTCTGTGATGTGAAGAAAATTCACTGTTTCTGAGCTTTGCCCCAGGTGAAGTTCAACCCAGATTTCAAAGTCTCAGAACTTCCTACAGAAGAGAATTTCCATGTTTTGCCTTTTTTTTTTTTTTTTTCCCAGAGAATAAAGATGCTGCTTTTAGTCCTATTGTATCATGCTCATCTAGATAGCAATATTCAATCTTTTATGATTTGTCAATCCCAGGAATTTTTGAGTGAAGGCACAGAGCATTTGAGAAATATTATGTGCACAGATTGCTTTATACTATAATAATAGAGTTGTTTTTTGTTAAAAGCCTTTTGTGGATGTCTTGGAAACAGTCAGAGGATTAAGTATAGAAAACCACCGTGCGTGAGGGTTACTTGTGATGTCTCAGCCAAATTGCTAGGTTCTGCAAGGACACCTGCTTGCTCTGTCAGCCTGGTACCACGCTTTCCTCAGATGAATGTGGCACTCGCTGTCGGGCTCAACATTTAGTCTGGCGGCTGGTTTTGAGGGTAAGTTTCTGCTGGAGTAAAGCAGCTGATGCTCACGCACAACCTGCAGCTGGAGGTCACCTTCCCGATGTCTCTGCCTGTCCCAGGGCTCGTCATTTAATTCGTCTCTTCCCGCTCTGATCCTGCTCATGATAAAGTCCAGGGCAGCCTTCTCCCCGGTGCCCGCTGTGGCGAAGATGGAAGCCAAGGCATTTATTTCATTTCTCCTCCACGTCTTTCTGCACTAATTGCTCCCCAGAAGACCGGCTCCCCCTGGCTTTACTGGAAATCTTCCTGCTGTCAATATTCAGGGCTGGCCAAGGCTGCAGCCCCCGGGTTGCTCTCGGCCAACTTTGCCTGCAGAGCTCCTGGGGGCGGCGGGGCGCTGGTCTCATGCCCCCCTTTGGCACCCCAAGGCACCGCTTTTCCTGCGTCACGGTGTGCTGCTCTGCTATTTACCGAGCTTTAAGGCCTTGATTTTCTCAGCAAACCCAGCCTTTCTGTTGCTTAAGACAAATACGAGAACTTCTCCAGCAGACCTACACAAGTTTGTGTCTATATTTGTCTTCTAAACATCTTCCCGAGACGGGCCCAGACAGCGGCGTCTGCCCCAGCGGGGAGGTCTGGCTCAAACCCATGCGTTTTTAGGTTGTGTTAGGTAAACACGTTTGAGTGATGTTTCTAGGTCTTGTGAAAGGCCAGGATTATTTTGTCAAGGAGGAGTTTCAGCTACAGCGCTCTTGTATTTCATGCACTCAGTGGTTGCCCAGAAGCTCCTTGGAAAGAGTTTCTCCAGGAGCCACCACTGCGGAGTTTCGCCACTGGATGCTGGAATGGGTTGTTAGAGCAAGTTGGCCAAAGACCTTTAAAAAAATAAACAAGAACAGGTAAACAGCCAAAGCTGGTGAGCTTTGTGTTGTGGTAGTTGGGAATAAAACGTTGAAGATCCATCAGGAGAAAGCTTTTTGTGCAGCTCAATACGGACAGAAGGAACCCACAGCCCTCTTGTCCTTGAGTGACTTGGCGTAGGGCTCAGAGAAGCCAAACCCACCGACAGCACTTGGGTTGACCAACACAAATTTGCTGCTGTGGAAGACCTGGTCCGTACAGCGGGACGGGGAATTAATCTGATTTTACACCCCTTTGAAAGTAAAGAGAGTTCCATCCTATGCTTAACTCTGAGCCCCCCTGACATGCCATGCTCTTGTGCAGGATCGCATATTCCTTTGTGATGGACTTTTCCTCCAGCACTGTCCTGGAGGGCCATAAAATGGTGCTGTGCCGGCTCCTTGTGTGTCCTCGGGATACGTCCCCATCTGTCCCCCGGTCCCTCCGATGCAGATCCTCCTCGGTTAGCCACAGCAGGGCTCTCTCGTGATTGCAATGTGTTATTTTTTTGCCTACAGCAGAACTGAAAATTAAGCGAACAGATCTGTTTAAACCTTTATAAATACATGTTTAATATCCGCTTAATGTGAGATGGAATTTATGAGCCGTTAAGTGATGCTAGATCGTTTTTATAAGAATAGAGAAGTCTGGTGGGAAAACTTCCTCCTGGGACATAATCTCATATTATTATTTTTTTAAGAGAGAGAGATTTAATATGTTATAGTTGACGTTTTCAGTGACATTCGAATATTTCCTATGCAGGAGCTTTCACAAGTGCTTTATAAATCTTTAAGGGTTTAAACTAATGAAGCCCTTATGCCAGGGGTAAGGATTACGCCTCCTCTGCAGGTGAGGAAACTGAGGCAGGGGTGCGGTGTGGGTCTGCACCACTCGTTGAGGAGGGCAGAGCCAGAAACGGGACCCCGCTCATCCTGCTCTGGGTTTGCAGGAGCCCATCCATCCACTTTATGGCATTTCCCCAAAGGACGAGACAGGTTGTGGGGTTTAACTCCCAATTTTGTAGCCTTTAGCATGGTTTTGCCTGGGGGCTTTTTGCACATCTTGCAATCCAGGAGGCAAGGAGCACGCGCAGCATCCCTGTGTTGGGTGACAGCCCCTGGGGCCCCGTCCTCTGCCCCTTTGTTTTTTCCCATTTTTTTCCCCCTTTTTATTTTATTTATTTTAATGCATGTCTGCAAGGAGCCATCGATCCACCTGCTCCCATCTCCTGCTCCTTTCGGATGCTCCCATGGCCTTTCCGAGCTGCCAGGGCTGCAGTGAGCGACTGCCTCCAGCCCCCTGGTGCAGCAGGAGCTGCCCCCTCCCAATGCAGGGGCTCAGGAGGACACGAGGAGAGGGATGGGGATGTGACATGGAGCAGAGGCTTGGTGGCTTTGGGGTTTGCACTGCTGCTTTGGAGAAGAAAGAGCTTTCTGCTTCCTGCAGCCGGTGCTGAAATGAGCTATTTTTTTTTCTTCTCTTTCCTCTGTGAAAACGCCAGTGGAATCCCTCTGTTGCTGTTGCAGTTTGTTTCGAACATTATGAGCATTTCTAAAAAATCCCCGATCTTTTTTGATATGAAACTTTTATATTCTTCTCTTCTTTCCTCCACCTGCAAGATCACACGTTTTGAGGAGAATACAGATTGACAAAAGGGGATGGATGGGGGAAATGCAACAGTTCTCATCTCACCAGATAGCTCCTTCCCATCAGAAGAGGTAACTCAGTGCTGAGTTATTTTAACATTTCCAGCCCTATTTTCTTCCCATTCCCAGGAAATTCGGGGGTTGGACCCGACGATCTCTCGAGGTCCCTTCCAACCCCTACAATTCTGTGATTCTTTGAATACACTGGGGGCCATTAACTGGGTGATGCAGGGATGTAAATCCCTGAGCACGTTTGCACTGTCCAGATTTAGGGCTCTGGTTTGAGGTAGAGGCTCAAGATGAAGCGTGCACGGTCCCAGCAGTGTCCCTGTCCCAGCACTGTCCCCGACCCACCCCCAGCTACATCCATCATTCAGCTCCTGTTCTGGGTTCATTTTCGGTCCCCAGCCTGCAGCTGACGCAGGACATTTGGAGGCTGGCATCCCAGCTCCCCCCTGCCTGCAGCTAATTAGGGTCAGCCTAATTAGGATCCGCTCCAGACCAAGGGGCTGACCCTTGCCAAGGGGGCTCTGCTGAGTCAGGATGCGGCCCGCGGGGTCCCTGCTCGGGCTGCAGAGGGGACGCCCCCATGCAAAGGGCTGTGACCACAGGCTCTGCACCAACCCAGCCGCAGTGAGGGACCTGGTGAGGTCCCAGCCTTGAGTTTTGCAGCCCTGAGGTCCTGTGCCCTATTTTTGGGGTGCTGGGGATGGCAGCACCCCGGTGGGATGCTCGCTCAGCCCCTGTCCCAGGCGGGTCTGGGAATTTCCAATAACCCCATGGCAGAGCGGGGCTATCTCAGACTATCGGCAACCGATTGTCGGGTTCCTTGTGAATAATTAAAAGGGGAAAAAAAGAAAAAGAGAGGCAGAGAGCTGAAGAAATAATCTTTTTACATTTTAATCTGAGCAGTTTTCAAGCGGTTTGATAAGGCGGGTTGTAGAAATGTCAGCTTCCCCTTATCTCTGATTGACTTAAAGTAGAAGCAGGCTTTAATCCGTGCATGCAGAGGAGCTTCTGATGGGGAGATGAGGGCAATTGATTTCTGCCTTTTTAATTAACAGTCTGGCTGCCTTAAAAACAATAGGGAGGAGGCCAGGGACAGGGGAAAAGCACGTGGTGACATTTCGAGCTGGCGGGGTGGGCCGGATGATGGGCAGGCTGTGGGGTAAGCTTGAGGCCAGCGTCTGGCTGGGCTTGCTGCGGTGTAAAACCACCACACTGCTGCCCAGTTGCCATCCGGTTACATCAAACTGGTCCCAATTTAAGAGGGGAGTTGCTTCCCAATGACTCTGAGCAGAAGAGGTGAAGGTTTGGGCTCTGGGGATTTCAGCAGGGCAGTTGTGTTTAGCAGGCTGTGAGGATTAGGGTTATCGGTGCTGCTGCGTTTCCCCAAGCTGGGATGCGGCGTGCTGCCTCGGTGCGGGCTGGTTCCCCATCCTCTGCCTCCTCCGTGCAAAGAAAGGGCCCCAAACCCACATCGTGGAGCTGCTGGGAGAGAGCAGGGTGTCGCTGACCCCTCCTGCACGTCTTCAGGCTTTGGTAGGAACGGGGCTAAATTGGATGCCCTTCACCTGCAAGACTTTCCTCTTGCTCCTGACCTTGCAGCTCCGCTCACCCACACCCAAGCACAGGAGCGTGCACGCACGTGCACGGCACACAGTTAACTGTGGGATACAGGAAAGTGCTTTCTGCATGGGCAGCCAAGGAGATTGAGGTTTTGCCTGCTCGCCTCCCTGGTTGCTGGACCCGCAGCATCCCCCGGGCGAGCTCAGCACGGTCAGCGAGCTCCCACAAACCCCAGATTTGGGGTGCTGCGGCGCAAAGCCCTTCCCCGATGGACCCCACAGGTAGGGTGGAGGCAGTAGCTTTGGTGGGGGGGGGGATTTCGGCTGATTCGCCCCTTGCAGCCGCGTTCTGGGTGGGCAAACAGCACAGATGTGCCGGCGGTAATGGCGTTTGCAGTGTGGGGAGCTGGCTGCTGTGACTGTTACGGCTCCATTTGCTGTCCTGCTGCAACACACTTACACTTGTCCGCTTAAGTGTCAGCTGCGCAGCGGAGAGGGTTGTTTATGCAGCACTTAGTAACATCTACGGGGTAATGGGCTGTGCAGAAGACCCTGGGATAATTGGTGAAATGTCTGGAAGTGGATTAGCTGCGTGTCTGGGTGGCAGATATTTGGAAATACATACGCACGCCATTCAATGTTTAAATACATATTAGGCCAAACCCCTGTTTCTCCCTCAGATTGCAGAGGTGGGGTCAGTGTGGTGTAGAGGAAGCGGGATAAAATCCCGGGGCTTTGGGCAGGGCTGGGAGAGGTGGTGCTGGGTGCCAGGAGGGGCTGTGTGCCATCAGAGGCATGCTCCTGATGGACCGACCCCCCTGGGATGACTCTCTATGGCTATAAAGGGCTCCAAGGCAAGGGGTATTGGGGACTGCGCACTCCCCATGGCTGAAAGCAAGCAGGGAAATGCAGGAGGCAGCCCCGGAGCATCCCGGCTGCACGCGGCGAGCCGCAATGCCCTCCTGCAGCTGGTCTGCACTTTGCTTTGGCTCTCTGTAGAGGAGGTCAGGCCTTTATCTATCTGCAGTCCCCCGCCTCTCCTGGGCTTCATCCTGCTCTTTTCCTTTCCTCTTGCTTTTTTTCTCCCAAACAACCCTCTCTTCTTCCCAGAAGGAGACAGGAGAGTGAGCAAACTTGCCTGCCCAAGGACGCTCTGTGCCTCCCAGGGCAGAAGAAGGCCAATTCCAGAAGTGCATTTTCTGCCTGTCCCACGTGCCCCAGGGGTGCTCAGCCACACCTGCGTGTCAGATCCGGCCCCTACACCTCCAACTTCTCATCATGTTCCATAAAAAAATTGTTTAACGAGCTTTGTGCGAGGCTGGGCAGACGAGAGGAGCGCGGAGTTTGGAGAGGAGATGGATAAACGGGGGATGCTTTTGATTTATAAAGAGCAGGGATGAGCAGAAGGGAAACATGAGCTGGGGCATTGCTGGTTTTGTCGTGAAATAGGGCTTGAGAACCGAGACCGGCCCCGTTCTCGCCAGGGTTTTCAGCGCAGGCGGTGCCAGGATGCGGCGTCACAGGACCTGCGCTGTACAAGGGCAATGCAAATCCCAAAGGGTTCAGCCAGCAACTTATTTTCTGTGTAGTTTACAGGTATCAATTTCTCCACATTTTAAGGTCCCTAATAATTCATAATTTCTTAATACAGTGTGTGTTCTCTCTCCTTCTGACAAATCGATTTGTTAAGGGTTATATCTGCCGCTGCAGTGTGGTGAGGAGGAGAGGAAGACCGGCTTCTCTCCGCTTTTTGCATTCCCTTTCATATCCTAAGGGTTATCAAGTCAGCCACCAAAATACCACAGCCTACCGTGACGGGTATTTAAAAAAGAAAGAAAAAACACTAAGTCATTCGGTAGCAGAGCCTCCAAAACACATCTAAAATGATGAAGCGAGGTGCAAGCACTACCTCCCGTGTACAAACGTAATAGAAAAGCATTATCCTTGTGTGAGCCACTAACGGGTCCTGATTGAAGGAGCCTACAATTCAATTTATATTGTACAGGTCCAAATAAATATGAAAATGCTGCCAAATCTGCCCAGATAAATCTTTGCAGACGATGAGGAGTCTGCAAGGGAATATGAATGGGGGAACAAATGTAAGGCCAAAGGGGTAGACACCAAGGGCAAAACCGCCTAATGATGGAGAGGCTTCGCTCCAAATTTTGGATGAGGTTTGGCAGACCGCAGCGTTTCGTTAGAAGCAAGCAGGGTTCAGGCTCAAAATCACTGAAATTGTCCAGAAAATGGGAATTAGGCCCCTAAAACCCCTTCTACATTGGGAAAAGGGTGTCCTTGCGATGCTGTAGGTAGCACATGGTTCCCGTACCCAAAATTGGGTGCTGGGAGGGAACTGCTTGGTTTCTCTGCTGGTGTAAACCAGCAGAGCTCCAGCAGCTGCACTGATTTCCCATCAGCTCAGGATCCGGCCGGAGGGGCTTTCTCCAGCCAGTTTGAGATTTTTCAGCTTCGCGTTTCGGTATAATTAACATCTGGGAGGAATTAAAGGGGTCTTGGGGGAGAAAAACGCGATCTGAAGTTTAAATAACAATTTGGTTTCAGCACAATTAAAAATAAGCTGCTTTGAGATTACCAGGGCGGTTGCTTAAATAAACGGAGAGGAGGAGGGAGGTGGTTTGGGGTATGTTCACCCGCTGGAAACGGGAGCTCTGGAAGGAGGAGATAAAGGTAGAGATGAACAAGGAAAGGGCAGGAGGCTCTAAGGACCAAACCTGATCCTTGAGCTCCTGGGAGTAAATTCAGGTTGCGTGGATGTGAAAAGTGTCTTCATGTAGTGCCACAGCTCCATGGTGCAACTGCTTGCTGCTTTGGGTGCTTATAGAGCATCGTTGTCCTTCCTTGTGTGCAAATTCAGATGGATCCGGGCTCCAACTCCACACTTGAAGGAAAAAAAAAAAGCACTCTAGAAATCAAATATTGTGCAGGTTGGTTGCCAAGACCCTCTTGAAGCTGATTGGTATCAATGGCCATCTGTGAATCCCCTGAGATTCCTTTAATTGCTTTATTTTCACTTATCTGATTGCATCTTACAATATAGAATTTGAAAGTAGAAGTGAAAATTGAAGCAAACACAAATTGTTTTGCCCGTATGAAATGCTTCAGTTGCCCAGCAGCAAAACGTTAGGAGAAAACTTCAAACTGCCGAGGTTCTGATTTGAAACCCAGCCAAATTGTTACAAACTTGGAGCAAATGAAGGCGTTCATCCTGCCGTCGGATGGGGTGAGGCTTTGTGGTCGTACACGCATTAAGGAACAGCTCAGGAAAAGCTTTCTGGGGGTTTTGCCTGCCGCCACCCCGGCAGTAAGGAATGACCGAATTCCTGGGGAAATTGCAAAGCCATAAATATAGGGGCGATCAAAGGAAATATCTTTTTAACCAGGGCTTAACTGGGCTGTAGAAGCAGGAAACTGTAATGGGAGAGTGCACAGAGCTTCAAGTCTGCAGGCTAATTACGGGGGAGCTGGGGTGGGTGGGGATGCTTTGCTGCATCCCCCAAAAACCGGGTGCTGCAGCACCCAGCTGCAATCCCCCTCCCCTCCCCTGCCTTGCCCCACGCAGAGCCTTTGCTATGGGGCGAGACCGAGCGGGTTTTTAGCAGCTTTGGCACGGAGGCACGGCGGCACCTTGCCGCTTTGCTGGTGGGGAGCAGGCGTCGGGAGATCGGCTGCCCAGTGGGCTGTGCACCGCGGGCACCGCTGTCAGAAAGCCACCTGCCACCGTGATGGGCCGGCAATAAGGCGAGGAACTGGGGATGGTGCAGCCGAGGAATAAACCTGCTCATTTCCTCACGGAGCCGCGCTGTACTTGGCTGGCGAGAGACAGCGGAGTCGCTATTTTCGCCGGCTTTACGGATTTCCATATTTATTACTTGTTTTGTGCCGCAGGGGGGGAAGGATGCTTTGCGATTGGAAATTTAAGTGGAGGATGTGAGGGTTTTTTCTGATTTCGTGATGCCTGCTTTGCTCCTGCGTCTTCAGGGTGGTGGTGCCGTTTGTTGCTGGGTAATTAAATAGAATCTGTTACGGTGGGTTTTTTTCTTTTTTTGGGGGTGGTTTCGTGTTCTCCTGGTTTTCTGTGATGGCTTTATTTAGATCCTGGCTTGGACATAAAAGAGAAGTCCTGAAGCACAAACGCAGCCTCTGCTTTGTTCTGGGGGGCTGCACCCCCAGGAATAGAACATTTTGGTAATTTTTAATTCCACGCATGTGAAGGGTGGGTGGTAAGCAGACGCCGACAGAAGAGGTGTTAGGGAGAAGAGAAGCAGAAGAGCACCCAGACTTTGGTAGCGAAATTCCCAGAGGATCTCATAAATATAACTAAACACTTTCAGGTCTGTTAGCTTCTGAGCGGCAGCACTGTGGCACGCTCGCTGCTCCCATTCCTGTGCGCGAAAGAAAGACAGTGGATTTATGGGAAGTTTGAAAACTGTAGCCATAAAGACCAAAAGGCAAGTGGAGAATGAGGCAGGAGAGATCCCCAGAGATGCATAAAAAATGAAAATCCGATTTTTCAAGTGAACACGCGCCCACCTCCCCTTCGAGGCGTCCTGGCTGTGGCCATGCCGCTGGGTCTCGGCGCGGTGCTCGCCCTTCCCCATCCCCGGGATGGGGACGAAGCTGGGTCCCCTCTCCTGGGGATGGTGGGGACAGGCAGGTCCCAAAGGGTTTTGCAGGAATTGCCTGGTCAGAGCCGCCTTGGCCTCACGGTGTGGTGCACAGGGCTGCGTTTGGTTGCGTTCCCCAGCCTGCCCTTTCCTGTGGGAATTTCTGTCTTTTTCCAGACACTGGGACTTGCTTTCATTTCCCTGCTATCTTCCCCTCTTTTTCTTTTTCTCCTCTCCAAGATGAATGGAGAACAGAGAGCAAACCGACACCCCGAAACAGCTTATGGTAGAAATGACAAAGGATTTTTAATCCTTTTCTCTTGTGTTTTTTCCCTTTTTAAAGGAAAATTTGATCCAAATAATCCCCACAGAAGTATTAATTTTGCACAGAAAGCCAGCTTGTGTTTAGAGAATATACCCAGGCTTTCACCAGCTGCCACCAACTTTTATTTCATATGGGAGCAAGAATGCCATTTGTCATCTCATTTCGCAGGGCTCACTCA
Organism: Anser cygnoides; assembly: GCF_040182565.1. Lineage (NCBI taxonomy): Eukaryota > Metazoa > Chordata > Aves > Anseriformes > Anatidae > Anser > Anser cygnoides. The sequence goes on along the minus strand of NC_089893.1, from coordinate 7,286,121 downwards.
CTGGCTAGGTTTGGGCCCGGACATATTGCAGCGATTATTTCCAGCCCAGTCCATCCCCATTTCTAGACCATATATTTGGTGGTTTGTGTTGCGAACAATTTGGGCACCGGTGGTGGTTTTGTTCTTTGTACGGGGTTTTTGCTTGCGAAGCTGAGGTTGACTCTTCTGGGTATTTCAATTGCCCAAATAATAAATAACATTAGCAGAAGTCAAGAATAGTGGATAATCGGTCAGCGACATACTTTGTGTTGGAAATCCTCGTGCTCCTGCAATGGACTTGTTCCTTTCCCTTATTGACTCTTGATTAAATTTTTGTAACAATTACCGACTGATAATAGGCAGATATTGATTTCTCTGGAGGTGAGCATCAAGATTTACCGACGGCAGGGTGGAAGCTATTGACTCTGAGTAAAATTATAGCTTGTGTTACGTATGGGGTTGCTCATCGCAGCCCGATTATTGGCGTGCCCGATCGGGCTGCTTTCATGTCTCTGCAGCCTCGGGATTGACAGAGTATAGAAACACAGCCACTTGGTGTGTGCCTGTCCGGTGACAGCTCCTATTTCCTCCTGGCGTGCCATCAAATGCATTTTGAAGCTGGAAATCTAATAGATATCTACCTTGAGGATGTGGAAGAGCAATTTAGGCTCCTGCAAACTGCCCGTCATTGTCCTCTGATTGCAGGGCAGCTCTGCAATTCGGGCAAGACGCGCAGGCTCAGGCTTTCTGAAGCTCCGCGGGGCTGCCCCTCGGTGGGCTGACAAATGCCTGGCAGCCTTGGTCCCTCTCTGTGCTTCTCGAGAAGTGGAACCTGCTCCTGGCAAAACCCAGTTTTGCCGAGTCCGCAGATTGATGGAGAACTCGTGGCCTTTTGAAATCCCCAGAATGCTTCGTTTTGGCGTTTTCAATACAACCCTTCTGTTGAATTCAGCTCTTCTGTTTCAGGAAGTGGTTTGTGCTTTTTATTTTTTTTTCAAGATCTTTCACTTTGCGCAGCGTTTGGGAGGAAAAAGTGCTTGTCTGCTTGCTTTTCATCTGAAAAACTCTTGTAAGATCCCACTCTTGTGCTTATCACCTTTTCAAATGGAGGCAGTGTATGTCATCCTGGGCACTTGAAATTAAAAGGTACTTTGAAATACTGCCTTTAACTGCATCCTAAGGATAATAGGCAACTTGAAATCGACTGCTTCATCTCCAAATTTACAAGAACCCGCTGCTTGAACTGCTGATCTGTATCTGGAGATGATGCTATCTCCTCCTCGCGTGTGCCGATATGCCAATAGGTGGCAATCTCTGCTCGCACACAGATGTGGCATGTGCCACCTCTCCTTGCACATGTAATCCCTGGTTTGCCAGGCACGATGCAATGGGAGCAGGAGCCGATGTGGCAATTGCGTGTACATTTACCTGCTTGGCCTCGTGTGGAAGGAAAGAGCAACAGCAAAGGGGTTTTGTGCTTTTTTTTTATGAAGCTGTTTTAGGACTCCTTGTAAAGTTTTGTGGCTCTGCTAGGATGAAGAAGGGCCACAGACCAAATTCCCTGTACCTTTAAGAGCCTTTGTTGGCGTAATAGGATCCTTGATCTTGCGACTGCATAAATCACAGGCAGCCAGTTCGAGTCAATTCATATTTTTGCAGTTCGTTAGCAGCTCGGGAGGAAATTGCATTTATTATAATTGCCTCTAATTGCACCAGATTAGTGATTACAATTATTGATGGTGGCTGATTATTCATTAGGCTTCAAATCAATTCCCCTGCTTCATCATTACCCAAAACAGTAACTCTGATGAAGAGAGAGGGCTGGAGGAGTCCACGTCCACGCTCCTGCCAGGGAGCCCGCCTGCCTCCAGAAGCCATCTGAAATCAGCTCTCGACGCTGATTAGTGCGAAGGGAGAGGTCGTTAGCCAGGACGTGGGATGCCTTTAGAGGCTGGGAGCTGAAATAAGTCGGATCCTCTCCGTGGGGCTGACGCTTGGCCTGACTTGGGTGGCTTCCTTCGTGGGGCTTTTCGCACCACGATGGGGTTCATGGAGAAGAGCAGCAACAGCTCATGTTGCTGGTGCACCATCTCCAAGCGATTTGCAGTCCTCATACCGCCTCCAAGGCAGGTGAAAAAATGAAGGCAAAGGGAGCATTACCCCAAAAGCTGCCCAGAGGGGTCCGCAGCAGTCCCCTGTTTCCCCTCGTGGCAGCACATTGCTTGCAGAAGCTGCCCTGGCGCTCGCTGCGTGCGGCCCCAGGTGCAGGCAGCCAGGCACCTGCGCTGCTCCGCCTTGCAGAGATGCCTAATTGTGGTGAATGCCGCCTGACTCGCATAATAACCCGCGCTTCAGGTCGAGCCCATCCTCAGCCCGCTCGGATGCTCGGCTTAGATGCCGTGTGATGGAGAAGCCTGGATTTGTGAGCGCGGTGCAGCCCTCTGCCGCAGCAAGTAAATACAGCTGTGGTGGCTGCTTCTGCAGTGGGGCTCTGCTGCCCTCCCACCCGGACAGGATTGCTCTAAAGGAGCCTAAACTGCTCAGGAGAAGGCTGAAGAGATTGTGCAGGTTGGAAACTGGGTGTTTTTTTGGCTGGTGTGTGTGGGGTGTTGGCACTGGTTGGAGATGGTGCTGTCCTAGACGACCACAGGTCCGAGCCATCAGTGTCCCTGGTCTGGGAGCTCAAGGCTGCTCCAAACCCAAGGTGTCTCAGCAGTGATGGCAACTGGTCCTCTGCAAGCCTCAGCTCCTGCGGCGCCTTTGTGTCCTGCTGACCGCTGGGTGCCGTGCTGGATGGGATGTGGCAGAGCTTGGTCGTGTTCCCAGCAGTGACGGATGACTCAGGGCCCTTCCACGCGCTGGGGTCAGCTGCCAGCCGTCCCTCCTGCTGCCCCGTGAAGCCAAGGTCCTTGATCCCCTCCTGATGGGGACGAAGAGACAAATTCAGTCCCTGGAGCGCTGCTAGACCTTGGCCTCTCTCCAGCGATGTGGGTGCTTTGAAGGGTTCGGTGGGACTGTGCCAAAATCAATGCCAGCCGGGCAGGATTGGGGTTGGTGGCTGAACATGACACCGGGGTCCCCGATGGCTCCTTTTCAGCTGGTTATGATCTACATTTCCCTGAGGCTGTGCTCAAATATCACTCAGAGGAAAAAAAAAAATCATAAAAAGGAAAAAAAACCCAAAAAACCCCTTGTTGGTTCTGTTCATTAATCTCTCCCGTTCCCGTCAGCGGGAGGAGCGGGGCCTGAAGGCTCAATTAGCCTTGGTGGCTGCGGCTCGGTGACACGCGACAGCTTCTCTCACTTTCTTCCCGGAGACTTTCCCTCCCCACCTCTGTCTCCGGCTGCTTGCCCGCCCCAGCTGGGTGTTGCTGTCCTCGGGGAGGTTTTTGGGGAGGCACGGTGGGGGCGGTGGAGCAGCGTGGCTGCCAGGGGACGCAGGCGTGGAGGGACGTGGTGGCAGATGGGGTAAATGGTGCCTGCACCCCCTGCGGGCCCGATTTGTAAGGTCTATAGGGACGTTTCTTTGTGAAGCCTAGGGGATTTACCTGCAGGTGGACGGGGCAGGGTTCCTAGTAATGGTGCCGAGATGTGCAAGCGTGCCACAGAGGGCACGGGCATTGCCACTGGCGGCTGGAGAGGGGCTGGGCGTGCGCACTGGTCCCAGTTGCAGCCCCTCACTGGTGTATGGCTGTTTTCTCCCTCAGCTCCCCACCTTCTCCTCTAGCCTCTCCCAGGCATGACAGCACCTATTCTTTTGGGAAGTTTCTCTCCTTTCCAGCACATCTCAGTGGCCGGCCTGTGCATTCATTCCCGGTTTTCCTTCTAATTTGCCTGAGCGTATGCTCAGGAATGATTTGTTTTGGTGTTTTTCAACCCCCAAAAATAAAGTTATTCTTTCGTCCTACTATTTCAAATAGCTACGAGCATCTGAAGCCCCCAATGACTTTGCAGTTTGCATTCAGCAGATATTGAACGTTTTTATCACAGCGAAATTCAGGTGCTCTGATTCCTCTCCCCACGCCTTCACGTGCACAGCCTGTGCTGTCGGCGCTTTGCAATCCTCGGCGGGATTTTGGTAATGCCGTGGAGAGATGCCCTCTTCCACCGAGGTGAGGAATGGCTCAAAAGCATGGACCTAGAGCAGTTTTTAAGGTTCAGAAGGGTTTTTAAGGTTCAGAAAGGTGTCAGCAGAGAGAAAAGATGCCCCAGTGTTTTTTTAAATCCCCCCAATTTTGAGGACTGGATTGCTGCTGAAGGTTTGGGATCAACACGGCCGTGAGCGGCTTCCCCAGGTCTGAATGGAATTAATTGCCATTAATGCGGATTTACAGAAAGCGAGTTTTGAGCGTGTCTGTTTGAAAACTTCAACTGAAAAAAGTTATAGAAAGGATAAGGTACCAATGGGGAATAAAATCGGCATCATCAGAACCTTTCTAATAGAGCAACACAGCTTGAATTTGACTAATGAGCCTAAGAGCTTAAAAATAGATTTATATATCTATAATATCACCTTTGTAACTTTGAAGCCCTGGCAGTTGGATGCCTTGGGTTTTGGGTAGCCTGCAAACACGCTCTATTTGGCACGACGTTTGCTGCCCGCTGCTTACTCCCGGTTTTCTCCATCCTCCAGCCTCAGTGCTAGGAGTTCTCCGGCTGTGGCAGCGTGCGGAGCCGGAGCCGACGGCGGCGGGGCAGCTCCCCGGGGACCACTGGCCGAGGGGGGTTGTAGTGCTGGATCGGCTGTCGGGTGCTTTCGGGGTTGGGGGCGGTTAGCAAGTCGAAAGAGGTCTGCAGGCTTTTTGGGACCAGGTATTGTCATTTTTGGGAGTGAGGATTGTCATTCTGGGAACAAGGATTCTCGTCTTGGGACCAGGGATTGTCAGTTTGGAACAGGGCTTGCCATTTTGGGAACCAGGATTCTCATCTTGGGAACCAGGATTCTCATTTCTTCTCCCGCAGGTAAAAGAAAGCAGGCTAACAAACCGAAGCTCTGGAGATGATGTACTTGCAGGGTGCAAACCCGACCAGAGATCTTCTGTTCCCTGCCTCTCCTTCCCCCTCTGCACCTTCCCCTCTTGCCTAAAGGCGCCGAGGGAAATTTCAGGCGATTTACGACCGGCTTAGGAGATCAGTCTTTCAGCAGACAGAGGAACTCATTTGGGGGTTTTGAAGCAAACAGCTAAATCTTCCACTCCTGGCCAAGCCGCTTGTCCTGGCCTTGGTGGGGGCTTTTGGCTGGGAGCTCTCCTCTGCTTTTGCTGCAGGGCGCTGTTTTGGGGGTGAAAGATTGATTCCTTCTGTCCCAGGCCCAGGAGAAGTTTCTGAAGAAGTGGAAGGTTTTTTAAAAATAAATAAACAAACATCCTATGGAAGCCTCCATATCAAAAAGCATCCGAGGCAGCAATGCTCTGTTCGACTGATGTTACAGGAGGAAAACGAAATGTTTGGAGTTTATTGAAGAGATGAGAATTGGTAATTTTATGTTTTTGCTATGCCATCACTCAGGTTTGGGGAAACACTCGTATTTAATAGCATCAGCGTTTTCTATGCTCGTGTGTGTCTAGCTTGGCGTTGCAGATCAGAGGTTGGAGGCAATGACGGTGTTTTGAGAGTGCTCTTGTCTGGCAGATGCGGGAAGGCTTCCCGTGAGCCGTGGGGCCGTGCTGTGGGATGCTTTTTGGAGCAGTGCTGGCTGAATGCAGGGGAAAAAGCCAGGATCTGCAGATGTTCATTCCCCGTTCTGCTACTGTCTGCTCTCAGGAGCAATGTGTGTGCTCTGCGCCTCAGTTTCCCCCTTTTAATGTGACTTTTCCTTGACATTAACAAGTTGTGCAGGGTGTTACTGGGGCACAGCCCAGGAGGGAGGGAGCAACCTGGAGGAAGGAGCAGCTCAGAAATAACTTTTGCTCGGTGCCCAAATCCCTGATACAATCGAAAGCACTTCAGAAAGGTCCCAGATGCTCGCAGGGAGGCAAGCTGCTCAGCCAAGCAGGACCGAGAGGCGCATGATACAGCGATGCAGTGCCGGAGAGCGACAGCCTTGTCACGCTGACTTATGATGGATGAGGAAAAAGCCTATTTCTCATCCGTGGTGGGAAGACGTGAAGTGTAAAGAAGGATGCTCCAGGAGTCTCTGGACGATTCATCTTGTGTCGGGCACGCTCCCGGAGCTGGCGGAGTTGAGAGCGAGCGTGTGCCAGCAAAGCCAAAAGGCCCACAAAAAAAGGAGGGGCCGGGGAAAATTCATTACGCGCCGGCTAATCTCACAGGGAAATATCAAAATGTCAGCAGCACCCCCGGTAGGGGTAGAGGAGGAAAATTAACTGGTGGCATTTGTCAGGTGCTAAACCAGGCGTGGACCAGAGCAGAGCGGGAAGCGGCCGGGTGCCCGCGCCTCCTGCAGATGAAGGGGCTGCGAGCGGTGGTGGGTGTGGGGTGCAGGATTGGTCTGGGTGGATGGGGAAAGGGGGAGAGGGGGGATCTGAGCCACCGGAGTGGGGGCATTTTGGCATCAGAGCCGGGCTCTGCCACCTGGCTGCACCTTACAGCCTCGCAGCATGCTCACTTGCAGCATGCCTTCGCTCTCTGTGGGTGCTACAAGGCACAGCTGAGCTTGTTTCGGGGGGAGGAATTAAAAAATCACCAGGCCCCTCTTCTCCAAGAGCTGTTTTTTTTTTTTTTTTTTTTTTTTTTTTGTCCCTCAGGATTTGCTGTAAATCTCAGCTTGCTTTTATTTAATTGCACCTTTCTGCCTGCAAAGCAGGGGCCGGTGACCTCGGGCCTCGTGCTGCTCTGGCCGCAGCCCCGCTACCTGCGGCAGGGCACGAAGCAAGCGTAGCAGGTCGCCGGATCTGTGCCGTTATTTGCACAACTGCAAGCGGCCCGACTTCAGTTCCCAGTGCCTTGTTTTCCAGGAAAACTAAAAGCAGTTTTGCTTGGAGACATCTCCCGAGTCTGGTGGCAGCAATAAATAGCTGGGCGTTTAGGAATGATTGAGCCATTATTTCCAAGTGCCACCAAGGCTGCTGTCCCAGCAGTGTGTCTGGCAGCGCTCTCTGCTTGGTATGCACATAGCAAAGAGGGGAAGTTTAATAGCTGGAGTCCCAGGGTACGGTATTTGGTGTAATAGTTGGGGCTTGACACCAAATAAAAATCCCCTATTAAAGAAATCAGGTTAATTTACTGTGTGAAATGAACCAACTTAAACTGCTCCCAAATAGACAATATATTGTACTTTTTCAGTAGGAGAAACGAAAATACTTGAAGCTTCTGCGGCAGCGGTTCGGCTTCCTCCCCGTGCCCCCCGCTGCAAGCTGTTTGCAGTGCCAGGGGCTGGTGCTGGTGCCCGTGGAGGTGGCATTGCAGCAGCCGTGTCCCCAGCTTCTGCAGGGCAGCCTCCCCATGCCCGACTGTTGCTCTCCGCTCCCAGCTGCTTGCAAAATGAGCAGAGACCCTGCTTTAGCAAGGGAGAGGTGGGGAGAGCTTTGAGTGAGAGATTGTGGGGGTAAGACATCAGCTCCTAGGTGCCGTAATACGCCAGAGACCTGCTCAGGGCCCCGTTCAGCTCTCAAAAATGAGATTGTAATGCTGACTGGGCTTGCCCAACAGGCTGTGGGTGGGCAGCCTGGCTTTGGAGAAGCTGGAGGATGGGGGATGCTTGCGGTGCTGGCTGGTGGACCCCTGGGACCTCAGCTCTGCTGCCCTGCGAGGACAGCTGTGTCCTGGGGACCCTGAGAGCAAAGCCCTTGGGGGGCTGCCCAGGGGGCTGGTGGGCATGGATTAGGGGATGAGCAGCGTTAGCAGGCTGCATGGGTAGCTCTGCGTTGTGCTGCCTGGCACCAGACCTCATTTTCCCAGCAGGGAAGGATGCTATTTGCACCTGCTCCGAGTCTCCTTCACGTTCCCTTTGAGGTGGAGGGGTCTGATGCACCTGGGTAGCGAGGGCACATCCAGGAGGTGGCCCTGGGCCCCCATGGGTGCGGGTCTGGCTGCTCCAGGTCCCCCTTTGGGCATTTTCTCTTCACAGAGGCACTGCAGCCAAGGCGTGGGCTGAGACCCCTCCTCACCAATGCACCAGCACCCCTGGTGCTGCCCTGCCCGACCCCTGCCCTGGGAGCTGGGACAGCCTGGATGTCCCAAACGACTTTCAGTATCGATCCTCAGCGTGTGCGGTGCGAGGAACTGGAGAGCTTTAACTTGCTGCTCTTTTCTCCAGCAGTCTGTTAAATGAGACTTTTCTTTGCTGAATCCTGACAGGAAAAGACAGTCTCCTCCACAACCGGAGACCCCTTCTCCTTCCCGCCCCAGGAAACCGTGGTACAACTTGAAACCGATTAATAATACACAAAGGGATGAGGTGGCTGGGCAAAGTGCGGCGGTTTCCTCGGCTAGCTTGTGTTGTGCTTTTATTAAGCTGCGATCTGAAGCAAAGGAGAGGGAGTGATTTTATAGCCTGCAGCATCTTGTTTGCAGATGATTTTCCAAAGATGCTCGGTAGAATATCAATTGCCTGCGATGAGAGATGCTGGCAGGTACTGCCTTGAACAGGAGAGGCTTCACGGTCCCTCCTGGCATCGCGGCACTGGTTGCTGCTCGATCCTGTGCTCTGCCCAGGTGCAATACAGGATGGAGATGGACACTGGGGTTGGGGAGAGGCTTGCGGGGTGGGCAGAGGACGATGGGCACTGATGCAAAATGCCCACACCTCCTGCCATGCTCTTCCCATCCCTGCAGCCCCCCAAAACCTGAGGTTTTAGTGCAAGCACAGATGTTCAGCCTGGGTTTCGGTGGCATCGCTTGTCAGCTCTTGCGCTTGCAGGGAGCGGTGCAGCAGCTGGGGCTTGGACACGGGACAAGGAAACAGCCCGTGTGTTAGGCAGCGGAGAAGGGCAAGAGGAAAAATGAGGGAGGAACCGGAGCAGCGCAGGGACTTGCCCAAAGTCACGCTGCAGAGCCCGGGGAGGGAGCCAGGCTCCTGGCTGTTCTCTCCGCCCTGTGACCTGTCTGCTGGATTAAGCTGCTCGAGGTAAAAGCATCTCTCCGCTACCTCCTGGAGATGCATAGAGGACAGCGCAGTTACTGGCGTGCTTCCTAGCTGCTGTGGCGAAAGCAGCTGAATTCCTGAATGTATGGCACACTGTAGCTGGCAGGGAAAAAAAAAAAAAGGATGAAAAGAAGCTAGGTAGGGGTTTTGCTTTAAGAAAATAATACTTTCTGGTTCTTTGCAGTGCTCTGAACCTTCCGTGGTCCCTTTGAGCCCTCTTAGATGCTAGATGATCAAGGGTGCAGACAAGCTCCTGCCATCAAGCAGAAGCTCTCCGCGAGCCACAAAGCCCAATCAGCAGGAGAGGAACAATCGAGGCGCTCGCGGTCTCAGAGCTCTTCTGCTGATGAAGAAGAGCAGGGTCCGGACAAATTTGGAATAAAAAATCAGCCACTGAGGAGGAACACCTAGTGACCTAGCCGGGGAAGGAGGCAGAGCAGCTCGCACAAAAAGTTCGCATCGAGTACTTCAGTGTCTTTTCAGAGCTTCTTTAATCACTTCCCGCCTCGTCTCCATCAGAGGGAAGGTGGCAATCAAGGCTGCTGCCTGGGGACAGTGCTGGCTTTCTGTGCCAGCAAGGCTCTTCTGCTGTGGGGCAGGCGAGAAGCAGCTCACGGGGATGGAGGGATGCATTTTTGGACGCATTCGGCTTTTTTTGTAGCCAGTTAGGAATTGGCTCACATTGTGCTAAAGACCGGGATTGAGATGCTCTTGCAGAGGGAGCTAACGAAAGACAAATGCAATGTAGCCCCTTATTTATTTTTTTTCCTGCCTTCTTTCTTTGTAGTGGTAAAATGATAGAATTTCATGCAGTCAATTGAGGCTATTGAGTTGTTTTGCCACTAAAGTGCTGGAGCATTGACTGTATAGATTCACAGTGTCCCCTCGGAATAACATTCCTTTTAACAATGCGCCATCACGGGGGAACTGGGCAGGCTTTAAAAGGTTTTCCAGGGTTGTATTTCTCCCTCTCTCTCTTTCCACTCAATGCACTGAAATCAGACCTGAAGTGGGTTTCAAGGGAAAAGGGAGGGACTCGGCTATGCCCATGCCCTGCTCTGTGGCAAGGCACCAGATCCCAGCTCTGCCTGGGGCTGGGGCCACCTGCGATGCTCATCCCTTCCTCCCAGCTCCATCACACCTGCAGCGGCTGGGATGGCAAACGGGTGGTGGTTGTAAGGGATAAAAGGAAAGCAAAGGTCTGCAGGGGAAGGCATGATGCTGAGGAAACCGGATTTTCTCTGAATTCCTGTGATTTTTTTCCCCCCTCTGTGTGTGCTCGCCCTCATTTTCTGTTAGCTCTTGTGTCTGCTGCCCCTCAAGGAGAGACCTTTGCTTGAAGTTAGCAGCACAGGGACATGCCAGGCCTTTCATTCATGGGCTGAAACCTCATCACGGCCCTTTTCTGATGTGATTGAGTGGCGGCATCGGTCTTTGTTTTCCGTGGGCAACCCGAACGCTATTATTTCCTCCAGAAGAGCAGAGCAGCCTTGTGGTGCAGCACCTGGCGTAGTCTCCGTGTCCATCACTGCTCTGCGGCTGTGTGGCCACCTCCGGGGTCCCACAGGGTGCCAGTTTAGTGGGGCAGACCCCATTTGGGCACAATCCTTGCCTCTGTGTGGGGTGAACTGTATTGCTTCTCTCCGGCGTCCTTGCTGTGTCAGCCCTGCTGCTGATCAGGCGGCGCCTGTGATATTTATGAAACCTGGCTTTCCAACTTCCAGCTTGTTTTAACCTTCCATCCTCAGTTTCCTGGCTCTTCGGTGTGTGCTCTTTTAATAACTGTAACCCATCTGATAATGTTGTTATAAATTAATGATCTGTTTACAACCTTAACTCTGTTTTAATGAAGACTTTTTTTTTGTTGAGGAAAATAAAAGCTGCTGTAATTATACCTTGTAACTGCAGGGTTTTATAGCCGGTGAACTCATCCAACAAGCAATTTCGATTAGTTTATCCAGGCAAATATTCTAGTGTTGATTTCCTATATATAAAAAACACACAGCTACTTCCGTGAGCAGCAGAAATAATTATGCCCGGATCCCTTTGTGTCTGTGTCTCAAGAGTAAGCTCATGCTAGATTTTCTGATGCCTTAGAGAAGTTGAAATCACAGTCCTGCCTTTCTCTCGGTAAGAGTATTAATAGTATCTTTCATCTGATCAGCTTCCTGTGTTCCCCAAACTTACATCTTGGACATAAATGTGTCCTTCTATCAGATTTTATTGAAATAGGTTGTAAGGTATAGAAGTCACTGGAGATGGGGGCAGGATGCAGCCGCACAAGCACTGCTGGTGTGTTCCTTATGTCCTCAGGAACCAGGCCGAAAATACTTCGGGTGCCGTTACAAAGCTGGAGCTGCCGCTGCTGTCGTTTAAGGGTAGAGCTTTGGGAGCTCTTTTCCAAGTCCTTCGCTTGCAGGTCTGGCTTTTTCCAAAGCTCTCAGTTCAGGTGGTTGGACGAATTCCTGACCTTTCTGAGGAATTTGACGGACAGTTTCTTGAGCACGTTGGAAAACGTAGGCATTTTGGTAACGGCACGGAGCCAGGCCCACCAGAGCCTTCTGAAGACGTTGGCTGTCGCAGGCCCTGAGGCCTACTGTGTGGGGCTGCCCTGGTATCATCAGCGAGCCTTCGAATCCGTGAGCTGAACTCAGACCTCGCTGCCAGAACACGTCTGGGTGAGGAAGATGATGGAGGGTGAAAGCAGTGGGTTGGGATTTGTGTCACCCTTAATTTTAGGTGGCCTTCGGTGCTGTACTTCCGGCAGTTGCCGCAGTGACTGCAGTTGAGTGCGGACGCTCGGGAGCACCTACTTTTAGGGCTCCAGAAATGCCTGTGGGGCTGGGGGAGCCGGGTTATCCTTCAGTGATTGTTCTTGTCCTTATTTACAATGCTCCTGTCCCACTGGAGCCCTCTTTGCACCCCATTTCCCTGTTGTCTCACCCCCATTGCCAGCGTTGGTCAGACCCCGCAGGCCTTGCTTTCTGCCCGCCCCAGCCCCCCTCGTCTCCTCAGCTCTTTTGCTCACGTTCAATTTGCAAGTTTAAAAATAGTCAGTGCTGGGCATGAAACATGAATTCTGCCTAATGAGGGCATCAGGGAGCCTGTGCCACGCTGCACCCGAGGTAACTCTGGTTCACACCTGGCATAAAATGTGCAAGGTTTCTGCTTCAGCCTCTGCGGTCCTGGTGGTGGCATCTACCTGGGGTTTCTTTGCTGATCTCCTCATCATCTTCAGTGCTCTGAAAGAGATTATTTTCCTGGAGCTTTTGCTTGTTGTATTTGGTTTTCTGTGCAGTACCTTGCGCGGTAGGACCCTGGCTCTGTGTTGCAGATTCAGCTCATTACCACAATATCAATAGCAATGGTAGGGGAACGGTTTTTTGGGAGACTGCCTGGAGAGGACGCTGGTGGAGGACGTGCTCTCCTGGTCAGCTCCCCAGCCTCTGCGTATTGAGCTGCTTCCTTGACCTGCAATCAATTCCTCCGATTCCATCCCCGTGTTGCAACAACAAAAAGTTGTGCAAAAGCATTTCCCGCCCCTGAAAATCCATTACTGTTCCTGTCACTGTCCTTTTCTCAGCTGGCTTTTTAATTTTTTTTTTTCCTACCTTTTTTTTTTTTTTTTTCTGGGTTCAGTGGGGCTGTTTTTCCAAAGAGATTACAAGCAGTTATCGGAGGAACACTTTGCCAAGTGTCAGCCTGCAGCCACCTCGGGCGGGCAAGGCGGCGGGATGCGTTATCAGCGTTTGAGCAGGTATTAAATAGGCTCCTGGCCACGGCTGGGGCAGCGTCCTTCCCCGCGTCCTTGCAATGGGCAGGAGAGATCATCTCGTCACAGAGACTTGAGCACAGATGAGGGAATTGGGGTTCAGAGAGGAGTTTGGCCAGCACTTGGTGGCTCACTCCGTGACTGTTTCTCCACGTGTGACTTAAGGGGACGTCGTGACCCTGAGCGCCGAACCGGGGCCGCGTGTAGGGATGGTCTCGCCCCTTCATCCCACTTTGAACTATGCTGGAAAAGCTGCTCTTGCACCCACCATTGTGCTTTTAAATCTCTTCTCCCTCTTCCTCTATAGAAGTGCAGGTCTTCAGACACTGGCTTTTGTTTGTTGTTTATTTTTTTCAATTCTTTCAGTTTACTTATTTTTAATACCCGAGCGGTGCTGGTATATAAACCTTGGGGAGGGGAGCAGGAGCCTCACAGGAGATTTGTGCCTCAATTTTCTCTCTCTTATTTTTTTCCTGTCTCCACCACGAATCTGCATAAAGCAGCTCCTCCATGTATCATTTATTCATACGTATTTTAGCGGAAGAGGCTCTGCCTTGCGATGGAGATGTCATTTGCAAAATAATAAGGTCCCAGTTGTTGTAAAAAGAGCACCCCCACTCTTTCCCCAAGAGGTCATTCCCTCTAAATTATAAATCTTTTTTAACCAGTTAGCTTGTGGGTATACATGAGCACCGCACTTAGATTAATTCCAGGTCTTCCTCGTCGTCGCCTCCTTTTCTTTCTCTAACACACACACAAACCATTCAGCTCTCTTGAATGTCGAATCTGTATTCCTAATTGGTTCGCATCAAAGGATCTCTTTGCCTTCAGCTGCCGAGGTCGCTGCATTGTGAGAGTAAGTAAGTAACAGATATCATCAGATAATTAAGCCGGCATTAGGTGTAGGGAAGCACTGCTCTCCTGTTTGATCCCTCGCCGTGCTGCACAGAGCCACAAACACCCGCCGAGCCCCGCGTCCCCTCGGCGAGGAAGGGGAGAAGGGGCAGCGGTGCTCCCCAGGACGTGCAGAAGGGCATTATTCCTCTTTACAAATTATTTTCCTGGAGCAGGAACCTTCTCTAACCAACCCCGCTCGAATGATTCGTGACCCTGTGTTTCATCGCCTTTTTTATTATCCAAGGTGGATTTTCCCTGCTGTCCCCCGAGTGGCTCTGGATGGTTCACGTTGACACCGAAGGTTTTTAAGAGGAATGCCCTCCCCGGGCTCCATGCTGTCCGTGTGGAACGAGAATGCTTGCAGGGGTCTTGGGGAGGGAGATGGGTTTTAAAATGAGCTTTGCTGGCTGCAGTGGGGGTCCGGGGGGAGCTGTCATTCGCAAGGCTGCCCATGGCAGCCAGGGGCGTAGAACTGGCTTTATGCCTCCAAAATGCATGACTGCAGCCCCAGCCCTGGCTCATCCCTGTTGCTGGCGGTGAATCCCCTCCTGCTCTGCCGTGCCTCTCCGTGCTGCCATCCTCTTTCACATGTATGACGTGTCCCAGTGCAGCGGGGGACGTCGATGCTTTTATAGGACCTTGGGGCCACCCCGTTACCCTCTTTCCCATTCCCAAACCTTGTGCTTTGTTCCCTGCATCTGCCCCAAAAACCACCTGAGGCTGAGGCAGCTGTATCACAGGAGCTGCTCACGTGGCCGCTCTTACGGAGGGGAAATTATTAATAACCCGACGTGTAATTATATGTGTCTTAAGCCTCGCTCGGCCTGCACTGACATCTTTTCCAGAGGAGGGAGGAGGGGTTTCAGGGAGACACCTTGCTGTTTAATAAATAAAAGAAGAGATTCATAAAGTGTCTGGCAAGCACATTCCTCACATAGAAATGTTACGGAATAACACAGGATGAATAATAGAAAAGGTTATTGAAAAATTCATAATTTCCAAGCGCCGGCGAAGGCTAGGCTTCCATGCCGTTTATTTGCCTGTAGAAAAGTGATTAAAATATATATTATTGTCCTGTCTATAGGAAAATGTATTATTAAGTGGATACTAGCATGACATTTGAAAAATCCATTTCATTCCGTTTAGTGGCGGGAGGTGGGATGGGGTGGGTGGTCCTTCGCGCGCTTTTGTGTAGCAAAAGCCTTTGCGAGCGCTGTAGTCAGGCCTGCATAAAAAAGGTAATAATAATAAAAAATAAGGTGGGGGGAGGTAATTATGGCCCCTTGCCTCTCAGCAGTGCCATGCTTTCTCCATTTCGGTGTTTTCTTACATTAAAAATGAAATGAGATTCCTTCGCCTTATTTATCCCTTTAATTGAGAAGGGGCACCGAGGGTTGTCTCCGTGCCTGGGTGGGTTTCTGCCAAGCTGGCCGCTGGGGGAAGTGCCGAGATGGACACAAGCGGGGCTTTTTGGGGTGCTTGCTGGGGTTTGGTGTTATCTCGCTGGTCGTCAGCTCAGCCTCGGAGGTGTGGAGGCGGCTGGGCCTTCCGTGCTGGCGGGTTGTGCCGGCTGAGCTACCGGGGCTGGTGGCATTCACGCTGCGCTCGTCCCTCCGGTTGTTGCATGCTCTGCAGTGGCTGCATAAACACCACGTCCAGCCCTTGCTACGTCTGTGCAGGCCTGTCCTGAGCTTGGCTCGGAAACTCGGAGGATTTGGGTTTTTTGGGGGATGCTGGATGTGACGCACGGCACGGGCGCTCGCCCGCCCCAAAGCATCGGGGCAGCCTGGCAGTGCACGCAGAGGTCTTGGGTCAAACGGGTGGTGAAGTTGTGTTCACCCATGGGATCCGGCAGGTTGGTGTGGGATATTTGGGCTTTTCCCCCAGGAGCGGACCCCTGAGGTTGGCACTTCGGGCAGAAACGTTGCACCGTGCATGGCCAGAAGCCTTCAACCCCCCAGGAACACAGCTTTTGTCACCCGTCTGCGCTGAATTTACCTGGGGGCTAAAGGGGAAGAGCTGGACCCCGTGCTCTGTTGATGTCGGTGGGGTTGTGTCGCTTCACATCAGCCTGGATCTGTCCCCAGGAAGAGGTGGAAGCTTTTCATTCCCCCTGCTCATGTCTTGATCTTGAGCAGAGTCTATATTTGCTGCGTTAATGACTCGGAGCCTATCTCCAGCTCCTCTTTAGTTTTATTCATAGATCCCATCTGGGACTGTCAGAAATAGAAAGGCAAAACCTGCAAAGAAGCCATGTGGCAAGAGAGGACATGAGGCAAAGAGCTGCTTCTAAAAAGAAAACAAGGGTTAAGATTGATTTAAAATGTTTATCGGTTTAAAAGGAGTTGCTACATATTTTCGGTTAAAACAATTAAAAAGCCAGGACCCCTTTCCGTGTTTTTTAAGTGAAATACTTTCATTTTAAGGGAGCGTTCCATGTCCAAAACTCAGCAGGGCCTAGAGCAGCTCCAAAAAGCAGTGCACGAGGCGTTGTTGTCGATCGTCTCTGCAGGTCCCTCCATCCACCCATCCCTCCACACATCCCTCCATCCATCCATCCCTCCCTCCCTCCATCCATCCATCCATCCGTCCGTCCCTCCATCCATCCATCCCCTGTGTGGGAAGCCTAGGACCCTGCCTCCCAAATTAGATACCCGGAGGTACCCTAAGTGAGCATTCCTGCCTGTGTGTCTGAGATGTGGCAGTGTTTGTTGTGCAGAGCTCTTTAAATCCGCGTGGAAAATCAGGCTGGGAGCAGAGGACTAGCGAGATCGCGCTGCGGAGGAGAACTTAATGTACCCAGAAGCCGTTGATGGACTGCCTGATACCCAGCAGCCGCAGCCAGATGGGCAGCTTCTTCCTCTCCAGCCTAGAAAAATACCTCGGAGCACAAAACGAGGCTGTGCCCGGGATAAAATGGCACTGTTCGGTGCTGGGGGTGCTGCGTGCTGCTCCCCCAGGCAGGGGCAGTGGTGGAGGACGGGGCGGTGGGGGCAGCCAGGCTGCCGCGCGCGAGGCCCCGTGGTCAGCATGGCAAATCGCTGGGCACAGCTTCTGAGATCAGCTATCTCTTTGCCTATTTTTATTTTTGTTTGTTTCCCCCCTCTCCCACAGTCTGGAGCTAAGCTAGCCTCTTTCTCCAGCTCTCCCTCCCCAGCCCCGGTACCCATCTCGGATGATCTAAATTAAAATCTGTTATCATTTCCCGGATAATCCCCTTTGATGCCCTGAATACAGCAGAATCTGTCCTGCTTCAACCTTGCATGTAAGTGCTGATAGCTTTTGAACAGCTAAATGGCTTTGTGTATCTCATACAAATGTCTGTCTCATCCAGAAGCTGGCAAGCGCGGCGCAGTCGGCTGGGGAAGCTTTATGAGTTACAAGTGGAATTACTTCGGAGAGATGCTAAGGAGGCCAGACCTTTCAGCACACGTTCCCTTGGCATCTTCTGTCTGGCAGGGACGGGGCTTGCATTGTTTTAACCTCTCCGAGCAGCTAATTGTCACCGTGCCGCTGGCGCCTTGCAATTTGTCATTGGGGCTTTCCTGGCTGTCGGGAATCCCGCCGTGCCAGCCCCAAATTTGCCACCGGCTGCTGACCTCCGAGCGCCAGTTTGCACCAAACGGAGCTCCTGGTGAGCGTTGCGTGGAGGAGAGCCTCGTGCACGTGCTTTTTGCAGGGCTGAGGCTGGAAGGAGAGCTCCCTCAAGCTCCCTCCAAGGACTCAGCAAGATGTACTGGCACGTGAGGAAGGCACTGGGGAGAGAATTTATGAGGAGCTGGTGACAGGGTAGCGATGGGGGCGGCTGGAGGTGGTGTAGGAGCATCTTTAGGGCTCTCAGCCCCAAGTGATGGGGTAAGGAAACAGCCCCCTGTTTGGGGAATGGTGCGTAGCAAAAGGACCAGAGGAGATGGAGGGGGAAGGAGCCAAAGGAAAAGAGACGCAGGGCGTTTTCCTTTTTAAACGAAAAATAAAAGATGCTTTTCTAGTTGCAGTCACTTCTCTCCGCCTTGCCTCACCTGCCGTAGGAGCGCGGGGCTGCCCCTGTAGGCGCTCCCCTTGCGAAGGGCTGCGGCGTGGAGGGGAGCAGGGACACATTCCAGCCAGGGTGGTGCTGTGCTGGGGGGGCAGGGCACGGTGCCGCCCCGCCGTGTCCCCGTGGAGCTGGATTTGTTTCTCTAAAGCTGCCCGCTGAGCGCAGGCCAAAACTGCCAAACTGGCCAAAGAGCCTGCAAAGAGCAGCTGAGTGGACCTGACCTTCCACCTTCGCTGGTCCTTCCTCAACAAAGGAAAAAAAACCAAACCCCAAAGGCAGTGATGGTGCTGAGCAGGGGCTTTACCTGCACCGAAGGGCTCGGGGCAAGCAGCCAGCTGCACTCCTGGCTCTGGCGATGCAGCCCCGGCTCCTCCTGCGCGTCCGAGCATTTTGCATCCCCCCGTCCTGCTCTCTTTTTTCTCTCCGAAGGCTGCGGGAAGGAACCAGGCTGGAGCCGTTCCCTGAGCCCGGCTGGCTCCTGGCACCGCTCTGCCTCCCCGTATTTCTTTTTTTCGGACAGACGCTCGCAGCTGGGGACGGCAGCTGGCTGAACGCATCCCGTCCTGCAGCGTCGCTGCGGCCGCGGGTCGGGATGGCAGAGCCGCGGGTACATCGCTGTGCCCCGCCGAGAGGCAGATGTGGCCTTGCTGCTGGTGGCTCTGCTCCTGCTGGCGGCTTCTGGTGCTCCACGCGTCCGTGGGCCAGGCCAGCACTTCCCAGCCTCACATCATCCCCGCCGCGGGGCTGGGGTCTTGCTACCCGACTCCATCCCTGATGATTTGCCCGCTTGGGGACCAGCCGGGGTGGCAAGGGGTGCTGCCCACCCTGGGGCTCCGGGCAGGAGGGAAGGAAAAGCTCCCCCCCCCCCCCCCCCCCCCCCTTAATGAGCGCAGCATTAATCGCTTGTGTCAAATCCTTGTGCTAACGAGGGACTGAAATCAAACAGGCCTCCCCGGGGAGAGCCGGGGAGTCACCGCTCAGCCATTAAAATGGTAATTTTGTGTTTTTCACCCAGGCGTTTGTCTTGCCCTCGTGCACTTGTTAGTGCTTTGGCCTTTAAATTATAGGGTGGTTTTTTTTTTTCTTTTTTAAAAAAAGGAAGAAAAAAAAACCCTTTTCAGCTTTCCTCTCTCCTTTCCCCTCAAACTGAGAAATGCCAAAGGAACCGGGGCTGCGTGCAGGGGATGTGCACGCCGTCGTTTGGGCTTCAGTAACGGGAAGAAGGAGCTCGTTGCCTCCCAGCAAACTGCTTTTGTCCTGGCGGGGGGATCACAAAACCGATCCTGCACCTGCCTCCTCCAAACAAGCGACCTGGGAACGTTGTCTTCGACGCAAGTGGTAGTTGCAGGTCCCCCTTGTTCCTGCCCTCGTTTCTTGCTCGCAAGCCGGCCGCTGGGGTTTCACGCGGGCGTTTGCAGATCCCAGGACTTTTTCAAATTTCCCTCAGTGGCTCCGGCCTGCTGCGCGCAGGAGGTGCGGACTTGCTGCTCTTTGCTGCTCCCCTGCTTTAAAACGTTGGTCAGCAGGGAAGGGACTGCTCAGGGGAGCGTGCCGGGGCAGTGAGCTGCTGGATAGCTGCGGCATCCCTTCGTCGGGGCTCGGCCAGACCCAGGCTTTCAGCACCAAAATAGCTTTGTGCCTTGGCTCAAAGCGACGAACTTGGTGCAGCAGGAACGAGGAGTTCCTGAAGTGCAGCAGCTCCAGGGCTGCCCGGGCGGGCAGGAGCCGAGGCGGTGCTGTGTGGGTCAGGGGAGGGCACTTCGCTGCTTCGGTTTCCCCATCAGCAAAAATACAAAGAAGGAAACATCCTTCCCAGCAAGATCTGCGTGCGGAAAATGCCACAGGAGGGCTGCAGCTTGCTGCCGTGCTGAAAACGGGGTGTTCAATCGGGAGAGCTCTTGCTCGCTGAGAAATAGGCAGGAGCCCGAGGTGCGGCGTGGCTCTGGCGCAGGAGGCTGCTGGCGCCTTGGGGCTGGCCCGTGGGCTGAGCGCCTCGTTCCCCGCAGCTCGGACCCCTCCGTACCCGCTCGCTGAAGGTGTAGTGTTGAACTCGGAGCTCTGGGAGGCAGGGGCTCTCTCATCTCTCGAGAGCGAGTGCAATTAAATACATCCTAACGAGGTGTCAGGCAGCGCGGGGAGGCAGGCGCCATGGCAGCGTTTCCCCGCGGAGCCTGCCTTGTAGAATACAATGAATAATCACGCCCGTCCTGCTCTCCCCACGTGGAAATATTCCGATAAATAAATAAAATAAAATACATTTTTCATTTCGTTAATTTTTTTCCTCCCTTTATTTTTTTTTTCCCCCTTCTATTTTTCATCAAAGCTCTCCCTCTGGTGAGCGATTTCCAGGCAGCGTGGCGCTCGGCGGCTCGGAGGCGAGGCTCTGCCGCAGTTGATGCGTTTCTGATCTTCTCCCCGTCCCATTTTTGGGGCTGAAGGTGACTGGTAGTCTTCCTCCCCGGAGTGCTTTGTGGCTGTTGTGAGCCCCTTTGCTTGCCTGGGCTGGTTCCATTTGCATCCAGGAGCCTCCGCCGGGCCAAAAAGATGGGGAGAAAAGTGTCCCTTGGTCCTCGTGGACCAACAGATGCTGGCACCGAGCAGCTTGGCGAGGCTCAGCCAAGTGCCTTTCCCAGCCTTCCTCCCCTTCGTCCTCTTCTCGCTGGTTCCCCCCATGCTGGGACGTGCAAACCGGCACGGTGCACAAGCCCAGCAGAGCCACCAGCGTTGTGCACGAGTAAAAAGGGATGGGGAGACTGCCCTGGCCTCAAAACCTCGACAGAGGCCACCCATGGCAGTGCCACCGGTGTGCCAGGGCTGTCCCCCCGTCACGGCCCCGCGTGGCAGGGTGTTGGAGGCAGGATTAATGGATCCGGCATCCTTCAAGCAAACTGTATCCCCAACCGCTTGCTGGAGTTCAATGACACAAGACGGTGGGAAATATATGGTGTAAATCGCAGGAAAACAGCGGCACGGAGCCATGGCAGGGGGAATAAATTAAAGCCTTCCGTCACAAAGCCAATAACGGGGAAAGGGGGGAGTGGAGAGGTGGAAACAAGGGGGAGAGGATATTTATTTCCAGTTGAGGTATGAAAGCAGTGGAGAATCAATGACCAGAACGCAGAGCATCTCATGCGTGTCCCCAGTAGGTACGCAGCCCTCGCTGCCAGCCCCGGCCGGATCCTGCGGGTGCTGAGGGTGCCCAGCTCCTTCAGCCACCATCAGCAGTGGTACAGCAGTGCCTGGCTCGCGGCACCGGGCTCCTCCTCCGCCTAAAGCTGAGCTTTATCACGTTGAGGATGCTTACTTTCAGAGCAGCTTTTGGAGCTGGTCCCAGGGTGCCTGAGGCTGGGTTGGTGCTTCGAACCGCGTCTCGCCTGGCCTCACCTGGCAGGTGCTGTGAACCTCGTGTAGAAATTCAGATTGTTGCTCCCATCTTCCCCCAGCCTCCCCGAAATATCACCCAGCGGGCTGCTCCGGGGGTGCCAAAGGGGAGCTTTTACCCCGTAACGGAGATGCATTGAGCTTCTGGAGCCCAAATCACTCGGGCGAGCAAGGCGCAAGCACCCCACGAGGATGTTGGTGCAGTCGATGCGACTCACTGAGGGTCGCACAGCGGAGCGAGCCGAGCATCCTGGCCAAGCCTGCAGTAATCGGGGAGGGGGCGAGAGGCAGCGGGGTGGTGGGAAATGTCCCCCGTGCTCCTTGTTCGACAAGTTTGCGAGCCGGGGAGCGGGCGCGCGGGCGTCCTCACGTCCGCAGAATGTGCTCGCTGCTCCTCGGCTCCCCGCTCGCCCCCTCTGATAAGGTAATGAGATGCAAGGCTTTGGTGTGTTCGACAAGCTGCTGTCCTACAGCGAGCGAGCCGAGAGCGCTCAGAGGCTGGGAGAGGAGATTAATTAATGCTAAAAGACACAGTTTGATGTGGCAATGAAATTTCGATTATAATAATCTCTAATTATCTTGTAGCACAAGTGCCTCGGCTCTCCCAGGTGTCTTCCCCAGTCTGAAATTGTTATTTGTTGGCATCAAAGGCAGAGAGCAGGGGCTGCGTGCGCGGCCCCTCGGGAAGGGGAGCCTGTCCTACAGCGGGGACATCTGGCTCCTTCTGTGGTCAGTGCCCGCTGTCCCAAAATGGGGGAAAATGAAGGATTTGGGATCTTCACTTCTCC
This sequence comes from Anser cygnoides, assembly GCF_040182565.1. NCBI lineage: Eukaryota > Metazoa > Chordata > Aves > Anseriformes > Anatidae > Anser > Anser cygnoides. Next base: position 7,264,222 of record NC_089893.1, on the reverse strand, counting down.
CCGCAGCCTTTTCCATAGGGTGTGATTTTTCGGAGGCATAGGGAGCTGCTCTGGGGGCTGTGCAGCTGTCTTGTGGCACTTTCCAAAACATGTAATTCAAATATTTGCTCCCTAATGCTTTTCTTTCGTTGTCAATTTATTATTATTTTTGTCCTGAGGGTTTTTACTTAAAATCAGCTCGTTCCTGGGGAGTTCGGTCTTAACCAAAGAACGCTTCGCACAAAAAAAAAAGCATTTACGTCAGGCTTTTAGGTGCTTTATTGCGTATCCTCCGGGCTCAGCCCTGCTTTTCTCCTGTCAGCCCGAGCCCTTCTGTCCCGACGTCTGCACAGAAAATTGTGACCCGTCCCTTCCCGGGGGGACCTGCTGTCCTCCCGCAGACGGCCGGGCGCGCGGGGCTGTGGGCGCTCGTGCTCTGAGTGCTGAGCAGCAGATGGGCCCTTTGGCACCTCCAGGAGCAGGAATAATCGGCTGCTGTGCCGGGTGAGGGCCGTGCAGGGCTCTGCGCTGCTCCGAGTCGCATTTATCCGCTTAAAATGATGTGCTGGTGCGTGCTGGGGAGAGGAAAGGTCTGGGGTTTGAGTGTGCTGCCCTTGTGGTGGGACCACGGAGGTTTGCAGGGTGCTCCCCGGGGCTGCGGGGCAGGAGGCATCCCTTACCCTGGGGCACGGCGAGCTTCAGGGTGATGCTGGTATCGTGACCTGTTGCATATCGCCGCCGGTCAGAGCCTCTTGCTCCTGCTGGGAGGCAGAAAGCGCCGGGGAAAGCGGCCAGGTGCGAATTGGGCAGCTCCCCCCTCGCCCTCCAACACGTCTCTGCTGCGAGGGGGCTGCTGCAAGCTCCCGAAGCTGCGAAGCCGCCAGCCCAGCTGTGTCCCACCTCCGTGTTTCTGCACCTGCGGAGAGCAGAGCGAGGAAAAGCGACACAAAACAAACCCAAATCCCCTGGCGGGCTGTTTTGAGTCACAGATCTGTTTGCAAATGAGCTCGGGGGCTCGCCGGGTAAAAAGGGGATGCTTGGTAAATCCTATTTCACTTCACCAATGAGCTGCGAAACTATTGGATAATGGGTTATGAGTTGTAGATCTGTTTGATTGCATTGTTGCAAAGTGGGAATTGTTTTGCAACATAGATTCTTAATCACTGAGGCATCTATGATTGAATGCGTCGAAAATTGGTTGAAATTGAAAGTTAACTATACTGCAGACGGCTTATTCTTGTGTATAATTGAAAATAAATTCTAATAACTCTTCTTGAAAAGGGCTGCCAGGAGGAAATTTCCAACCTTGTCTTCTCCTCAGCTCCCTCCTCCAAAACCGCAAGTCCCCTCCTCTTCCCCCCATCTTTTCTTCGGAGAGCTGGGAAATAAAATCCAGTCTCGGCACGTCCCTCCCTGCATCGCCAGCTGCAAAATATCCAACTTGCTAACAGGCGCTGTCGTAACGCGCAGGGACGGGGGTGCTAAGAGGAAGGAGAGCAGTGCACAGCTGCAGCTCCCTGCTGCAGGGCGAGGGGCAGGAATAAACGGGAAAAGATCGGGCACGGCCAGGGAGGTGAAGGCTGCTGCAGGCTCTTGCATGGGCAGGTGCAAATCTGCGGCAGCTGAGAGCGTGAAATGGTTTCTGTTTTGTTTTTTTTTTTTTTTGTGGCCAAGTGTGGATGTGCTGGTGGCCATCGGCGAGGCTTCTGCTCCGCGTGCAAATGAATCGCTCCTCTTCTTGCTCACCAAGGCGGTGGAGAGATCGGAGGCTTTTTTTTTTTTGCCAGATATTTCAGCATTTCGCAGTGTTCATGGGATGGTTGATGGCAGAGAGAAGGTCAACTGCAGCTCCTACTTGGCTCCCATAATTCAAGGTCCAAGGGATGTCCCGTGGAATTAAAATTGTCAGAAATTAAGCCTGATACAAGGGAATTTTATCTCCCTAATAAAATTTTAGTGGGGACACAATTGCCCTGCGAGACCTCCTGCCACAAGTTATTCCGGAGGCTGAAGGTTTAGCAGGGAGAATTGAGTGCTCTGGAGAACAACATCCTCCCCTGCGAGAGGGCTCGGGTGGGGAGAAGCTTTTGAGACATGGTTCGGAGGCCGATGGGACCTGTTTGCTTGTACAGGCTCAGCACGCGTTCCTGAGTTTGGCCTTCAGGTGCCATTTTGTGATGCAGAAAAGATAAATTGTGCCTCGATGCGTAAGCCCTACGCTGGAGAGTATATGCCCCGCGCTCTAAAAATCATGGTTCCTTCATTACTCAAGGGACAGCAATGGGTGATTCGGGTCTCAGTGCTTTACGTTGCCTTTTGGGATGTCCTTCTACATTGAGTAGACCTCTGCAGCCCCACATCCAGATGCCCAAAACCATCCTCGTGCCAGCCATGCACACTCTGCCCCACGGGGCTGCAACGCGCCCCCCCTTTGCTCGGCGTTTCCCTCCACCCCTTCCCACTGCTGGGCTCGCCGTGCTACGGCAATTTTCTGGTCTGGCAGAAGGCGATACACACAAAAGGTCCTGCCTCGCCGTTTTATGCAGACCACAGAGGTGAGAATCAAATGGTAGCCTGCTCTTTGCAAGCTCGTGGCAGTCTGCTGGGGGGTTATTCTTCGTGGGACGAGAGGTCAATTTTGCTTGACAAAGAAAAGAGGCTTTCTTTCTTTTTTTTTTTTTTTTCGTGCAGCGCTGTGCGCTGTGCTCGAGCTATTTTTATCCCCTTCTCCACCCTCGTGATGGGATGAGGCAGTCAATAGGGTGCTTTCATGGCCTCGTTTCAGAGAGGGCTTTGCACGAGTTGAAGAGATGGGTTATTATTAAGTACTCGTAATGCTAAAGACGCTTTGAAGCCACACCTGGACTTGTTTGAGATCTAAGCCGGACCACCAAAGAAGAGAGGGCAGGCCAGTACCCAGGGATGGGGAACAAAAAGATTTTTGTGCATCGACTTTCCCTTTCTTTGTGCATTGACTCTCCTTGGCTGCTCGGGAAAAGCAGGTTGGAGTCTTCTGTGCCGCCGAGAAAACTTTGGGCAATGCTAGCTCCTTTTGGAAGAGTACCACACGTTTTACAGGGAATAATAGCTGTCTGAAGCTGGGCTAACTGCGGGGCTCCTCATGAGTTCTGTTATCATCAATGCTTAAAGTTATCATCCGAGTTTGGCATTTGACATCTTTTGGGAAAGAGCCAGCGCTGAAATAAAGCGGGCAGCGGACCGAAACTCCAACCGAGCTTAGCAATGCCTTAGCTTGTATTAGAAAAGTTGCACAAAATCAAGTAAATTGATTTTAAATCAATTTATTTAAAATGGTGCAAACTCCTAATACAGACAGAACTAGTTTAACCTTTGCTTAAATTGATTTTGCTTGCAACAGTAAATTACGGAGTGAGACTGAACCGATTTACTGGAGGGTTAAGCCTGTTTAAGTGTGTCCGTTTTCGGGGTTTTCATTGGTTTGGAGAACAGAGATGGCCCGGTCGCGGGGAGCTTGTGTGGCGCTTCGGAGACCTGAGTTTTCTTTCTTGTTCTGCCACAGACGTTGGCAAGGCCCCATCTCTGGGCCTCAGTTTCCCACGTGGGAATGGGGGATTATGGAGCTTGCTTGTTTTGTAGGAGCGCTGGGGCACTGGAAGTCCTTGGGGTTTCCTTGCCGAGAGCCGGGTTGTCTGTCCTCCCGGAACAGATGCTTCTTACCTAACTCAAGCTAAAACAACGGCAAAGTTTTAATCCGTAGGTTAGCAAAAAGGCACGGTTTTTTGAACGTGAGGTCTAAAAGCCAGCCGTGCGCAGGGCGGGCGCTGCGGCGTGCTGCCGGCATCCCTGCCGCGTCCATCCCGCGCCGCGTTACAGGCCGGTATTGGGGCATCCCCTCCGCACTCCGCACTCGTACACGCTCTTTCGTTTTGACATTTGTCTTTCAGGGAGTTGTGCAAAGAGATGGGCTGGGGCGGCGTTCAGACGTGTGCCGGTGCTGCTCCAGCTTTGCTGGTCCCTCCCAAGGCAGCTCCGTCGGAGAATTTCGAAGGTTAACGCGGTTCTCCCGGATGCCGGAGCGGCGCAGACCTGGGTCTTTGGGAGCTGAGGGGCCTCAGTCCAACTGAACAAATGTTTTGCAGTGGATAGTAAATTCGCTGTGTTGCCTGTCTGGGGCTGATGTGATTTGAATTAATCAAATCCTGCTCAACTGCAGGAGCGGGGGGGAAAAAAAATAGGGTCTAGATTGACGGAAGAAATGGAGTGGTGATAACTGTGTTTTAATCCAGTGGTTTAGGGCTTAGAGCAGTCGCCTGGGAATCAATCCTGCTTCATGCCCGGGGAATTTGGGTCCACAGCTCCCTGGGAGCTGCTGAAGGACGTTCAGGGATGGGAGGTGCTCGGCTGTCCTCCTGCTGGAGCTCTCTGCTTTGTGTACCAATAGGTATTTATTAATTAGGAATCCGAGTGGCTCCCTCGTTCAGAGGTTAGGCTGCTCGCTAGGGAAGCTCCGGTCCCTATTCTCATTAAGCTTTAATTATACAAAGTAAAATACCATCGACGGGAGGCAGCGAGCCCCCCTGAATGCTATATGAGGGGCAGCTGGGGCATCTAATGGGACGTGGCCACAGCATCCAGCCCCCGTCGGCGGAGGAACTGAGCCAGGGCAGGGCCCTGATGCTTCACCTCCGGGGCAGAGGAGGCTTTTTCACCTCTCCACGGCCTCGCAGAGCTGCGGCGTGACCCTGGGGTGCACCTCCTGCAGCTGTGGTGGGTGCTGGAGAGGGAAGGTGCCACCCGTCGAGGTCCTTCCCCCACCCCACACGTGGTGGATTTTATCCCAACGAAGCCAGGTATCGCCGCAGCGCTGGTGGCAAGCGATCCGAGGCTGCCGCTAACTTAAATACCCGTCTGCGTGCGTCCCGGGAGCCTATAAATTTCGAGGGATAATTAGTAGCTGCAGTAATGGAAGCAGCGGGGCACTGAGCACTTTTGCTCGAGGTTTGGAGCATCCCCGCCCCGGGTGGCAGGGAGGAAGGGCGGCGCCGTCTTCCTCTTCCTCGCCAGAGGGTCCCAGGCCGCCGCTGCCCTCGCGCCGAGGGCTTGTCCTTGGGGACTGGAGGCAGGGAGGACGCGGGGAAGGGGCTGCACGTGGAGGGGTCAGGGAAAGGGTGCTCAGCGAGGGAAAGCACCTGGAAATAGCTACCCCGAGCGGTCAGCGGCCAGTGGCAGGGTTCGGTTCCCACCAATTTCCTTCCACCCGGCTCGTGCCCCCGTACTCCGGAGGGAGGGAAGCATCAGGCACGGATGCTGGGGCCGGAGCACGTCCGTCGGGGTGTCGGGGGCTCGGCCTCGCCGTTGGGAAGGGGCTTTTAATGAGTTCACGTTTTGGAAGCGCTCTCGACTCTTCAGGTGAAAGTTGCTCCCCGGGAGAAGCGCAAAGAGCGCTGATTTGCATTCTTATTGCCGGCAATATCCATGGGGAGAGAATGTCAGAACAGCTGTTATGTCAAATTACCTTCCTCCTGTAACAGGGGATTTTATCTGTCATCTCGTGGAGGGCAGAGGCACTTGCACCCCTTGGGGGAAGCCTGCTTTCGCATATTTTTTGCAGCCGGCGCTGGGTGGAATCGCTCAGCCTAGCCCAGCACGGTGCTGGGGAAGCACTGGGCGGGCAGCGGTGCAGGATGGGTGCAAATGGAAGGGGACGGGGCTGGGGACAGCCCGGGTCCTGCTCCGTCCCCATCACCACCCAGCTCCTTCCCCATCCCGGGCTACGGCGTCCCGAAGCCTTTATCGCAGGCTTTTGCCGTAATCGCTTCTTAATTAACTCAAGCGATGGCTTTGTTTCTGGGAGCCCGTTTCCAGGGCCTTAATTTTATTTCCGCGCAAAATTAGTATTTTACGTTTGCCGCTCAGAAGGAACCCACGGAAGCGGGCGAGGAGGAAGCAGGGCCGGCGCTGCTGCCGGTACCCAGGCGTTGGTGCTGCCGTCCGTCGTTTCCCAGGCAGCAGGCGATTTCCAGTGAGCGTTTGCAGGGAGGAAAAAATAAAACCAAGCATGAATCAAGATCATTAAAAGGCTCCATCTGGACTGAATTAAGGATGGGTCGCGTCAGCAGAAATTGGCGTTTTCTGGACTGTGCTGTGCTCATCGCAGCCAGGGCGCAGACAGCCCCACACTATTGCAGCCTCCCCCTTCACATTTAGGGAAAAGCTGGGGGCTCGCAAGAGCCTCCAAATATCCTTTGTGCTTTTTGCACAGTAAAACCCTGCAAGAAGGGGACACTGAGCCCCATTTGGTGCTTCCAGGCTGTGTCTGCTTTTTCAGGGGTGGTTTGGGGCAGGGTTTTCGTGCCCACGCAAGTGCTGGGCAGGGGCTGGCACCCAGGGGAGGGTTGCTGGTTCTTTAGGAGCACAGCGTGTCCTCGTTTCTTTGCTCTCCACCTGGTTTTGCAGCAGGAAACCCCACTTTGAATCTCTCTGGGCAGGGCGAAGAGGCTCGGTCCCGCTTCAGCGACGCGTCGTGCCTCAGTTTCCCCTGCTGGCCTCTCTTTGGAAGTGCTTTGGAGCATCTGGGGGACATCAGAAGAGCAAGGCACCGCCTCCTTGTCCCCGCACGTGGCTCCAGGCCGTTCTCAGGGAGCAGCCCGGAGCAAGTGTGAATCCCGAAGGGGATCTGTGCCTTCCCCTCCTGCTAATGCTGCTCACGGGGTTCAGCCCTAAGCTGCTCAGCGGCATTAGGTTCCTAAATAGGCTCCAGGTGGGACGGGGCACCCTGACAGGGCATGAATAGAGCTGGGCGCCCTCAGCCAGGTGACCCAGAGAACCCCGAAATAACTCGGATGGATGGGCTGGATGCCCACAGTCCAGCACCTTCATCTTGAAGCACCTTTTTAATGTTAAAACCCCTGTTTTTCTCCAAAAATTAAACCCACCTCAGGGGCCGGCTGCTCTCAATGGCAAGCAAGGGGCAGCGTGCCCTGCGTGCAGGATTACTGGACGACCCCCTGGCCGCAGCACCTTCGGCCCAGGAGGGGTTTTGGCAGCACCAGGGACCCTGCAGCCGTCCCAGCCGTCCCTTGGCTCTGGCAGATAAGGACATCAGATGGGCGCCTGCCAGGAGCGATGTGCCAGGGCTGCGGGGATGGAGCAAAGCTGTGGCTTTCAGGGGTCGCAGCCTGCACCTCGCCTCCCTGCTTGGGAGCTAGTGCCTCCAAATCAAGCAATCGGGTGAAAAAAAAAAAATAAATAATATATATAAATAAAAATTAAAAAAAAAAAAAAAAAAAAACACAAACAAAGCCTGGGAGTTGGGACTCAGTCCTAGGAAAGGAGCGAAATACTGGCAGTCCTTGGGGGCTGGTTTTCTAGCATGGAGATAGGAGCCCCAGGTAGCAGTTTGATTTTGACAGTTCTGCTTACCAAAGAAATATTCCGTGCCTCGTGAAGCTCCCCGTGTTCAGGCGGTGGTGCAGGCGCTGGTACTGTCCCTGAGCACCCCTGAGGCTCTGCTGGTGCATGGTGAAAGCGCTGCGAGGAGGTGCCACCGAGCCCCTCGCGGAGCAAAGACCTCGGGTGGGCTGGCGAGAATGGGAGCAGGGTGGCGGTGCCCAAATCCCTGCGAAAAGCATCTGGGGCTGGTGCTGCAGCCCTGGGCAGGACCCCCAGGCCCTGCTCTCATCACCCAAATCTCTGCTGCTGGTACCCGGGGGCAGATGAGCCACACACCCCCGGGTCGGGGGTGTCGGATGTTCCGTGTTATTAATTGTAACCGCTGGATCGCACGCGTGAGCACCGATGTTTAATTACTTTGCTGTGCTTCTATCGTTCCCCACGCTCCAAACATAAAGAGCAGAGAGGCGACGCCAGCTCGGAGTGAAGGGCTGGCAGCGAGGCAGGGGGACGCTGGGAGATATTAAATCTCCGCAGTCATTCAGAGGCTCCATAATTCATAATCCTGAAACGCACAGGCTGATAATTGCCCTAATCACTGGAGAAACATGGCCAAAATGTACTGAAATAAGCCATAAAACTCATTACAAGATAACAAGATTCTATCTATTCTCGGAGGTCGCGTTAAAGCTCGGCGGGTCAGGGAGTTAATCACCTCCTCCAGCGCATGCAGTGCCGATGCGCCGAGCCGCGGCACCTCGCCGCCCGCGCTGCTTCGCACGGGGCTGGGGTGGCGAGGGCTGCTGCCTGGGCACTGCCTCCCAGCCCATGGGAAGTGAGGTTTTGCTCCTGATAGATGCATGGGAACACGTTTTTTTTTTTTTTTTCTCTTTTTTTTTTTTTTCCAGGGGATTGGCAGCTCGGTTGCTTTCCATTCCTCCATTACACCCCGTTTGTGGCAGCTGTGCCCCAACCCGGGTCCAGGCCGCGTTATCCCTTGGGCACCTTCAAGCATCGTGGCTTAGCACCACAGAAACGTTTCTGGGGGGGAAAACCCCTCAGCTCCTATAGGGGAAATGTCCCTGGAAGGTTTTCCTGGGCCACTCTGCCCTCGTGCCCCTCGGAGGGGCCGGGGAAGTGGCCGTATGCTGGTGCTGCCGGCAGATGCCCCCCTGCTGGATTTGCGGTGATGGATACTGTGCACGCGGCTAATCCGTAATCCTTGGTAAATGCTGCTGATGAGTCAGTGCTCGTTTAACATGAAACAGCCCTCCTGTGAAATCCAGCTCCTTGGATTTAGCAGGGCTGCTTGTTGACGAAATATTAATTGGTTATTAAAAGTGTCGGCGGGGGGCAGAAATGATGAGTTTCCCCAGGGCTGTGGCTCGTTCTGCGTCCTCTGCTCATGCCCTTTGTGCCCCAGCTCCCTGTATGTGGGCACCCCTGTTCCTTTGGTGCCTGTCCTCACTGCTCAGCTTTCTTATCCCAGGGTTATTTATCATGCTCAGCCTTGAAGAAGCTGCAGAGAGGGGAGACGAGGTCCCCTGGTGCTGACATTGGCAGCACCTCTGCGCATCCGTCCTCCTTCCTTCCTTTTTCTGGTCTCACTTCCCTTTTGCTTTCTTTTCATGAGCCTAATATATACGATACTAATTTATGTATATATATATATTAGTTTTTTCCCTCTGCCCTGGGGAGATAACTGCAAGCAGGGAGGTGGGATAGGGGGAGATGTCCAAGCCTAGAAGGGGCCATGGCCCAAAGCATCTCCTCTGCTAACGTAGCGTGCGTGGGTGGAAGCGAAGGAGACCCCGCAGCCCCAGAGGTAGGGCTGGGATTTATTTCTGGATTTGGGAAGGAGGGTTGTTGCTTGAAGCTTGGCAATAATACTCCGCAAGGGAATCGGCATCCCTCCCTGTTGCTGCTTTGGGAGGATCCTTTTGCTTTGCTGTAGCCAGTTTAATGTGGGGCTGGAACGGACATTTTAAGCAGAGTTGGCAAAAAATATACACCCTGCACGAACTTCAGTTGTTCATAGGGAGATCGTCAGTCAAAATACGGTTCTGTGCTTGGTGCCTGTCTGAGTGGAACCGCCACAGCATCCTGGGATGATTTGCAGTGATTTTCTTGTGGACATGCTGTCCGTCAGGATTTTGAACAGGGAAATCATGTCAGATGGGCAAGTGCATCATTTATTCAACAAGAAACAAGTAAAAGGAATGGTTTTGGACTTTTTATTTTTATTTTTATTGTGTGTGGGTATGTGTTTGCATGGGCCCGTGTCCTGCTGGGTGACAGGAGCAGCAGTTTAAAGCTGCCATGCATCTTTCTGTCCCCTAATCCTCCCTCCTGTTTCATGAGGGATTGCAGGCAGCCCCGTGGCTCCTGCAAATGAAGCTCCCCACAGGTGCAGAACGCGTTGCTTTGCCCAGCGTGAAAAATCGATAAATATGCTTGCTGCAGAAAAAATACAATGCACAGAAAAACTTGCTACAAAGCAGGGAGGAGGGAGAGCAAGAGCTCCTCTCAAAGGGACGATCATCTGAGACCTCAGAAAAGGGATAATAAAGGGAAGTGCTTTGCTGGGCAAGTAGAGTGGCGTCAGCCTGGGGATGCTGCGGGTGCCCAGAGCGAGATGTGCCTGGGTGAGGCTTTGCCTCCCACCCTGGGTTTTCCAAAAGGGATTTTCTCCCGTTCCCACAATGGCTTTACAGTGTCGAGTGGAGCTGCTTGGTGAAAAGGGGCCGTGGTGCTGCTTGGCCCCGAGCTGCCCTTTCTGTAGGGTGCAGGATCCGTGCCCAGCTGCAGCGGTGCTGGGCGCCTTCCCCGGCTTGGTGGGACTCTGTCCCCATCTAGCGATGCTGCAGCCTGAGCCGGCGCAGAGCAGCTTCGTGCTTTTACGTGCAGAGGTTGCCGTTTGCACAGCGCTGCCTTCTCACGCCTTCCTGCATGCCAGACCTGCCCCTGGGGTTTGATTGCTCCCACGCAATGGGACCAAGCGGCGCCGGGCCCTGCCTGCCCTGCAGCACCCGACCCTTGGCAGGCAGCGGTGGGGGGACGAGGTAAACCCATTGCAGTTCTGCTGGAGCAAAAGTGAGCGAGACCTGCTGAGCTGAAACCCGTGGGGAGCAGGCAGGCTGTCACCGCTCCCCGTTCTGTGGCGGTGTTACAAGAGCAGCCCCGCTCGCTCCTCGCAGCCCCTTGGCTTGCCTGGCTCCCAGCTGGGGCTGCGTACAAGGAGGGCACCCCCCGAGGACAAATCCACCCCAGGGGTCTGCAGCAGACAAAGGCAGCTGGGCTCGCTGGGGCCAGGCGAGGGGAGGAGGAGGACGGGGAGGACGGAGCGCCGGCAGCCGACCGTGGCGTTTGCCACCGCAGGGGACGGAGGTGACGGAGCGCTCGGCGCTCCAGCCTCCCGTTACAAATGGGCAGCGCCGGACCGTCTCAGTCTGGTGCTTTGCAATAAAAACCCACCGACGATCACAAGCTCGTGAGCGCAGCGAATTGAGCCAGCCTCAATCAGAGGAATTGCTTTTTTTTTTGTTGCTGTTGCGTGCCGCTCCTGGCGGATGGCCGTTGCAGCCGTTAGCTGTGCCCAGCACCAGGCAGGTGGCGGGGACGGAGCAGGGCCGCTCGCAGGCAGATGCTCTGCCAAGGGATGGGACCAAGTTTCTCGTCCCTCGTAGCTGCAAAAAACTGAGGCTGTACGTGGCGTTTCTGCACGCGGTGGGGCTTTTGATACACGGCTCGTATAGTAGCAATGAGCAGGTTGTAAAGGTGGGCAGGTAGATGGATGGATATGATAAAACTGCTCTTTAATACTAAAAATCTCTTTTAGTGCTAAACTTTTCCGAGGACTAGGGCCCGTTAGGCTGCTTTGGTCAGGTGCACTCCTCCCTGCTGCCCCCCCACTACCATTTCTTCCCCTTCACTTGTTATTTTGCTTTATTGAAGACTCCTGATTGTCTTCTCTTCAGTTCTGCAATTTCTCCAGCTCCTTCCTTTGCCCCTGTAGAAGGGCAGCAATCCGTGCACGTGTGCGCACACAGATGTGCACGTGTGTGTGCACGTGTGCCCATGGATGTGCTTGTGTGTGCCGGGAGGAGGTGGGCACTGGTGCAGCACGGAGCAAGGAGAGCTGTGACAGAGGGAAAACTGGACACAAGGAAATGCTTGGAAAGTAGAGAGTCCTTTAAAAGAGGGGAGGAAAAAAAAAAGAAAGGGGAGTGGGAGAAAAATATCCTTCAATTTTTGCCATTTCAAAGCTTTAAGCTGACCTGATTTCAAAGAATGCCTGTGTAATACTTTCCCTTTTTCTTCTCTCTCTCTTTTTTTTTTCTTTAATAGGTAAGTGACATTTCATTCCACGCGTCCTTAAGGCAAAGTTGGAGTGGCTTTTTAAAAGCGGGGGACTGGGACATGCAGCGAGAGGTGGGCAGGCGCCGCGGCCGGTGGCACCGGGAGTGAGGGACCAGAAGCAGCACAGGTAGGTGGCTGCCTGGGGGGACGGCCACCAGCCCTGGGGACACGCGTGGCCGGCTCAAATCCCTGCCTTGCACCCGATTCTGAGAAATGCCTTGGGTTTCTGGCAGCAGAAGGAGATGCCGGTGGTTGGGAGCAGCGTGAGGGACCCCTCTTGGAAGCTGTTGGGCTGCGGTGCTGTTGTGTCCTCTCGGTCCTGGTGCTGTTTTTTGGGGGGGAATAAGCGGTGCCCGGGGATATAAACGTGTGTGGGGTGCTCCTGCCCTGCTTCAGGGGCAGCACCGTGGGTTTTGGGGTTGCCGTGTGGGATGGAGGCGCTGGTGGTCAGGTGTGTGGCACGGTAGCTTCCAAGCCTCTTTGCAGCCTGCTTGGTCATTGCTTTTATTAACAGCGTGGCGTGTCGCGGCGCTTTTAGTGTTCCAGCGTATGGCAAAACTAAGATAGATGCAGAAGTGAGTCCTGTTAGCACACGGAAATATTACTGTAGCTCCGGGAGTTAAGTAGTGCTAGAAATCTGCTTGCTGCCCTGTCATCTCCCAAATCTCGCAGGGCTGGTGGGGAAAGCCTGGCTCCGGCCCTCCTGGGCATTGCCAGGACCAGGGACACGCAAGGCCCGCGTCCCGCAGCTGCTCCCTGGCCATTTGGGCATCCCTGGAGATGGATGTGCGGCGATATCTGTGCAGGAGGGGTTCGGGAGGAGCTGGTTTTGCTGGCACTTTGCGGTGGCAATGAGGTCAGTTCTCGGGTCCCTTTCCAGGCATACCTTCCGTGAGTGCGCCGACTCCGTCCGAAAATTTGGCCTGGCACGATGAGCCTAAATTACAACAGCAAATGCACTGGGCAGCGTCCAGGAATGGGCGGGAAGGAGTTATTGTTTCCTTGCCCTGTTTTGCTCTGCAGCGAGATATCTTCATAACCATATGTATGTGAGCAGGGCAGGGGACTGCCAAGCCAGTGTACGGCTGCGGGGCTTATCTGGAAATCCAGCAAGAGGGAAAGCAGGGTGAAAAAAGTAGCTATAAACAACAGGAAAAAAACCACCTAAACGAGCAGCGGTGCATCCTTTCTCTGCTGGCCTCCCCATGGTGCCCAGAGGAGCGTGGAGCAGCGTGTTGTAACCCTTGTTGTCAGCTCTTTAATTATTTTCCACCCCCCTTTTCGGCTCCTCATCAGCCAAGCTGACCACCAAGGCACAGACCCCCCCCTGCTCATGCCCCAGCTAATGCACAGAGCAGATCGGCCCGGTGGGAAACGGGGAAATCTGCGGGTTTGACTTGAAATTGAAGAGAGAGCTGGGAAAGAGGCAGGTAGAGAATAAACACAGACCGTGGAGACCTCAGGTCTGTATGGGTGGTTTTGCTGTCCGTAAAATCCCATCCCGAGTCACAGCCATGCCCAGATGCTCAGCATCCTAGAACCCTCGAGATACCTGGCCTTCATTAGCCGGATGGTTTGGGGGGGGTCATTTAAATCCGCACCCTGGTTTCTCAGCGGCTAATTTACCGAAAATAGCCATTTCTGCAGAGAAAAGCCCTCTCCAAGCACGCAGAATTTTGCAGCTCTGGCATGGCGGTATTAGGAGGAGCAGGGACGGAGGCGTGGGGAAACCTCGGAGGAGACAAGGTGTGCGTGGGGGGAGAACATTTTCCTGAGAACAGTTAATGGATTTGTATTAGAAGTCCAAATCGAACCTTTTTCTTGGTAGGAAATGAATGGTTTGGGGAAAAAAAAAAACCATTTCAGCATCCATTATGAACTTCAGTTGTTTTTTTCCCACCCAGCTTCGCAGAATAGAAGGGAAATAAATAGAAGGAAATAAATGGCAGAAGCCCTTTGCTCCAAGATGACAGTTTTCCCTTTCCTATGGCGCGTTGTTTCGGGAAGGGGAGGGAGCTGGTGAGGAGGCTCGGGGTCTCGCCGTATCCCCGCGGGTCCCGTGCATCGCCGGTGGCAGCGGTGCCGCGGCGGCCGGGGGGGACCCGAGACGGATGGGAAAGTTGGAGCGAAACACCCCCGAAGGGAGCCGAGCCGAGAGGCAAAACACAGCGTGTGTTTGAGGCAAATATTTGGACAATCTCAAGGCTTTGTTTAAACGAAGCATCAACTGCTAATAGCCGATCCCGCAGGGAAAAGCAGATCCTCCTGCTGGGCGCAGATTAGAGAGGGATGCTCGGGCTCCGCCGCGCAGGGATTGCGTTGCCACCGGGCATGCGGCGAGAGCCACGTCAAATCCCGAGCTCCTGAATTTCTGCTCGGACCCGTTGCTTAGAATAGCGTCAAACTGAGCTTTTTCTTCCCCAAAAGTATGAGCTTGCCGTGCTCTAGCGTCGGGAAAATAACCCGTGTGCTTCGCAGAGCTCGGGCAGGGGCTGCAAGGGATGGGGTTGGCGAGCTGCTGGACCGAGGTTCCCTTGGACGGTTTAACAAGTGAGCTTCATGAGGCCAGGTGTGAGTACGGGCTGGGAAATCACTGCAGCGTGGAGGCCTTCCGCTCGCACCTCGAGCCCCGTTACCAGACTTCACAGGAGCCGGGAAGCAGCATGATAGAGCTTGAAATATTTTTTTCCTTTGATCTCGCTTGTCCTCCTGCCTCTCCTGTTCACACGCCCCTTTTTGATCTCTCCTGTGAAAGTAAAATGTTTACACCCCGCAATTACTGTAATTACTTGTAGAAAACCCAGCAAAATCCTGCCAAGGCTGCGTGAATCAAAGGCCTGTTAACCCCTTCGGTGCTGACCAGCCCAGGCAGCAGGTGCCTCTGCCGAACACGCTCCCCCTTGCCCTGCCCTGCTGGTCCTGGCTTTGCCCTCTTAAACGTGTTAAAAACAAGCAAAACAACAACAAAACCTTGCAGGTGTTGTACTCACATTTCTCAGGCTCAGGTTTTAGTGCACGTGCCTGGGAAATAAAATAGCTTTTGCTCCTTCTTATCCCCTAATTCCCCTGTGAAGCCGACGCTGGAAGCACCTTGGCCAGGTGATGTATAAATGCAAGAGAAACGCCCACAGAGGTTGGGGAGAAGCCTTGATCAGGAGCCAAGGAGCAAACAGGCGGTGCTGCTGCCCTTAATGCCTGCCCCCCACGCACTGGTGCCCCCAAGCACCCACAGTTTCGATGGCTGCAGCTTGGCAGTGATGGGACCTCAGCGTCCTGGCGCCGGGGATCGATCCTGCTGCCCCTTCGCTTCCCACCAGCCCCCGTTGGTGATGGGTATGTTTCTGATTCAGGATCGATTTCCCCCCTCCTTGGCCATCTCTGCATTTCTTTCGTTGTTTGGTGCTTAAAGCCAGCTTTCTGTGGCTCTTCGGGGATGCCCGGCTGGAAGAGGGCAGGGGTGGAGATAAACCACCCGATCGGGCTGGACAGCAGGCACGTAGCAGGAGACGAAGGGGTGGATGCTCATAAAACTCAGAACTGTATTTCGGTCACACCCAGGGGCTAAATCCCCAGCAGGGAAGGGTGCGAATGGTGGATTGTAGGTGTTGGTGGCGAGGGGCATTGCTGGCAGGGCTGGTGGAGGACGGCTTTTCTCCAGCCCCAGCCAAGCCAGCAGTGGCTTCCTGATGCAACAGGTCACGTCTCCTCCCTTCCCTCTTTCAGTCCCCCGGTCCTGGACAAACACCAACCCAGAAGGGAGAGAGGAGGAATTAAATTAACGAATACAATTTCTCCCTGTCATTGAACTCTGACTAATGAGTCTATTTCTGGGTAATAAGAAGGAGCAGGAAGTGACAAGGCACTGTAATGAATTAGTGGCCCAGAACCTCGTTAGTCAGAATAATCTTTCCATGAAAGATAAACGATGCAAACATTAATTATGAAGCCGCTGCGGAAATGCGTTTTGTTATTTGGCATCCCAAGACGTCTCTCCAGGTTATTGCTGGAGCGAGGTGCTTCAGGAAAAAAAAAAAAAAAAAGAAAAAGGGATTATAAAAGGAAGTAGTAATAACGTGCTGGGCTCCAAACATGATCGCCTTCGTGAGGTGACGCAGGAGGCGAGCAGCAGGGTGATTTCCAGGGGACACCCGGCTTTCCAGGAGCGTTCCTCCCTGCTTGTAGCAATTGCCCGCCTTGCGGTGGTGCCTGCAGGTGCCCGCCAGCCTGGAGGGTTCCCCCGTGCTGTGCAAGCCCGGGGGCATGAAGAAATGCAGATTCAAAGACATGCATCCTAAGGGGGGGGTTAAAAAAACCAGCTGGGAGTGACAGTCAGATTCTTCACCATGCAAATGGGGGCTTGCAGAGTTTTGGCTGCTGAGGCGGGCATCCATAGCTTGGCCGTTCCTGCTTTCTGCAGGAGATGGCTAAAAACTGGGGCAGGTGCAGCCCAGCGAGCCACAGCCGTGCCTCGGCTCGCCCCGTATGTAATGCCAGAGCAGCAGCTGACAGCAGGCTGGATTTGAGCGGGGAGGGAAGGAAACAGGGCCACCTTAATCTGTATATCTCATTAGGGGATAGGGAAAATCTTTCCACCCCCACTCCACAGCTTCTGGCTGCTCCCACCTCCACCGTATTAGCGCAGCTCGTCCCAATTTCCTTCTTTGTTGTTTTTATTACCGATGTATTCAGGCGGCTGCTTGCAAATTTCAAAGAGGTAGCGCGTGGAGGTTGGTCGCGGCTTCGTCTCTGCCTTCCAGGTGCAATTACTTTGCAACACAACTTTATTTTGCACAGCGCCTTTCATAGCAAGCAGCTCGGGAAAACGCTTTGTGGGGTCTGGCGCGGGTGGGGAGGAGGCGAGGGGTGCCTGGGGGACGGACGGAAGGGAAACTTCTGCACCACCAGCGTGCGCATCGGCTTCCAGTTCGGCAGTGACACCTTGTCACTGGATGCTGGGGTGGGTGCAAGGCTCGTGTGGGACCCAGCTTCTCCCCGTTGCTCTCCCGCAGGCGTCTCGAAGCCCCTGGGGCTGTGTCACTTGTGGCCAGGTTTAGCTCTGGTGCTCCGGGCGGGCTTTATCCGCGTAGCAGAACAAGTCAGGCACTGACACGGGCGCTTTTGCAAATCCTGCTGAGCGTTTCTGGGATTATGTAAGCGTTATTTTGCAAACCTTTCTCTTCGCCTCCCCGGATCGGAGATCGCTGTCTGCTAATGGGAAGTAACAGCGGTACGTCGCCTTTCCAGGGGGTTGTGGGGGTACAGCGGCTGTAATTACAAGGTGCTCAGAAAGTGCCGTGGTGGGGCCAGCGTGGTGCTGTGGCAATGCAAATACTTCACAATGATATGTGTGCTGCCACGAGAGCCTGCCTCCAAACACATCCACGCCACTCCAGCTGCATTGCTCCGAGATCTGTTCAGTTAAAGCAGTGTGAATCTTACAACCTGCGTGTAGCCCTGTATTTCGGCGTCTGGGCGAGTCAATCGTGCCAGTGTAGGATGTTTTTAGGAAGCGTGCCCATCCCTCTGCCAAAAGGCACGCGGGGTCCCAGCCCTGCAGAGCTGCAGCAAGCGAGGTGCCCTTACCCCAGTGACCCCGTGGGGTCGGGACATGGGGGAAGGAGAGGTGAAACCCCCCCAGATGTGCCCAGGAGCCCGGTCCTGCCTGCAAAGGGGTCCCAGCAGCGATTTGCCCGCGGCCGGTTCACAAGCTCCGTGCAGCCCCATTTCTCCGGCCGTGCCCCCTCTCGTAGCCTGCAGCAAACACAACAGCAAGCGCCTTCGCACGCACGTCTTCCCCCAGAGGTGCAAGCAAATGCGCTCGACTTCATATTGCGAAAGGTTAAGAGCAGCCTCTTACTGCCACCCCGTCTGCTCGGGGCAGCGTGCCTGCAGCCCCCGTGTCCGAGCCCTTACATCTCCTCTGAAACCCCAACCTGGGATTTTTTTTAAATTTTTTTTTTCTCAAGGTATTTTATGGCTAAACTTGCAGCGACAGCAGTTGCATAAATGGTTGGAGTTTTTCCCCCGCTCGCACAGGACGTAAGAGGGGAGGGCTGGGGAGCGGCGTGAGGACGCTGACCCCATTTCGATACAGCCCCTGATGCTGAGCCATCATTTGAGGAAGGATGTTTGTTCCCCGGCAGCTGGGAGAGGGCTGGCCCTGCCTGCCACTGCTTCTGCCCTGCCCTGGCACCTCCTCGCCCTGGAGAGGCCTAAGGCAAGGGTGAAGAAGGATTAATGAGCGATTCCGGCTCTTCCCCGACTCGCTTTGCTGAGCCGCAGTGAGCTCTCAATCAGGGCGTTAAATGATGTTACACTCCCAGCAATCATCACCATCATCATCGCTATTGTCTCAAGAAGGGGCGAGAGAAAGGAAATAACCCAGAGCTCATCATCTTAAAATTTTATTATTGTTTTCCATCAATTGTTAGCTAGTTGTGCTGGTACTTGAGTTAAGGGAAGGGAGAAACAAGGTGGAAATATGCTCAGAAATAGCCGCACTAAAGCACGTCCCAGAGCTGCAGGACTCCTGTGCCTGGATAATTAAGCAGCCCGGGAAGCCCCCCACGCACCGGGTTATTGTGTTTCTGCCTCAGGTGCTCTTCTGCATTTTCAAAGTGCACAGGAATGGATCAAACAGGATTTACTCCTTTCTGCAAGGGCTGGCTGACAAACCGGGCTTACGCTCTGTGAAAGCAGCTGAGGAGGAATGAAACGAGATGTTTCAAAGAGCCAGCCTGAAGAAATGCAGCCATGCAGGTGGGAGTGGAAGGGAAGCCAGAGGAGGACAGCAGAGCCCCCCCGGCAGCGTGGCGTGGGGTCCCCTGCTCCCCCCCCTGCCAGGGCTGGCCGGGACGTTACATCAGGAAACGTTGAGGTTTCAGTTGTGCCTGATTTGGGGAAGGGGCTTGAAAATAGATTTTGCAGCAGGGGTCCAGATCTGCTGGCTGGGTTGGTTTCTTCTGCGATGTTCCTGCCTCTCCAAGACCTTCTCCAAAGCCCATCGAGCCCCAAAAAATGACCTTTTATTGCAGTGGGTGGAGGATGCAGCTCTTGGAAGACGAAGGGGGGGGATCCTTATCCTAGCGCAACGTGCTGAATCCCGAGGGGTGATGGCACATTTGTTGTGATGGGTCCCCTGGTTTGGGGGCGTCAGGACCCATCAGGGAGGTGCCTTCTGGCCAGTGTTGCTCTCGTCGAGGGAATCAAGGGGCCTGTGTGCTACCGGTCGCCTTTTGAAAGCGATTGCCGCCGCAGAGGTTTGTCATCGCCGTCAGGGCGCTGTGTTTCACCCCTTCCTTGTCTCTCTCTTGCTGTCCCTCCCCGGTTTCTGGCCCCCTGGCACGGCGCTGGCAGGCGGTGGATGCGCGCCGCAAGGCAGAGCCGAGCGGGGAGCACAGCCTCCGGGAGATAATTGACTTTGGAAGCGCTTCGTATGAGATCTGGGAAGAAAACAAGCGAAAATATGTTATTTTACAACCTTGATACTCCTGACCTCATTGGAAATAAATATACACATAACAGCCTGGAGAAATCAGATGTTGCATTTAATGGCGAGGCGGGGACGGGAGCGCGGGGCGGTGGTGGCCTCGCACGGCTCTGCAGGGTACTGCAAGCCTCCGAGCCGGGAGGCCGAGAGCTGAGAGAGGCCCGGGAGGCTGAGGGAGCTTTCGGGGTGTGCTCAGGCAGCAGGGGAGCCCCCCCGGTGTCCCCCATCTTCATCCCAAATCGCTGCTCAGGGCTGGCGCGTCCCTAGAGGGGAGATGCTGCTGGTGCCGCCCGGGCGCGGACGCCTCGCGCTGTGCTCGGAGTGGTTTTGGGGGCACCGGGGGTGCTGGGGGACCTTTCGGCCCCCCCATACACCACATCCCACAGCAGCTGCACCCCCGGAGCCTGAAGCCGCGGCCTCCCCGCCGCACCCTCATCCCTGCCCCAGGCAGGTGGCGAGGTGCCGGGGGGCGATGCTGGGACCCCCCCCAAGCTCCCACCCCTGCCGCAGCCCCCCCCGGGGGCCCAGGGCACCTTGGCTGCTGCCTCCTTCCCCGGCCCCTCTCTGCCATCTGCGCCAGGGTCGTTAAAGGTGTGAATTAGTGCTTGTCGTGCAGTGCTACTTAAAGGTAATGAAGTTTACTTGGCTGGGTAAATTACCAGCTCTCTTTAAATGGCCCTTTTTTTTCCCCTTCATTGCTATGCAGATGTATGCTAATGCGATGGTCTCCAAACACAACTTTGATGACCTTCTAATTTTTATTTATTTATTTACTTGACGAAGCAGTTTCGGCTGGAAGTGTAATTTAATTAGCGGCCCCATTTCGGAGGCTTCCCTGACAGCCAGCCCAGCGGGCAGGGGAGGGGAGCGGGGGCTGCTGCAGGGGGCAAGGGGGGGCCCCCACCGGGGTCCTGCACCCCTGGACCCCCCCAGGAGGTAGAGACCGCGCGCTTTTGGGGTTTATCAGCGCTCTGCATTGCATCAGTTTGGAAAAAAAATGGTGTTTCTGAGGCAGGAGGAGGGCGCTGAGTGTGCGTGTAATACGGGGAAACCTTTTGCATGCAGATTGAAGCTGGCACCGCAGGGAGCATCTCCTGCAGGGAGAGCAGGGGGAGGATTTGCTGGGCCGCCAGGCACCCCCTGGCTGAATTTGGGATCTGGGTGCGTGGGGCAGTCTGGGGACGGGCCAGCCCCGGCCCTGGGGACGGGGCCTGCGTCACCTCGCAGCGTGCCTGCCTCCCCGCAGTGAATCACGGCCCGGGAGCAGCGCCTCCGACACGGCCGTGACAGATCCGGAGTTTCTCCCCTGCAAGGGAACGTGTGGCAACAGCAGCAACCGGGGGCTGGCCTGGGAAACCGGCCGATGGACGCGCCGTGCCCAAATTAACGTGGGGCTGGGGGGCAGCTCGCACCCCCAAATCCTGCTTTTCCTCCGTCTTGCCCCTTCGCCCCTTTCCGTCCCCAAAGCCGTGCCCTCCTCTCCCCGTTTCCAGCATCCCCCCTCCTCGTGTCCCCGCGGCAGGCAGCGTGCCCCGGGGCGCCCAGGCACGGCAGCTCCAGCTGCTGCTGTTGAGGTTGAAGCGTTTACGTTTGTTTATCCCAAAGACACCCCTGAGACTTCCCCGCTCATCCGCAAGCGGGGCCCGAGCGCACGGCGAGGAAACCCGTGAAAGGCGCTTGTCAGCAAAACGTGCCCAGCTTTGTCCTCTGCAGGCGCTGCGGGTGCTGGGACCCCCCCGGCAGGATCCGGGCCCTGCCTCTGCCTTTTTGGGGGTCTCCAGAGCAGGGCTGGGTGCTCCTGGCTCGTTGTTCGCATGGGATGCTCGTCTTGGAAGTGTCGCTCCCCATGCCTGGCGTAGATGATAACACACGAACAAATACGAGGCTGGTGATGGGGCTGCAGCCTTGCCTGCCCGTTCGTTCCCCCTGGCCGGGGGCTGATGCAGCACCCGGGGAAGGGGACAGCGGCACCGAGGGCCCCCCCATCCTGCCACCCTTCGCTGCTTTTTCAAACCCAAAGCGAGCCCAGGCTAGGAGCCGGGCAGCTCTGGCGAGGTGCGCGGATGCACGGCACGGCCACCGGAGCTGTGTCTGTTGGTGCTACCCGGAGGAGCCATAGGAACAGGCCAGGAGGAGCCCTGGGGGGGGGACATTTTGTGGCCGTGCCAGCAGTCAGAACAGCTTCGCGTCTGGTTGTGGTGGTTCAGGAGCTGCTGGGGCTGGCCCTCTCCGCGAGATGCCCTCCATCCGCCGCCCGATAAACGGCAGCAGCCGCGTGCCGGGAGGGCAGAAAGCTCTGGAGCGGCGGCTGCGTGCCTCTCCCCAGCCCCTCGCCTCCTCCTGGCCCTCCTGCAGGAGCAGAAGGGCACAAAACCACCCCGGGGACCACCCTGAACCCCCGTCCCCCCCCCAGCCCCGATCTGGGCCAGAGCGGGGATGCTGGCAGCGGGAAGGCAGTTCAAACTTTTATTGGCGTATTCATGTCCTCTGATTGACTGATAAACCGGCTCCTCGTTATGTTTTTGTGTTTTACTCGTCTTTTTAATTAGCCTAAGGGCCTCATTAGCGGCAGCAACAGCAACGGCTCTGTGATCAGCCTTGCCTGGCATCCAACCTGCAGCTTGTCGCAGGGGCTGGGCGCGGAGGGGGGGTTACCTGCGAGCGGGGCGCCGCCACCACCAGGAGCCGTGCATGTCCTCCTGATGCTGGGGGCAGCCCCAGGACCCCCCCTGCCCCCCCGATGTCCCCCCATGCCCAAATGCTGCCCAGCGCTTCCAGGCCGCCTGCTTTGCTCTCTTCCTAGCTCCCATTGAGTCCCACCGGTTCCCTGCCCTTGTATCGAACCTCTTCCCCTCCTTTTTCCCCTAGGGGAATTGGGGAGGGTCCCCCCCCCCACCCCCGCCAGGGTTTGGGTTTTTGCAGGGAAATGCCGCCAGCCGTCACCGCCCCGAGGCGCGGGGACCTCAGCTTTGGCACTCGGCTTTGCCGGAGGAAGCCCATGAGGCAGCCACACAAGGCACTGCTCCGGCAGCCAGCTGGTGCCCCCTTGTTCTGCCTGTGCCATCAGGCAGCCAATTAGCACGAAATTAATATTGTGATTAGCAAATATTATGATTTTCTATCTGAATCTGTAATAAGCTGATTATTCACTCGTAAGGAGCAGCCGCGGCCGGTAGCTGCCTCTGCCTTTTCCCTGGGGTTGTGGTGGAGGAGCACCAGTGTCAGCGCCCGGCCTTGGCCCCTCTCTTGTCCCCAGGCACCCAGCCACGGGGCAGGAAGGGTGCACGAGCCCTCCCGTGGGGTGCCAGCACCGCATCCTCGAGCAGACACCTTCCCTCCTGGGAACCACTTGCTCCCCTCTCCCCAGCAGGAGCATCCAGGGCGCAGCAGGAGGCAGCACGTCCTCACGGCCCTCGTGCCCCAGGCAGCTCCATCCCTGCGGGTGTTGGTGCCAGCCCGCTGGGATCCCTCTCTCCCACCCGACTGTGGGGCCGTGGGGGTGCTCCCCTGCCACCACCGTCCCCAATTTGCCCTCGGGAGCTTTGCAGGGCAGCCCGGACCAGCAGGAGCGCAGCGTGCAGGCAGGGCTCGCCGCAGGAGCATGCAGGGCTGCGGCTTGTCAGCAGATGGCAATCCCCTCCTGCGGCACTGCAGAGCAGCCTCGGCGGCACTTCGGGGACCAGCAGGGTCTGCTGGAGACCCCTGGGCATCCTGCAGGGCTGAGCTCTGGTTCATCGCGTTCTGCTTTACGCCGTTTGCAGCTCGGTTTGGAGCTGGGGGCCGGTTTCCCTGCTTGCTTTTGAAGCGTCTGCCGTGCTCCTTCCCAGAGGTGGTTGCAGGAATGGCTTAGCTGTGGTTTTTGTTTTTTTTTTTTTTTTCTGTATCGATTAAAATGCTTTGTGATTTTTTAAGTTAACAAGCGTCCGGGCTGATGTGGGGCATGCTGGTGGATAGCAGACCGTCCTCCCGAGGTCTCCTCGCACGGTCTGCAGGGCAGGAGTACACGTCTCAGGCCCTGCACAAAGCACCCCATGTCAGCCTTCAAGAGGGCGTTGGCAAACTTTCATCCCTTAAGGTTCCCAGCACACTGCCGAGGCATGAAAACAGACAACTTTCTCTGCATTTTTAGAAAGAGAAGTGTTTCCTCCCTCCTACCCTTTTTTGGCTGGGGAAACCGAGGCACTCGCAGTGCTTTCTGTGGCTGTGTGGGCACAGGAAGCAGGAGCAGTGTGTGCAGGGCTCTGAGCCCAGCATGCCTTCCCTGTACCCTCCCTGTGCCTAGCTCGGTCCCATCTGGGACCATTTCTGTTTGTTTTCTGTATCCACAAGCAAGAAATTCTCCTTAGAAATGGATCAGATGTGATGAGTGGGGCTCCTGGAGCACAGGGGGCAGGTCGGAGCTGTTTTGGGGTCTGCCTTGGAAAGCCAGGTTTCCATCCCGGTTCTGTACGTGTGAAATCACCCCTATTTTTGGCCATTTCTCGGTGGAAAGAAGATATAAATGGCTTTTTGGTGGAAAGCTGAGCACTAGATGGCGAAAACGAGCCGTGGAGCAGCCCACTGGCCCTCACCCTGCAGCCCCCCTGGCTCTCACCCCAGCATCCACGCTGAAGATTTGGGGAAAAAACATTTAAGAGCGCTAAATTGGGGAAACATGACTAATAGGAGCGTGGCTGTGGCGTGGGGCTGTGATGCCTCCCTGCCCTTCGGCATCCTCCCTCCTGCAGGTGCAGCCTGGTCCTCCTGCTCTGCTCGGCGCTGCCACCAGACCTATGGTCTGCAGCAGAGCCCTGCCCGCTTATCCTGCGAGTGCTGCATCCTCCCTGCCCCACGCACGTGCATCGAGCATCCCTGTGGAAGCCCCTGGGTGCTGTCACCTCCTCTCTTTCCTCCTCCCTGCCCGTCCAGCTGCAGCGTTTGGGTCATTTTTGGTCATTTTGGGGTGTGCTGGGCAGACCCCTTCTGGCTCCCGCGCCCTGCGGGCAGAGCGGGTTCCCGCTGCCAGCCTTTTGTTTGCTTTCCTGCTGTCGGGCTACGGCGAGCTGGAATTACTTCTCATTCCAGCAGCTTCGCCACGCGTGCGTTTACGACCTGTGCCTGAGGCAGATTCCCTCCCATGGAGAGCTGGCTGGGGCTCTTGCAGCTGCTTTTCCTCCCGGTGCCAAGTCTGGAAGGAGTTTGTTGCATGCTAAACCGCGGCAGTCCGGCCCAGCAGGGAGCGGAGGCAGAAGCGCTGGCTCAGGGAGGGCGAAGCAGCCGTCTGTTT
This sequence comes from Anser cygnoides, assembly GCF_040182565.1. NCBI lineage: Eukaryota > Metazoa > Chordata > Aves > Anseriformes > Anatidae > Anser > Anser cygnoides. The sequence goes on along the minus strand of NC_089893.1, from coordinate 7,239,755 downwards.
GTCTGTCCGCACACGTAGCCGTCCTTCTCCGCAGCCTCTTCCTAACGCCAAAAGCCCCAACGTTCCCCTCTGCCCAGGGACCGAGGGAATAAGGGGTGAGGGTGCTGCCACAGGCACCCGTGGCATTTTGGAGAGGAGCTTGGGAGGGCCGACGTCTCCAGAGCAAGAAGTGGGGCGGCTGTTTTAGGGGGGGGAGAAATGAGGATGGGCGAAGTGAGAGGTCCCAGGGCGTGTCTGGGTAGAAAATGGGATGGGAGAGGAGCCGTGGTGCTGGGGTTGGGCCTGGCGTGGTGCTGCAGAGCAAACGCATCCTCTCCTTGTAGCGTGCACTGGTGGAGAGAATTTATGTTCCGCTCTGGACCAGTTGCCACAGTCTGGAATTTAGAGCTGAGAATTTCAACTTTCTTCCTTCCTTTTTTTTTTTTTTTTAATTGAAATTTCCTGTCTGGTGGTTTTAGGGAAAATCTGGAAGGTAAGGCTCTACGTCAGCCCGAAGGCTCAGCAGTTTATAAGTGCATTAAAACCCATCAGATAACGCAGCAGGGCCGCCGCCTGCCCGCGCCTGCCCGTGGTGTTCGTGCTGCTGCAGGGGCGACGCAGAGCAGCCAAGCGAACAAAAGGCAACCCGACGGGGACGTGGGGACTCTTATCCAGGCAGAGTTAGAGACACACCAGCTCTGTAATCACTGGCAAAAAGGAGATTAAGAAGGGGCTTCGTTGTGGGCTTACACATTTCTGAAGGGAATTGAGGGGATTGATGCCATGAGGCTCTTTGAGCTCGTGTCAGATTAGACGAACAAGTGGGCATCGGTTTAAGCCAAGACTCTGCAAAGCAGGACACTGAAGGAATTTGGGTGAATATACATACATTTAAAATATTTTCCCGTGTGCTGATTCGTTAATCTATGTCATTGACTACCCAAGGCAGCAGTCGGACTAATCAGTGCAAATGACTTCAAAATGAAGCCAAGCTGGTAATTAGGGATAACAAATGTCACGTCAGGAAAGCGGTGGCTTTTCTCAACAGTGGTGCGGCTTTGCACAGGTTGTCCGCACCCCGTGTCCACCTGGGGAGGTACCGGAGATGTTTCGTGGCTCCTGGGCAGGTGGCAGAGCTGTGGGGAGCTGGTGGCGTGAAGGATTTTGGTGCGTTACCCAGCTCTGCGTGGCTGCTAGCTCAGAGTTAATGTCCTCTGACTGCCTTTTTGGGTTGGTGTAAGGGTGCTAAGCTACCTTTGGTCGGAGAGGAAGCAGAAGTCTGACAACAAGCCAAAGAATAACTGAACAAGGTACTGAAATGCAAAGAAATAAGGTACTAAAACCCGAGCGTTTAGCTTGCCATCAGTATGCTTCAGAGTTAACGGCCTTTGGTGTGAATGAGTGATAAGAAATCTCACACGTCTGCAGTGCTTAGCACCAAATCTCCGCAGGCTGTACCGTAACACGGAGCAAGTGCTGACTTTTTCTGGAGGGATGGGCTGGGTTTGCAGGTTTATGAACGGGGTCCTGATTTCAGCCGTTGTCTCTGGGGCTCACCGGCACAATAACAACACCTGAAAGCTTGCAGTTCGTAACCACTATTCTTACCACGTTTTTCCTGGTTGTGTTTCAAGGTATGTATATTTTTTTGAAGTTGCTCTGCAAATAAAATCAATGCAGACGAAAAAATAATAAAACACAACAAGCAGCCGGACCCCTGGAAAGTGTCACCTTCACAGGGACGCAGACCGTGGCGCTGACAAAAGCGCCTGTCGGGGTGACGCGCTGGCAGATGGCAACCTCCGCTGGGACGGAGCACATGAGCAAGGAGAAATCCTGCAAAGAAACACCAAAAAAACCCCGACCCGCCCGGCACGAGGGCGAGGGCTGCGTCTGCTGGGACAGATGCTGCAAATGGGGAAGGGTCCGGGTCCATCACACCACCTTGCACCCTCCCCGCCGGTGCTTGCTGAAGCGACCGCTTTCCCAGCACAGACTAAGCTAAAAGTAGCCCTGTGACTATTTTTTCTTCCTTTTCTTCCCTTTCTTTCCTTCCACCCCGTCTTTCCTGCCTGTGACTCCAGCAGACATCTGTCTAATGAATGTGAAGGCATTTATACTGGCCAAAGTGAAATGTATGAGGCTGATCGCCTTCATCTTATTACCGCTAATGGGAGCCCGCGTAGATAAATCCTCCTGGATCCTGATGGAAACTTACCTTTAAATATCTCGCGTTCGGCGTGAAATATGGTAATGCCGGGGCCGGGGGAAGGGTGAGACACAGACACTGCCTGCTGCAAACCGCAGGGCTTAATTTGCTCCTGTGGGGATTTTGGGAGCGTTCCTGCTGGGAATCGTGGGGGGATTTTAGGAGGTGGAGGTGCAGGGCTTGGGTTTTGGGGCTGGGGGCTCACTGCCTGCTTGTGTGGGTGGTCAGGGCTTGTGGACACCTTGATTTGAGGATGCCTCGGTGCTGTGTCACGTCCCTGGTGGGGAAAGTACAAATAAAGGCCAATAAACCCCAAATTCCCTGGCTGGTTAAATAGCAAGTGGCTATTAAGCACGAGGCAGCACTAGGCGCTGTGCATTTTTACGCGTGTACCCAGCCCTACGTGGTAAAACCTCAACCCAGGTGCTCTTTAAATAATCAATAGTTGTTTATTAAACATGGGGCAGCTATCCAGTTAAATTTAAATTAAAGGTCTAGCTGGGAGATGAGCCCGGATTTCCAGTATTAGACTTGTGGCGGTCCCGCACAGCGTGCGCTGGCATCTGAAACCTGCTTTTCTTAACCCAAACCCGCACCTCGCCACACAGAAACCCCCTTAAAGGTGGGGAGGAAGGCCCTTGTAGGTTTTTAAGGCCCCTGTAGGTTTATAAACCAGGGGCACAGCAGCTCTGGGGCTGTGTAAGGGTGGAGGAGAGCCCTGGGTTGGGGCTGAGCCCATCCCCGTGGCCTCGGGTGGCTGGGGCACGGCACAGCTGCTGGGTGCCAGGGGAATAGCAAAGAAAAGCAAAACATTGGCATTTCATTTGAGCGAGCTCCCTGTTTGCTGTGTAAATACCAGCGGAGGTTAATGTTTTTAAAAGTTTCAGGCTGGCTTCCTTCCCTCTGCCGGCAATTTGCACGTGGAGGAGCCCGACTCGGAGCCCGCTTTTTGCTGCGGGCTCCACCAAGCGCACGATGCCCGGAGATGTGCAGGAGCGATGGGGCGAAATACCCCAAGTGGGGCAGAAAAAGTATCTGTGGGCTGGTACCAGATGCTCAGGGCGTGTGTGTTGGTATGAAGTTAATGCAGCTCTCAGCATCGCCTTCCCCTACCTTGTCTTCACTTAGCGTAAGTAGCTTGGCGACGCTCGGATGTTTTCCCCTTTTTCCCCCTGAGGAGGGACGGGGTGGCTCCGTCCTGCTGCCAGCTGAGCCAGACGCTTTTTTGGCACCTGGGGGCTTGCAGACGTGCCCCCGAGGATGCAGAGCTTCAGGCTGCGAGCTGGTTGCAGCAACTTGTCAGCACCCACGAGCAGCTCGCTGCGTGTCGGCGACTTGGCTGCAATTGCTTCAGCATTCCTCTAGGAAAAACAACCAAAAAAAAAAAAAAAGGAGGCACCTTAACCGCTACTGTTTATCCCTCTTATTTTCGGTTCATTTTATGCAGTTTCAAACACAGCCGACACTCGCCCGGGTCCATTAATGGAAAATAAAGGTCATGGCTGGAGGCACCGAGCGGCGCCTCCCCGCGCGCCGTGCGTGCGCGTGCCGCAAGCTGTTCAATTTTCTCTCTGAGGCGGCGGAGGCGATCTGGGCAGAATTGGCCCCGCTGCGCCTGCCTGGCCGAGCGTGCGGCCCGCAGCACCGCGCAGGATGGCCCCCTCGGCCCTGCTCTTTGCAGGCTGGATGTTTTGCAGCATTGTCCCCTGGGATGAAGAGCGCGGCTGAATGTAAGAGCCAGTTCCAGCTCGCCACGGGGATTTCGGATGATGCTGGGCACGCTGCTGCCCCCAAACCTCACTTCTCTTCTCTGGATCACTGAAACAGGGCTACAAACCCTCTCCTTAAGGGAGATTTGGTGATGTTAAGGGCTAAAAGGAACGGAAGGTGGTTTGCTGGTGGGTTTGGGGTTGGTGCTCCTGCTTCCCCACCGTGCGGCGGGAGCTGCGGCCGGTTGAAACACCGCGGGGGAGCGGCGTGAGCTGTGCGGCGTGGGCAAGGGCTCGGGGCAGAGGGTCCCGGACTCCGTCCCCACCATCGCAGCGGGAAATGAGGGTGGGACGTGGGTGTGCTGCCCTTGTCGTGGCCGTACCTGGGGTTTGGGTCACTGGTTGGGTGTTTTCTGATGGGATGAGGCGCTCTCATCCTCCCGGAGGTCTCCAGGAGCAGGGAGTTGTTGTGCAAGGATGGACGCCTGTCCCTTCATCTTTGCTGGTGTTTCACAGAAGCCACCCCACATGCCTAGGGGGGGGTCTCAGGTCCTTGTGTGGTGCCTGAGGCTCCGGCAGCCCCTCGGCAGGGCTCCGAGACCTCGCTGTGTCTCCTGGACCTCCGCAGCCTCACGCAGCTCGAAAATTCCCTGCCTTTAACCTAGACGTGTGGCCAAAGAGCAGACCCAAAGGCAGGCGAGGTGGCAAACCCGGGCGGGCAGCAGCCCCATACAGCGCCGGGGTCTTCTCCTCCAGCCTGCCTGGATAACCCTGTCACAGCCGGTCCTTTATCTTGCCTTTGTCTGCAGCTTTCTCTCCCTCCTGCTTTTAGCTACGGGTGAGGACAGCTCTTCCCTCTCTCTCACGCACGGTCGCCTGTGATGTCTCTATCACGGCGCCCCGTGCCTCGCGTCCTTCCCCAGCACCCCCCGACCGGAGGCATCCTCCTGCTATCAGCACAAAGACCGCGGTGAGGGCTGGGGTGGCCACCCCTGCTGGCAGACCCGGCTCCACGGGAGCATCTCCGGGACGTCCCCACGGCCACAGCATCGTCCCTGCCACGGGGAGGTGAGCTTCGGGAGCAGCAGAGCCTCCTGCTCGTGCTTCAGACCGCCGCTGGAGCGGGGCTGGGAGTTTTGCCAGAGTCTTGCCAGAGGGAAAGTTTTTCCCTGGCTCAGTTCACGCCATGAAGGGCTTTTTTTCCCCTCCGCTTTATCCTGATACCTTTTAAACAGGATCAGCTAAATAAGCAGATACACCATACCAGTCCACGGGCCCCTAGAGGTGAACAGCCACCGCAGATTAAAGTATTTTTTTGTGATCTCCAAAGCAGCTGTATTTTACATGCTGACCTTGTTTTGCTGATCCTATTAACGCATCATGAAACACAGACCCTCATGGCTAGGCGTGTTTGGCTTTGGTGCCTGAGAGGGAGTTTTTGCGTCCACCTGATGCACCGGGGACTTTTTTTGGGCTCTTCAAGTGGAAATGAAAACCGTGTTTCCTTTCGGGGATGAAAACCTCATCCCCCACGTCTTGAGGATCACCCCCTGCTCCTCCAGAGTGGCTGATGAGCCGTGTGGAAGGAGGGAGCTGTGCCACCTGAGGGGCCAGGAAGGCAATTTCTGACTTCTGTTAATCCCGGCGTGAGGTGCAGATGCTGTGGGCAAGGCTGGGGGATGCGCCATGGGCTTCCCAGGTTTTTTCCCCCAGGTTTTGCAGCGCTGATCTGGCTCCTGAAGCAGCCCTCCTGCGCCATCCTGGACCCAAGGGCCTCAGCTACCTGTCAGATCCAGAGGAGCCTGTCCAGGGACCCCTTCTCATGTTAATGAGTAGGGACAGTAATTAATGAGCATCATTATTCGCGTTGAGGATTGCAAGCGCTGTCACTGCTGGCTGCTGGCAGTTGCTAAAGCTGCTTGTGCTTCGTGCTGGCCGGTGGCAGAGGCGAGGAGTGGCCACGGGGACCGGCCAGCCCCAGGGTGCCCCTTCTGCCCTGCCTGGTCCCTGCGATGCTCCAGCCAGCTCCTCTTCCTCCTCCTCCTCCTCCTCCTCGTCTCAATCAGCCCAGCTTCCCCAGATGGGTCTCTCTCTTCTGTTCCATCTCATTTGACACTTCATCAGCCGTAGACGGCAGCGAGACATGTCAGCTCCTGAGCTCCATCCCCTACCTGCCAAAAGGCTTGTGCTCCTTGGCAAGAAATGTGATTAGTCTGCTTCGCAGCAGAGAACTCTCTCGGGGTTATCTTGGGAGAGGGAATCGCAGCCCCCGCCCCGTTTCCTAGCCCCCGGTCCGGCCAGGAGGCGTTGCTTTTCCTGGCCTGATGCTGCGGTGATGCAGAGCCCCTCACCAGCAGGCTGACAAGAGGGGAGAAAACCCTCTGCCTCCTCCTTGTGTGCCCCCTGAGCCTGGCGCCTCCTCCTGTGAGCCCTTCCTGGGGCGAGGAGCTGTACCCAGCCAGCAGCCAGGCACCTTCTGCGCCGTCCTTCCAAGTCCTCCTGAATCCAGGAGGATGCTGAGCCCCCTGAGAGCCTCCTGCTGCCCCTGCTCGTCCCTCTCCGTACCCAGTCCCGAGCCTGATGTCCTGTCCCTGCTGCTGCCTTGGTTGTGCCGTTGGTGGACGGGCTCAGTCCGTCTCTGCATTTCGTAGGCATTACGTGTGCGTATTGACGTCCCATAAACAGTAACGAGGGGCGTTATGTTTTGAGGCCGTTTGCAGGGAGAACGTAAAACCTACCAGGTAGAAATGCACTTCTCCAGGCAAGACCCTCAGGACGTTGAACACCGCCCTCGTGCCAGCGCCGGTCAGCAAGCCGCCGGCTCACGGCGGTGCCCAGGTGCAAGCTGTAGGGGTGAGCCCTTGCCGTAGGGCTGGGATGTTGTCCCTGGGCTCCCTTTTCAACCAGATGGGGAAGACGATGTCTCTGGAGCTGTTGGCAGGTGGAGAAGCTAAAGGAGGTGAAGATTTAAGAGCCTCGGCTCCTCCTGTCGCATACTGGGGCTGTGACTTGTGATAATGCCCCCAGGCACCGGCTGTAATGCACGTAATAAATTAAAACCAAAAATGTGATTACTTTGTCGCTTGGAAGACAAATGTATGTGCCTAGGGAGTAACAAAGCATGTTTGATTTGTTGTTGTTTTTACTATGTTTACTATTATTATAACTTATTCCAAATTATTCCAGTCTGAAACGGAACGGAGGCTGCAGCTCGCAAACCTCCTCGGAGTGAAGATTGGGGTTGTGGGAAGGAAGTGGGGTTGGGGAAGGGGCCTGAAGGAGGCAAATCCTATAAAGCAGGGGACCAGGAGCCTCCTGGTTGTCTGAGCACCGGTGGGGGACCGCCAGGGTCTGGGTGCTGGGGAGCTCAACGGACCCGGGCCCTGCTGCGGGCAGAGGCATGGTGAGAGCGGGCGCTTGATGGTTGGAGCCGATCAGCTGGAGATGTCGCCACTTTTTTGGGGCAGAAAGCTGAGCTTGAGCCTTTCTGGGTGCCTGCTTGTCCTGGGTGACTTTCGGCTCAGGGGCAAGTCCTTACCTTCGGGTCTGGCTCGCTTCTCCATCCCTGCTGCCGAGCAGGGAGACCCCGCGAGGTGCCCAGGGGCAGCTGGAGGAGGATCGGCTCTCATTTGCTCCCCCGTCGGAGCAGAAATCCCCTACGAAAGCTCCATCTCCCGTCATTCGTGACTGGGGAAAAGAGAAATGGAGCTTTTAATACCCATCTCTGCAGGAGTCTCTAATGCTAAAGAGCTTAGAGGGAGCACTCATGACTTTGAGAAGAGTAAAAGCCTCCCTCGTCCCCTAAGCGGTGTCCGGCTCAGTGAGCCAATGCGCTCTGATAACGTGGCAGATGGGTATTTCTAGCATTTGTTTTGATGATGAAAGTGTACATTGTGCTCAAAGATGCCCCCAGGACACATTGTTCTCTGGATAAAGCGATGAAAATTAAAACTAAGTTTCCTAGGTCAAAAGGACGCTCGTTAAACCGTTCAGGCCTAAGAGGGGAAAAAAAAAAGGAGGAAAAAAAAAAAAAAGAAAAAAAAAGAAACCAAACCACCAAACCCCAGCCCTTTCCTTAAAGGAACGTGGCTGCGGGGGAGCGGGGCAGGCATGCGTGATGCGGTGCTGGAGAAGGCTGCTGGGGGCTGGGGGTTGGGGTGTGTTGGGTACCGTGTGTGTGGCTGTGCCCCGCTGGGGAGCGGGTTTGGGGCTGGCTCTGCTGTGGGGCTGGGGCTGGGAAGGCTCCGGGGGTGGCTTTTGGCACGGGGCGGCATCCAGGCCAGCCGGGAAAATGCAAGGTCACGGGGATTTAACGCAGGGAGAAGGCAGCGCCGCTCGGTTCGCTGCCTCCACGGGCACCAGCCAGGGGCCTCTGCCTTGGGGATGTGCCAGGTGGCGGAGCTCATGGCTAAAAAAAAAAAAAGAGCAGCCGGAGGAAAACGTGGGGTTTGTGGGGGTTTGTGTCCGGGCGGGACAGCTTGCGGGCTGCTGGAGATGCCAAACGCCATTCGTGGCCGTGCACATGCGGGGCTTTCGCTGGGCTTTTGTCCCGTGCTTTGCGGCTCCCTCGCTGTCTGAGGGCAAACCGGGAGCCCCTAAAGATCCGAGCTTCCCTTTGTGAGCGGCCAAGCACCCCGTTGTGGAGATGGAAACGCCGGTCACAAGGGGAAGAGAGGAGCAGCGTGCGGCCTGCGCAAATTGCAGGAAAAGCGAGGCAGCTATTCAGGTGGCTCGCGGAGGGAGAAGTGGTCCTGGCTTCCTTTGTAACCCCATTATCGAGGCAGCATCGGTGAATTGTTTCCCCTCTCCGTGCCCCAGTTTCCCCAGTTTGCTCTTTCGGGGGGCGCGGGCACCCCAGGAAGGCGATGCCCCGCGAGGAGGGCGCTCCTTGCGCCAGGTACTAGGGCTCCACGTCCGTCAGCTCTCACGTTCAGGCTCCACCAAAATTGAGAATATGCAAAAGGCGGCCGGGCCACCCATCGAATAATCAGCTCTCATTACTCGCAACATTTAAGAGATCAAATGGGCAGAAAAGCTCTGCTTTGGAAGCAAGCAGATACGTCCTTCCCTCCCTCCAGGAAATAACCCCAAACCGGCAATCCTAATACCGACTTTTTTGTGTGTCTCTTTTTATGCAATACAGACTGTGCTGTATCTTTTCCGACTGCTTTCCCCCTTATTTGTTATTCGATTTGCCCTCCGGAGATCAGCAAAGAGCATCAAACGTCGTTTTGGCTCTACCCTCCAGATCAAGGGAGAAGATTAATGGATGAGAGCGTGCCGCGTGCCTGGGTGCAGCTCCCTGCTCCCGCAATGCTTCGTGTTTGCAATCGAATCCGGGCTCTGCCCCGGCGCCGAGCACAAACTTCCTCCTCTCTCCCCCTAAAAACCCATCAGAAATATCAAATCCCCTCGGCGGCAAGAAAAGCCCCGGGGCCGCAGGGTTTTCGTCCTTTCCTCCATCCTCCAGCAAGCCCATTTATTTTCTGTCATTAAACGGTTTCCTTTTGATCTGGAAATTAATTTCCAGAGAAACCCAGGAATCCAGATGCAGGCGTGCGCTCGGGGGGCACCTTGTGGTGCCGCTGGGCTGCTGCTGGAGCCGGCTCTGCTCTAGCAACAGGCGTTTGTGGCATTAAGCTGTTCTTTGGGATCATATATATATACATTTTTATATATGTATGCATTTATAGGATGGTTTTTCCCCATTCTGTGCAAGCCTTTTCTTCTTGGGGGTGGCAGGGCTTCTGTTCACCTTTCTCAGAGCGATGTTTTCAGTGCACAGAGCTTGCAAGCACCCACTTTTTTCTTTTATTTCCCAAAAAACCAGCGGGGAGGGAGCCTCTCTGTAATCCCAACTTTCCGTTTTGCTTTGAAGTAAGCCTCTATTCAGCGTGGCTGAGCACAAAAGCTCAGAAATGCAGATCCCGAGGGCTTAAAAACTAGGAGGCAAAAGGCATTAGAAAAAAAAAAGAAGTGTCTTTTTTTTTAATCCCTGCACATTTTGGAGACTTCAGTGCACAGATCTCCATCCCGGCTGGCCGTGCCTCAGTTTCCCTTGCCTGACGGTGCCCGTGCTGGCCGGGGAGCGCAGCCCTGGGCAATGCCAGCAGGCGTGGGGCCGGGTGGTGCCCTGAATCCGAGCCCTAAAAGGTGCTTAAAAAATCCTTTCCACTTCACTTTAAAGTGGATTTATTTGTAATTCACTTTTCATGTATGTACTATTAAGGATTTGGGCTCTCAGAGGTGGATTTTTTTTTTTTTGGACATATTACTTTTTTTTTTTTAAAGGGAACGCATGAGGGAAAAAGCACTTAGGTTCACCTTTAAGGATTTATTATGGTTTCTCTAGAGCAGGTATTTACTGGGGGTATTTCTCCGAGGAAATGACTGCAGATTATAAAAAATAAAATAAAATAAAATAAAAAAACCACCTCTCTCCTGAAGCCAGTAACCTTGTGGAGTGATGGATTGTCTTGCTGAAAGTGGAGTTGGGGAGAAATGGAGAAGGAGAGGAAGAAATGTAGATACCGTAGTATACTCCAGGGGGTCGGGAAAGGGATATGAATTATTAAGTAAAATTAATAATTGAAATAATTAACAGCTGCAAGAGATTTTTGTCCATTCTCCACATAATAGGGTAGTAATGTTTAGCATCAAGCTGTAGTAACCACCAGTAATTTGATGTTAATTAATTCGTTGGCTCAGCATTCCAAGCATTTATGGGTGCTTTCTTTCCTTATAAATATATTAATAAGTTTAAGTAATTCTACAAAGTAATTTCAAAAAAACATATATATAAAAATAGCAAGAAGTCCTAGCAAATGGCAAGTCATTTATTTCTGATCAGTAATTAAAATGGCTTTTTCCCCCATGAACGTACATCAGAGGAAAATAGCTTTGCTCGTGGAGCTTCTAATTTTTATTTTTCTTCCTCTGATGCTAATCGATGGCATTTGCTCTTTGGGGGTCAGACCGCTGTGCGCTCGTGTTGCCAACGTGGCGATTTCCATCGTGGGCCTTTGGGGTTTGTTGCTGGGTCTCCTAGAGGTCGGGGTTTTTCCCTTCCCTTTCCCAATTTGAGAGGTTTTGGGTGGAAACCTCCAAAAGATGCAGCCTGGGCAGGGTGGCTTGCGGGGCGCTGGGTGGCCGGGGGGCGGCTGTGGTTTGGAGGAGCCAAACCCCTCCGAAAGCCCCCGGGGAGCTCGACCCATCTCCCCCCAGTGCACAGGCAGATAAATGGGGTGCAGCAGGTCTTGTTCCAAAAAATAATAATAGTAATGATAATAAATAAGTTGTAAATGGATGTGAGGATGTCCATGGGGTTTTTAAGCGTGCGTGTGGCTGGGAGGGCTCTGCTGAACTTCAGCTCCCTGCTTGGCAGCAGGAGAGCCCCGGGTGTCCCCGTTATGAGCAGGGAAGGTGTCAGACCCCTGTCCCTGGCTCCCGGTGTCCCCAGCTCACAAATCTGCTCACAGCTTGCCTGGAGAGACCCAGAGCTCCTGCCAGCTACAGCCAGCCCCCATTCCCTGCTCTTAGAGCAAAATAAGCGCCCCGGGGCTGACCTGGTTGTAGTCACCTTCTTCTCCTCTGGGATCCCAGCTCAGGAGAAGAGAGGACAAAGTCTCTGTGGGGTGTTCCAGGACCGAGAAGCCCTCATGGGGAAATGGCATCGCCCTCCCTGGGGAGCCTTCGCATCCTGTTTGCTCCCTTTGCAGAGCCAGGCACAAACCAGCAGAGCTGGGAGGGGACCCGTGCCCATCCTAGCAGCAGATGGAGGGGACAGGAGACTTATTTCTGGCCTGGCTGGTGGGAGAGGAGGCTGGCAGGTGTTACGGACACCCAGGCTGGCTTTATGTAGGGCGGCAGGCACACATTGGGGTCCCAAACCAGAGGGATGGAGAAGAGGCAGCAGCAGGCAGGCACTGCTCTATTTTCCCTGCTGCAAACGCTGCAGGACGCCGAGGTGCCCGGTGGCAGGGACCGATTCTGCTCCTGCACCGGGGAGTCGGGGAGCACTGCAAGTCTGAAGTTAAGCTAATGGGGCTCAGCTTCAGCTGCAGACTTCTGCAGACTTCTCCCACTCAGGGACTTGCCCTATATTTAATTTTTTTCCCGACTGCTTTAGTGACTCTGTAAACGCTGCGGAGTTTTTGTGTATTTTTTTTTTCCTTCCTGCTAGATGAAGTGGGTTTAGTTTTTATTGAATCAGTTTCCTCCGAGGATAGAGGTTGCGAGTGGATAAAACCTCTTTCAATCCCATAAAAATGCCGTCAGGGGATTCACTTAAATTTATTTAATCCTGTGCACTTTATCGCGGTCACTTCATCATGGCAGGTAAGTGGATGCTAATGGATCCCTTCTCTTTATGGCCTGCAGCCTCCTGGAATTAGATCCCCCAGCTGCAAATCTCTCGTTTGTGGTTGGCATTTTATCTTCTGTCTTTTATTTGATTAGCAGGAGGAGGCGAGAGGCAGGGAGCCCGTTTCAGGGTATTAAGGCCGGGAGAACTCGGTGCTCTAATCTACTCTGACCTTCTGGGGAGCACCAGCCCAATTTCCACCCGGAGGAGATGCTCTGCGGATGGCAGGACACGAAGCTCTCCCTCCCTCGCCCCCCAGCCCGGAGATTTGGGGTCTCTGGACGTGGGGCCGCGTTGCCAGGTTGGGCTTTTGCTCTTTTCTCCTTCGGGGATGAGTCAGAGCTGATGTGAGTGTGCCCCTTCGGAAGGCCTGCCTCACTCTGCTCCACATCTGACAGGCCCTTTCCATTGAAACGCTGAACTTCATCGTAACTCAGCCATTTTCTTCCCTGGAGTCGAAGTGTTTGGATGCTTTCGGGTGAAGGTTGTTGCACGCCTGCTCCATTAATGCTTTTAAAACCGGGTGATTTTTTTTCCTCGGGTGTCACAATTCTGCTTTTTTTTTTGGCGACCTGCTTTAGCATTCCGTTGCGGCTGCTAAATCCGAAGCGCTCGCCCTGCCCAGCCCCTGAACTTCAGAGCGCGTTGGTCAATGCTGGGGGATGCAAGCACGTGGTCCGGGCCCTGTTTGAGCTGAAAAACCTACAGGTAGAGAGGGGCAGCAGCCTGGGCTGCTCCTCCTGGTGCTCTTGAATCCTTTCCCGTCAGAAAAATGCATTTTTCCAGGTTTAGCACCGTGTCGGTGGTGGCGGGGAGGTTGGGTGGAGATTCAGACCACCTGGGTGAAGCTAATGGCACCGTGCGTTGGGGCATCCCCGTCTCGCCCCCGGGGGCAGCAGGAGGGACTCGTGCCCTTCGCGCATCAGTCCTGGAGCACCAAAAAGCAGCGTCTGGCCTCCGCTGGACGGGTTGCAAGGTCCTGTCTCTAGCAAAGAGCGGAGACTTGGAGAAAAATCAGGCTTGCGGTTTTTCTAGTGGCTGGCACAAGAGCGAGGCTGCTTCTGGGGAGGAGTTTGGGAGAGCCTGGGCGTATCTGGCGTTTGTGTTCTGCACCGGGGAGGGCTTGGGACTCAGCATTTCACACCTCGGGTCCTTCTGCAGAGGCACAGGCACCCGTCAGGTCATAGACGGGCCGAAACTGTGCTTCGGCTCTGCTGCCCCACGGCAAATGGTTCCCGACCCCCTCCCAGACGGAACGGTTTCCTTCCACCACATCGTCCTTTGGCAGCACCAGGCACCAAACTCAGTCCTAACTCCAGAACACTCTACAAAGGTTAAAAAAAAAAAAAAAGCCAGGTGTGGGGGAAATTAATTTAGCAAGGCACTGGTGGTGGTGGGGTGGGAGGAGCGGTGTGCACCGATGCCCAAAGGGATTTACTGCCTCGGGGCCGGGGTCCCCCGCACTCCCCTCTTGGCCTCGCCCCGGGCAGGGGGAGCCGGTGTCACAATTAACGAGAAAACTCAATAATTGCTGCAGTGCAAAGCCATCGGCCTCCAAAACAGACGCCGAGGTTGAGTTATTGAGGAGCCCCGTGGCCGCTCAGGGAGAGAGGGGAAGGGGGGGGTATTGGTGTTTGGAGGGTCCAATTATTTCTGAACTGCAGACAGCCTTATTAACTTGGGAGGAAAATTAATTGGTGTAATTAGAAAAGCTCATTGGATTTTGGTGGGGAGTTACTGGGGGAGGTGACGGTGGTGGGGGGGTGAGCAGAAGGAGTGACAACAGCCACGGGAGGGAGGGGATGGAGAGAAAGCGGAGTGGTGGGGAGCCGGGTGGGCTGATGGAGAGAAGTACACACAGGAGGAGATGGGAGAGAGGCAGGGGGAATTTTGAGTTATTCTGCTCTAAGTTTGGCCTTAAAAAAAAAAAAAAGGAAAAGGAAAGAAAAAAAAGAATATTCCTAAATATACATGCAAACATATATCTATATCTATATAACATAACGCGGAGGAGATTTATTGGAGGGTTTCCATGGGTGGTTGTGTTCATTTCTGATACGCCAGGCCGTCAGCACGGGGCTTCGCTGTACGTGCTGGGTGGGTGGGTTTTATCTTGGTGGATTTACGAACTACTTAAAACATCTGTTCCGTCCTGATCCCGCTGGTGGCTGGGGAGAGGAGATGCCCGTCGGTGGGCTGGGAGAGACGCGGGCGCTGCACATGAACAGCAGGGATGGAGGAAGGGGAACGGGAGCAGGGCTCCTCTTCGGGAGAAAAAAAATCATCCCTGCCGTCCGGGCGTGCTGCTGGTGGGGTGTGCGATGCTGCAGTATGGGGCAGCAGTTTTGAAGGAGGCATCAGGTGCTCACAGCCCGTGGGAGTCCAGTAGGAAATCAGTATTTTACTCCTTTCTCTTTGAGAAACCTGACCTGGAGGTGGGAAGGGCTTTACAATCCTGCTCCAAAAAGTGAAACAAAACACCGCTTGGGATGGAGCTGAGTGCCGTGGCATCGGGGATATCAATCAGATCTTCGGATCCCTGCTTTTCCAAACCGAACCAAAGCGTGGTGCAGCATCCAGCCCATCCATAGCGGGGGGTGTGCGTGCACCCGCCAGCTCGTGCGCCCCTCCGTGGGTCACACCGAGCCACAGCCCACGGCCGAAGGAGCAGCTGCCCGCAGGTGACATTGCAGGTTGCGCAGCGGCTGAGCAAGCTCTCGAGCCTAGCAAGCTGCATGGCCCCTGGGTTCTCCCCAGTGCCTTTGCCCTGATGGCTTTTCTGCCTGTTACTGAAATAACCTGTCAAGCTGAAGCTAATAATGAGCCACAAGTCAGATTCTCTCTGGTAGGTTGCCCTGGGTGTCTATCACAATCTTTAGGGGTGACCCAATTATGATAATTTGCCGATCTCGCCACTGGTGTTGGAGAAGAATTGGCAAACAAAGGAAGGAAGGAGGAAAAATAAAAGCTACTGTGAAATTTGCAGAAAACACACATATATATAAATATATAGCTTTTTCAGGGCCCCTTTTTGGCATGAGGTGCCTTTACTATTAACCTCTTTGGCATGCCCTGCTCCGATACCTGCAGGGAGCAGTGAAATAAAACCCCAGACCCCACGGGTGATGCTCTGCACGGGTGGCTGGGGAAGTGCTGCACCCCCTGGAGATGCTGTGGGGCAGGAAGGGGCCTCCCGGCCCCCGGCTTTCTCGTTCCCCATCATTACCCCATGACGCAGGACCAGCTCGCCAGCTTGTTTGACTTCTGTCAGGACGTTCCTGCTGGCGAAGGAGAAATAGATGGCTTTGAAAAGAGCTGGAACGGTTTCCCAACCGGAGGCTTGCTTTAAACGCAGCCCTCGGAGCCCCTCGGACTGTTGGTTTTTGGAGATGTTGCACTGCGGATCGCCGCGCCTGGGACCCGTAGCGGTTTACTTTCTGATCCGCTGTCATTATTTTGACAAATATTGTCGTAGGAGCACGCCGTTACTCTTTCCACAGGCTGGCTCGTGAGCCAGCGATGCAGCTGTTTGCACAGCTTCGTGTCCAAGGCACGAGTTCAGCGCAGCAGCTCCTCTCCCCCTCCGTGGCTCTGCGTCAGACCTCGGTTTTGCAGGAATATTGTGAATTATTCGCAGACGGACTGTGAGAAAGGGAAGAGGGGCGATTCCTGCCCCACTCAGCACCTTCAGTCAGGGCAGGACAAATGGAATAAAGGCAATTTTAGCCCCATCCTTGCTCCCTTCCACCCCCCTCGCCTTCTCTTTCCCTTGTGCCGTGCACCTCCCCCTTGCAAGCAGCTCTGGTATTATTTCTGCATCAGAATAATAATAATACAGAGAGAACACGCTGTTATGACTGCTGTGACCTCCTGCCCAGCGTGCTCCGTCGAAACGCTGCTGGAATTGCAACTTGGCACCGATCTTTTTTAGTGAAGGATCGCTTCTGGCTAATCTATAATTTACAAAACACACTCAGATTCATTTTTTATGGGGTGTTTTGATATGATGCCATTTAAAAATCTGAAGGAGACGAGGCACCTTTTAAAAGGTGCTCCCGAGTCCTTTTTTTTTGTTTTTATTTTGGCCGTGTTTTGGTTGTTTCTGTCGGGCCAGAGAAGGGAAGCTCTTGGTGTGAAGCTTTCTGCAGCGTGCGCCGTCCCGCGGCATCGGGGCCCTGCACCCTCAGCATCCTCGCTCGCCGTGCTCGCCCCGACCCCCTGTGCATTCCTCTGGTCTTTTTTTCCACATTCTCGCTTTGTGTTGTTTAGCAGCCAGAAAATAATATGTTTATTCCCCCCTCTGTTTTTGCTTGGGGAGGCTGGGAAGGGAG
The DNA here is from genome assembly GCF_040182565.1 of Anser cygnoides. Taxonomy (NCBI): domain Eukaryota; kingdom Metazoa; phylum Chordata; class Aves; order Anseriformes; family Anatidae; genus Anser; species Anser cygnoides. The sequence goes on along the minus strand of NC_089893.1, from coordinate 7,223,165 downwards.
GGCGAGGAGGGCTGCTGGGGCTTCCCTCCCCGTCACCTGGTTCTCGCAGCAGCCCCTTAGCTCTGGAGCAGCGAAATGTCCTCACATCTCAGGGGATATAAAACTTCCGATATTCCGATGACTGTGAGAGTTTCTGCCGGCGGTGGGTGGCTGGGCACTGAGGGCAGAACCTTTTTGGGGGCCTTTGTGCAGGTGTTTTATTGCCTGCAGGCTCCCTCTGCCTTTTTCTGGTGCCCCTTCTGACTAATGCGAATCCCATCCGGCATATATTAGCAGGAAGGGCATCGTTAGCAGGAAGAGCAGTGCTGTAAGAAACCAAACATGAATCTTGCAGGGCTCTGCGAATAGCACGGGAGGGATTAAATATGTTCGTCTTTACGGTCTGGAGGGAGGGGAAGAGCTTTCTCATCAGACCCCGGCTGCAGCGTGTCCGCGGTATGATTATGTAGCCATAATTAACCTCCTCCCCGACGCAGACTGATCTGCTTTGCAATCACCCGCGAGTTGCCCAGCCTGGGAAGGAAAAGCTTCGTAGCTGTTGATAAATAGAGGCCGTGATCTTCGGCAGCCAGGTACTTGAATGCGGCAGGCGTCGGCAGACCTCGGGCTCGTTTATATCAATGCAGGGGCTGGAGGAGGTGCTGGTTTGCGCCTGCCTCCCTACATGCAAATGGGGAGCGCGAGCCCACCGGCAAGGAGGGCTGCGTGCTTGGAGGCAGAGCTCAACATTTCTGACACTTCCATGCCGTCCTGAGGAGTTTTGTTTGCAATTTTAGTAAAACCTTTGGGATGGAGGTGAACGAGCCACTTTCTATTTAAAAAAAATAATAAAAAGCAGTCCATGCCTTGCTCAGTCACTCGAGGAGTGATGTGGTTGAAAGAGAAGCACAGGTAAAGGGGACATCCTACAAGGTTGTGGGGCTTTTGGTGAGTGTTTGGGGACAGCTGGGTAGCTGCTCGGGTTCTGCACGGACGTCCCCATGCCCAGAAGAGCTCTCACAGCATCCTCGCGCTGCTCACTTCTGCCAGCAATGCTCAGCCCGGGTGGGTGGGTGATGCCCCCAGGCAGGCTGCGGCCAGCCGTGGGATGGGGAGGCGGTGAAGGCATCGCAGCCCCGCAGAGCTTCGCCTTCGTGGCTGATCCCTGCTGACTCGGTGACCCGTGGTCCGGTGCTGAGGCAAAGAAATGGGGTAGGGCGCCCCCAAAACCCCTTGAGGAAGGTGGATCGTGGAGCAAGTGGTGGCTTGGCTGTGTCTGGAAGGCAGGAGCGAGGGATGTGCCGGCTGATCAGCGCACAAAGAGCCCCGGCCTGGGGGCTGCACAGATCCCAGGGACTTGGTGAAAAGGTTTCAAGCTCCGTGAGGCTCCCGAGCAGGAGGAAAGCAGGCTCAGGGGAGCAGCACGTGAGTGAAGAGCATTAAACAGAACAAAACTGATAATGAATGCTGCTGTTATAGCACCTGTCAAAACTGCTCAGGAGTTTAATACCATTCAATTTCAGAAGAGAGAAACATCTTTGTGATGACTTTTTTTTTTTTTTTCCCCTTTAAAGAGGAAAAATGCTTATTGCTGCTGTTGTGCTCTAAGAGCTTCACTCCCATTTCAGCCTTTTTTTTATCCCTTTTGTGAAGATGGGGAAACTGAGGCAGGGTGCGGCTGCTCATGGATCACTGCAGCATTGCTCCCTCTCCTTGCCACGTGTCCCCAGTTCCTCGGGAAGGAGCAGTGCAATTTCCTTCTGAGATCTCCACATAGCTGCGAGTTGTCGCGCAGCTAATATTTAGGTCAGCAGAATCTAATTCCTTTTAAAATCATAATATTATCGTCGTAATTGCAAATGTTTTCATTAGGCACTGGCTCTTGGGAGCCTATCGGGAGGCTGGCACGTGCCTGATGGGGGTTTGGGCTCTCGCTCGTGTGTCCCATCTGCGTGAAAGGCTTTGTCCCCCTCTGGGTCTCCCCTAAAAAGAGTTGGGTGGGCATTTGGGGGATTGGACTAGATGATCTTTCGAGGTCCCTTCCAGTCCCTAATATTCTGCGATTTGGTTTGGAAAGGTTGGGTGGTATTAAAGGAGCGGTGAGCGGGCAGCGATGGGGAAATGGCTGTGCTGGTGGCCTCCCGGGTGACCCTGGGGCATCACCTCCCCAGATGAAGATAACGTCAATTGCAAATTGCTCTGTGGTGCTGGGATAAAAACTAAACCCTCCCTGCTAGCTGGTGTTACTGAATCTTCATGGAGCAAACGCGGTGCACAAACCTGGCTTCCCCTATGGGGTCAGGCTGTGTCCTGTGGCTATTCACACCCAAAACCCAACCAGCTTTCCCCAGGGTGACCTCCTGAGCTACCTCTATAGGGTAGCCCTACTCTCTGGAGAAGCCCTAAACCCCCGTGGCATGATTTGCAGCGACCGTGACATCTGTAAATGCCACCACAGCACCTTCAGCTCCGTGAAGGGTTTTTGCTTTTCACTCTTCTTGCAGAGGCAGCTGGGGAGCTGGGGATGTGCAGCCCAGGCAGGGCAGGACACCCGGCGCGGTGCCAGGCTGTCATTTCAGTGTCGCCCTTCTGCTGGGCTCTAAGCTCACCGGGAGAGCGAATCTGCTTTCCTTAAGTGGGTTTTTGCGTCTCAAAGTCAGGGCTCTGCTTCCCGAGAACAAAACAAAACTCTCTCTGGAGATCCGGTCTTAATACCACCTGCCTGGAAGTCCTGATAGGGGACTTAATGCCGAAATGAATATTCATCCCTTGCTGTGGGAAGCCTGATCCCGCTCCCCATCTCATGGGGGATTACAGCCGCTTCCTGGAGGGATGGCGTGGTGACAGCTAGCTTCAGGATGGGGAGCATCTGTCCCTAAACATGCACACAGCTGGCTGTAGTCCTGATTTTTGGGCAGGTGAGGTGCTGACCTGGGCTGGGACAGGGCGGAAAAGTGGTGACGACTTCCCCATGTGCTTGCGTCTCTCCAGTCTAAAGGTCCCGGAGCAAAGGCTAACACCGTGTCGATGCTCCGTCTCTGCCTGCAGGATGATTTTGTGCATCCTGGATGTGTTACGCCCTGTCCTGTGTGTCTGGCAGAGCCCAAACCGCCTGTGCTGGGCGGGAATTGATCCACGAGCTGGAAATGCCAGCGAGTAAACTGCGGGGAGCAGATCCCGGATTGCAGAGCTCCCGAAAGCTTCGTTTTCACCAAGAGGGGATGGAGAGAGCTGTGCCAACCCCTGCTGGAGGAGATAGCCGGACTTCGTACGCCTTGTTTAAATAACATTTTGTTGTTACGGCAGCTAAGCTCCTCGGTTCCCCCGACGTGCTGCGATGCGTGTGCCACCTCCCCGTCCTCCCAGCACAAGGGGGTTTCCAGCTGGATCTCTGTTGGTGCATCAAACTGCAGTTTTCCTCACCAAAACCACAACCTGCAAAAAAAAAACCACCAACTGTGCCTTAATCAAATCTATCAAGCCCCAATTGAGGAGCGAGCCACTGTCTGTCTATCAGGGAGATGGACCCAAAATCGGCCCCTTGGATGGGATCCCGGCTCACGCACGAGTGTTTGAGTGAACGGCGGCGCCCGCTGCGAGCTGGGAAGTTGGGCTTTTGATTCCAGTTAGAGGAAATTGCCAAAATTGCCATAATTTCTGCTCTGCGCTCCTCTCGAGTGACACTAAGCGTCCCTCTCTTTCTCTGCTTGTTTCTTTATTTATTTTCAGCCGGGAGGCTGGCATTGTACGTGGGCGCGTTCCCCACCCGAAGCAGCCGAGGGCTTGTCTTGTTATCATGGCAACCCCTGCTTAGCGGCAGACCTTTTGTGTGCTAAAGAAGGGAGAGAAAAAGGGAGGTCTGGAGGAAGAAAAGGGACGGTTTGGAGGAAGAAAAGGATGCAAATGAGATCGCCGGGGATGGTTTCAGAAATCAGGCTGGTGACGCGTGGCTGTTGGGTGCTGTCTGTGGACCCTGCGCTTCTCCTCCACAGCCAGATTGGGCTGCACGAGGCGAGGGGCAGCACGGGAGATGCTCCTGGAGCTGGTCCACAGCAGAGTTATGGGGTTCCTGAGGGTCATCCCCCCCCCAGCACCCCCTTTCCCAGCCCCTAAGGGCCGCCTTCTCCCCACACAACCCCGTGCAGGGTGCTGGTCCTGCAGCACAGGCACCTCCCCGGGTGCCCTCTCGGAGAGGCAGCTCTGCTGCTCGCGAAGGAGAGCGGCTGCTGAATTTAGGCGCCTGGGTACACGGATGCCGACATCCCACCCCGCGCTTCGGTTGCTGCGGCTCGGAAGTGTTTGCTTTCTCTGTGCCTGAAGGCCGTCCCCATCCATCCCAAGACGTGCAGTCGGCCTTGGTGCTTTTTTCTCCCCCTCCTTCTCTCCCGCAAGCGAAGGTTACTCGGGGAGACCCGACAGCTCGCGGCTCTGCTCCCGGCTGCAAAACTGGGAAAATCGCGAAACCCTCGTTTGAGGGAGGGCTGCGAGGACGATTGCAGGGATGTTTGTGAAGTATTCAACACTGTCTTGGACGTGCCAGAGAAAGGCTGAGGAGGAGATGAGTAATTTTGTCTTTTAAGGGGGTTTGAACGGAGTAAAATAAGTCCTGAGCAACGAGGGCCCGTGCTGGAGCCGGCTCTGTGCTGGGCACATGGAGGGCTCGAGCAGGCAGCCGTAATTAACGCCTCCCTAACTTGCAGGCACTTGACTCCTCGACCCCGGCAGTGGTCAGTCCACGTGCCCTTTGCCTTCCCTAATGCAGGGCAGAGAGCTGAGCAGAAACCTCCTCGAGCAGGAGGTGACTTTGGGCGTTCAGTGCCAGGGGATGGAGGGGGGGGTCCTGCAATCCCTGGTGGCGGGGGGCCGCTCGCTTCTTCCTCCACGCCTGCAGCAGGCAGAGCTGCAAAACCCAAGCCAGAGCACAAGAGAGTTTCTTTTTTTTTTTTCTTTTTTTTTTCTCTGCTTTTAAAATTATTTATTGAGCTATTGATTTGCTGCTAAAAGCCTGATACGACGGGGAAGCCGGCATGGTCCTCGCCCTCGGCCGGGGTGAGCCAGCGCAGCCGCCCTGGGCACAGGATGGCTTCCATCTGCTTGAGTTAGCATCCTTTTATCTTTCACCAGCCCTGGCCCTAAGTCATGCGGCCCTACTCGGCGGGGCCATAAATTCACAGAGGCAGCGGTGTATGGGCATTGCAGGGAGGGCTGGGAGCTGCCTGCATCCCTTTGTGTTGGGGGAAGGGGCTGCAGGAGGGTGGTGGCTGGTCACAGCGGCGGTCCAACAATCCCAAAGCACTCCCCGTGTGCTAAAACCTGGAGAGGGGCTCCTGCTTTCTGCCTGGAGGATCGTGGTTTTAGGAAATGATGGATAGGACAGGGTAGGACAGTAAGTAATACGCAGGGGAACGTAACCCACAGGCGTGCGTTGGGAAATTTGGGGATAAAGCTCCAAAAAACGTCCCGCTGGGTGGCTGCTCAGCTCCCAAATCAGCGAAGGCAGCGCGCGCACCAGTGCCAGCCCCGCCAGACCAGCAGCTCCCCACGGCAGCAGCTCAAGGGCCACTGCGACCCGACCCTTTTCTCCCCGTGGCTATGGGTTGGGAGCTGTATTAACAGCATCCGCAGCTGTAGGAGGGGAGATGGTTTATGGGTCTGGGGGGCTTGGTTTGGTTCTGGCGAGCCATCTGGGGGTGTGCAGATACCCCGTTACGCTAGAACGATGCGTTGAGATGTCAGCAGTTCTGCTCCACGTCCTCACCCACGTGTGCATCCATAAGGGTGCATTGCAGGGCTCCTGGCACCCGCGTCTAAGCGCTGCTTGATGCGGTGGGGCATTGCAAGGAGGAGAAACCCAGGGGTACAGCCCCGATGCCAGCCAGGCGTCCCAGCAGCACGGCCGCGGCGCTCTCTGCCTCCCCCATTCCCAGCCCGGGAGGCGCTGACAGCCAGCGCCGTCCGTGATCCCGACTGACCTCCTTAAAAGGGATCAACCGCGGAAAATGAAGAGATGAAAACTAACGGGAGGAGCGAGGGGGGGGGGGGGGGGAGGAGGAATGAAATTAGGAGCAGATATTAATAACCATGTTAAATATTTATCTGACCTCCTTTCACATGATCCTTTTAATGGTGACCCAAAAAGCTGATGTGCTAATATTCACTCTGGCTGCTCTGTTCTGCCTCTCTGTCAGCAGCTTTGGGTTGGTTTAAGGGGGAAAAAGTTTTTTCTTGCTTGCTTTGGGAGGAGTTGGGGGGTGATGGAGAGATCAGGGTCCCGAAGGAGCCTCACTCATCATTACAAAGTGGCACCGGTGATGATGGGGATGCTGATGGGAGCAAGTGTTCATCGTGGAGAGGGAAAGAAAATGCAAAAAAAAACCTCGGGTGATGGATTGGGTGGGTGAGAAAAGGGTGAAAATGCCCTGTGGGAATGCAGGAGATGTGCCTGGCAGTCCCCAGCATCTTTGCCCTTCTCCGCACCGCCTGTTTCTGGCCCGGCTTGGCTTCAGGCTGGTGGCTCTGGGCTGACCAGCATGAGATGTAGCTTAGTTTATTTTAGCTGATTTTTTTGCGAGCAGTCCTGTGCTAAGTGGCTCCAGGTGCTTCGAGCTGCCGCTTGGGGAAAAATCACCGCCTTGAACATTGGGGCTCTGACCCCAGGGGCCGGCCAGCACTCTCGGCTCGATGAATTACAGGTGACATGCGAGTCATTAGCGAAGGTCCGTGGATTCTTGACCAGATTCCCTTCTCCGTGCCTGAAAGCCCATCAGGTTCGAGCACGGAGCTAGGTGCTGGGTCTGACCCGTGGCTGGGGACGAGAGCGGCAGCGCCTCGGTCGTGGCTGTGGTTAAAGTCTCTGATTTCCAGGCAGGTCGGAGGAAGATCAGCAACAGCTTAGGGTAATTTTAACGCGGGGAGCTCTTTCGTGTCTTTTTCGGATCACACTTTTGCTGCTTTTCCATTTATCCCCTCCATTTCCTTCCCCTGTCAGCTCCCGAGTCGCAGCAGCACTGACTGTGCATCCGAACCCGTCCGTGTTTTCCATCAACTCGTCAGCTTGCCTTTTGCTGCTGAAGTGCCCGCTGTGCTTCCTCTCTTGCTTTGGTGGCTCAAAGCCCATAAAAAGCCCTTGAGAGCCGGTGCGAAATATCCTCTCATATTATAGTATTTGTCTTTTTAAAGGAAGCTGCATTCATTAGAAGTGGGACTGAATAGAGTGCTTGGATTTTTGTCATCTCACCAGCATCAGCCCCCTGGGACGACACCCTTTCACTTCGCTGGGGCTTGACTAGGTCCTCGGAGCTGTAATTTGTGTTTTCAATTGAAGTGTCAATTAAGCAATAGCCTCGGTTTCCCCTTTGCAAGGTGGAGCTGGCGGCGCTTACCCAGCCTGGTACAGTGCGCCTGAGACGTGAAGCTGGCAAGTTTTTTCCTTGTCACAAACAATAGCGGGACAACACTTTTTTTTTTGTATTAATTGGACTGGGGATAAAAAGTGGCGTTTGAGTCCAAAATCAGAGCCCAGTGTAGCTAAGGATGGTGTTTTTCTGGCAAGAGGCTGTTTCCAGGACCTGTTAACGCTCATGTACCTTTTGAAACTAGTTGAGTTTATTTTTAGGGGAAAAAAATAATAAAAAATGAAGTGTTCTTTCGCATTCCGTGGATTCTGCTGAATGCCTCTGACCCTGGGAGTTTTCCTCAGTTCCCTGACTGATGCAGAAATATTTGGAGGGAACATGTTTCTTTCTACAGTCTGTCCTCACTTAGCCCTAAGCGACGGGGGTAAATCTGCATCTCTCTTTTTCGGTGCCTCCGTTTCCCATCCTATAAGACGGTGCTAACGACACTTCACCTATTCACACCCTGTTTGGGAATGGAAGAGATCTGGACAGGGAGTGCTGCTGCTCCCTCTGTGGCTAAGTCCCTATCACCACTGCCGCCAGCGAAACAGAAAGGCGTTTAATCTTACTAAATGTAATCTCGTTGTAGAACAGGAAATTCTCCACTGGTCAGAAAGGATATTAAGATCCCTGCTCTGAAAGTGTTTGAAATTATCATCATTAATCTGGAAATGATTATTGCTTAGTTCAAGCCGAGTAACGTGAAAAATAAAGTTAACCTGAAGTGTGTATGGTGAAAAGTAAATTGGATTTTTAAAAAGCTTTCGTTTTCCTAATGGAAGATAAGATTGATAACACGGCTCCAGAATTTAGAAAAGAGAACACACTTCCAAAAGTTAAAAGCAACTGGTGTGTAAGATGTCTGGAGAGGCCCAGAGAAAGCAGGACTTCTGGAGCAGTCGGGGAGGTGTCTGGTGTGCTGCAGGCACCCACTCGAGGGAAAACTCCGGTCCCTGAGTTTTCATCTTTCATCTCTTCATCTTAAGATGACCATTTCATCCAGGTCATCATTAAGATGACCTGGATCACCCCAAGGTGTCCAGGTCTGCCCTGCCATGGGGCGTGATAATGTGGAGGAGCTGGGAATCCCCATCAGCAAGCCTGGGGCTTCCCCAGCTCCTCTTTCTGGAGGCTTTTGGTGGTTTTCTTCCTCGCCAGCTGGTTTGGGTGATGGACGTGTCCTCGCAGCCGGAGCTGCAGCTGACCCCATCCCGCTGCAGGAGGCTGGAAGCCGGGCGCTGAAAAGGGGAGCCCCGGGGGGGGGACGCCTCTTCCCGGTGCTTCAGGCAGGGAGATTTCAGATAATCTCTGCTATTCCCCTCTCGCTGTCGGGCCCGTCTCAGGCTGGCTGCTGTGAGCTCTCCCCCGTCTCTGCTCGCCTGCTCTGCGGTGTGGATCTGAGCGCCGTCTCCTCCGACGTGGCCGGTAGCATCGCGGTGATGATCCCAGGGCTGCCTCTGCCTCCTTCCTCCCCGACGAGCCCCCCATCTCGCGGGGCCCCAGCGCCGAGGTGTGTGGGGCTGGCCGGCTCTGGTCCCCACACATCCCCCCGAGCCTGTGTTTGCGTTGACGGAAGGTTAACGCCGATGGGGCCTCACAACTTTTTGATTTATCGTCTTTCGGCGTTCATCACTCTTTTCTTTAAATTAAAACTCCCTCCAGATGGGGTCTCTGACACAGATTTATTGATCTGCAATAAAACCTCCCTCATAACCTGTGCAGCTGCCCATTCATCTTTCAGCGAAGGAGGGATCATTTCTCCATGGATGTCCCAGGAATGAAAGTGAGCTGCTAACTTTGTCCCTCTCTTGCCTCTTTTTTCCTCCACCTCTCTCAGTTTTCCCTCAGGGTTTCCACACCATTTTCCAACTGCCTCACCTCCGAGGTGGCTTTCAAGGCACCGGATGGGAACAGCACCACCTCTGAGCTTACCTCTCGTGTCCCCTCCACCTTCGGGTGCCCAGAAGGTGACGTGGTGGCAGAAAGGCCGGCTGGAAAGGTCCCGAGTGATGCTCGCAGGCTCCGAGTCTATTTCAGATACCGCCAGTCCTAACGAGGTTTCCATCCCCGAGTCTCACGGGGGATGCACAGAGGGAGGGTATAGTGGTGACCGGCTGTGGCTTCCCGGCGCAAGAAACAGCAATAATTAGATGCTGGAAGAAATTATAGCGAGATAAGTTGGCTGGAAACCGTAACGATCTCCTGGTTCATGACTTCTTGCATTCACTTGTGGTTTTTTATTTTTCGCAAATGGCTCCACTTCCCAGCCTGGAAGGGACCCATCTAGAAACCTTGTCTGAGCTGGTGATGTGATTTAGCTCAAGTTTTTGCGGTGTGATCCCATTTCCCAGAGTGATTTCAATCTCGGGCCGGAGTTACCAGCAAATTGGATGTTCTGCGAAGTGTTTTTCCAATGACAGAAGAACAAGTGTGATACCAAATACGATGAGGAACTTTCGGAGTTTCAGAGAGATTGACAGCAAACTAAGCCTCCAGAACTGGAGATACTAAAGTCTAGACTTGCCCAAACCAATTTCTCTAAATTTCAGTATTATTTCATTTATGGTTTGAAGCCCGGTCCGTGGCTCGGTAGGCCCGGTGCTGAACATCCCGAGGAATCACGCAGAGTCACTCGCTCTTCGGGAAGTAAATGGGATTAGGGAAGGATCAGTCGCTCTGACAATTGAGACAGGGGTTTTTAGGTGCCTCACACACACATGCTGCATGAAGCAGGATTATGGTCTGTCTCACCGGAGTCACTTGACACATTGAATGTGCATAAAGATGACTACACGGGTAAGTCCGTCAGGTGACGGCTGTGCACACGAAGGCTGTCCTTGGGCAGCTCTGTTGACTCACCTCCATCCATCGGGGTCACAGGCATTCCCAAGAAACCCCTTTTAATGCTTTTCCTATCCTCTGGAGGTGGTCAGAGCTGCACCAGGAGCTACTGGGAAGGATGTGGGGGCAGGTGGGGTGGCAGGAGAAGCCCACGGACTGGCAGAAAGGCGAATGCACGGGCAAGATGTCCCAAAATGGTGGGTAGGCAAGACCTGGGAGCCAGATGGGACTGAGCAGTGCCCATGGATGGCTCGGGAAGAGTGCTGGCTCGAATGGGGGTAACCAGGAGGCTGGGCGAGCGTCGAGTCAGAAGGGAGGGCATCCTCATTTATCACCATAATCAGGAAGCCAGGCTGAGAAGGTTTTAATCACTGCGCACGGAGCTGGAATGCAGAGCAAGTTTATGGTTTACAGTGAGCGGACTGACACAGCTGATTGATGTCAAATATGTCATGATGTATATTGTAAAGCCAGGAGATTTAATGGTGTAACTCCATGGTAGTCTTGGAAGTGAGGCGCTGCAGAGCAGGGAGTGATGGATGGGCTCATTTACATGTAAAATTGCCGATGGCATTGACAGCACTGGTATGCGGAGGGAAGATAAGAGGGAGACAGTGAGATTCACTCTGACCCTGGTATTGAAATATTAAAATACAGCTGTAGGATCATCTGGACTTTGCAAACGGAGTGCATGTCTGGGTGTATTTGAGCATACACATACACTTGTGCCTATGGTTATAATTACGTGCACAGTATGCCGTTGCAAAGTAGACAGCTCCGTGCGGCATTATCGACTCCTGGCTCAGGCAGAAATAGCTGGTGCTGCTCCTACGTCCCGCAGGAGAGGGACTCCTGGGGAATCCAGATACTGCTTCGTATCGAGGAGCCCCAGTGCTTTGTGACGGGCTTGTGGTGGGAGCGGGGCTCGGAGGAGCTGGTTCCAGTAGCAGACTGGTAGGTGGCAGCTGGGGGCTCGGTGTGTCCGTGGCACGAGGCTGCTTCCCAGCTCCTTTGCAGCTCAGAGTCTCCCTTCTAATTTCAGTTGACTTAAGGGGAGGGTGGGGGAAAAAAAAAAGAAAAAAAAGCAAGAAAAAGGAAAATTTTGGCTGCTGAGGTGATACAAACTGGATGTGGCAGAGCAGAGAGCCTAGCCTAAATAAACTGTCAAAGGATGTTTTGTTTCCATTATGCCTGCTGCAAGCCCTTAACATTCCCGGTTGCGCTCTGTAACACAATCTTCAACTTATTTCTCGAGGAAAATGTCACAGAGGTTGGGTGAGCTGCTTGTGAGGAGCCCAGGGAAGGTCATTAGGAGCAAAACCCTTTGCTTCTAGGTGCATGCACCACTGCTGAAAGCCTGGAGGGGGGTGCAAGACTCCAGGAGGCTGAAAGCCCCTGTTTAGAATGGTTTTATTAGGAATTAACTCTCCTTCAAACCTTTCCAGCCTATCTGCTCTCCCCCAGCCCAGGGAGCACCTATCTCTGCTGCAAATGACTCCACTGAAGCTGACGGACTTGCCCAAGCGATAAGTCTGCCCGGTTATCTCTGCAGAAACTTTGAGGGCTGAGAAGCAAGGGAAGAGAAAATCTGTCTCTCAGTGCTCGGACTGGCTCAGAAGGGATCTGAGGAGCAGGCAGGGGAGGGGATGGGTGGGAAAAAGGAGGCCATGAGATGTCCTTGCTCCCTAATGAGGGTTACTTACATTGCTTTTACCTTGCCTTTGATCCCATCCCTCATTTCAGCCTACTTGACAGTCAGCGGAAGGGTCTAAATTGGGATATTTTTCCGAGGCAGGTTGACTAAGCACCAACTGAGCTGACCCTGATATAAACGCTTAAGAGGCTTTGCAGGGGATTAAGTGACTGTATTTTAATCTTGTCTTCTTCATGGGGATGTGTCGTGGGTCCCAGCACTCTGGCTGGGTCTGCAGGTTCGTTTTCTCTCCCTGTCCTTGCTCCTGCTCCCTCGTGCTCCTGGGACAGATGGCCTGAGTGGGGCGGGCAGGCAAAGGGACAGTATTTCCAGGAATTACCTTGAATTGCTCTTTCCTTACATTAAAAGCCTCATATTAAAACCCTCCTTGAAAAAAAATATGTATATTTTGAATTTATGAGCTGCTCTGTCATCTTTGCAGACAACGTATCAATTATAGCCACATCTCTGAGCCATTTGAGGGTGCTCTGTTAGAGAGAGCAGCTGTGGTGGGGGGAGGCATAAGGGATTTAGACTTTTCTGGCTTTCAGAGCTCATTTTGTTTCTGAACCCAAGTCCTTGGAAGATAGTGTGAATCCCTTTTTCCATTAGCTCTCATGGGCTCCAGAGGAGAGAGCCCTTTGCAGAAGAGGAATAGGGATTGCAATACCAGATTGGTGGTGTCCTATCTCCAAAAGCTGCCAGATGCTCAGGAAAAAGTAACAGAGAGTTCTGCTGGAGTCATAAATTTTATCCGGGAAGCCGTGATGGGGGCTGTGCAAACAGTGCTGCCAAACTAGTCCCTGTCCAGATGGGTTCATGAGATGAAACAGGAGGTCACCAGTATTTGAAATGTGGTCGCCTGTGGGAGAACCAGTCACAGGAAAGACCGCCCGTGCTATGAACTGCACAGAAAAAAACCAATAAAAGGTCATCTCTGTCCCCAGGTAGCCCTGAGTCTTAAGAATAAGTCAAGGGAATAGAGAAGTGTTGATGTTGGCTTGTTATTTTCTTGCAACTCCCCTGTGCAGCTCCTCGAATCTGTCTCCAGGGCGAGAGCTTTGGCAAAGTCCCTGCAAGTGCCTCGTGCGGCGGCAGCCTTGGGAAGCGGTGGTTTCTGTGGATGTGGGGTCTGCGGGGGGGAATCTCTCAGGCACGTTTGCTTGCGGAAGCTCTGGACCCATCCCTTGTTCCCTCCCGTATCTTCCTCTGGGTTTGCACGTGGTATGAAATACTTGGGTGCACTTGAGGTGTCCCTAACCCTCCGCCGGTGCGTTTCCCTGGGGACCCCTCCTGCCTCTCCCCGCCTGCGGAGCGGGGCTGGGAGGATGCTCTGCGCTGGTCCTGGGCGTGGGAGCCTCCTGACAACACGTCGTGCGCTCATCCCCCGTCAGGGGAGGCAGCCAGCCTCCCCGCCATCCCTTCCCCGCGAAGTTGAGGCTAGTTTCTGTTTGTTTATTTTAATTATCATCTTTCTCCCTGGCTCGGTGCTCCCGCAAGGGAGACGGCGTCTGTGTTAATGGGATTATGCGTGCTGTTTGCTGATGTGTACGTGTTTGCCACTTCCTCTCCCTTTGAATTTCACCCAGATAATTGATTTCTGTCTCTTCCTTGGCACTTGCTTTTGCGGCACAGGGTGTTATTACTCGCCTTTTGTTTCATTGCTGAGCGACGAAGCCTTTACAAGGCAGCCCGAGCAAAAACAATTGTTGAGTCTCTCGCTTTCCTTATTAACTAACAGGGGATTGCAGGCAGCTTGAAGCCTTCTGAGAGGAGTAATAACATAAGTGATGGCTTGGGAGCAAAGTGGCTCCTTCCCACTGCAAGAGGCTGGGCGGATTATCCCGGTCTCCCGTTGCCAATCCTCCACCAAAGTCGACTCTGGCTGTCTCTTGTCCGTGCTTTTATCCCCGTTTCTTCTCTGTTTTGAGCTGTTGTGTTAGCGCGGCACCTGGAGCCTTTAGGGGAAAATCAGCCTCCGAGCAAGGCAGCAACCCATGCTCCGGCAGTGAGTCCTGCCCCGTTTTGCACAAGGGGCACGAGGTTGGTGGCGCTGGTGTGGGCTCTTGGTTAGTCCATGGGGGACCACGGTTGGTCGGGAGGTGATGGGGGAAGGTGGATTTTGTAGAGGTGGGATGTGCTGGGTTAGAGACCGACCTTTCCAGGACACTTTCAAAGCAGCGCTTGGACAGAGTTGGTAAATAAAGGGAAAATAAAAATATTTTGTAAAGTTTTGAAATATAGCTGATTTTTTTTTTTAAAGGAAGAAAAGCAAATTTCCTGGCTTAAACAGAAAAATATGTGCATAGCTGGATTTTTGGTTTTTACTTAATAAGGAAAAATGGTTGAAATTGAAAGGGCACTTTGAATTTGTCCCTATTTTTTATTTGAGTTTAAATAATTTGCTAACTTTGGTTTGCAAATCTTTAGGTCTTCCTCACCCCTCCTGCCCTTCCTTGGAAAGGACAAATTTTTTATAGAGCAGGAGACTGCAGCGACTGCCCCAAGAACATTCCATCTAACCTCATACACACACTTCCAGCGCAGTGAAGGAATTCAGTCATTGAGCTAACGAGTGGCTCAGCTCTGTTGAAAATACTACAAATGAGTCCTAACCAGTGCGATTCCCCACTGCTCCAGTGCTTGTGCACCAGTGGGATATGCTCCCCCAAAACACAGAGAACTGTCCCTCCTCTCTGTCTGCCCTTCTGGCTCCTGGCTTTGATTTTTTCTATTTGCGAAGTTTCTCAGCTTTATTTTCTCCTCCTGTTGTCTTTTTTCTTTCCTCTTCCTTTCATTTACTTTCTCCTCTCTCGCAGCCCGTTTTCTGTTTGATTTCTGCTTTTTTCTTCCTTCCCTCCCTCTCCAGACTAGAATGCGGCTAGCATGAATGAGTGATTTCCAGAAGGAATAAAACTGTTTAAGGAAGAAAAAAAATCAACAACAACATATTCGGTGCATCACTGTGTAAAAAGTACAATAATAAAGCGGAACCACACTAAATGAATTACCATTTAAAAAAAAAATTACCAACATGTCAAATACTATTAGCACTCGGATTTATAGAAAGTCTGTATGTACAGATGAAGCTCTTCTCGTTTGTTGTGTGTTGTTTGTTTTATTTTTTTTCCCCTGTTCCCTTCGTAAAGCAAATGCCAGCCACTTATAACAGCCGGTTTGGGTGCTTGGGATGAATAACTGATAAAAAGAAGAAAAGCAAGACACGTTCCCCAGAACCATTTTTCATGATGTCAGGGCATCAAGGTAATGTGTTACTTGTTGCAGAAACTTCAGATGTGTTCCTATGTGTGAGCGAAAGTCTCATTTCCTTTGACGGGATTAATGATCACTTACTCCACCAGAGAAGGGAGATGGAAGAGAATCAAAACCAGGAGGGTTGAGAAAGAGAAATTCTGTCGAGGAATTGATTTGCTGGCATGGACTAGCAAATCAAGAGAGGACTGCTTTAATAAGAGAGCTTCCTAGGGGACTGGGTATCATGCAGCATCCTCAAGGACTGTGCTTATTGCTCGTGGAGTTTGCAATTATTTGGGTGGCCCTATCCATCATTGGAGGCCACTGTGGCAGCTAGCGTTCAATAATCCAAAAAGCTGAATTAGGGCCCCTTAGAAAGGGGAGATACTGCTCTCATCCAAAGCACTGTTTTGTAATTAATAGTATCATTGCTCTTGTGATTACTGTTATAGTTATTTTTACTTGCACACTTGAGTTTGAAAGGATGATGTGTTCAGCCAAGAGCTGCAAATGTTTTGGGCTTGGCCAACAAAACCACACGTCCGTGTTGTCAGTGTTTGCTCCTGGGTGAGTTCTCTGAAGAGCAAAAGGACTGAGCTCGTCGCTCTTTGTTTCACTGAAGCTGCTCCACTTTGCATGAATAAATATTTGTCAGGCCAGCAGAGATTTTATAGCCCATCAGTAGGGCACTCAGCTGGGATGGAGGAGACGTGTGTGCAGGTCCCTGTTCCAATGCCTATTTAATTATTTATCGGCAGCAGAATGGCTCAGAGAGGAGACAGAGAAAGGGCCAGAGGCCAAGTCTGTAGCATGATAGCTGAGGTATTCAGTTGCCAAGAGAGGCCTTGATTTTTATTACTGCAGATAAACTGGCTTTTGTAGGGTTCAAGTGGGTTTTCTGCTCTAGGTTTGAACAGAATGTCTATAGTAGTGTTTTGTTTTGTTTTGTTTTGTTTTTTGTTTTTTTCAATGTCCTTTTTTTTTCCAGGATGGGGTAACTCCCTTCACATCTTATCTCTTGGACCTCTTTGCTCTCATGCTCCTCAGGTATCTTCCACCAAAGGACATCTTGCCCAGCCCCTATTACAGCATGCTCTTTGCGAGGGTGCTGGGGCATCGTTTTAAAGAGCTTTCGTCCCAGCTCGGCTGTTGCAGCCACCATGAGTTTCTGCTGGGGTCAGCTGCCAAGCCATGTGTGTCCTGGCACAGAGGTCTGCAAAGCGTTCACTTTATCCTAGATATAGGCATTTAGTTTAAAGTGAGTTAATTAGCAGCTGAATTAAAATGGTGAAGTTCTAGTGCAACAGAGCCATGACTTGGAGAGGCTTCTTCCATCCGTGCTTTTTCAGAAGGGCTAGGACTTGGGAGATGCTCATAACAAAGATGCACTCAGAAGCCTTCATGCCTCCAGCGGTCGGATCCTCATCCTCTGCCATTAGGTGGGAAGAAAAAGGTCACTCTCGCTGACCTTCCTGGGCAGATCTTACACCATAAGAAAGCTGGAGCTCCTTGATGGAAAGGCTGTGAAGCAAATTAAATAATAGAAGGTATTTGTCATTACTTTGAGACTAACTCATTACCTATTTGCAAAATTATGATGCTATAAAAAAATAAATAAATTGCAATACTTTTAAATAATTGCCCAAATCAAAACAATTAACTCAACTAGAAAATGCTTTAGCAAACATATTACTTAGACATCTCCTTATTAGAAAGTGGTTAATAAGAAATAATGCATTAATTGTGCACTTAGTAATGGTAGGTTCCAGCCTTCCCAAGACTTTGAGTGGATTCGGTATGTGAATGAAATGAGCTTTGAGGTTTAAATACAAATTAGGAGGAAGTTTAGGCTCAACTTCAGATAGAAACCTACCTCTGCCTTGGGGGACTAGATCAGATATTTCCAGAGGGCTCTTCCAGCCTGAATGATGCCCCTGGGAAAGATGTCCTTTGTGGCTTGGTATGTTATTGGGTGGGTTCTTTTTCCTTCGGTCAGTGGAAGGAAATCTCTGAGCAGCTTTGAAAACTTGCTCCTTGTTATCACCTTGCTTTGGTTTCCTCTCTGTAAATTTGGGACTGCTGAGGGGAGCCAGGAGGGAAGCCCTGAGATGGGATGTCACCAGGGTTTCGCGGTGACGATGTCCTCATGGTGGTGTTAGTGGTGGCTTCCCCCAGTGACCTTCATCTCACCATAGCAGAGCACCTTGTTGCAGGAGCCCGCGGTCCCACCGGGGTCCTGTAGCGGAGGAAGCCTGAGGAAGGCCATGTGTATAGTGCCACGTTTTATATTAAACAAAAATAAATTCCCTTTAACGTGGGTTTTTCAGACAGGTTGTCCTAATATATTAACTTCTGTCTGTGTTTTGAATAGTCAATTTCACGGTGAAATGAGTTCTTAATAATATATTTACCACCTGGGAGAAATCTCCCAGCCATCTGGAAAGGAGTGGGGATTTAGTGCCTCCAAATGGAGATTGGTTTTTTATTTATTTATTTTGCCCATGCCTCCTCCCCCCAGCCGGGACCCAGAGGACGCTTTGGGTGCGAGCTGCCCATTGCGGCTTGGTTTGGGGTCTTTCTCCCCCAGCTCTTGCTGGCGTGGAGGTGTCGAGGAGCAGCTGGGGGTTCCCCAGTGCCTCCCAGTCTGAGACTGGTGTAAGGCGGAGCATGGCTACGCGTCCCCTTCACCAACCCCAGGCGAGGACAGCTTCTCTGTCAGGCACCGAAAGGGTGTTTTGGGGGAAGAGGAGTTTCTTCTGTAGACGCTGGCAAAGCCCGACTCCTTCGATGGAGATGTCAGTGATACATGACCTAAATCCAGCCTGCTTTGTGTAATACATCTTTTGAACTCCAGTAAGATGGAAGCCAGATGCAAACCAAGCTATCCTTTGATTACGTGGGAAAATGGTAAATTCATCATCACTTGAAGTCTTTTAAGCAAGACTGATTGTCCCTCTAAAACCTATATGTTGCATCAGCAAGAAGTTATTGGGTTTGATAGTGTTTGCCTGAGTGCAAGGGAATAATCCTTCTGTTTGCTACAGGGCTTACAGGGTGAAATTGTATGGCGTGGCATCTTCAGGCTGTCAGATTTGATTGTCTCTTCTGGCCATTGATGCTGGGGATTGATGGAAAGTCATCATGGCCTTTCTCTTATGTCCTTACATAGCTTCCCTATGTGTTAAAACCTCATCTGTTACATCGCTGGAGTGTGAAATTCCCACGTGCCTGGAGGGGGCTCAGCGTTCACCCAATGCGAGTCCCTGCAGGAGCAGAGGAATCTGGTGGCTCCAGGGCTTGAAACACATTAATTTTGTTTGCAAAAGTGATAACATTTGCATATCCTGATCTGCTTTAATACTCTGGAGAGGTCAGTCAAGTGAGATTAAAGGAAACTCTTTGTTACGGGGGTTTGCAAACCCATGCATGGTGCTATCACATCCCAGAACTGCTCTGGACGTGTTGCACATGTCGTTGCAGCGGGGATGCTCAGCAGTCCGAATAACCTCTTTGCTATCTAAATATTCTGTGCCGTGGAAATAGGCATAACCCGGTGAGTTTTAGCTGCCAAAATCTGCTTTTTGGGAATGGTGGGACATGCCAGAATACTAGGCTGTAAGCACTGGGGGCAGCAGGGTTAGCATGCGCCGGTCTCTCCATGGTACTTGCCCACAGCCTTTAATGTTGTACACAGAGGCTAACATGATGTAGGTTGCCCTCTCTGAGGAAGGCATAAATCTCCTTTGCATTTTTCATGGGCTGCGTGCAGGCAGGCAGCTTTCTGAATACCGCTTTCTGCTGCTCGACCCCCTCTTTGCGGGCTGTTAAAGGTGGGTGTTGAGGGTGAAGGTTGTCTTCCACGGAGGCTGAATGCGATAAGGATTTGCTTGTCCATAATATTTATCCCATCTATTTCAGCTGTACATGGCAGGGGATGCCTCTAGCAATGCACCACCTTGAACTCTGTGGTCTCTAATTTGGCGCAGACACCTGGCTGCTCCTGAAATATGGATGGAAAAAAAAAAAGAAAAAAAAAGAGAGCCCTGTTAGGAACAGCATTTTACGACAGGTTGCACCAAACCCCTGGATTTAGCTCTCCTTGAACTTGAAGTTGGCAATAATTGAAGACCAGATTTTGCAGCTGCTGTTCTGACATGATATTGCTGCCGGGTGTTATGAAAACCACTAGAGCTAGAAGCCAGTGCTGTATACTCTTCTTGGAGTTTCAGCTTTCAAACACACGAAGCATCAATCTCTAGCTAGCGGCTCATGAGCTATCAGCTCCTACAATCAAGTGGAAAAGAGTATTTCAAAGGTGCTTAGTTACTGGAACAGTACAAATGCTTTCTGGACCAGTAAATGCTTCCATGTATTGGTCCTGGACCATGATTAGAAAGATAAAATCTGGTCCCTCAGAAAGTGCACGGCCCCACTGCCCCTGGTGCACAAAGGCAAAAATAAACGGGGGGGGATCAGGAAGGGTGCGGGGCCTCTGCATCCAGTTATCTCAGCCTATGGGGCTGCCTCAGGGTGTGTTTGAGCACTTTTATTTTGTTTTTTATTCTTCCTAATGGTAAATAACTAATTTTCTCCCTAGACATTTTAATACAAAGCCTTTGTGTATGAATCTATGGATAGGCTGATTCCATACCCCAATCATAAGGGTTTATTTTGAAGGCTTAGGGTAATGCAGCCTGTACTAAAAACTTGTATAGAGATGGAGGAGCTTGAGGGGGGACCGACTTACTCTTGGATCTACCTGGAAAGCGCAGAAGGTTGTCACCCCCTGCTCAATGTTGCTCCCAGGTAGCACCCTTTTAGGGACCTGCTTATAAAGATTTAGGACCCGCAGTAAGATTGTCCTCGACTTTCCCCAAAGTGACCCCTCAGTCGCTGGCACGATGGAGGCTGAATTTCTATGTGTGACGTCACTGTGGGCACAATTTATTTAAAAAAAAAAAAAAGTGAAAGGTTGGAGTGTTTAAAATTGAAACCATCTCCATTCACAGCCCATTTTCCATGAGCCGTTTTACTGGTGATGTGACATGATATCAATAACAATGAGGTTTCTTGCTGCCTGCTATAGTTGTTTATGGAAAGGAGTTTCGGAAAACATATTATTATAGAGGATAATGGATGGGCTGTAGGGAGACAAGGAAATAATTGCATTGAGGGGGCTTGAAAACATCATAAAGCCAAGAATGGAGTTTGGTTGGACTCTAATGTCACAAGGTCCCGAGGACTAAACTAATTCCCCATAAATCTGTGCAGCCCATTTAGGCTTACTGGTTTTCTTCTCTTCTCTACTAGTTTTTGCTCCCCTCCCCCTTTTCTTTTGAAGAAACACCACAGAGGAGATCGAAGTGAATAAAAACCCACCCGATCCACAATTATGGCGATTAATTATCCAGCCGTATTTTTGTTAGCACCTCTGGATTCTCTGTCGCGGGGCTGAGAACCATCCAAGCACAGAAGAGAAAACGCAGCCCTTTCCTAAGGACCTCGAAGCTTTGTTTTGAAAAATAAGTAAATAAATATTGAAAACCCCAAACAACTGAAGAATTAAAAAGGAAAGAAAACAAGCTGCTACGGCATTGACATTGGGATCAGAAATAAAGTGGGAAGGAGCTGGGCACCCCGGTGCCGGGAGCCATGAGCTCAGCCTGTGCACTAAGAAACACCGGGGGGGGGGGGGGGGGGGGGGGACATTTTCCTGAAGTTTGCTGAATATTTCTTCTCCAGTGGTCCTCCTGTTGGAAATTTCAAATCGATACGCCACAAAAGACCCATTGACCGGCCATTTCACAGAGAAATATCCCTCTATTTTCCAGTCAATCATTCCCCCCCATCCTTGTAATTTTTATTTGCATTACATCAGCGCTGGGGGGGGGGGGGGGGGGGTGGAATTCAGAAAAAAAATCAGAACTTTGACCGGTTCTTTCAGAGATAGCATGAAAGAGCCTTTTCTCTCAGGCGGGGTTTGTTTGTTCAGATTTCCAGGGTCTGGGAAAAACAACACAATTTGGAAGCATGGCGTTATAATTATGGGATTAAATCACAGCCTGGTGGGGGTCGGTGGCTGCGCTTCCAGGGGCTGCCGGGGAGCTGGGCGAGATGGCACGATTGGTATTCCCTGCCCGTGCCGGCTGCCTTGTGTTTCAGCTCCATTTCCCCTTTTTTTTTCCCCATTTGCGGGGTCTAGCAGCCTCCGTTAGTGCAATAAGGCCGGGAGCTGGTTTGCTCCGCGCTGGCTGCTGGAAGCTGCTGGTGGTGTCTCCCCGCTGGCGGGTGGCTCCCGGTGCCAGCGTGTCACGGGTGCCTTCCAGGGGCTGACGGTCTCAAGAGGGAAAACTCCGCTTGTGCGACGCGAATTGGGAACGCAGTGCCCCGTGTAGGGACGTGGGGAACCGGGCAGTGGTGTGCCGGGGGAATTCGGGTCATGGCATCTCTTGCTCGGTGCCGGGGCTGGGCTTGGACCAGCCCGTTTGATCCCAGCGACCAGGAGATTTGTTTTTATTTTTATTTTTTTTACGGCGTGAAACCAGTGTTTCTGTCAACTTATAATGAAACAGTTTATGCAAACCTGAAAATAAGCCCATATGCTTCACTTATGTAGCCTTTTTTTTAACCTTTATTTAAATGTCAATTTTTTGGAATGACAATGGCATTTCAAGTGAGAGATTGAAATGTAACACACACGAAACGTTACCGTGAGATGTTTTGACTTCTCTTCAGCTCCCTCCTCTCCTCATTCTATTTATTTTCTGTGAAAACTGTTCACTAAACCTGACTTGAATCTACAGACAGTTTCAGTTCCTGAAAATGACATTTTCTAGCAAACACGCCATCGGTCGAAAACAAAAGAAAAAAATCCTGCGGGCCTCGCTCACCCCCTGGTGCCAGCTCCAGCCCTGTGGATTTTGGCACGTCTCACTGCACGTGCTTCAGCGCCGTGTCCTAGGCAAAATTTGGGCCAGGAAAAACCCTGTCTGGGAGGAAAAACCCTGTCTGGGGGGCACCAATGCATTGTGAACCCTCTTTTGCATGCGGAATTTTTACTTCTCCCCTTTTGCGACTCGCACATTTTGCATTTCTGGCCAAATCCCGCGTTTCAAGTGGGTGGGCTCTGCAAAGCCCGAGTGCTTGATTGCCACCCGAGCTGATGCAATGCATCGACTGCGCTCCTCTGCAATCAAAAGCAGGCTCCGAAGCCCGAACCCGTGGTGTATTTATTGCGTCTCGGTGGCACCACGGAAGAGCGATGCGTTCGCATCGTTGTCGCCGGTTTACCCGTGGATTAACGGAGGCGCGGGTCAGCCGAGTGACATTCGCCGCCTTACGCCAAATGAGCCGGTACGGGAGCAAGAAGCAGGCTCTGACTCAGGAGAGCAATGAAGTGCAAACCCGAGTACTTCATCAGTCAGGGCATTGCTTAACCGCCGCCTTACAAACCAGCCCACGTGCTTTCCTGAGTCACCGTCTGGAAGGGGAAAACGCTGCGGCTCAGCGTCTTCGTCCGATGGGCAAAGCATCTTGCTTCACCCCTCTTTTTTTTTTCCTGCTGCCAATGGTGTTGTGAAATAAAAGCTTCCCTTTGGTTCTGGTCGTTGGAAAAGGGATAAATCCCATTCTTGCGGTGCCGTTTTGCTTCTGTTTTACCCCAAAGGGCACATGGTTTTTCTGCGGCAGGGTCGGGATGGCCCCACAGGTGCACAGGGTGGGCTGAGCACATCCCGAGCGGGAGCTCGCCGCTCGCTGCACCTGTGTGAGCGTGCATCCTTATTTACAGCAGGGGAAAATGAATGGGAGTTTGCTTTCCAAGGTAGATTATTTCATTATCATTGTAATTGGTACTTATAATTAGTTGCTACTGTGGTGTGTGATGTGCCCTGAGCACTGTGGCCAGAAAAATTGCAGAAGGAAAAAGAATTATTATTTTTTTATTATTAATTATGACTATTATTTATTTTTTGTGTATATTTGCTCACTTGTTATTTCAACCTGGGCTTATTCCTCTGTGCACTAGGCAGGCAGCAGAGCTTTCTTTGCTCTGGTTCACGCTCAGAGCGGCCTCGTGCCCTCGTGCCTCTGTTTGCCCAGTTTGCTCACAAATTGGGAATATTTCTGCCTGCCTCGTTTGGAGCATCGCCGGCCTGACCCAGCCTCTCCGCAGGAAAACTCGCTGCTGCTGCTATTAATTGCTGCAAAGCCTTAGATGCAGATTGGAAGCAGCTCTGCCGCTTTTCCCAGCAGGAATAGGTGAGGGGTAGGGGGGACCCCGGTGCCACCACGAGCTCGGGCATCTTGTTAGAGCACAGAAGCCTCTTGTCAAAGCCAAATCACCCTGGAAAGCCCCCAGATATTTGCACAGTGCCCGCTCCGAGTCAGGCAAAGGGCTTCCTTTGTGGCGCTGAAACAATAACTGGCCTCATCCTCGTTAGCTGACGCAGCCTAACAAAGCGCCATTGATTTGGGTAGGTGCTCCCTTGGTGGCAGGGGATGCGAGGGACGGGACTGCCACCCCGGCGGCTTTTCCAGCCTTTTCCAGGCTCCCACATCCGTGCGGTTGGGTTTTAACGAGCGCTTTGGAGCACGAAGTGGGTCAGCGCTTTCATCTGCTCCTCTTTGCCCCCGGCTCCCTCCCGCGGCACGGACCCCGGGCACTCGCCACGCGGTGGCACGAGCCCCTGCGGCCCCGTCCCCAGCTTGTCCTCGCTGCCTGGGGGGGATGTGCATGGGGGGGGGGACCCTGCTGGGACCGGTGCTGTAACCTGCTGATGCGGCTCCCCACGGATCCATGAGCTTTGTGCAAATGGCAGTCCTGGTGTGCTTTGAAGCCTGAAACCTTGAGCACTTCAAACAAGCAGAGGACAGGCAGATGATGTATGGGAAATTAATATCTAACAGGGCTAAAAATTGTTCTCAATGTCGCCCTAACTCCCCTGCCCAGCTGAGCTCTATTTACTTTCATCCCATCTAGAGCATTTAGCACAAAGAGACCCCTGACACCCTTAATTTTCTAAAACACAAAGCCTTCCATTTCCCTGCATCCAGCTGAAACCTTCCCGCTTTCTCTCTTGCTCTCCCTCGTTTTCTGGCTCTCTTTTGAAAGGCTCTTCTCCCTTGCCACAGCCTCTCAGGGGAGGAACAGCAAAAGGGGGAAGTTTGGGAAGGAGAGGAATTGCCAGCAGGTCCCTGTAACCCTTTTGCGCCCGGCAGCTCACTCCCCTGCCGAGCTCGGGGGCGGCAGGATCCGGCCCAGGGTGAGCAGCAGGGGCTTTCTGCAGAGCCCTGCTGGCACAACAGGCACGTTTAGCACCCGTCAGCGCGCGGCGGAGAGTTTGTAACTGGAAATCAGGACGCCTGAAATTTCATTTATGTCACAGTAGGAAAGAAAACAAGCGAGATGTGTCGCTCTGCGCTGGCTCAGAGCAGAGCATCCCGCCATAGCTCTCTGCGCAGCCCGAGCCCGGGGAGCCGGGTTCAGCCCTGCCCGGCGTCGCTCAGCCATCTCCGGGGTTTGCTCCCCGATCCCTTATCGCAGGTGGGGAAACGAGGTCAGGGAGGGTTGCGGGGTGGGAACGGTGTGGGCTGGAGCGAGCCTGGTGTCTCATACCCCACCCCTGCGTGGACAGGGAGTGCCCGAGGTTATCAGGGCTCGGCGGTGAAAACAAGTGACGTTGTGGTGTTTCAAAACACCAGATTTTCCCAGGCTGATCGTTTCAGGGCTGGTGCGAAAACACCGAAGGAAAAAAACACTTCTTTAGCAATAACAGATCAGAGCTGGGTGCTCGTGAGCCATCTTCCAGGGGCGCCGATCTGGGCTGTGATAGTGCTGCAAGAGGGGTGGTGCCGGCAGCCAGAGCCCTTGCTGGGCTCAGGTCCCCATCCTGTGGGGTGCTGCCTGGAGGGACAGGGTAGCTCCTCTGCGAATGCATTTTGTGTGCCTTGGTTTGGTGTCCCGGGGCTGTGAAACAGGGAAGCGGGGGATGTCTGTGCCGTGCACGGGCTCCAGCGTCCCCCAGGGCCTCTGGTTGCTGCAGCTGTACGAATGCAAGGCACGGAGCTGCAGCGGTGTGTCGGTGCACGTCCCCTCCCACGGGAGCACCTGCTTGTGCCTGCAAAGCAGGGGGCTCGTTCTGCTTGGCGGGGGTGCTGAGCCCGGTGCAGGGGGCAGTGCTTCTTCATCCTCTGCCTGGCTGCTCCAGGACCCCAGGAGAAGCTTTGACCTGGCTGGTTTCATACAATTGTAGAATCATATGGGTTTCCAACCCATGGTTTGGGTTGGAAGGGCCCTTAAAGCCCATCGAATCCTAACCCCCAGCCATGGGCAGGGACACCTCCCACCAGCCCAGGTTGCTCAAAGCCTCCATCCAGCCTGCCCTTAAACACTTCCAGGGATGGGGCATCCGTGCTTCTCTGGGCAACCTGTTCCAGTGCCAGTTTCCCTTTTTCCTTTTTTTTTCCAGTTTCCTTTTTTCCCAGAGGGACATGGCAATGGGATTCAGTCTTTCACCTCCAGCCTGCGTTTTCTGCCTCTCAGCAGCCCCTGTAGAGCCCCCGGCAGCAGCCCCAGAGGTCTGACACCTCCTGTACATGTGCTGGGACATATCGCTGGCCTGCCTCCCACCCTCCACGGGGACAACTGGTCTCTGACCCAACAGGGTGCCTGCAAGCAGCTGTGGTTACCGGCCGTGGCACCCCGAGAGCAGGGCAGCACCGAGTTTGGCATCTGCCGGCCGCTGCAGATCCATGTTTCCCTGAGAGACAGCAGGAGCTAACGGCTCGTGAGCTGTTCCCGCAAAGCTGGGATGCCTTCCATCGCCGGAGGGCCGGATCCTCAGCTGGTGTAAGCTGGCACCGTGTCACCGAGCAAATGGGCCAGCTGCTCGGGCAGAGGATGGCGATGGCCATCCCTCAGCAGCCGAGCCCGCTGCGTGGATCTGCAGCCGAGGGCCGGTTTGAACTGCTCTCCTCTCCCCCCTACTACTCTTTTCCTCACTTCTCCCTTTCAATTCTCTCCCCGTCTGTTCATCCTTCTCCCCTTCTGTTCATCCCTCTCTATTCTCGAGCCATCCTTTTTTTCTCCATGAAAAAAAAGCTAAGGGAAGGAAGGGGGAGGGAAGAAGAGAAACAGTCCACCTCGATCGTTTTTTCCAATAACCTTCCCTAAAACCTCACCAGGTTACATTATGCTCTAATAGACTTTAAGCCAATCTGCCTAATGCCATTGCAAAGGTCAATTAAATTCACCCTAAAAAATTTACTTCTGGCTCATTATACATTTGGAAAATGAATTAGAAGCACAAGCTGCCCCAGAGGTTTCTGATATTTTGCTAATGAACATGTCTTCTAATGGAAGAAAGAGAAAGAAAAGCACTGCCAAAAAAACCCTTTAAACAAAAGGGTTTGCTGGTCCCACTGGGGAGCGTGCCGTGGAGCCGAGCATCTCCTGGTAGAGGGGACGGGAGGTGCTGGGGCTCAGCGAGGTCACCCACACCCAGCAGAGGAATTCGTCAAAGCCGACTCTTGCCCAAGCGTTAGCTCAAAGCCTCGACCTTGTGTCCGTGCCCGTCCCTGTTTGCAGGCTGCTGTGAGTGGCTTGGTTTCGCCTCCGAAACGCTCCCGTTGAGCCATCGATGCTGATTTCTTGCTCCACGACTTCCCAGGCTGGCTTTGCGTGCTGGCAGCCCACCCCTGGTGTAATTACGCCCGTGGCGTGCCGTGTCCGCGGGGATTCGCCGGCTGCACGCCGGCAGAAAAGGAGGCAAAATTAATCAAGGGAATGATTAATTGCAAATTGTGACCCGGGTTTCTGTAAGTGACGAGGAGTTTTGAGGGATTTTTCAGGCTGAAGGTGCTCATACCTTTGAGGAGCACGAGCCGTTTTTGCTTTGGCTTGGGTTTTCTTTTGGAGAGTGGTTTAGGGGGCTTTACAAAAACCCTCTGTGCCTTTGAGCACCTGGAGTCGGTTGCTGCTGACCAGGCTTTCATCCTCCTTGCTAACGTGTGGATGCAGCCAGGTGCAGGACTGGATTCGTGCAAGCGTGCGCCCCGGCCCTTTGAGCACCCGGCTGTGGTGGCGTTAGAATACGCTATGGGCAGTGCCCAGGCTGGTGTTAATTTGGGGCTGATATCAGTACCGTGTTAATTTTGAATTGCTTTTTGAGTTTGGGATTTGATTTCCTCCCCTGGCAGTGGAGCTTTGCTGCGGGGAGGAAGGGTGGCTCGCTGGCCCCGTTCGCATCGCCTCTCCCAGAGGTTTGCTGGATGGGGATGTAAGACACGAGGAGCTAGAAAAGGAGCCTGGGAACGCCAGTAAAATCCTAAGCATAATTTTTGTCCAAATCGACACATCGCCACGGAAAGTGTAGACTTCAATAAGGCTGCGTTTCGGACCAAATGACCACATCCCTCCCGTTTGTGCAGGAATTAAATGACCTGGGAACATCTAGATGAGCATCTTTTGGGACTGAATGCGTCGCCTCCACTGATGTAGAGATGCCACCACCGGTAAATACGGGCTGGGGTTCACATCACCGGCCTGTTGCCTAAGCAGCGGGTGCCAGGTGTAACCTGGTCATCTGCGCTCCTCCCATGGGGGACAATTCCCCTCCTGAAGCGGGTGGCTGAGTTTTATGGGGTACTGGGCACTCCCCTCTTGGCTGCACGGGAAGCCGGGTGTAACGCCTGTAATCTGAAGCAGGTTGCCACTCCAGCCTGAGCCGCTGCCTTTTTCCAAGAAGCTGCTGGGAGTTTTCTTGCAGAGAGATTTTTTTTTTTAATTATTATTATTTTTATTTTTTTGGCACGGGCAGAGGCTTCAGGAAAACTGAGAGACGGGGCACAACTCCCTTCGGTTTGTCTTTAATTACATCTAGGGAAGAGGTGGTAATTACAACACACCCTTCTCTTGCAGAGATCCTCAGGTGAAATCAGGGCTCGGAAGCATGCATGCTAATCAGGAGAGCCTTTTTTTTTTTTGCCAGGGTTGCTGTCGGTGGGGCTGGGCTGAGTGGCTGCCCGGATGGCACGCAGGGCAGCGCCTGGCAGAGCAGGGACTGCGGCGCGGGCAGGACGGGGAAAAGCTGCTCCTTCCCTCGTGCTCCGGGGATTAGGCAGGAGCTGGGGACAGCGGCGCGGTGCTCGCAGTGTCAATTATTAGCGTGGTTAGTAAATTACCTAGTAAATTGGCCCTTAAAATTTCCAACTGCGTGTCCTCTCTTGCACTCCAAGCCTGCAGCTGAGTTGTTTACGCTCTTTCAGCAGGGAAGACGGATCAGCTCTGAGCTGCTGGCGTCTTGCAGAGAGGAAGCCGGAGCCGATGCTGCACGCTGCTGCATGCACGGTCTCGCCCCCCAGCCCTCGTGTTGGCCAAAGTTAAAGCCCAAAGGGCCGTGGTGGGGAAAGGCGAGCCCCGGGAGCCTGTGACTCCTTGCTGTGGTTGTGTCTATGGGTTCCCAGCATTTTTGCTGCCGTTTGTGAGCAGTTTGCCTGGTTGCCCCCCCTCCGGGTGTCTTCTTCTTGGCCAGGGCTGTGCCTGGTGTGGCAAAAAGCTGTGGGCACAGGGGGGTGCACGTGTCAGCCTCGGCATCTCTACCCGTGACCGAGCGAAGTGCTGAGATGAGCCTCAGGTGAGCCCAGCAAGGCCGACCCCCGTGATGGGGCTTTTGCTTTGCCCCTCGCTAAGCTCATTTCAGGGCTGGGGTGGGCTGTGGCAGCAGGTCTGCCCCGCAGAGAAGCAGCACCCACGTGCTTTGGGGCTAAAGCCACTCAGGACCTACCCTTGGGGGGGATCGGGAGGGCGCTGAAATGAAGATTTGGTTTTGGTGGGGGCTGATGCTTTGCCAGAGACCCTTCCTCCCTTCGGCGCTGCCCGTCTCCTCTCCTGCTGGCTGCGGTGTGCACGGCCCGTTGCCCATCGCAAGGCAGATTTTCCCTTTGTGCATTTCCAGCTCCCCTTTTGCTTTCTCATGTGTGCTGTAAAGGTCAGCCCGTATCTGGAACACGCTTTAAATTTGCACAGAGAGCAGGGGGCAGGAAGAGAGGGGAGGGCAGTGCTGCAGCAGCTCCAGCCCTGGGAGAAGACAGTTTGCTGCTTTCCCTGATGCTCCTAGGGAACACAGGACCACGCGCAGGTCCTTGGATCCACCTGGCACCCAAGGAAATAGCTCTTTTTTAGCAGAAATCCCCCAAAACATAGAACGAGCATGCCATAACCCCTCCGGCTGCCGCAAGCTGCTGTCCCTCCGCCCGTCCATCACCCTCGTCCTTCCTCCCTCCCTCCCCGGGGGGATGCTCACCTCCAGCACCCCGCTGCCGTCAGCAGGATGATGACCCCCTCCCCGTCACCGCCCAACCCCTTTCTGCCGAGCCCGCATCCCCGCCGCGTCCCGCATCCCTTGTGCTCATCACGGGGGACACCTGCAGCAGGCTGGCCGGTCCAGCGCCGTGCCCCCTCCTGTCTCCGAATCCGGCCCTTGCCTCCCCCTGTCAGCCGCTGCCTCCTCTCCCCAGGACCTGATGCTGCTTCGTTTCTGTTTTAATTTTGCTGCGGTTTCGCGACAGCCACTGCTAGGTCAGGAGTTACAGAAAGGTTATTGGTGAGTGATGGGTATTGACATCCTTAACAGTGCCCCGACCCCATCAGTCTCGCTCTGTTCTTCTTTTTCCTTACACTTGCCCTGCTTCTTTTTTTTTTTTTTTTTTTTTTCCGAAAGGCTGGTCTGCCACAGATTGGCCTTTCTCATGCATAAAGCTTACTTCATCAGATTTTTACCCAAAGCCACAGTGCGCACACTTGGCTGCAAAGCAGGGAGGGAAACGCTGATTCCTCCTGGCTGAGCAGAGGCACTGAGAGAGGTTTTTAACCCCGTGATTATTTTTCCACCCCATAAACCTAATGTGCTACTTTTCCCCTATCTTTTTCTCCCCTAATTCCCTCGATCTGCTGGTGCACTGTTCCCCAGAGCCACCTGCATCGTGTTGCCTGTTCCTGGGGCTGCCACAGGGACTCCCGTGACCAACTCCACCCTGCAGAGCTCAGGCTGCACGCTGGGGGCTCAGCATCGTGGCCCCCAGCCTGGCTCCTGCGAGCTTTCCCCCTCTCCAAAGAGCCCATCAGCACGGTGGGGACCTTGTGTGCACTGAGCGCGGCAGTTCAGCTGCGGCCCGCGATGCTCAGTAGCCTCAGTAGGAGCTTGGGACGGGGAGGCAGCATTTCTACCCAGCAATTACAAAAATTCCCCACTCGAGGCGAGGGGCAGCTCCGGCACGGCGGGGTCCCCAGCCCCACAAAGCCACGGCGCGCCCTGTCAGCACGGACAGCCTCGGCGCGGGGGCCGCCGCGTGCTGCTGCTCGGGTAAATAGGGGGCCTGTCAGCCCGTCACTGCATTCATCTGGAAGGACGTAAACCGTGGCGTAGGCTATTTGGAAATACGGCGGAGCTCATTCGAAGTGCCTCTTATCTCCCCATTGAGAAGCTTCTGGGGCTCGGCACCAGCGCGTTGCTCCCGCCCCTTCCCCGCGACGCCGCGATAAGCCGGCGTGGCATTATCAGATGCTTCGGCACTAAAACGCGCCGCACGCCAGCTTCGGGGCTTTTATTGTTGCATCCATAAAACCGGCTGGGAAAACTGCTGAAGCAGTAACCCTGCTCGGTTTTAAAGGCAGCTGCAAATCAGCCCCGCTCTCTGGTGCAGCGCCGAGCTGGTTTTTACGAGCTCTAATTAACCGGGATCTGCCCCGTGGTCTGCTTTCCACCCAGCCTATCCGGGGGAGTGGGACTGAACTGCGTGGTGCTGGGGTTATTGGTCTGCACTCGGGGGCTTCGGTGTGAATGAGCTGTCGTAGGGTCGGGGTTTGGTGGTCTGGACTGAACCAGGTGTGGCGGTGACAGAGGGATGGTTGGAAACAGCCCGTGCCGCGCCACCCTTCGTGCGTGTCTGTCTGCTTCAGGTCTTAGCTGGGAAGTGGGGACACAACGAACCACTTGGGGGTGCAGAAGGAAGCCACCTAATGACATCTTGTGACTGTGAGGCATGGCAAGGGGCAGTGACTCTGGGAATTACTCGGCTTGGAGTGAGCACCTCCAGGCTCCTGACGCTCCTGGGTGCTCCTGCCCATCAAATACCAGGGCACAACATTTTTTTGGCAGCTGCCTTGAGCTCCTCGGCCCCAGGAGGGGTATGGGCACGGGCTGTCCCTTTGCTTGCTTTCCTGCTGGGGATTTTCCAGGTTTGCTTCTCCTGACATTTCCTAGTGGCAGCAGGAGGGGCAGCAGGGTGCCTCCGTGCTTCCCTGTACTCGGCAGGGCCGGGAAGGGAAGGGAAGGGAAGGGAAAATTCCAGCTCCGAGGGAGGCACCGCTGTGCTGTGGGGTGGCGAGGGAGCCGAGAGCTGCCTGCTGACACCCGGCAATTTATTGGGAACCTGTGAGTCTTTTCAAGAAAGCAGTTTCTTTGACATTTTCTTTTGGCATTTGAAGGGGAAAAAATGGTAGTATTTCCCACATACGCTCGCCGTTTTCATCCCTGCCCCGAAGTGATTTAGATTTCTTGCTCTGCGAGAGTCAGCCTCGTCTCGCAAGCCGTAAACCGCGCATGGAGGGAGGTAGGAGCGAGGAGCAGTGCCTGCGAGGGTGCAGACGTGCGGGGCACGTGGGGAAGGCAGCACGTGGAGCTCATCGCTGGGTGTGCACAGGCAGGAGCATCCGTAGAGGTGTCCATAGGGATGCCGGGAGCTTTGCAGCCTGGTGGGCTGCCTGGTGAGAGGCAACTCTGCGCACCCGGCACCGGGCTCCCACAGATGTGACATCTGCAAGCAACAGTGAAATATCATCAGCATCATGGCTAGGCTTAAATCTTTGCCGAGTCTCCATTTTTCTTTCTTTAAACGCTTACAGAATAAATGGAATTTATAATCAGAAACCATAAAATCTCTGATTTATGGTTCATCTTGATGACAATATTTAATAACTCGTGTATATTTTATTACATCTTTTTAATGCCCTGTTGTGGAATTTTACTTAGGCATTTCGCCCTCTATATCAACCTGTCGCAGCACAGATGGGGCTGACTTTGTGCTTTGGGCTGCGGACGGAGCCAGGCTGGGCTCTGCCCAGGGCTGCCGTGAGTCCTTCCAAGCGGGCTCCGAAAGCAGACCTGGATGGCCAGACGTGGTCCGGCTTCTTCCAAAAGCCGCTCTCTGGATTGCAGAGCTGATGCTTTTCCCTGCCCAGGCAGCTCCCTTCCAGCATCCCCAGCCAAGTTCCAGCGCAGGTGGGAAGAGAAATTCAACCGCAGGTCCTCTCTTCTCTCCTCGAGGACTTTTTGCTTGGAAACCAGTATCTATTTAGGTTATTGCTTCCCCAGCTCAAGTGCATTCTCCTCTGGAGAGCAATCCCTACCCTTTCTGGGACCATTAGAGTAAATTAGCTGATGCATCCTATCAGCCCGCAGCCTGCTGCACCCGAGGTACCGATCCTGCTCTCGGCGCCTGCCTGCAGAGGGGAGCTCATCAGCGCCGCAGCCACATTCTGGCTCTGTCGAACGGCAGCAGCTCCCTCCCTCCCTCCCTCCCAGCCGGCTTTTGTAACCTTCCCCTGCGCTGCTGGGAATGGAGAAAGGAGAGGGGGCAGCTGGGGACTGGAAGAGGACGGGGAGCGGATAGGAACGGATGTCCTGAGAGCGTGGGGGTTGGTGGTGGGGCTTTGGGGACCTGCAGGCTGTCTGGGCACCCGTACAGCCCGTGCTGGCATGGGGACAGGTCCCATTGCTCTCAGTGTGCTCTGGGCTGGCTGTACAGGGGACTGCAGGCTCAGCACCACCTTGTCCCGGTAGGGGCAGGTGAGCAAGCCAGGAGCGTGCTGTTCCACCCATTTTCCTCCTGAGCACGGTCCAGCGGGTTGATTTTCTCTCTCCTCGAGATGCACGGGTCCCAGCCACAGCGGGAGGTGATGGGATGGGGTCAGGGTTAGGGGCCAGAGGAGGAGCTGGGGGTCCCGTGAGCACGTTGGTAGGTACCCCGAGGAGGAGGAGAGGGTGGAAAGCAGCCAGGGAGGGAGGAGAAAGCAGCCTGGCCACACGCTGCATCATCCCAGCTCGATGGGTTCCCTGCCCCTGTGTTAACAGGAGCACTGTGCTGCATGCAGCGGGTGCAGGCTCCGTGTTTTTGGGTGCCACGGCATCAGGCTCATCGCGTTTGGGCGCAGCACTGTTGGGTGCTTCATGTCAGGGCTACAAGTGAGGGAGGGGCTGTCCCACTTGAACCCTGATGGCTTCTTCTTTGGTGATGGCCAGAAGATTTAAGCCTCGTTCACGACGTTATGACAGCTTTTTTTAACCGCAGACAACTCGCAGGGCTGGACGAAATGTTTGCACTGGGAAATCAGCCACCTCCTGAAAGAGCTTTTGTTCCCTTGCAAAGCATTTGCAGAGTTTCCGTCTGTGCATTTCGGCTCCTCTGGTAGGAGGCAGGAATCATCCTGGGAATTGTCTTCCCCTTGGTGATTCAGCTGTCTGCTTCTGCTCCTGCCTTGCTCTGCTAGGAAATGGAAATGGCAGGGGTGAGAACAGCTCTGAAGAGCTGCCGCCGAGAGAGCACCCCCTGCCCTGCCAGGATGAGTTCGGGCCGGAGGGTCTGGGTGCTGCTGGATAGCCCTAAATAAAAGCATGCCTTATGGCAGCTGAGGGTCCACAGTCTCAGATCACCGCATTTTGGAAGGATTTTTGCCAGCCCTAGCTGTAAAACCATTCACCCTGCCCTTCCCTTCCCTCCCGCATGTGCTATTTTTGTGCCGACCACGAGCAGTCGATGAGGAGCGTACACCAGAACCGTGCTGCTGCCCGGGAGGAGCGGGATGAGTCCTGCACAGATCTGAGCAAAAAAAAAAAAATCACTGGCAGGGTAAAACTCCCTTCCTGACAGTTTAGAGAGGAGCCGGTGAGGTGCCTTGATGGGCACTGCGATGCCGGCTGCCTGGGTCTGACTCTAAATTAAAGTCTAGCAAAGGAGAGGCCTCCTGAGGAGGTGTGAAGTGATCGCAGCCTATAAATACCTTCCAGGAGAGGTTGGAAATGAAGAAAGGGAATTATTCATGGTCTCGAAAGGTGGTAGGACAAGGAGAGATGGCCGGGGGCTAAGGAAGGGAGAGATTTTCTGCCTGGCCATTAAGAAAGTTCCCCGCAGCCGAGCGATGGGCAGCAGGAGACTCCCCGGGGAGGGAGCCCCGGCGCCGCCGGCAGCGCGGAGGACGAGGCATTGATGGGGGAGACGGAGGGAGAGATCTTTAGAAAATGCAAGAGGTCAACCTGCTGACCCAAGCCGGCTCTCTCCCGGCCCCACGGTCCGCCCGGTGCCATGATAAATTCCACTTACGCTACTTTACTGCGGGCACTTGATAGCTCAACGTAATGGCTAGGGTGTCTCTTCACTTGGCTGCCCCCCTCCAGACGAGGATGCTGTCTGCGATCCGTGGGCTTCAGCCACAATTCTCCGCCTGCGCGGCGACGCTGCCTTTTTTATTAGCTTCCCTCTCAGAGTCTGGACTCCGGAGGTCCTGGCTCCTCTTTAGCACCGATTTGCTTCCTGACCTCGCTCCGGGCCCCGTCCATGTGCAGATCTGCAGGAGCTGCCTTCGGGAGCGCATCCTCAGTGCACATTTGTGCCGTGAGCACGTGGGGCTGGTAGCACCGGGATGTCTGCTGCCAAAAATGAGATCAGTGGGAGGCACGGGGCTGCCCGTGGAGGAGCGACCCCTTTGGAGAGCAGCTTTGCAGCCCCACATCTCCTCTGGCGGAGAGCAGGAGTTACCTCCTAAAGGTGCAGAGGATGCTGCTGGCAGCAGATGTGCTAGCAGCCCCCCCCTTTTTTTTTTTTACTGCGGGTCTCGTAGGTCTCATCAGTGCCGGTGTTTTTCCGTAATGCTCCTGGAGTCGTGTGATTGCGCAGGAATCTTGGCTTTCATTTAGGAGCAGTTTTGACATGTCACAGTTGCAGGGAAAAAAAAAAAAAAGCACGGAGATAGTGCCGGAACGTGTAGGCTAATAAAACCAGCCCGGCTTTATTACAACCGTTTTTATTTAAGATCTCAAAATGAAGGTCTGGGGGGGGGTCTGACGTGGGGTGGCGGAGCTGTGGGGTGTGTAAGGGGTGCGGGGCTGTGGTGGCCAAGGGCAGTGCTGAGTTGTGGTGCTGGGAATGAGCTGGGGAGCTCTGAGTGCTCATCCCTGGAGGGAACTAAGCCAGGTGGGGCGCTTTGATTTAAGGAAATGAGCAGCAGGCAAGGGGGAGGGATGGCATTTGAAGCAGTGCCGAGGTTGGATGGCTGTGTCCCCGCGCTGGTGGGGCTGCACGGGCAGCCTGGGGGCCAGTGGGTGCTGGCCGCATCCTGCTGAGCCAGCCCTGGGGAGCCTCCTCTGAGCAGAGTGGAAATGCCCCAGGAATCCGTGTCGCTTTTCAGAGGCTGTTACGGAGAATTGTTAGCAGGCTACGGCGCAGCGCAGGAGCTGTCGCTGTCGGCCGCTTTTTGTTAATCTGATCTGAAGGGTCCCCTTGCGATCGCATCTGGAGCGCTCCCTTCCCCTCTCTGCGGAGGCAAATTGCGACGGGCAAGCGCCCGGTGCTTCGGTGGGGTTTGAGGTCCTGAGCGGCCAGTGCCCACGCGGTTTCCCCACCCGACGTCCACATTTCTACCTGGGCAGTGCTGGAACGCCCTTGTGGTGGTTCCCCATGCAAGCTCTTGCACCTGCATCCTTTCATTTTGTCCCCTTTGACGATTCCTGAAAGCGCATCGGTGCGTGGCGAGTCAGGGTGGAGAAAGCCACGTCCAAACTCCCAGCTAGGAATTTTCCATCAAAGCACATTTCCCATCAAAAAGAGCCTTCATTGCAAAAACCTTGTGGTTTCCTGGGACCAGTTCAGTTTTTCCAGAGCAATTGCACTTCCATTGGGAAAATCTAGGGCAGGCTGATGGCAGGAGCCTGCAGCTGGGGACACGTGCAGGCGAGGAGCCCCTGCAGCTTGTGGCCTCGTGTCCCACCTAACGAGAATTTGGGAAACCCAGGCGACTTTTCCAGGAGCCAGGAGCAAGCTGAAATGTCCCTCTTGGTTCAGATGTAATGGCACTTCCAAGGGGGAGGGAATCTATTCTGCGGAAATTTGGCTTTTTGGGAATTTCATACTGAGATGGGGAAGTTAGGGGAATTTTTTTCATTAAAAGCACACACACACACATATATATATTCGAGTTTCAGTGGATTTCCATTTTCTAGTCAGCTCTCTGTGTGATGCCATTTCTGCAGCAGTGTATGACTTTTTTTTCCCCTCAGGAAATTTTCTAATATCAATTTAATTTTGACTCTCACAACTGCATCTATTCCACGGGGAACATATTCTATGGCCTCACCAAGAAAGTGTTTCCTCTTAGCCGCGAGTTCATTTTCCAGTTTAAAAACATCATCCAGTCATTTCTAATGAAAGATATAATCAACTTCCAGGCTTCATGGCTTAGCTGAGCCCCTAATGGAGGTGGGGGAGCCGTTCCTGCAGCTCGGCCCATATTTCCCACCGCAGGCGCGCTCACACCTGGCAAAGGAGCACTGGGCGAGATTGCATCCAGGGAGACTGATGCCCACGCAGGGGCTGTGGTCCCGTGTGGGTAAAATTCAGGAGTTGCTCCTTGGGTTCCTGCTCTCCCAGCCCGCAGGATTTGCCCTCCTGCAGCCCCAAGCAGAGGGTTTGGGGCATTGCTTCATTCCAGCCCCGCTCCCACAGCACGTGGGGTAACTGGGAACCTCGTGCCCCGCTTAGCTGGGGCTGCACCACTTCTGCAGGCAGTAAGTTGGCCAAGCTTTATTCTTTCTGTAGAACCAACGAGAAGGAAGAAAAACCCGGAAAGCCCCATTCGCGTCCCATCTGATTGTATTTCCGTGCCCACGTATCTGCTCAGCATAAAGGCTGTTGGAGTGCTAGGGGGGAACAGTCTCTCGCTGCGTTAAGGCGCTGTGCAGCAGAACGGGCTCGGGTTGTTCGGAGACCTCGCTGAATTACGCCACCGACGCCGCACCGCACATCCCCTCCTGTGCCCAGCTCTTCCCATCACTGCCTCGGGAGCAAGCGGGAATACAAATGCAAATAGCACCAGGTGAGGGAGATCAGGTGGCGATACCAGCAGGGGACCTGGTGCCGCATCAGGTGCGTCTGCCCAGCTGGGGCTGCGCTGAGGATGTGAGCCGGGGTGGTTTTAAATGAGCTCGTGCAGCACTGGAGGTCCAGACGTGACCTGAGAGCTGGTGGGAATTAATGATCTGAATATTTACCCAGCCTCGCAGCTCCCAGCCCACCCATCGCAGCATCCGAGGGAGCGGTACAGCCAGAAAAATGTCTCAAGGACCTCAGGGAGCTCTGATTTTAGGGAGTGAGAAATACACAAAAGCTCCGAGTCCTCCTCCCCCGCAAAAAGACCTGGATGAGATAACAGGAATTTCTAATTTAAACGTTTGGGTACAAATTACCTGACAATCCAGAGAGGCATCTTGAACCGGCACTCGAGTTTTTCATTCAGAAAATATCGAGGTGTCTCAATCTGACAATCTCAGAACTTGCCTATAAAGCTTCTGAAGTGAAAAATTAATCCGAAGTAACCTCTCTTCCTGCTTTGCAGAAGCAGATTGGCTTTTGATGAATGCTTGTGCCTCCTCGCTAGGTCCCAGGCAGCCGAGCCCGGCTCTTCCCTTGCCGGGTCTGGCTCCGTGGAGGGTTGCCATCCCCTTGGTTGGTCCCGGCACGAGCCATAAGGGTCCGGACCCGCAGCCTGGATTCCTCTACCTGCAGCATTCCCACTCCCAGCTCCTCTCCTCTTGCTGCCCCTGTCAGGCCGGGTCTGTCCTTCCTCCTGTCGGCAGCCGGACGCCTTTTCTGCTGCCTTTTATCCCTCTGAATCTAGCTTATAGGATTAGGCACAAAATGGAGGGTTGTAGTGTATAATAGTGGGGAAGTAATTACCTTACAAATGGAGTGTAATTACACCGTGGTAATGCTTTTGAATAACCTCATCACCACCCGCTAGTCCTTGTAACTGGAATTTCTCTACGTTTCGGCATTAAGGTTACCGACTTCTCCACAATTGTGTCTTCGGCTCGCTGGTCACCACGTCCGTGTGGTTTTAGCATTCAGTGGCACCACTGACATTGCACTTACACTCTAATTAATGTGCAGCCATGGAGCTGGCCTTCAAGTTATACGTGTCTGGTGGAAATTGCAGGTGTGGAAACCGCAGCTGCTGTGTAATCATCCCGTAATTGCGCCCGTCGTGCTGCTCGTGCATTACCCAGCTCGAGTTTGGGTGCAACTTTGCGTGGGTCCCTTGGCGTCGGTGGGGGAAGATGTGGAGCGAGAGTGCTGCAGGAGCTTCTCCTTGATGGAGGCCAAGGACCCGTCTTTTGCTCTCATCAGTGGGATTTTTCCATTTTTATCCCCAAACCTCACCTGGTGAATTCATGGTGCCGCTCAGCAAAGCCGCCTCTTTTCCCATGGGTGCTTTTCCACGCGTGACATCCCTGCTGTCCCTGCCCCGGTGAGAGGGGTCCCGCTCAGCAAACCTGGGCTTGATGAGCGACCTGAAGCTAATTGCCAGCCCCATCACACCCCTCGCTCTCCCCGTGCCCCGTTACAACAAGCAAAGCTGTTTTCCTGCCTTTTGGAGCTGGTTGAGACATACAGATGACGAGCGCTGTAACATAATGCATTTTTATTATTATTAAGCTCCCAGTGACTCTTTCCCTGTCAGCATAATAGGGCTAATGAAATGTACCTACTGCTCACGGGAGCTGGGAGGACAATTTGGGCCGGTTCTCCGTGGCATTTGGAACGCTGCTGGTTATTTATTCCGGCCGTGCTCCGCTCAGCGCTGCGCTCGTGGAGCCTGTCTCCCCCCGGCGGGGGCAGGATGCGGCCCCTGATGCCGCGCCGGTGCCAGGCATCCGTCCTGCCACCACCGGCACTGCCAGCTGGCCTCGGCGCCGACTCCGCTCCAGGACAGTGGGCCAGGGTCCTCCCCGGTGCACCATCATTGGCTTTAACGAGGCTCCACCAGGGAAGGATTTGGCCCGCTCCGTTTGCGAGCTGCATGCTGATGCCAGTTGGAAGGCACGGCGGGTGCTGGAGAGGGATCTGACAGCCCCGCTTGGTGTGGGATGGGGGGGGGTCCAAGTCTTGGCTGGCCTTGGGGCACCAGCAGGCACGGACTGGGTGGGAAGAGCAACGTGGTCCTTGTAGGTTTCCCCCCATCTCGCAATC
Source organism: Anser cygnoides (assembly GCF_040182565.1). Lineage (NCBI taxonomy): Eukaryota > Metazoa > Chordata > Aves > Anseriformes > Anatidae > Anser > Anser cygnoides. The sequence continues at coordinate 7,183,703 of NC_089893.1, read as the reverse complement.
TGCTGTGCTTTGCCTCCCTGCCCTCTGCCCCGGCTGCGTGGAGGGGTGGAGGGAGAAAAGCCACGTGGCGAGGGGAAAAATGGGCAGCGGAGGGGGAAAATGGGCAGTGGAGGGGGGAAAATGGGCAGCGGAGGGGAAAAATGGGCAGCGGATCCTTAAATGCCATGAGGGCTGATTCGAAGCTGAAGAGCTGCTGCGACCGGGCCCTCTGGATCCGACCCAATTTGCACACGACGTGGCTGTAATTGGCACCGGGGACGTGTGCTGAGAAGCCAAGCCTTGTTGCCCCGTGGCAAAGTTACCCGCTGACATCAGGGGGCTCCCCCAAACGCCGTGCCTTGTTTCGCATGGCAGGAGTATTTGGTTTGTAGCCTGGGTGCCCTCAGGACCACCCAGAGCCCCCCACCAGCACCATGACTAATACCCGCGTACCACTGCATCCCCACGCGGGGCAATTTCGGGTTCAGGGCAATTTTCGGGTTCAGGCAGCTTTCCGGGGAGGTAACGCTGCTGCCGTGCTGGAAGCGGGGGAAAAGTTTGTGTGCTGGCAGATCTGGGGCAGGATTTAAGGGCTGTCTGAAGCGAGGCACATCCAGGACTGCAGCCCTTGGCTTTCATCCTCCTACCCGTAGGCATCCGTGAGCCCTTCTCCTCTAAAGCTGCTCTCCCATTTTAATATTCCCTGCGGTGCCTTAGAGCTCGCTCAGGGCTATTTTTTTGGGGGTGGTATATTTATAATTCAGTCGACAGGCAACAAAATTGTGGCGTTTCACGGGCAGTGGGTGATGGAATGAGGTGGTGGGGTGCAGCTACAGAGGGACGTGCTGGGGCCACGGGGTTTCATCCCCCACGAAGCTGTCACCCTGCTGCTGTCACTGGTCCCCTTGCACCCATGCCGGCGCCTCGCGGGTGAGCTGAGGACAGGGGCACGAGGAGCAGCGGGTTGGGAGAGAACAGGGATGTGCTACAGCACAAACACTCGGAAGCCGATAACTTGCGGGGAAGGCTTTGCCAGGAGGGGAAAAAAAAAAAAAAAAAAAAGAAAGAAAAAAAAACCCTGTAAATTCGCTTTGTTTTGATATTCCAGTACTCCTCCTCGGGTGGTGTATGTGCTAATGTGTACGAGGTGGCGTTATCGGAACAAAGTATTCAGATGGCTCCTAACAGTTTGCGCTTCGCCAGCTATTTTGAAATGTTGACGAGGAAACAGAAGCGTGGTGCTGGGAGCTTGCTTCTCCCGGGGGAGGAAAAGTGCCCCCGTGTCAGCCTCCCAGCCCGGCTCTCCCCTCCGTGCCTGCGTGCCTCAGCCGAGACAGAGCCGAGGCTCTTAGGCCTCCCTTCCCACCGAAATGAGCAGCAAATCAATGCGGGCCTAATAAAAGATGATTGGAAATTGCTAATAGGAGCGTGGGAGGGCAGCCCTGCCTCCCGCAGCCAAGATGAGTATGGATTTTCTCGTGCCAGGGACTGTAAACACTTCTCCAGCTCCCCGGGGAGCCCCGGATGCTCACCCTCTCCCTGAGCCCTCGTCGTTCTGCGTCCACAGAAGGAGCCCAGTAACGGCAATTAGCTGGATTAATTAGCCAGCTCCTTTCTGAGGCTGCTTGCTGTCGGCAGGTGGCTCAGTTGGTTTGGGACGGGTGGCGTGGAGGGGGCAAAGCCTGCAGGATCTGCTCTGCTCCTCGCCAGCGTTCAGCCCCCGTCCTACACACGTGTGACATGGAGGGGCTGAGGGTGAATTAAATGGGGGCAGAGGCTGGGAGGCTTCAACCTCTGCTCCCGATGGCTGCTCACACCTTATTTATGGACTCAGACCTCCACTGCTCCTCTGCCTTCTGCAGCTCCGTGCCAGCACCCAGCCTCCCAGCTCCCCGCAGCCCCCCGATCCCGATAACCCCGCTCCTCGGCTCCGTGCTCTGCCCTTCGTTCTGCTGGGGGGGGTGATGGATGAGATCCGAGGCGTTTGATTCATACGAGCTGTGTTCGCCTTGCAGAACGGGCTGTCACAAAAATAATAAACCTCTTCGGTTTAATGCCCGGAGAGGCCGTCGGACGGGCAGAGGGACTGGTGTAGATCCTCTTCGCCGTGGTTCCAAGGGAAGAGGTGCTTTGGAGAAAGACTGATTATGAGCTGCAGGACGGCTGCACAGCCTGTAAATAATTCGAGCCGCGTCCGGAGGCTGCAGTGGGAGCAGGGTCCCGTCACCCTCCGCGTGGCACCGATGCTCTGAAAGGGACAAATGCCGACCCGCGGCCCCTGAGGTCTAAGGGGATGCTGCAAGGAGCCGGGGGGGTTGGCAGGGAGTGGTGAAGCGACCTGTCCCTTGTCACCCAGGGGGAAGGTGGCACGGTCCTGGGTGCTGTGGCACGCTAGCTGTCACGCCTGTGCTGGCTGCATCAGCACCGGTTGCATCCAGGAGATGCAAAACCCTACAGGGCACGGCGTGGTGTGTATAGTCCATCGCATGGTCCACCAGGAGCTGCCTCACATCACACCATTGCCCTTCCTCGGGCCAAAGGCAGCTTTCAGGATGCTTTTTCTTTGGGAGGAAGGTGTCCGGGTGCTCAGGACACGGAGCTGCCTCTTGCTTTGAGGCGTGATGCCCGAAGCCCCGCCGGCACCTCTGCGCCCGCACACGCACGCAGCACCGCGGCGAAAAGTATTAAGAGGGGTGGGGGGGGGGGAGAAGTTAACCACATTTATTTAACTGCAAAAAAAGGTTGTTTTTATATCCCTTTATTGGAATATAAAGACGGCTTTTATAACCTTTTAAAGGGACATAAAAGCAGCTCGGAGACCAGAAAGCTCACACCAATTTAAAACAGACGGAGCGGGAAGGGAGGAGGGCAAAGATCCGCAGCGTCCTGGGGTCAGGAGTGACCGGCGTGGGGATGCTGCTCAGGATGGGCTCAGGTCCAAGCCGGCTGCAGCACTGACAGGCTCTGGGCAGGTCTGGAGCCTTCGCTGCCGTTAGCAGCCCTGTCTCTGGGCTTTGCCGTACGTTCCTCCTCTCGGCAGCTGCAGAGCCGGTGCCTCAGACCTCTGCAGGGAGGGGAAGGTGTCACACGTAATGAGCTAACCCCTTTTATTGCATTTTCCTCCCCAGCCCACTGTGAATAAATCCTGCTTTGCCTTTGTTCCTCCTGGAACGAGGGAGGAGAGGGTCGGTAAAGGTTTGAGGCTGGAGCGACTCCTCTGCAGGCTGCATGTAAGCTCTCCGGTGGGGTTCGAGCCCAGACCCTGTTTCTACAAGGCAGCAAGGGCTGCGGCAATGTGGGTGTATTTTGGGGTATATTTGCAGAGCTCTGGGGAGGTGAGATGGCAGCGAGGACCAGGAGGGACCCGGGCAGCCAGTGTGGGTCCTCCTGGAGGCTGGGCTTGCATGCCTGTGGCCGGCACTGCCGTCATCGCCCCGCTGCCCCGAGCTTGTGGGGTCAGTGTGGGTTGCGAGCTGCAAGGGAGCCGGGTCCTCTCCCCCTGCCGGGGCAGCCGTGCCTTCGTGCCTTCGTCCCTTCCGTGTTCACGCAGCGGGCAGGCTGCTGCGACATTAAAAGCAGAGAGTGACCTTTCCACCGGCCTCCAGAGGAGGGGAGAGAGCCAAGCCCCTGCCTGCAGCAAGGCAGGCGTTGAATATGGATAGGTCGTGATTCTCCGTTAGCCCCGCGCCGTCTCCCAGATAATAGGCTTCCAGAGGTAATGCTGGATGGCCGCAAAGGGGATGGCAGCAGCAGCAGCTGCTTCTAATTTTTCTTCGTGGGGAGGGAGGTGGTGCTGAGAGCACCCCGCATTGTCTGCACGTATTTTTCATCATTACAGGCAGAAATGCCAGAGCGGTGACAGATATTAATGCAGTTCGCTCCGGGAGAAAATCTTCTTTCCATCAGACTCGATGTGCAGCAAGAGGGCAGTGCCATTTGCAACCCTAGGGAGGATGTGTTTGAAAGGTGATGCGTTTTCTACACGGGAAGTTTTATTCCAAGACGGGGCTCGGGTTGGAGAAAGGGCACCTGGAAGCGTCGCGCTTGGGGCCACAGGACTGCTCCGTGCCTGTGCCGGGGACCCAAGCGAAAGTGAATTTGCTGGGAAGTAATTGGGATCTGGTGCAAGGCAAATTGCCCTCCCAGAGCCCCCCAGAAGACGTTAGTGGCTGTACAGGGGGGTCACTGTCCCCTGCACGGCAGTTTTGGTGGCCCGGGATCCCAGCCCGCCCCGGCATGCGGCGATGCCGCGGTTCAGCTCCCAGCCACGAGGTTTGCAGAGTTATTCTACACAGGGCTGCACTTCCTTGCACCCCTCAGCCTCCTTTTATTTGCTTATCCCACTAAATATTCATCAGTAACATTTAAGACAAAGGAAAGAGATAATTACAAGGGGAGAGTTTTTTTGCGGTATTAAAGGTTAACAGAATTCTTGGCATTTGTGCCTTGTCGATCTCCATGTAATTATGCTCATTTCCCAGAATTCAGAGGCGACTGTGCCTGTTAACGCTCAAAGATGGTACCCCGGGAATTAAATTTATGAGATCATTTCTCAAAATCTTCAGATTCAAACCAAGCATCTTGCTTAATGGCATGACTATTATTAATATTATTCTTGGATGCGCAGCGCCGCGAGGGTCAGAGGACCAGCGGCACAACTAAAATTGATGCACGCAGGCAGCGGCGTGCCCGGCTTTTGTTCCCGAGGAGCGAGCGATTTGGCAATCTCGGCGCCTTGTGAAACGAGACTTTGTCACTTTGGAACCGGGTCCTGCAAAGTTGCAGGCTGTCAGGTGTGAGGCACAGCAGAAGCAGCCCCTTTTTGGCTGCGCCTAGCTGGGAGTCAGGAAGGGATGGCTTGCATCTCAGCACCCTTTTATTTTTTGTGATGGTGTCTGACCTGGATCAAAACCCAGCTGCAGGTAAAAGGCAAATCAGGGGCTCCAGGAGAGTTTGATTTTCAGAGATGCCCAACATCTGCAGGGGGCTGGGCTTGCAACGAGGGCTGCTGAGCACTCGATGCTTTGCCAGGAGAGTCTGGAGAGGCTCTGCTGTTGGTATCTGCTCTTTTGGAAAAGCCTTGGCCTAAATCAAGAAATCTGCTCAGCTCCTGGCACCTGCTCGCCCTGGTTTGTGCACACCGAGCGGCTTCCTGGTAGGAAAGGGCTGGTGAGAGTCAGCTTGGCTGGGGAAATGAGGAGGGGAGGTGGAAAGGGTGGGTTAAGATTTCCCCTCCTGCTGCCCCCAGGGGTTAGGTGGTACCTAGTGGGGCTGGGGGATGCTTGGCCCCTTGCTTCTTGTTTGTCCCTGCTGCCACCTCTCCCAGTTGTCCCTCCCAAGGGTGCCTGGGCTCTGGTGCCCCTAGCCCCGAGCTCACGGATGGGTCTGGGCTGGAGGAGAGGCTCAGGGGGAGGCGAGAGGAGGAGGAAGGTGGAGGTCTGCCAAGTGCCCAGCTCCTGCACGGCCTCCTCTGCTGAGGTGCTCTCGTGTTTAATGAGAAAACAGCTGTTAGCCCACACAACGCGCCTTATCGGTGCATGGCAGGAGGCAAACCGAGAAATTCAGGGAGGAAAGCTCGTGTCTTTGCGTTGGACGTGTCCACGCTGGAGCTCCCAAATATCCTCGGTGGGAACCGAGGCATGGCTTGCTTTGCTTTCCAGCCTATTAAGCTCTCTCCCCCTCTCGCTCTTCCCATGCACGCTTACTCCTGTTAAAATGCAGAGTGGATTGAGTTGTAGAGCACTGGGTTAATGTCATACGCTTATAAAATGCTATTAGATGGCTAATGGCATGATTTTATCCGATGTCATCAGCTGTCTCTGGCACCTGATTCATTCTGATCAAATGCTGCCGTGGATGGAGCGTGAGCAGAGAGGATGCCTTCCTAAGCATTAATGCAGCCATGTAACTTTCCCCACGAGAAACAGATTTATATAAAACCGATATCGATTCGTACCAAGGACGGCCGGGATCAATCCCAGTTAATGATTTCCACTGTGCCAACGTGGCTCGGTATCTCTGATAGGTTTTTAAGTCTCTGTATAGATGTTAAGGCTGCACGGGTGGAGGTGTCACTTCGTAAATACATATGTTGTGTTGGGTGGGCTGTCGTCAAAGGCTCGGATGCTGAGAATTACGAGAAAAGAGCAATCCTGGAGGAAAAAACGGGCCTTGGGGACCGCTTTGTGTCCCCTTCCTGAGCTGCAGTGCTGCCTGGCCCATCTGCAATGCAAACCAGAGCACCCTCAAGGTTGCTGGGGTTTGTCCCGAGGCACGACGGTGATGCTACAGGGTATTTTGGCAGAGGTCTGAGGTCTTCCTCCTGCCCCAGCCACCTTCCTCTTCCTCAGGCAGCAGTACCTTGAGGGTTGCCTCTTGCTGTGCTGCAGGGAGGCGAATCCTTTGCTAGGTAGGCTTACTGTGAGGTCAGGTAAATGCCAGTGAAATATTAACAGCGTCGTTAGCGAGGACGTTAAAGCAACCTGTGCTGTTTTAAACCCAGTTACGGTGGTCACTGCTGGCTTCTGATGGTGCTGCACCACCACGAGCTGCAACAGGTTGGAGCTGTCTGGGCAAAAAAAAATAAAAAAAAAAAGCAAGGAGGAGGTTCTGGGCAAAAAAAAAAAAGCAAGGAGCAGGTGCTGGGGACAGCTTTTAGCCATCTGCAACCCAGCCTGGGCCCTCTGTGGTCCGAGTGCCTGCGGGGACACTCCTCACATTCAGAAAAACGGCCCAGAAACGGCCCAGAATGGGCGATTTCTCTGCTCAGCTCAGGAATGCCTTTGGGGCGAGAAGGGCTCAAAATGGCTCCAGCCAAGTAAGGCTCTCAATCATCGCTTCTTAATTGGGGCCAGCGTTAGCAAGGGGATAAATGAGTCAGGGTGGAAGCGGAGCAGCGGAGCCCACGGCCTTTGTGCCTTGGTGAATGGTCGCAGGCATCGAGGGCTGGGGGTTATTCAGGAAAAGCTCCCCCGGAGCCCTGTGTCATTCACCTGACTAATGGCAAGAGAATTACAGCACTTTTTGCAACTCTGGGCTTATTGAGGAATAACGTGCGCGATAGCACGGGTGGGGGTTCTGAAACGGTGCTCTCCTTTCGAAGGAACGAGAGCGGCCGGAGCATAAATTATGTTTCTGATCATATTTGGCAATTTCAGATTAAAAATAAATTTCTACTTTGGGGTTATAGATTGCCATCTATCAGCTTCGTGAAAAGGAAAAAAGGAATTAAAAGCAAAATCTGGCTGTACAAATTGCCTTGCTATGACCTACTTATTGGAAGTCGTTTTTTTTCTTTTTTTTTTTTTTTTTTCTTTTTTCTTTGAGGAATGAAATCTTTCGGTGCTGGGAGGTGTGGGATTGTATGTATATGGGCTTGCTGGCAGGTACACAGGCATGGGTGGTGTGCGGGGATCAATCATCCCTCCCTGCAAGCAGCTACACGTAAAACAGATGCTGGAGCGGTGCTAGGCGTTTCTGAGGAGGCTGAAAAAAACCGTGACAATTGTGTTATTTCAATTGATGGAGGAACGTTAGCTGCAGTTTTGCATCTGGATGTTGGCCGCTGGGGCCGCTCGGATCTGCAGAGGAGGCTCCTGGGTTTGGTTCTCCGGTTTTGCTCGAAATCTGGGAGTTTGGGCAGCGTTTGCTGGGAGGCCCCTGGGCTGTGCCAAAAAAGCTGACTCCTTGCAGCAAACACCGGCCCAAGAGGGGGGCTTCTTCCCCGGGGGCATTTTGGGCCTGATTTTACCAAAAATCAGCCTTGCCTGAGAGAGCCCCAGCTGCAGGAGCGAAGGGCAGAAACACATTTCCAGGAGTAGCGGCGAATTGGCCCTGCTGAGCATCCCCCTGTCCGATCTCCTAGAAAATTGTGTAAATATCTGCTGAAAACGGCTCTGCCCGGCTCTGTGCCCCCGCCGCCCTCCGAGCGCGGTCCCCAGGCGATGCTTTCCTTCCTACGCTGCCCTGTGTATGGTCTCTGCCAGGAGAGGGGGGCCTTTAGCCTTGCTGGGAAGGAGGAGACGCGGCGAGAAATCGGTGCAGAGAGGCCGTGCGTGCGCCGTGCTCGTTCCGCTTGTCTCTCCCGCCTGTTGCTCGCGAAGGGGGGGGGAAAAAAAAAAAAAAAAGACTTTTATCTGAGCGGGAAGAAAGCGAGGAAGCTGAAAGCAAGGGGCCGCGTTTCGTGCTCGGCTAGGTGCTGCTTTGCAAGCATCTTAGCCCGTGTATGGCAGGCTCTGCTGCTGTCTGTGGTCAAAAACCAGCGAAGGAAAAAAGGCTCTCTCATCCCCAGAGGAGGCTACAAAGCTCCCTTTCTCTTGCTACTGAACCTTCACAGCTGGACTCAGTTGCTGGCTCCTCTGCTGCTGGAGCAACTGAATTATTGAAAGGAATCTTGATTTCGTTTTCTCTTTGCCGTTTTCGTGTGTTGTGTTTATTGTCTATAGATATTTTTAAAGTCTGAAGCAATTACAGCTGTCAGGAAAGAGACGAACTGTGACAGGCTGATTTATATGTACATTGGATGTATGCAAGGGAGGGAGAATGGAGCCGAGGAGACAGCCCAAGGATTCTGCTGGGCTTTGGGGAGCGGGAGCCAGCGGTGCTGGGTTTAAATTCCTTGGGACGTTCAAATAACACCCGTGATCTCCTCGCACCAGGCCGAATCCAGCCCTTGCATGGGCTGGAGCTCCTCGGCAGGAGCTGCCTCCCTGTGTAGCAGGGGGTCCGTCGGGGCTGGGATGTCTGGAAGCTGCCCCGAACCCGCTGCAGCGAGGGCGGCTCCTGCCCGCGCGCTCTCGGCGCAGTCGGGTGCCTTCCCTCCCCATTTAAGATGCTCCTGGCGATCTGGGCAGTGTTAGGAGGTTAACTGGGGCGGTTGTGGGAAGCCCTCTGGTTTTGCTGACAAAGGAGATGGTCCCTGCCCAGCCTTGCACGGGGGATGAGCTCTGGTGTGATGAGCGATGGCTTTGTGGGGTCCTGTGCTCGGGGGCGTTCCCCAGCAGCTCACGGGGGGGTCCCCATCCTGCCGGGGTGCTGCAGCAGTTGGCTGAAAGCAGCTCCTTCTGTTCCTCACCGCTTTGTGCGTCCCTGAAAATCGCCTGGTCTCAGGGAAACGTGATCCTGCACGAGGGGTTTCAGCCGATGACGGATGACCTTGCTCTTCGCAGCTAGGCGGGTCTCGGAGAGCCCTGGCGTGGGGGTTTGTGGACCCAGGGGGTCTGCGGCTCACCCGCCGAACCCCTCCTGCACCGAAGGCAGGCGTTCGTCCCTCGCTGCCACGGGCAGAGGCAGCTGCAGGGCTCAGCTCCCCCCTGCCAAGAGCCGGGGAGCGGAGAGGGGAAGGCTCGGCCCACCGGTGCCGAATCCAAAAAGCAGGGCTTTGGGAAGAGGGAGAAGTCAAGAGGGACTCGCAAAGCGATCCCCTTCTCACATGACCTCTCGGCACGCACAATAATAATAAAGCTCCATTTGATGGAGTGTTTCCTCTGCCCGGCGCAGCTCGTAATGTTGTCGAGATTAAATAGCACAGTTAGTGAATTAAGCGGTAGTTTACAGGGGATCCGGAGGCTCCGGGGATTAGTAACGGGCTACGGATCCTTTCACATCTAGGTCACCCGTTTGAATCCTGCTCAGGTTGGCAGCGATTTGAGGGAAAAATAAATAAATAGATTATTGGTGCTGTGTAACGGCTCTGGCGGGGCACAGGGGGGTGGGGTGAGGGGGGCAGGACTTTGGAATAAGGTCCCGCGTGGAGAAACCTTTGGGGACAGCGGATGGGGGAGGCCTGGCAGCACTGGGGTCGCTTCTAGGGGCGCAGCACCCCGCGTTCCTCCTCGGCCGTCCCGAAAGGCAGGAGCAGCCCGGGGCTGGGGTCCAGCAGCGGAGGATTTTAGCCCAAGGCAAAGCCGTGTCTCGGCTGCTGGCTCCGCACTTGCTCAGAGGCTCCAGGACTTTGTGCTCCGAGGACGGCTGCCCGGCGCCTTGCACCAGCACGGAACCGTGCCTGGAAATATGAACGTGGTTAGCTGCTAGCGGGGGGAAGGAGGAATTGCCAGGCATAAGCAAACGCGCTATTTGTTAAATTATGAGCTGATAAAAAACTACTCGGGGACCGTGCTTGCAGCTGGGGAGGAATTAGCCACCGACACTCACGCTGCGTGCCTGTGAGGGGCAGGGGACCGGGAGGGCACTCACTGCCCCCCTGATTTAGGGGGGGTGCAGGGGGGGGGGGAACTTGTGCGGTGCCTCAGTTTCCCCTCCTGCAGAGGGGCTTTGCAGCCTGGGGAGGGGCTGGTGCGGAGGCAGAGGAGGGCAAAATGTCAGAGGTGGCTCGGTGCTGGCTGCCGGCCGCAGGTAAGCACGGCGGGGAAGCGAGGGGAGAGCTGGTGGTTGGGGGGTGGGAGGGGGGTCCCCACCGTGCCGTCCCCCCTCGGAGCGCGGTGCGGCGGGGGTTAAAGCGGGCGTCCTTCGCCTGCCAGGCGCGCCGCCGCCGCCGCCTGCGTGCGGTGCTGGGTGCGTGTGCGGGTGCGTGCGGGAGCCCAAGTGGCGGTCAGCGATGGAGCCGCTGCCATGACAACCCCGGGAAGTCAGCCTGCGTGCCGCGCGGGGATGCTGGCGGCCAGCGGGGCTGCCATGCTGCCGCTCGCCCGCGCCCCGCCGGCCGCCCCGCTTCTGCGCTGAGGACAGCCCGGCACCATCCCACCGTCATCCCAGCATCGCCCCGACATCGTCCCGGCATCCCCACACCCCGCATCCCGTCCAAAATCAGCCTGCCTTTGGGACCCGGCGGTGGGGCCGGAGGAGAGGAACTGCTGGGCACCTCGGAGCCCTTTGCCCGCTGTGCCTTTTTACGTCCGGACCTGTTTGTTTGTTAGCTCGCTTCCGGGGTGGTGTTTTTTTCTGGCTTTTTAAAATATTTTTTGGTGGCTTTTTTGGTGTTTTTTTTTTTTGTTTGTTTGTTTGGACTGCCCCCGCTCGGGGAGCCGTGAACTCGGGACAAGTGTGCGTGTGCGGGGCGGGAGCGTGGCGCAGCCGGGCGGCTCCCGGCACCTCCTTGCCCAAGTGAGCCTCGGACTGCTTCCCGGGAAGAGCCGGCTCGCCCAGCGTCCAGCACCTTTGCCACTTCTCCTCCTCCTCTTCCTCCTCCCCCCGGCCCTCCCGTCCTCCTCCCTCACCCAAGGATACTGGGGACTCCCTCCGGATGCCGCTCGGCAGGCTCAGTGCTCGCAGGCTGCCTTTCCAGGGGCTCTCCTGATCTCCGTGGAGCTCCGCATCGCTCGCCTCCGCGCCCGCCCCGGTGGTTTTGCTCCCCCCCGTCCCCACACACACGCACCCCCTCCCTCCTCTCCCCCCCTTTTCGCTCCTGGTGGCCTTGTCGGGTGTGTTTTTTGCCTGGTGGAAAAGTCCCTGCTGCCCAGGATGGGGGTCGGTGGGTGCTTAGCCCTGCCCTGGAGGTGCCTAGTCGTCCTCTGTCTCAGGCTGCTCTTCCTTGTGCCCGCAGGAGTGCCCGTGCGCAGCGGAGATGCCACCTTCCCCAAAGCTATGGACAACGTGACTGTGCGGCAAGGGGAGAGTGCCACGCTCAGGTAGGAGCCGCTGCCTTGTGGGGGGGGGGGGGGCTCTGGGGGGGGGTCGTGGAGCGCGGGGCGCGGCCGGTGCCTTTTGGGGACGTGCCTCTGTTTCCCCGCGGGGGACGCATCCTGTCGGCTGGTGGTGCAGGACGGGCGGCGAGCCGGAATGGAAATTTGGGTGCTGGGTTTGAGGGGGGGGGGGGGGGGGGAACGACACCTGGTGTTGGCTCAGCACCCTCCAGTCATCTCTGGGAAAGTTATCGTGGGGCTGGGGAAAAGGGGAGCGTGGTTTCCTTGTGGTCCCCGTGCTGTGCCCGTGTTTGGCTCCCCGTGTTGTGGCTGCGGGGTCCTGGTGTGTGTGGGGGGGCTCCGGTGAGGGGGGCTCCGCAGGGGCGCGGCACCAGTACGCATCACCGCTGGAGTTGTTGAAATCCCAGAGGGGTTTTGTGCCTCTTTCTTCGTGTCTGGACCCACTGTGATGAGGGGTGGGTGCTGCCCGCCTTAAAAATCCCCCTGCTTCAAAGGCGGTGGGGGGTGCTGCTACCTGCTGGCACTCTTTGGGGTGGGGGGAGATGTGGGGCTGGGGTTTACGCCCTGCGCCGAGGTCCTGCCTGTGGCCACAGCCTGAGGGGTTTTGGGGGCTGATTTTGAGCAGTGCACCCCTGGGACGTGCTGTGTCCCAGGTGCCCGTTCCTGTCCCGGCGGCAGATGGACGCAGTCCTCCAGGAGGTCCTGGCCAGGCTCTTTGGTAGCGACGTTGCAAATAAAAAGCTGTTTTTTAATTTTGCAGCGCTCGGGAGCAGCGCTTGCAACTCTAGTTTGCTCGGGAGGGACTTCGGTGGCGGCGCCGTGTGTAGGTGGCACGCTCACATCTGCGGGGCCAGCTGGGTGTGTGCGCGGGAGCTGCTGCGCTCCTGCTTTACGCCAGCGAGTGGAGCAGGGCCAAGCCAGGGCAAAAAAACCCTGCCCTAAAAACCCTGGGGAGGTTTTTAAGCCAGCTCCTTTCTGGCAGGGTGGAAGGATTTAAACCAGGGGCTCCGTTTTGCCCCCATAAGGTGAATCCTGCTGCTTGCAGCCCAGCCTCTCGTCCCTGCAGCCCCTGCACCTTCCCGGGAGGAAGGGATGGAGCAGCCAGGTGGCTGTCCCTGCTTTTGTCTTGTGTCCTGGCACAGCTGGACCAGGAGGCTGGGAAATTGGCGCATGAAGGTGGAGGACAGGGTGTCTTAGATCAGTGTGCGCCCTATCATTTTTGGCTGAAATGTAGTAGTTCTTTTCCTCCCCAAAATATATGGGCTCTCCCAAGCACCAAAAACCCTATAGGTCTTGCAATGGGGGTGTCAAAGAGGGAAGATTTTATGTTAGGGGGAGGTCTGGGCAGCAAAATCTGCAGGAGGGTGGCAGCACAAGAACGGGCTCTCCGCGAACTCCCTGGGAGGAGGAGGAGAAGTGCTCTGGGGTTTGTGGCCCCGACCATGCCACCGCTCTGCCCCACTCAGCCCGCTCCCCACGTGCAGCGTGCGTGCTGACGCACCGGGCGCTCGCCTGGTGTCCGCAGAGAACAAAGGGAGGCCGGGGTGAGTCAGCAGCGGGGATGCTCTCCTTGTCCTCAGCGAGGCCTGTTGGGTGGCAAACGGGTGGCAAATCCTGCACCCGCTTTGGGAGGCAGCCCTGGGGAGGGAGGGAGGGTGGCAGCTTGGCATCGCCCTGGGGCTGCAGCGTGAGCCCGAGCTCGGCTGGGGACCTGGCTGGTGGCGAGGGACGTCCGTGTCCCTGTGCAGGCACCTGGGCACGAGCGTGCCCCAGGAGACAGGCTTGGGAGTCCTGCACGTGGGCTTTGGGGTTTGCAAATGGTGCCGGTGACATTCCCAGCGCCCTGTCCCTCGGAGCGGGCCTTGCTCTTGGAAATTGTGGCGTGCTGCTGCTGCCAGCTCCTTGCTTCAGTCTGGGAGCTGGTGAGGTGGGGGATTGCATTTTTGCAGTGGCAGGTGCTGTTTTATTTTTCCTTCTGGTCTAAGGTGGGAGCGACTGGGAGCTGTGAGCCCAGCATGCTGCGTGCCCGCGGAGGTCCCAGTCCCCGCAGGCTCCGTGCTGTGGCAGCAGCCGCGAGGAGCCAAGCACGTGAAAAACGCACGCTGCCAGCCGAGGAAATCAAGGGAGCGCGAATCTTCCTCCCTGCTCCCCTCCCAGCCCGGCTCCTGGCGTAGCGATCGATCTGCTGGTGGGGAGTTAACTTGGTCGGAATAGCAATGCTGCTCTGAGAGGCTCCGGCTGCCGCCCGCAGCACCCACCAGCAACCCCGGCAGGGTGGCAGGCAGGGGCTGAAGCTGGAAGGGTGCGCGAGGCGGGGATAAACACCCCTCCTCTCTTCCCACTCGTTTCCATGCAGGGTGGGAAGGATAGCGAGGTGCAGCCAAGGACTTGGAAGGAAGCATATGTCTCTGGAGGTCCCTTCTTGTGCCTTTTTTTTTTTTTTTTTTAATCCCCAGCTGACAAAAGGGAAAGCAAGCTGAAAAACTTAGCGGCTTCTCTGCAAGTCCCTCTTTGGGCGAGCTGCAAGTAGGTTACTCCATCGGTGGTGGCGGGGTGCCGGGGACCCTACATCGTCCCTCGGTTAGGGAGAGCAGCCTGCTGGTGCCGGGGCAGGGCAGAGCGCTGCGTGGCTGAGCTAGCTAAGGCGTGCACCGAGGGCTGTACCCCAAAGGACCGGCGCTGGTTAATTACTTTGTGCTCCCATGCCCAGCCCTAACGCCCATTTTAAAGGGCACGGGCGCTGCTCCGCGGCTGTCGGGTAACCGGGTTCAGCAGCCGCTGGGACGTGTGGCTGCAGGTGCTGTGGTCGGGGCTGGGGCAGTTCGGGGGCGCTGCTCAGGGCAGCGAGGTTTGGGAACCCCCTGGCTGCCGGATCCCACAGGCTCTGGGGATGCAGAAGAGGGGCTGCCAGGCAGGCACAGTGCCCTCTGCTCATTTACCTGCAGGGAGGGATCACCCGGCTACAGCGAGCGCCACAACTGGGAGTCAGAGTAGGGCTGGAGGCACCAGAGGTGTTCAAGCGTTTCCTTCTGTTTTGGGATGTCTGCTGAAGTGTTCAGTGCTCTGATAGCAGCAGCGTAGGTCATTATTAAATTCAAACCCCTGGTTAGAGCTAGGTTGGAGGCATTGGATTTACTCCGGGAAGCAGCAAAACCCCAAACCTGCAGGGATGGGAAAAGGGTCGGGGGATGCTGCGTCCCACAGCTGAGCATTTTTGCTGATGCGTGCATTGGTCTCTGAGCTGAGGCTGCTCCTGCCTTTGGGGTTACACTTAGGGTTAGAGCATAGACAGCTCCGACCCATCCTGTCTGCCTTCCTCCCACCCTGAGGATGAGGCTGGTCCATCCCCTCTCCCTCCAACCCCACCGCTCCCGGGCGGTGCCTGCCCTCTCCAGGAACAAGCGATTCGCACCGTTCACAGCCCCATCCAGCGCTGGAACCGAATCCAGGCGTTTCTGAGACCTTCGGAGGAGTTCTCTTAGCACCAAAACAAATGCCTTGATTACGATTTCGCGTTAATTGGCAGCAGTCAGCGCTTTCCACTGCGAGGCTCTGACGATGCCATCAGCACGCACCGGCTCTCACACGGCATCCCCCCAAATCCACCGGTGCCCCGAGCGGATGCCGTGCCGATCCCACCAGAGGGCGAGGACCACTTATTTCCCTGGCTCCTCTCCACATCGCCCCCGGCTTTCTTGGCTTTATTTGCTCCTCCTTTGATTCTAATGGGAAAAGTCAAATCTGAGTTTAACGTGAGATGAAGCTTTTTTTTTTTTTTTTTAACCCCGATGTTTCCTGTGGTTTCCACTCAGGCTTTGAAAAATGTCCTGCGCTCTGCCACTAATCTCTGCAGTGTTTTACCCGAGCCTGCTTTGCAAATGTATTTTGCCCCTGTTGTGCTCTTGAAGTAATTTTCGAGAAATGATAACTTGGCCTTGAAACAAAACAAAATCAAGCGTGTTTGTTTGACTTTCATGGATACAAACAGAAACTGCCTGTTTGCGAAGCAGAAAGGAATCTTACTCAGAAATGGGACTGCTTTCTGTGGCTCTGTGCTGCTCCATTTTACCCCCTTTACCTATGGGAATTCGTGTTTTTGTGGCGTTTTTGTGCAATGTGACAAACAGGGCTGGTCTGTGGGGTCCAAACCCGGCCCCCTCCCAACCACCTGCAGCCCCCCGGGATGGGGCTGCCCCTGCTGGCTCCCTGCTGGAGCCGTGGCATGCCTCGGCTGAGGTTTTGGTCAGCTGCCGTCGTGGTTTTGCAGTCGATGAGCAGAGGAGAGCCTGCCAGAGCTGGGGGACTGTGCCTCAGGTCGCGCATCTGTGAGTTAGCGGCGTGTGCTGCCCGGGGGCTGAGCAGGATGGGGCTGGGCTTTTCGTGCCGGTAAGGAAAGCGAGACAGGGCCAAATGCAGAGCAGGGACTGTATAAAATGGTCTGGTGGTCATTATAATGTGTGTTTGGTAGCTTGTGGTTCTGTGTCTGTTTTCCTCAAGGCTCCCCATGCCTTTTGCTGGTGGTGGGAGCTGCCATAACCCTGGCAAAGGGACGATGCTTGGCCAGCCCTGTCCCTCACGCAGGCACCCCGAGCCATTCCCTGCTCCCTGAGGCACTCCCGTGCACTTGCACAGCCCCCTCGTTGCTGCTTCGTGTTCCTCCCCTGCACTCAGCCCTACGGCACACTGCTCCTGTGAAATATCTCATAGAATGGCTTGAATGGGCATGGAGTGGGTTGGAAGGGACCTTACAGATCATCTAGCTCCAACCCTGTCTTGTTCTGATGTTCTCCAGTTTCAGGACCTGGGGCGTCTTTCGTCCTGCTGCTGTTATTTAATGAGAGCTTCCCCTATAACGACCGAAGCCCAGGAGCTTCCCTGCCTGTTCCCAAAGCCCAGGTGAGGCAGGGCCATGGCCTGGGCTCCGACTGCAGAGGCCGAGGTGCGATTACTTTGCTGGTTTCTGAGCAGTGAAGGACTTGAGGGAGCACGGGCTGGGCTGGGACCAGCCGCCAGTGCACGGGGGAAGGATGGAGCTAAGCCACCCGCTCCTACGTTAACAACAGAATTTTTTTCCCCCTGTCTTCTTTGGCGTCTGGTAAGATCACCTTCTCCTGCAAACCTCTCTGCTTTGGTTCCTGAAGGTTAGGGAATAAATTCAGGGCTGTGGTCACCCCTCCCATGTTAAAATAGATCCATGTGTAGGAGAGCGCCTTCTGCATCCGTGTTTGGGAACTCAGCACAAACACAAGCAGCGGGAAGGGTTAGGGCTTGAGCTGCTGCTCGCCGCAAAGCCCAGTGCCACTTCACCCTGCCCTCTCCTCCTGGAGCTGCTGGATGCCCCTTTGTGGTGAGGGTTTCCTCTCTGTGTGCCCAAGGAGCCTCCCGCACGGGGCTGCAGCACCCACACGCGGTGCTTGCGCCTGGCGAGTCGATGGCTTTGCTTGCGCCGGCACGTTTCTGAAAGAGGAGTTTATTGCTAAAGTGACATGTCAGCAAATCGTAGCCACCTCTCCCCCATCTCGGAGATGGAATCAGCTTAAAGTGGAAAAAAAAAATTGTCATATGCATGGATTTTTTTTTTTTTTTCCCCGAGTGCAATTTCCATCTGAGATGAGACAAGCTCCTGATTGCTGTGCCAGAGGAGGGTTTCCCTTTATAGCTCTCCTGGTGGAACTGCTGCCTGTAGTTCGGTGGCGCTTGCTGGGCTGGGGTCACCTCATGCATTTCTGGAGCTGTCATCTCCACCGTGGAGCTGAGCACCTCTAGCCTACCAGCTCTGGAAAGATGCAAAGCCAGCAGGCTTGCACCCTACACCCCTCTGAGATGGGAAGGGCTGATGGGGCCGAGGGGACCGAGCAGACCAGCAGCTACGGGGCTGGCCAGTGGAATATTGCTGGGGTGGCACTTCTGATCGCTACGGCGGGTTTATGAAATGGAGGTTCAGTTCTTAGCCCTGCCAGCACCACCTCACGTGATGTTAGGAGCCCTCCTAGGTCCTATAAAAGTGTGTATTTGCGTGCGGCAATTGCAACGTTTCCTCTCCCCGGCTCCGTGAGTCATCTACTTGCTCTGCAGTCTTTTTGTGGCAGGATGCGTCCCTCTGGAAGGGAAACGCGTCCTCCTGGAGGGCACCACAGATGGGCAGCAGTGTCCTGCTCCTGCTGGGAGTTTGAGGGGGCTGCCGTGAGCGTTTTTCAGTCGTAGGCGCTGGGGAATTGTCGTTGTGGGGTTTGCGGTGTGTGGCTGTGGTGTTGTAGGGCTTCCCGGTGGGTGGATGGTCTTCGGGTTGGGGTAGGGCTTGGGGATGTGGGTGCTCGTCTTCAGCTTGCCTGAGGCACTGCCTCTTCTGCTGGCTTCAGAGCAGTTGCTCCAAGTTATCCTGCTGGAAAAGTCTTGGTCTAGCAGAGCTGTCCTTCACCCCTTCCAAACCCTGTCCGTTCCTGTTTACCGTATTAGAGCTCAGAGACCCTTATTTTCCTCTAGGAGGAAAGGGGGGAAAATAGGAAGGAATTAATCTATGGCCACATCAGTGGGAGAACGGGCTAATAGAAATTGTAATGAGAACACAGTGCCAAACAAACAAGCAAATGGGAAAACGCGATCCCACCAATGCAATAGGGAGATTTATGCCGACAAAGGGGCTGATCCAGTGCTCATTAATGTCACCACGAGTCTTTATCCTAACTGTAATGGAGTGTGGATCGGGTCGGAAGACAGCATTTGAGTCTTGCTACAATATGCAAACTGTTAACGCGCCGTGCGCGGAATAGCAATGCGGGAAAGCCTTCTCCCAGCAGAAACAGTTTGCTCTTTGTTGCATGCGGCACCTTTGCAAGGCGAATGTGAAATACCTTCTGCTCCCCTTGGGTTTGCTTTTCAGAGGTGCAAGGCTGCGAAGGAGCCGCCGAAGTCTGAGAACCAGGCTTAGCTGTCTGGGTGCTGCGGTGTCTGCTGAAATGCCAAGCGCGCCTTAATCATTAGTATATTAAAAATCTCACCTTAAGTAAGGATTCTTCAGCCGGCAATTAGTGGCGTTGGCTCTGCCCAAGCAGCAGGCATGCCGGAAGGCAGTCGATAGTTTATATGCAAAGAGAGGAGATGGGAGAGCAGGCGGGTGGCTACGGGAAGTCCGAAGGCAAAGGGGTTTCTGCAGCTGCATTCCCCCTGGAAGGAGAAAACGGGGTCAGGGGGTGGGGACGGGGTGCGGGGGGATGAGGTGGGGACACCCCGGGGAGGGTGCCGCGTCAAAAAGGACACCGAGGGTCAAACAGGAGACGTGCGAGTCCGGCTCTGCATGTCAATGAGGACAGAGTAAATAAGGAATAAAACCACCTTCCAACACGAGCAGCTGGTGAAATATCACAGTTTTTTTGTTGGTGGTTTTTTTTTTTTTTTTCCCTCCCAGAGATGGGAGATTTTGACCGGCTCTGCAACCACAAATGGCTCTGACACCTGCATCTGTTTTATCAGACACATGCAGAGCCCCAGACATGATCCAAACGTTCATTTCTTTGGATTTTGAGTCTGATTTTTTATTTTTTTTTCTCATGATGGGACCATTATTTTCCCAGCGTTGCATTTGCTGTTCAGCAAAACCAGGGTACTTAAGTTCTTGCAAGTCTCTAATAAGGAACACAATGGAGAGTTTTTGGCCAAAACAAATTCTCAAAGGTACAGAGGAAGAGCAGGGCAGCTCCAGGTTTAGAGTCGCTCCCAAATCTGTAGGTGGTTTGGACCTACAGGTAGGCACAGAACTGACATTTGAGGTCACGTTTGGGTTCTTACCCTTAAGTCACCCAAATTCAGTATATTACAGGTGAGGGGCTTTTTTCCAGGATAATCTTTATTACATTACATTTCTGTTCTTCTCCTACAGTCCAATACCAAGGTCTTGACTTCAAAGGAAGAGCAACGTAGGTGAAAACTTGAGCAAGTGTTTTCCAAGTCTCTGAAGGTCTGAATCTCATCTTGTATTGGCATTCGCTGCGAGCTAGCACCTGCCTCTTGTACTTTTATTTGAAAATCTCACACTGAAGTTAGTTTGCTACGTAAGAATATATATACATACGTAAGAATATAAGAATATATATATATATACATACATATTCTGAAAAAGATCTTTTTACAGGAAAGAAACATTTTTTCTTGTAAGAAGAAAATTCTATTTCATTCTTGCACACCTTGACTGGAAAATGTTTATTTTAGAATTTTATTGTTGGGAAAAGGGCGGATTTGGATTTGGTTGAAGGAAGAGTCTTTTTCTTTTAGTCAGGGTTTGAGTTCATTGAAGTATCTTGTCAAATTTTACAAGAAACATTTTGATTCAGCTGAAGCAAGATTTAGGGATTTAGAGCGTCTTATGGGAAATAGTGTAATTTTGACTTCATTCAGTCTCAGAAGGGAAAAATTCCTGGAATCAGTTTCCCTTGAGCTGCAAAAAATCTTTTCCTGCCCACCTCTGCTGCTTTATGTTTTGAAATCAATTTTTTCTCTCTTACTATGTCCTTCCTATTGCTTTCTTCTAGCTGCGAGAGCTGTTCTGCTTGGCTTGAACAAGGTTTCTGTTGAATATCAGCTCTCTGAGGCCGACTTTTAGGCTGTCCGATGCATGTTGTGACCCTGTTTGCTCAGTGAACTTGTGCAGCATACAAGTTGGCAAAATGCTGTGTTTTGTGGGGAGGGAGAAGTTTGGGTACGGTGCTCCAAAGCACCCCGGTGGTGTATGTGGGATGTGATTTAGTTTCTGCAACCATGAGGAGCAAAATGTGTCCGATACCCTTGACGTGTGTGCTCCTGGGAGGCTGAAGGAAGCCTCTCCCCTCTCTAGATGTTTATGCTCCGTGCCATGGCAGGACCTGGTCAGAAGGCCAAAATCCCCTCGTGGGTTGTGACTGCTTTGTCGTGGAGATGGATGTCTGGGGGAGATGCCTTCACCGGGGCACATCAGCTGCATCTCCTGAATTTCTCTGCTTGTCCTTGGCTGGTGGAGGACGGCAGCTGCAACCTGGTTCCAAGCCAGCAGCGTGCAGGCTGTTGATGGTGTTTAGCAAGACGTGGGGCTTCCAGCCCAGGCACGTTGGCGTGTCTGGAACCAGCATCTGTGACATGTTGGGCGTGAGAGGCCCACCTGGATCAGCTCGGTGACCTCTGCCTGTTCAAGTGGCGCTGCCCTAGGGAGTCTCAACGGCTGGCCACGATTGTGGGGTGATAAATGTCCTCCTGGTCCATCTAGGAGTGCCAAAATCTTGATGGGTAGGCATCGTGTAGAAGCTCCAGCCACCCTGCTAGGACCAAGGCCAGGCTGGACGGGGCTTTGAGCAACGTGGTCTGGTGGGAGGTGTCCCTGCCCGTGGCATGGGGTTGGAATCAGATGGGCTTTGAGGCCCCTTCCAACCCAACCCATAAAACCCTGATTTTATGACCTCGGTTGGTTTGGTGGGAGCTGGGCCGTGCCCTCTGTGATGCGCTGGGGAGGAGGGGACGTTGCCGTGGGGTGGTATCCTGGGGGCACTGGGCTTTCGGGGGCATGGAGGGAGGCTGGGACCTCGCGGGGCTGGGAGATGGGGAGATGTCAGCTCTTCCTCGCAGCTTCCCTTTGCGGCGCCAACTGTCAGTAATTTAACTAACGTTTTGTAAATAAATGTGGCATTCGGACAGCTGTCACCGCGCCTGTTATAAACACTCCTTTTGTCACTAGAAGCTGGCAGTGCCGCTCCGTTTCCCCTGCAAATGCAGCTACCACTGCCAGTTAGCTCCTGGAGCCAGGGCTGTCAAGGAGCCGCATGCCGGCCGGCGGCTGAGAGGCTGTGGCTTTGCGCAGGGAGCCCAGCGAGGCATTGCCAGGGCCTGGTGCGAAGGCAGCTTTTGCATCTCAGAAATAAATAAATGGCCTGATCAGCGAGCGAGAAAACCCATCGCAATGATCCCAGGTGGTCCAGCTGCAGTGCCGGGGGTGGCGCTTGTCCCTCTGCCACCGCATCCCTGCCCTGTGGGGACCCCAAGTAGGGTGCGCCCAGCTGGATCCCGGCTTTGGGGCACCCAGGGAGCAATTTGGCAGCAGCACCATGGTTGCTTTTCACGTTGGCGCCTGGGCTCTGTGCACATTAGGCCTCGGTTTCGGTAAATTCGGTCTCTCTGGGACTGGGTTGGATTGGAGCGCGGAGATTTGTCATTGGAGCCTGTTGGTCTTGCTTGTCCTATTAGGAGTATATTCCAAAGCTTCAGGCAGTCTGGATGCTTCTCCTCCTAACAAGCCTGACTGGAGAGAGGATGCTGTCGTCTTTTTCCTTGATGGGAAGTCTCAATTCCCAACCTCCTCTCATTTTTCAGGGACCCTTGCACCTCCCAACCTCCCTCCCCTGACCCACGGCGCTGTCAGGAGGTTGTCTCCCGGTGTAGGGTGTTACAGCTTTCTGCAGTCAGCACCTCCAGCCTCGCTGTGCTGCACTGATGTGTGATGCAGGCAGTATAGGAGCCGGCACATGACATCTCTCTCTCTAAGCTGCTGTAAAATTAGCTTCATCTCAAGTGGCAGAAAATGATCATATCCTCGCTTGAGGGCGATGAAGAATATTCCTGAGTCACTGCTAGTGATGAAACAGGCAGAAAATCCAGAGTGATGCACAACTGCCCACTCGGTTTTAATCGCCGAGGCTATTTGCTGCTGCAGAGCCTGCAGAAGCAGCTTCCTCCTCCTCTCCCTCGTCTCCATCCATCACCTGATAGTGACCCAGGCTGCTCATCCCAGTCAGGGCAGGGCCATTTCCAGTCCTACCAGCGCTACGAGCACCCAGTGCTCTTGGCTGTTCCCTGGGAGGAGAGGAGGGGGTAAAAGCTTCCTTTTCTGAAGGGAATAGAGGGTACAGAAGCAGCCCGTGGTCCTCAGTTCTCCTCCTTGCAGGCTGCACAAATTCTGCAGCCTGTGAAAAGCCCTCCTCCAGGATCACCCTCGTCTCCACAAATTTCACCTGCGCTCGTGTCTCAAAGGCAGCCGCCGCGCCTAGGAGAGCGTTTCCTTTCATGTTCCTCCCATCAGCTTTAGTTCAAAGCTATCTCCCTGGATTTTTATGTCGCTGTCTTGGAATAAAGCACCCCCTTTCCTGCAACTGCCAGCTCAGTGCTTGGGAAACGCCTTGCCAAATTTGCTGGTGACTAGGCCAAGAAAACCCTTCAAAACACCGATGATCAGAAGCACGGCACTGCAATGCTTTCATCCCCTGCATATGCTCCCTGCCAGCCTGTCAGAGCCGAGGACTCCTCGAAGGAGGCTCCCTGCAAGCCTGGCTTTGCCAACTGTCCCCGTGTTCAGCATCAGCTCCCCCACAGCCAGGGTGGAAAGGTCTGTAAACCCCTGGGGAGGTTTGCACGAGGCTCAGGGCTCTCCTTCGTGTCCTGCTCTTTGCCCACCTGCAGATCTGCTTCATCGTAGTTTTGGGTGGAGAACTGCAGCAGTTCTCCAGACTGTGCAGAGCTAGACGCCTGAATGAATGGTCTCTTTTCTCCTCCCAGGACTTGTCAGTATTTATCCCTTAACCTGATTTTAGATGTTCTCTATCCTGCAGATTTGCCAGGATATGCTATTCATACAAAACTCTCCTGGTGTCACACTTCTGCTAGCATAGCTTAATATCTCATACCAGCCTGCGAGGGGAATAAGCAGTGCTGGCGAAAGCACAGATGCGCAGGCATAAATGTGTCAAAGCGGAGGTTTTGCCAGCGTAAAACCATTGCAGAAGCTCGCTCTCCTGATGGAGATTGCCGTACCAGCAAAGTTTTTACACGCTGCTTGGCCGAAGCCAGGCAAGTTTCCGCGAATCCCGCTCTCCTCTCCATAATCCCCGGCAGCTTTGCACGCCGCGCGTTGATTTGTCTCGGTGATCATGTCAGCGCAAGCAGGTGCAGAGCTGCAGGACATACGCTGAGCATCTTGCTTTGGTGGTTGTTCCAACACGGAGCCGCTTTATCCTCGCGCCGCACGGCGTGATAAACGCACCTTCCTCCTCCCCGGCTTAATTTCCTTTCTGCCTCATCCCTTCCCCAAACCCCTGGTGCCTTTTGGGTGAGGTTCAGCAGCAAGCTGGGAGGGGAGATGAGCGCTGAATGGCAGAGCTGGGTGGCGATTTGGGGTTTTTGAGTGTCAGAGCTCACCATCCCCGAGCAGGCTCCTCTTGCATTCTGCACACGCCGACCATCGGTGTGCACGGAAACCGGCTATCTCTCTCTCCATCTAGATATATATCTAGATATATACATACACCTTGTGCACAGCTAATGAACTGAGATAGATACAGAGCAGGGGGAGAGTAATTCCTGCGGATACCTGCCGGGAGACGTGGGGCACAGAGATAAAGGCAGCGGGAGTCGGTGCAGATGGCGAGCGTGGAGGCTGCGGGTGCCCGCAGGAAAGCGATGCTTTGCCAAAATGGAGCCGGGGGCACCTGGGGCAGGTGGGGGGACAGGCCAGCAGTAAACGCTCTAATCTTTTCGCCGGGTGCTGCCAAGTGCTGCTTGTTGCTCCTGCTGTGGCTCTGAACCGGCCCCCGCTAACCGCTGGAAAATCGGGAGGCTAACGGGAGAGGGAAGGCTGGCTTTGTTTGTGGCGTTTATTTTATTTTCGTTCCTGGCTTGGGAAGGAAGAAATAAAGTTGGATTTCAAGTGGGGTTGTTGCAGTAATGGAGGGAAATGAGAAATGCTCTTCAGCTGCCTTCTCCTTCCTCGCGTCCCCATAAATAACCCTTCTCGCTCGGAGACGGCTCGCCTCTTACTTAGAGAGCCCATTTTGGCTGCCTTATTTTTTTTTTTTTTTTTTATTTTTTGCTGCGGCTCAAGGGCCCCTTTCCTGAGGGCAGCGCACCTTGTCAGCACCTGGCATCCCTCGGGGCTGCTCCCCGGGAAATTGCTCTCACTCCTCCCACGAACACCGAGCTCCCAGGCTGGTTTTGGGGAGCCCTCGTGGTGGGGAGCGCTGCTCCCCAGCAGCCGTGGCTCTGGGGCGTTGGCGCCCTCCCGGCTTTCCAGCCAGCTGCTGATGCCACGAAGGTCCCAAGCACTAGGGGTCGGTCCATGGGGGTGGACTTCAAGGCTCTTGGAGAGAGAGCCAGAAATTGCTTAAAATGCCCACGATGCTCTTTGAGGATCCTTCAGTGTCCTGCCAACACCCAGGCTTCATAAAACCCGGTCCAGCCGTGCAATGGCTTTATCCAGCAGTGAAGCAGAGCTTGCAAATTGCATTTGGGAGCCAAGGGACAAAAAGTGTCATTGCAGAGATGTTTCCTGGTATCTGTGTGATCTTCCTTCAAGGATTTTTGGACAGATGTCCTGTAGAGTTTAGCCACTAGCCTGGAAGTCACTCAGACCTTCCTTGTGAATTTGTGGAAGCAGGGTGTAGATGATGGCTCTTCCCCTGCGTGTCCCCATTTCCCCTTCGCTGTTTCTGCTGATTTTTGTGAATCAAACAGCTGATTTCATTCAAGTTTTGCAAAGGGCAGGGTGGTGTTTCTGCAGCTTCCACGAAAGCAGGCAGGCTGGATAGGTGCTGACAGACCCCGTTAGCTGTCGGAAATAGTGAAGGAACGAGCTCAACTCTTGTACGAGACACCTGAGAATCCGCAGGGGCATTGGCTTGATGCAGGACTTGGGTTAGGGAGCTTCAGTCTGAACTGGTGTCGCATAAAACACCCAGACGCGCAGGACACCGTGGGTCCTTCGTTGTGGTGTGCATGGAGCTGCTCATTAAACGCAGCAAGGAGGCCGGGTGGGGGGGCTGATCCCTGCAGGCTGTGTGCAAGGCAAATGGTGAAGCAAATGTGGTGGTGATGGAGGTGGGCTGCCTGTCCTGGCGTCGGGAAGAACCAGAAAAGCTCAGGGTTTCCTTCTTACCGCTGCCGATACCGAATGGGGGAGGCTGCGCTTTGCTAGGCTGAATCCGAAGACTGCAGCAGCTGGTGGCTGTGGCACTGCTGAAGCGGGCTGGCTCACCCTTCACTTCAAGGGGGGAAAAAAAAAGCACAACAGCAATGATGAGAGAGGAAAAAAAATTTAAAGAAAGCCCATAGCTCGCTTTCCAGAAGTTCCTAATGCTGCAACAGGCAAAGCATTGGAGATAAAAGAAATAAAAAAGCGAGGGAAAGAGGGAGAAAATGCATTTATGAGCTCTCAAGCTAACAGCATGCAACTCTCATATTATTTTTCGTTCTTAGCCTTTGAAAGAGAACAACGGCCCGGAGCCTTCTCGGCAGATGGACAATGTGCATGCCTTAACCACTTAACAGCCGTTAGCCTAATTTCACGTACCGGAGCCAAATTAAATAATAAGTAAGAGGCTATGAAAAGCTGGTTTGGAGGCTGCGTTACTGCCTTTCACTTGATAACCTTCTCATAAACAGATGCTCTCTCTCTACCCTATTAACCTTGTCTGAGAGCGAGGGGGGGGCTTTGGTGAGGCGAACAAGCCAGGCTGGGATGGCGAGGGGGGGGACGAGGTGGGCTGGGGGGGGGCAGATGTGCAGGGGCCAGATGTGCGGGTCCTCCGGAGCTCGCCGCCCACCCCCTGGCAGTGGCGGAGTTGCAGAGCAGGAGCCCGATGTGCGGCTGCGTCCAGGTCGTCGCGACGTGCCAAATGATTCCTCTCGCTCAGCGAGCCCATCTGTACCTGCCGGCAGAGGCTGCGCCTCCCGGAGCTGGCTTCGTGGGCAAATCTGCTTCGCTTGGAGGAGAGGGGAGATGGAGCCCATGCACCCCGGAGGGGAGGTGGACCCGTGCTCCGTGCCCCTCTGCTCCCCGATTTGGGAGGGCATGGGGGGCTGCAGCGTGCTCCGTCCTGCGTCTGCCCCTTTCGGATGGAGGCATTTTGCTGCTCTTTGCCTCTTTCCCCCCCACCATGTTGCAATAGGAGCGGTAGTACTTGCCTAAGCTTTGGGAATTTGCGAGTATTAATTAGCTTGCAAAATGCTTTTGACGTTAATGTGGTCATGGGAGGGTGAAGCATTTGCAGGTGTGCACAGAAGCAATTGGTTCCTTTTTTTTTTTTTTTTTTTTTCCTGCAAAAGATTTGGGGGTGGCTGCTTTATTTCTGCACCAACCTCCCCGCCACTACCCCCTGTTCCGAATTTCAACTTCGGGCCTCTCAAAGTTCGTCGGACCAACCCCAGAATTATAGATGACCGTGAAACTATTTTTGGTGAAAGGCTTTATTTATTAAAACGCTATCTTCCTTCGTTAAAAAGATGCATCAACAGGGAATAGGTGGGCAGCTCCTGTTAGCATAGCACACCGTGCAAGCCAATGTCTAAAAATAATGCGCTCCTGCCGGGTGCTTTCTCAGCTGCAGGAGCTGTGAGATGTCCTCTAGGTGCAAGATTTCCAGCAGTTTCTTGGTGCCAGCTGCTGGGTGCACGGCGAGGTCCAGAGCAGAGAAAGAGACGTGGCTGCTTTGCTCGCACGGAAATTTGACTTCTGTTCCTTGTTGGTTTTGCTCCTTCCTCCGAGCTGTCACGCAGGCTCTGCTTTCATATGCAAAATCCGTCATCTGACTGGCACAGAAGCCAGCTTGCTTACAAGTTCGCTTCATTTTGGTCCAAGGAGGAGTAAATTACTTGCAGCCTGTGGCTGGGACGCCTGGAAGGGCTTCGTGCTGGGTGGACTCCGAGGTTCGGATGAGGCTGAATCTCATTTCACGTGGCCTTTCCCTCCTTGGGGCACTCGCAGTGTCCCTCTCCTGTACCTGGCTGCCTGTCTGTACGAGACTTGCAGGTACTTAATGTCTTTGAGCCATCTGTTCTTCTGTCAAATTTAGTTAAAATTGGCCAAAGACTTCACAAATTATTGGGGAATATTGCTAGACAGAGGCTCGCAGGCAAAGAGAACGAATGCATAAGCTCATTCCGGTAGGAGTCTGGGCTAAAAATACAGCGGGGTGTATTATTCAGAGCCGAGACAGCTGGGGAGATGGGAACCACATCCAACCTTTCCCCGTGCGGGGGATGCTCTGTGGTTTTGACTTGGGTCTACTTTTTTTTTGGTGCTGTAGAAAGCTTCTCTGCGGAGATGGGCTTTGCCTTGGGTGGGATGAGGCCCCTGCTTTTCCATGCCTGATCTCAGCAAGCCTTGGGAAGAGAGAGGGGAGTGGGGCACCCCTTGGAGAGTGCATAAGGTCTTCAGACAGGGTGACTCCCATTTTGGAGGTGCCTTTCTCTTGTATTTGATGTAGGTGACCAGCACAGGCTAAGGTGAGATGAAATGTGTCTATTCCAGGAGACAAAAAGCAAAAGGAACCGGCAAAAAGCCCCCTCAAAGGCTGGGTGGCTCTCAATCAATTAGCATTTCTGTAGGAGCACAGAAAAGCACGAGCAATCTGGGATACTTGCTCATGTAACTGCAGGTGTCTGGGATGATGGATGTCTGCATCTGAGCGTGTTGCCTAGTCCCCCTTTGCAATCGCTGGAGAGCAATGGGCCTTTTTAGGGTGCAATTCATCCCAGTCTAAGGCAGATGTCTAAAATAGGTCAGACAGATTGTGTCCTAGCAGTGCCTTTTTCTCTCCATTTGCTATAAAATGGGGTCCAAATGGCTAGCTCGCATGTCGATGTGATAAATCCCAACCCAAGCATTTAGAAGAAGTGATAGGATCAAAAAAGGAAATATCTAACACCCGTCAGAGGGTGGCGTTGGAGCCGGGTGCAAGTGTTTGGCTGGCAAGCTGCAGGAATGCACCAGATACTTCCTCAAGCAGAAATGGGGCAAGAACAGACGTATTTTGGTGCTTTTATTTTGTTTTGAATTGGCTTGGGGTTTTTGATTTATTTTATTTTGGATCCTGAGTCCATTTATGTCTCATCCCTCTAACTTCCAGAAGACTCAGCTAAGCAATTCTGGACATGGCTTGTCATTAGGCACCTCGCACAGCAACCTGCGAGTTCATTAGCATTCTTTTAGCGCTAACGAAATGTCCAAGCTGCATCTTTTCTGCATGAGAGGCTGAAATGCTTTAGCAGTAAGGGAAAACCAGCCTCCAGTTCAGACCACCCGGAGCAGACCTTGCTCTGCCAGCAAAGCGCTGTTTGTGTCAGCGAGGCAGAAACGACCCCCAGGAGCAAAAAGAAAAAGCTGGTGGGGAGAAAGTTTTATCTTTATGAACGCATCCGCAGCCTTTATAAACGCATCTGCAGCGGGGGCTCTGCCAGCGCAGCTGCTGGAGGTGAGTTCGTGCAGAAGACTGCATGGCTCCCAACATCTGCAGTTACAGAGAAAGCACCGGGGCTACGTTACGGATGCTCTGCCCTCTCCTGCTCCCGTAGGAACCCGGAGGGCTGTCTGGCTCTGCTGCGTGCTCCAGGCTCCTCTGTGCCGGCGTGCCCGAGGAGACCCGGGTGCAAGCATCCCTTCTGGCTGAGGCCACCAATGTCGAGGGGCGCAGAGGGAAAGTCAGCACGAGGGGGTCGCTGTGCCCTGCCTGCCTGAGAGGCTTCCGTTGATTTTTGTTTTCTTCAATGGGAACAGAGCTGACATCCATTAAGCAGCCTCACAGCCTCTCCGGAGCAAGGCGTGGAGGCAGCAGAGGCTTCACTCGCTGCTGGTTTTCTCTCTTTGGCTTGTGCATTTCTCTCCTGCTGCTCTCTGCTAACGCTCAGCAGCTCGGGCCTCAGTCTGGGAGGCGCAGAGGGGTTTGAGAGAGGAGCAGGAGAAACATGAGGTGGGACTGAAGCTCCCCTCATCTGACTCATCCCCGGGACGTATCCGTGCTTTGGGAGGCCCACTATTTATTTAACCAGCCCAGACATCCACGGATAGCTCGTCAAAACAGCCGTGGCAGAGGATAGCTGAGAGAAGCCATCCCTCCTGGCTTCGTCTGGCAGCTCCGGTGTTTTTCCTGCCCATCTGCGGGTGCTGGGCTCGTGTTGGGATTGCAGATAGCGGGGTGCAGAGGGAGCCCTCGGGTGCCTTGGTGGGCGCTGGGTGCTGCTCCACTGAAAGGCAGCTGCCGTCGCTTGGGCAGAAGGGTTTCTTTCTTCCTCCCAAGCTTGCCTAAGAAAGAGGCTTGAGGGTGGGTGGAAGGAAAAGAAATAATAGATATCTAACATACGATATAGATTAAGCTTATACAGATCATATATAAATACACGTTTGACGTTAGATATTGTCTGATGAATTCTCAGCACAATATTTTGCTCCGTGTTGCGTTTATTTACTCTTTCTCCCCTTATTTTCGGTGTTCTTGTTTCCCGTTGCTAGCTGTCACTGTGCAGCTCTGCAATAACCGAGTTTTGTATTCAGTTGCAGAGTTTTCTTTGGGGGGTTGGTTTTTAATATACTGTTTATGAAGAAGCCTGATTTTTGGGAGCGGTGCAGCAGAACGTTTCTGCAGTGAAGGGGAAGGTCTCAGGAAAAAAAAAAAAACACAACACGAGCAAACAAACAAGAGGAGGATAAAAGGATTGCTGGACCTTTTGGACAATGAGTACTGCAGAAATACCTTTGACATTTTCCCAAACTTATTAGACGGGTCCTGAGCTTACCCTGCTGCCCAGTCTCCAAATGTCTCTGCCTAGCCCAGACCTTTGCTGCTGATTTCGTCACAGACCGCGTGTTGCTAGCCCAGCCTTGCCACACAATTCCCTGGAAAAGCAGGCTGGATCTGGTTTTTAATGAAGGAATTGTTAATGCTGGCATGTACAGAGGCTCCTGTCTCTGTTTAGGAAAGCAGGAGCTTCCTCACTCCCTCTCCGATCCCCATGCGCTCAAAAGATGTTCGAGGTCCCCGTGCATCAATCCTAATTCCCTTCTGGGCACTGGTATGGGGAAGTAGATTAAATTGATTAAAGCATCTCTCCTAATCAGGGCCCTTGTTGGGATGTCCTGGGTGATGGTTTTCCACGTTCACCTCGCAGCCTCTCCAGCGAGCTGGTGACATGTCCTGTAATGGGGTGCTGGCATGCTGCTACGAGAGCACGACCTGAGCAGGGAGAAATCCAGAGCTGGAGGTGGAGGCACTGGGAGCTGTGGGCTTCGTGCTTGATTGCTTTCCTGATTGGTGCTATGTATATTAAAAAAAACAAAATGCATTAGAGGAAGAACGCTTGATGTAAAGAATGCCTGGGTGCCGACACCATCTCTGTTTTTCTTCCTTTAGCAGAACCTTGTAAAATTTTTATGAAGCATTAATGGATGGGAGAATTTTCTCAAGCGGATTGTACGAGGCAGATGTAACCCCTCGCCCCATCCAGCCCGGTTTAGCACTCGTAGGACACGGAGTGCATCGGGATAGTCCCTGGAGCCTTTCCTTGCAGAAAGGGCTCGTCTCCATCCCTGCTGCCTGCTGTGCTTGGTCCTGGATGGGGGGAAGGCGCAGGGCGTGTTGAAGAAGTGGAGGGCTGCAAACGTGGCTGCTGGGCTCAGCTTTGTAAGCTAGCCCTGGGCCTGAGGACACTTGTGATTCCTGTCTCAATCCATGGTGGAAAGCCATTTAAAGGTTAGAGAATATCAGGGGGAGAAAGAGTGAAGCAGCATCCCAGCCATCCTTATCTGGCTCTCCCTTCAGCATGCTGGCAATGCGCTCGCAGGCAATAACTTGATCAGAAGTGATGGATAAGAGGTTTCATTCTTTCCTTTTTTTTTCCCCCCTTGCTGTTTAAATCTTCTGTGTTGAACGCTGTCGTCCTCCTTTAAAGGAGGAAGGCTAACCTGGCAGCATCAGAGCCAAGGCCCAGAGACTGCGGTTACTGTGTCCAGCTCTGCCAAGGACTTCCAGGCAGGGCTGATGGTAGACAGGGTTTTTTTTTTTTTTTTAAACAGTGCCTCAAGCCGTTTCCCTTCAAGACTTAGCTGGTACGGGGAGCAAACAAGCCCTGGCAGCAGCCCTGAAGAAAACCATGGAAAACGTCCAGCTCCGAGGAGCTTAATGGGAAGTTATTAGCCTGAATATCCTCCTTATTGTGGAGGCTGGGCTGCCTTATCATCCTGACAGCTCCGAGTAATTGATGTCCCTTCAGCGGGAAGCCGAGCTGAGGTTTTGTGGTTCGATGAGAGCCCTCGCTTCGGTCGATATTCCCACTGGGGACCGGCTGGGCGTTGTGACACGGTCGGAGCGGCTCCAGGAGCTGGGCGTGGGGCTCTGGCCAGCAGCAGGCACGCACAGGGAGAAAAAACAGAGAATGGACGAAGGGGAGCTGAGGATACACCAAATACGAATGGCTCGTGGTAGCATTCAGAGCCTGGGTGCCACTGGGTCTTGTATCGAACCCGCATCATGTCCCATTGCGGAGTAGGTTCTGGTGTCGCTGGTGATGGTGTTGGGTTGTGGGGTGGCTGATGGGGCTGTCCTGCTTTACTAATGAACGGTGCATGGAGCTCGCTGCACCTGGAAATTTAGAGCCTGCTCAAGGACGAGTTGATATATCTGCAATTAGCTTAGGTGGAGTGCAATGAGATGTATTTTAAGGAGAGTAAAGTAGTCATCTTTGGAAAGGAAACCTACTACTGTGAGCCTTCGAATGTCTGTAGAGAGCTGGCAGGGGGTATTTCTGCTGCTTTTTGCAACTTTTCTATTTCAAAGAAAGTTTCGTGGGCTGCTACGGAAATGGTCCCCTCAGGTAAAGATCTGTGCGTGCCCTTCTGGCATGGCTTTAAATGCCTAGGCCTGCTCGGGTGCCAGGAATGAAAACCGCATCAAACTCATCGGTTGTTAACGCCTCCCGTGCTGGTCCCTGTGTGCTCCCTGTTGGACCCTCCTGCCTCGTGTCTTTTTTTTTCCCAAACTTTCTTGAAATAAGCTGTAGCAATCAAGGCAATTAACTATAATTGCAGAGAGACTACCTCGCGAAGGCGGGACACAGAAATAGGCAGGTAATTACAATGAGTTATAAATGGATGGTTATTTACATCGGGAGTGATGCATGGGGATTTTTGGAGGTGGTGGCTCCAGCACAGGACAGCTGCCTGGGGTCGTTCCTCCGCGGCGTTTGCCCGCCCAGGCAAATGCTGTGCACGTCTCAGCTTCTTCCTCTGTAAAACAGGGGAATACGTGCTCACTATCTTGGGAACATTAGCAAACTGTTAGGATCCGTAAGTGCTCTCCGCTATCTGCAAATAAAATGCAAAATATTATTTAATTAGGCACGTATCTGAAGAGACACGGACTTTAAGGGCAAGCTGTTAGATCCGATTTCCTCCTGGAGCACTGCGTTGCTGGCAGGCGGGCGGTTCTGCCGGCTGCCGCTCGGTGCCCACGACGAGATGCTCGGGGTGGGCTGTGAGTGCGCTGGGCTCGGAGTTGGCCAGTACTGGTGGCCACCTCCTCGGTGCAAAGCCCTGATCCCAGTTCTTGGAGTGGAAAGGTGTGATCTCTGTTGCTGTGCCTTAATTTAAGGAGGAGAACTCATCCGGATAAGGGCCGGCCATGTTGTACCATGCCTTCCTAGGGTCAGTAAGCCCCTACAGGAACCTCAGGTTACCCTTCTCCCTAGCGGACAGCTTCGCAGGCATCATACTGCGAAATAATTTTTCGACTAGATTTGAGAACAGCGTTAGGAATGACGGAGGACACCTTTCACCTGGTGGCGACAAGTACCCTGAGGGAGCCGCCGCCGAGGCAGGCGGCTCGGAGGAGCGGTGCCGTCGGTCTCGATGCGGGAGACGAGGTACAGCGGTGGCAGGACATGTCGTGAGTTATGGAGATTTCCCGGCCCGGGTCTCCCCAGAGAGGTTTAAAACTTTTAGTGCCCTCTTGCTTGGATGTACTTAGCAACAAAGAGATTTCAATTATTTAAAGATACAGGAAGACATGAAAGCCATTAGGAAGGGACTTGGCACCCCCAGAGACATCGCAGCCTTCTCCATGCTTCCCCTAAGCAGCTTGCAGGGCTAACTGCAAAACCCAGCATCAACAGAGGGAAGGATCATGGCACAACACGACAAAGACGATGACTGCCTTGGTCTGAAGTCAGAGCCGGATTGCAAATGGTGGTTTTTTTTTTTGCAGTCGGTCACCCAGGTGCAATGAGGGGCTGGTTGTTGCTTGGTGTGGACCCTAAAAAAAAAAAGAAAAAAAGAGAATAGCAAAATCTATGCAAGGCAGATTGATCCCAGAAGGGGAGATGATGCACGAGGGTGTGCAGCTCCAGCTGGCTGTGGGCAGGATGAGGACGTGCTGTGCCTTGTGTTCGGGGCTCCTTGACCAGAGGTAGGACTTGGTTCCTGCAGGCAGTCAGCCCAGCGCCTTTAGGGCTGCGATGCGCTGTGAAAGACTTCCTCGCAGCTTCTCCTCGGAGGAGGCTCGGCCCTGTGTGATGTACACACATGCACCAGAAGGAGAGCGTCGCAGCTGCACGCATTTCTAGTGTTTCACTGGCTCGTCATCCTGCTAAGAGCCTGAATTTACGTGACGCCTGTTAAACTGCGGAGGAATCTCAACCCTCATGCAGAGCGAGGGATTAGATGTGTCAGCTTTGTAAAGGCAGACGCGGGGCTTGACGTGCTCGAAATGACTCGTACCCTGTCTTACGCCTTGAAATCCTTTTTAACAAGACAGGCAGCAGGTCAGGACAACGTTAGCCTCTCCTGGTGTTTCCCCAGGTCTTGTGGAAGTTGTTTCTTCTCCTACAGCTCCTAGTGATGATCGGAAGGGGCCGCAACCTCGCCTGCCGTGCCTTCCCCTCCGATCACCTGGCCACTCGTGCTGGGAAATAAGATTCAAACCGAGCCCCTCCTGGGCAGGTGCTGCCAACAGAAAGGGTTTTGTTGTCTGTGGCACAGCTCCACCTCTGATACTTGTCACCATTTTGCATTTTACGGTGATTACAGCTAGCTGGGGAGATGGCTGCTTTTTTTTTTTTTTTTATTTTATCTCATTTTTTTTTCCCAAGGAAGGGCCAGCTCGAAGGAAGGGTTTTTAGGAAGCTGTTTTATGCACAGAGAGGAATTTCTGATCAGAGAGAGATCTTGGTGGTTTATAGTGAGGTTAATGTCACCTACTCCAGCCCTATAAAACTTAGTCATGTAATCAGCATCTGCAGTGATTGTAGAGGAGCAAGCAGCTCATCTTTTGTAAGATATCTGCAGCGGCTTAGACGTGCCCTCCTAGGAAAGCGAAGGAAAAGTAGACTGCTTGCTTGGGTACACGCAGATGGCACCCAGGGCTAGGAGCAACGAATTCCCTCCCTGCTCATCTCGGTAGCACGGTTTAGGGGTGATCTGAGCACAAGGTGATGCTAACCCACACACCCAGGGGAGTTTGGGGCCGGCTGCCTCCCAGTCCGGCCGCAGGAGAGCCTGGCTGCTGTGGCAGAGCTTGCTGTATCTCACGCCGGAGCTGTAATTAGCTCAATCGCAAAGCTGGCGGCAGTGATTGGAAACTGCTCGTTAATGCTTGGTCTGCCCGCAGCACGTTGGGTTTGCTGCTGCTCCTGAGCACGGATGGGGCAGCACTGTCGATCAGCCGAGTGAAACCAAAGTTTTTGACAGGTTACCACCTTCCAGCTAGCATTTTATTTATTTATTTTTGAACCCGCTATTACTTTTAGGGTCTTCTATGTCTCACCGTTGTTCTTTTCTAAATGATCCCTTCATGTCTTGCTGGTGGCTGTCCCAAATGGCCGCGCAGGTGGCGTCAGGCTGTTAAATCCCGGGCCTTTCACCCCAGAGGTGGCCGTGACCTCAGGGAAGGTAATGCACAAATAGAGGGTGGTTTTAATTGCAGCTTTAATAGAAATGAAAGCGCTGTGGTCGGCACAGCACGCCGCAGGCAGCTCTCTGGCTGGGCTGAGGACACGTGGAGGAGGCAGAGGGGGTGCCCACCAGGTCTTCTCCAACTGCTGACTCTCTTCTTCGCGCGGAGCAAGTGCAGCTGATTTATTACAACTGTGACTGAGAACAGTCCTGGAGCAGTAGGAGAATTAAAAACATGCGTGGCATGTATATGATACAGAATAACTAATCTTTCCTGACATTTACTGTCAATCACGGGAAAAGAGGAGATAACTAACTCTGCCTCTCATGTTCTCTGGTCTACAGTCTTCAGTCATGAAGATAAATGTCAGGCATCAGCTGTCCCTTAGTACAACCAAATTCTGGCAGGCAGCAAGGCTTCAGCAGATCCTTGTGCTGGAAGGTGAATCCTTGTGGAGCCCAGATCTCACGTCAAAACCCTGGGGATTTGGTGTTAAAAGGTTTTGGTCCCAGGAGAGAGGAACACTGCACCGAGAGGTGCCAGGGTGGCCCTGGCCACCACGGCGGGGTGCCCACGAGCCAGGCTGGGCTCCAGAGGAGCTCCTCGGGCTGCTGTAATTTCTGCAAAGTGTTTGTGTCCTACATGCAGTGGCCTTTGTAGCCAGCCTGCTGTGGGATGTCTCCTCTGGTGACAGCTGGATCAGATTCCATATGCAAACCCCATTTTTTTCTGCAGAAGTAATAATGCCTTTTTAGGTCATCTGAAATCATTTTCCCATTCATCCTAGCGCTCTCAAATTATTTCTGGGGAAAGGGAAAGCATGGAGAAAGATGAAGATAAAAACAGCTTTTTATTTTTGAGTGTTTCATTTGAAAGGAGGGAAGGGGAAAAGCACACCGTTCTTGTAGTTTTAAATTGAACTGCTTAACTCGGAGTTATTTCAGAAGGAGCGTTAAGTGAAGGAGGTTTCAGCTCAGTCACCAAGGGAGAAAATAATGTTTTGGAGCTAGGCCAAAGGGATTTGTTTTTCTTCTCAGGGAGTGAGGGAAGCATCTACCCCAGCTTTATCCTCCGTGCAGAAAGAGCCAGAGGAAGGACACGAGGAGCAGAGGGGACGGGAACGTGCGCCCTCGTTTAATGGCGCAGAGAGGGAGCACGGCTGCTTCTGGTGCCCACGCGTTTTGGGAAAGCGTTTATTGACATTTGCAAACACTATTTCCCTCACAGAGGTGCCTGCAAGGGCAGAGTTAACATTACTACTATTAATAATAAATAACGGTAGTACAGTAAAACGGGTGCTTAGATATTCGGTGCCATTCAGTGCATCTCCCTGTGCTTTACAGAGGAGAAATTGTAAGCACGTGTGAGAAGGGTAAATATGAGGTAGGGAGATGAGATGGAGATCAGGTGGCTCATCTGTTTCTCCTCCTTGTCCTTTCTCTTCCCAGGAGTTTTATTTCCAATTTAAGCCAAATCCGTGTGCTTTTTAGGTCTCCCTGGTGTTGGGGCTGCCTGGGGCGCAGGTCGGCCCGTGCAGACCACTTGTGCTTGCAGAATGAATCCAGGGCAGGTGAAAGTGGGGAAAAAAGGTCCCGCAATGCTGCTGTCACGGCAAATCTGCTAGCAAGGGGGGAGAGCAGGGATATCACACGGTGCCGCACAGATAGAGCTGCTAGCGCATAGAGCTGCTAGCGCGCGATCCGAGCGCTGCTGGGCATCGATAGCGCTTTATCAGTGGGATAAAGATAAATGTGGAGATAAGAGAGTTGGCTTTGCCTCGCCGCCAGCCCGCGGTTACCAAAAGAGTGCGTGTCACGTTGATTTCTTCATTGTGCTCCCGCGGTAAATGCCAAGTCTTGAAATCTTATTTATGGCGGAGCTAATGAAAAAATGTCCACGCGAGCCAGTGCTTCACCCAAAGGATATGGAGATCTTTTGTGCTGTCTTAATTAAGTGAGGTAACAGGGAGGCTTTTGAAGCCACCTGACGGTGTTTGGATAGCTAATTCTCTCCAGCACTGAATTAAAAAATAGGAATATTTAATAAGCAGGGTGAGGTGCCCCCTGAGTCGTGGTTTTAGCAAGACGCTCTTAAGCTCCGTCTTTCTGCGTGGTGTTGGAAGGCTGACTCATATTTCCCAGCATTGCTCGGCAGCTGTGAGGGCATGAAACTTTTTTAGATGGAAAATAAGGTTCTTGTGTAAGCACATGATTCAGGGAGCTGGCGCTTTAAGTGAAAGCGTGCTAAAAATAGTGAGAATTGGTGACAAGATAGTAGCACTTTTGGCTTTTTTTCTACCATGAAGGGCTGTTAGCCAGCCCTATGGAGAGGAGTCAAGGGCTTCATCCTGCACTGTGACTCCAGGACGTGGCTATCCCCGTGACAAGATTTGGGGTAAAAGCAGAGGGGAAAAGGGCAGAGATAGGGAGGAGAAAAGATGGGATGACAGTGAGAGTAGAGAAGAATGGTAAGGGGGAGATACTGGGGAAAACAAGGGCCGGGGAAGCAAGGTACATCATTTCTTGAACTGGTGCCGCATGGGCTGTGATGGCATTACAGGAAGACAAAAGGAGAGAGACAGGCTGAGAAGTACAATGACTTTAATTTGTAGGCAGAGACTGTTAAAAGAGAGGAGGAGGAAAAAAAAAAAAAGTGCTTTGGGTTCTTTTATTCATTACTAACCATAAAAGGCCCAGACTGTGTTGCCAGTGGCTTTAAAATCCAGGACCCTATTAAACCTTCCTTGATAGTAACTCAGCACTTGGAAGCTGAAGGAGGAGCGAGCTGCGTGGGAGGGATCGGGGGGCTGCTTTAATCAGGACTTGGGGTGAAGGTCTTGCTTTTCTGCTGGGAATGTTTTTGGGGAGCAAGGGGATCCCTCTGACTGCTGGAACTAAATGGGACCGGCATCACCCCGGTCGCAGCACCCCAGAAAAGGGTGCTGCCCTTCCCCTTCCCAGGTAGTAAATCAGGATTTACGCCCGCTGCTCACGAACCAGCTGCAGCTCAGGGGAGGGCGCGCTGAATGCGAGATGAGATGGTGGGGAGAGAGATCAGCAGATAAAGGCGATGGATAAAGCCAGCAGCAGAAGGTTCTCTGGATTAAGTCCCTTTATGATAAATAGCAGGCACGTTCCTGTCTGTTTTGAAGTGCACGCCAGGGTTAGGAGGGGCAGGGATTTGCTATCACAGTTTGGACACTTTGCAGCAGAGCAGGGTGAGAGCGGTCGGTGCCCAGGTGGGACGGGGAGCGCGATGCAGGGCACGAATCCCTTCCCTTCCCCTGCCTCCTGCAGCCCTGCCCCACATCCAGCCTGGGGGAGAGGTATAATTAAAAGAGCTGTTCCCCGAGCCCCAGCGACTTATTGATTGTGCGCGTGTGTGCGTGTGTGTCTGTGCCGGGTGTGTGCTCCTTTCTCCTCGGGGGCAATAGAAGGAACCATTCATTTTTGAAGCGACGCTCGGACGTGACGCGCGGCTCCGTGCCATGCCGCGTCCTTCGCTCTCCCTGACAAACGCGCAGCGGTGCGCCGGGGCGAGGAAATGGCTCGCTGGGGAGATGCTCGCCAGGCAGCCCGGGTCTCAAAGCCACAA
The DNA here is from genome assembly GCF_040182565.1 of Anser cygnoides. Classification (NCBI taxonomy): domain Eukaryota; kingdom Metazoa; phylum Chordata; class Aves; order Anseriformes; family Anatidae; genus Anser; species Anser cygnoides. Next base: position 7,144,870 of record NC_089893.1, on the reverse strand, counting down.
GGATTTCCCTTCCCTGTGGGGGTTTTGGTTCAGAAATTGGGTGGTGGAGGGAGCCTAACGTTTGGGAAAGCTCTGCGTAGTGGAGATGTCGCTTGGTTTAACGTAGCCTGGGAAAAGGGGTGCAAAAACCAGGGGTGCACTCCTGCTGCACGAGCATCCCTTCTCCAAGCCTGCATGGGGAAAACAGAGGCACTTAGGGTGTGTAATCAGCCCTTTTCATGAAGCCTGACTCAGCCTCTTTGAATTTCACCCCGTGTCCTCCCCGCTGCGGAAGAGGAGCGGGTGATAACGGTGTTATCTGCTCGCTGCGCTTGAGGGAATCGGTGCTGGCGGAAGAGCGTGGCTGTGACCAAAGCCTCATTGCGGATGCAGCGTGCTCGGCGTGGCTGGGAAGGACGACACGGAGCGAGGAGGCAACCGGAGGCGTTGCTGGAGTGGCCGAGAGATGTGGCAAGGAGAAGGGCTTGGGGGTGAGCCGCTTTCCCCATAGGGATTGGGAAATGCCCCCTGCAGATGCATAATTTCCCCTTCCTGGGTCAGGTACAAGGTGCTTGCAGGTTGTTTCTTTGTCTGCTTTAAAAGAGGTGACAAAAAGCAAGACGAACCTGAAGAAACGCGTGCTTCTGTCTTTGCTTTCTCTTCCCAATGGAAACACAGAGGATCCTTCATGTTAATGTGCAAAAATGCTCATCTCGGTGACCCGTTTGCGAGAGGTGAGGCAGTGTCACGCCTAGTTATAGACAGAAGGAGGTACCGGCAGCTTTGCCTCTTCTGTAGTAAGGAGAGCATCAGGGCAAGCAGATTTGGGGATTTGGATCCCCCCAGAAGCCCTGTGTCAGAATAAAGAGATCCTCAGGACCTCTCCCCCTTTATAGTTGTAAGAAGAACCAAGAAAATGCTGCAGTCCGCAAGGTCTCACCCTAAATCAGATGTTTTTGAAGGGGCTGAGAGGAGAGGAAGGAATCTCATTAGCCGTTGTTTGAAAGCTTCATTTCATCCGAGCCTGCCAAAGCGCCGCTTGCCCCTCGGAAGGGAAGCGTTAGCAAGCGCCGACGGCAGATTTCCGTGCTCGGAGCCTTAACAGGCTTGGAGGATATCTTTAAGTATTATTTGGGGATTTGGCCTGCTGGAACTGGGCAAGCTACAAAATCCAGATATTGTTGTACTTGGCAGGAGCACCGCGCTCCTTGCAGAGGGGGGGAGGCTTTGTCCTTTGCCGAAGCTTGAACAAACTTCCATTAGGAATTAAGTGGAGTCCTCTGCATTTCAGCGGTCCCTTGCAGCAGTCTCCGATGGCTTCCTTCGCGTTTGCCGTGCCTAGCTCGTGGACATCTGCAGAGCATCCATTTTCCTAGAAAGATTTGCTTCCATCTGCTCTATCGACTTCTGTAATGGAGTTAAGACCCCCCCTGCTTCCTGAGCCAGGGCACGGAGATTATCCCTCTAATATAATTCAAGGAAACCCCTCAGCTCCCAGATGGCTCCGACAGTTGCTGGGTGATAGAATTCGCTCCAGAAACAAGAACCTGGTCAATCTGGCTCGATGCGCGGCACCTACTGTTGGAGATGAGTCTGGAACGACAATTTAAACCGCTCCACCAAAGCTTTTCTCATTTTCTCTCGATTTCAAGGCTGGCTGAGGTTGAATGAGCTTTTTCACTGAGGATGCTGGTGTTTTGCAAACACCTGTGGAGGAGAAGAATGAGAAGCCGGGGGAGATGAAATGTCTTTTCCAGCTCAAGGAGTCGGTCCTCCAACTGGCCCAACACGACAGGGCTCTCTGGGCTTTAGGCACGAGACCTCCTCTGCTTTTCCATCCCCTGTTGGTACCTGGGAGTTTTGGGTGCTGTGGGCATCGTGGGGCTCGGGGAAGTTGAGTGTTAAGTGCTGAGCCGGGGAGGGGACACGAGTGACAGCATCCCCCTTCCAGCGCCTGTCCTGCAGCGCTGAGCGATTCCCGTCACGTCTCTGGCACAGAAAACTTTCCAGGAGAACGTCGTGATAGCTTTTTAAGGGCAAATTTTGCTCTGAAAAAAAAAAATCAAAAAAAAAAAAAAGGAAACACAAAACAGTAGAGACAAAAGGAAGAGATATTGATTTTTAGTTTGGATCCTTACAGAGAGGAGACTATGCAATCATGCAGTCTCTGTCTGTCTGCCTTACCCACTTCTTTCCCTCTGTAGTTTTTGAGCCCTTTGGCCAATTTCTACCCAATTTGACAGAAGGAAAGAGGTCTCAGAGATATTAAATTTCTATAAATTTCATTAAAATAGGTGGCTGGGTAGAAGGGACCAGCTATTACAGCAGCCCCATGAGACTGGGGCTCCAGCATATGCAGAGCCTTTGTTAAACATCAAGCGGTATCCGAGGAGAAAGACTTTCTGTAAGAGCAATTTCAGGAAAAATCTTTGACCAGCCCTTGCACCTTAACAGCACCGGGGAACCTGGTTGGAGAGCCCTTGAAGGCTGTGTTACATTTGTTCCACTGACTGTGGATGGCTTGTTCATTCAGAAACGAACTTGTAAGTCCTCAAAATAGGTCATGAGTGGGATGGAAGAAGCGTATGGGTCTTGTTCGGTCGTCTCTGCACCAGAATAAATTGCAGCCGTTGAGATCTGGCTGATTTCTTCCCCTGGCACGCTTCTGCTTTCTTGCTCAGCTAAAAGTGCTGAGCTCCAAATTGGGAATTGGTTCCGAGCAGGGAGCCGGCAGGGAGGGGAGGAGGGTGCGGAGGGAAGGCCAAACAAAATCTCTGTATTATTAAGATTTTAGATATACAGTTTTGATAAAAGCTTGCAAGTAGCAAATTTGCTATCAAGCCTAATGTAGCATGGCAGATTTTGTCTGAGCTAGCAAAGGATCACATTTGCAGCTCCTCTGAGGCGGGGAAGTGGGCTCAATAGGCTATTTTCCACATCCATGCTCTGTTCCTAAAAAAAAAAAAGAGGGAGGGGGGTGAGGGGAGAAGGAAGGGAAAATAAAGACAGTTTCTCTTTTTTTCACTTTACCCTGATTATGAATGTGCTTGCTCTGAACGTTAGCCAGTAACGTGCATGCTAAGTGCAGGCTTTGCCATGGGATTTGTTTTTGTTGGGTGTGCAAAGTTGCTTAGGAATATTTTTCAGGAGGGCTGCAGCATTTTGACAAGTCTGACACGTGGCTGATTTGTTGGCATTTTCATTTAGAGCCCTTTTTAAGCGGCATTGATGTCTCGCTGCATCTTTCTGCACCGTGCTGAAGCTGCAAGACTGCTGAAAGGGTGGAGGAAGGCAGAAACAGCGTGCTCCGCAATATCCATCAAAAGTTGTTTTCCTTCTTTGTTGGTAATATTAGGCAGGAAATGATTTCTGCCATCCGAGCTTTGATTAAAAACTATTGATTGGAAAAGGAAAGTTTCGGGAGAGAGCCGGTGAGTTCGCACCGCTGGTTCCACCGTCACCGAGGGGGGAAGCCGATGCAAATAACGGCGCTGGAGCCCACTGAGAAATTCCCCCGGGATTACAAAGCCCCCCGGAGTTGAGCTCAGTGATTTTCGGCAGGTTGCTTGCACGCTGCTCGTACCTCTCCCAGACACATTGCGTATTCAGCCGGCCTTGCTAGCTAGTCAGTTTTGCTTTGCAGTTCACTGAGAAATGCTGCAAAGCCGCAACCTGTGTACCAGCTCGGGCCGTGCTTTGCTGAACGTGTGACCCAGCTGCAGCTTGGTTTCCCCTCTTATCTTCTCGGAGTTATGAAGCACATATTTAGACATAGCGTATAGGAGATGGCAAGTTTCCCTCTGCTCATACACTAGCATTTCTCTCAGGCATGAAGCAACTCTTCTTATTTTAGGAGGCTGTGGCGTATTTTCTTGCTCAGGAGAGCATAGGGAGATGGCTTATTTCTTGATGGGATTAGGCATGTGATCCCATTTGTTAACATCCTCTGTGGTGTGCTACCAGTTTTATTTGCACCATTTGCTGTAATTCTGTGGTTTAGTGACCCAATGTGCTTCTGTTGTAGAATGATAGAATACTTTGGGTTGGAAGGGACCCTAAAGATCGTACAGTTCCCAAACCTGTGGCTGTGTCCCCGGATCTTGCCTCATCCTTTCTGCTCGTCATTCCTTTCCCCCATTTCTGGACTGTGTTTTGTACCTTGTAGGGTTTATTAATGCCTGCCTGATAGGTTTTCTTTCTGCTTTCCTGCAGCATCCTTGATCTCACAGTCTTGGCTTCATTTAAAGGGGGAAGAAAAATAACCCTGCTGCTTCTGCTAAATCAAGTGCTGTTTGTGTTGGGAAATGAGAGTGATGCCATCAAACTCACTTATTCTGGAGATCGTCTGGGTTTTGCGGCCCGGCTGCTGGAAAATCTCATTTTGTGGAGACAGGGAGCTCGGCGCCCATCGGGCACGTGCCGGAGGTGTAGGAAAACTGAGCGTTTGTCCTCTCTGTGCCTCTGGTGGCCCTGCTGCTCCCTCTCCTTCCTTCAGGCTTCTCCCCGGTGTTTTGGAGGTGCCTCTTTAGCGGGTGAGGAGCTGTAAAGCAGCTGCCAGGGGCTCGCTTTGTTTTTATTTAGCGACTGATAAAACCCGCCTTCCCCAGGCAGAAGGTCATCTCCCTGCCTCGTGGTATGTAAGCGTTACGGCATCCTCCCACCTCGCCAGCTCCTTATCCCACAAAGAGGTGACAAAGCTTGGTGGTGGCATCCAGGGGCAGCACCCAGCACCCAGGAGCTGAGCCAGGGTCCCCGGGGCTTCCCCGCATCATACCAACAGGTCTTGTAAACGTGCAAGACCATTTAGGCTTTTAAGACATCTGAGGCCACTTTTCATCGCAGGCTAGGCTGCTGCACGGTTTTACAGGGTCATAAAAGCCCTGACAGGAGTCATAAAAGCCTCCAATTGCACTGCACAAACCCGTGGAGTATATTTTAAGGGCCCCTGAGTTTTCATTTTGCTGCTTTTATGGGAACTCATAAAAGCCTCGATGAGCACAGCCCCTGATTGGCTCCTCAGCACGGAGGTAGTTAAAATTACAGCCACCGACAAATTGTTCCAGTCTAAATAAATCAGGGCTTTGCATGTAGCATGAGAGAAGAGCCGTGCGCCCCCCCCCCCCCCGCACGCCGGGCTGCGTGCACGCAGGGACACACGCGTGTGCTCCTCGTGTGCGTTTGTCCTTTGTGCCCGTCCTCCTCTCCCCGCCGAGCTGCCGTCCGGGCGGGCACACCTCGGCCGTCCTGCCGCAGGACGCGGTGCATCGCGCACATCTTCCCGCTGGGCATCACACGTAGCTGCCCGCGCGCTCCCTTCCCTCCCCTGGGCTCGGTTTCTGCTGAATCACTCTGCTCACGTTATGTGTGTGTGCACTGCTCCCACCAAACGCACGCGGGGGCTTCCAGCATCCCCGAGTCCCTGCGGGTCACTCGTGTCCTCTGCGTCCCAGGTGAACCCCCTGGCGTCGCGGGGATGTCACCGTGCGGGACTGGCTGTCCCCAGGGCAGGGACAGCAGCGTGGCAGCGGTTGTAACGAGGGCTGCTGGGCTTTGGCTGGCTTCTCTGGCTCAATTATATTTCCATTGAGCAATGTCAGTTTGTCAAAAGGGAAATATTTCACGGGAAAAGCTTGTTGTGGCTTTTTTTTTTCTTTAATGTTACCTAACCAGACTAAAATAAATGTGTGGTTGAAATTCGTGTGCGACGTTTGGAAGCTGCAGCACCAGACCTCTTGCTGTGGCGCGACTTAAACCACGAATGCGTGGGGAGGATCCCGTCTGCCTTTGCTATCTGGGGCAGGGAAATGCTCGGTGGTTTGGGGAGTCTCGTCCGCCCGGCTGATGCCACGCAGCAGATGCAGGCACGAGGGACGTGGTGAAGGTCAGCGCAGCAGGAGGATGGAGATGAAGCACGGGGATCGGGGCTGTGGAGGGGTCTGGCAGCGAGCTGGGGGCTGGAGTGGAGATGGAAACTTCCCTGGCTGCCCCCTGCTTCTCTGCACCGTGCGGGGTGATGGTGAGGTCAGGTCGTGGCTGCTGCTGGATGCGCACGGCGTGGATGGCCCCGAGACCTCCCTCCTGTCTCCCGTTTCCCCATGTATCTGCCGGAGCTTCTGGTTGGGCCAGCACCAGAGGACTTCTCGGTTCCTCTCCCCGTTCCTGAGGGATGTTTCTGTCCCTCCCAGTGCTCAACAGAAGGGAGGAAGACTCAATGCCAATGACTTCCACTGCCCCAACCACCTCCTTTCCCCCAGCTGTCTGCCCAGGGCATCGCCCCAGCACAACCCCGATGCCTGCCGCAGGCTCCGGGAGCCCCAGCACCTGCAGGGGCTGCGTGGCCAAAGCCGAGGAGCCAGGCTGGGCTCCCTGGCTCCTGCGGAGCGGAGCCAGCAGGACACCGTGTGGGTGACCGTCCAGCCTGGAGAGTGTTTGGCATGGCCCAGGAAAGGGGAAGGGGGGGAGAAAGGAAGCGATCAGAAAGGTTCCCTTTGCTCTGCAAAGATAAATGTGTCTTATTTCTGTCTTGCTGTAGCTTTATATAGTAATTATATCAACTACAGCTGATCAAAGCATTTGTTAAAGAGAAAACTATCTCTCCTTTGCTTTTGTTACTGTTTGCAGCCAATTTGACAGGCTTTATATCTCTGACTACATTTTCTTTTATTTTCCACGCTTGATTTCTCTTTTCTCTTCCTTCCCCCTTGTTGGCACCTGGCACATAGACGGATCTCTCCCCCTCCCTCCCTCCTTCCCCCCCCTCCCCTCTTCCCTTCCCCCTCTCTCCATCTGGCTTAATAAAAATGTTTTTTAAGCCATCCCAGGGACTTGGGAGCACATCACAGCACTGCACCCTCTACCTGTGCCTGCTGTCCTCTGCAGAGGTGCTGAGCAGCCAGCGGGTTGGCACGGCCCAGCAGAGGAGCCCGGGGAGCAGCTCCTCTCCCTCCTGCCCGCCTCTGTTTTCTCTTTTCCACCCTTATTGTTTCTCCAGGTGTTTATAAGGGTTTAACCTCTCGCCTCCGAGTGCTTTTCATGAGGCTGGCCCACGTCAGCTGCCCGTTTGTTGAGCCATAGCCATGAATCCCAGAAAGAGCATCCTTGCTGCTGCTGCTGCTTTAAATTTTTTTTATTCCTTTTTTTTTTTCCCCCCCATTGACTTTCCATCTTTCTCTAATCTCATTTAAAAACCTCTTTCTCCTCCAATGTCTGTTCTTCTTTCTCCCTCTCTCTGTTATTGGCTTTATGGTCAAATGCTTTAATTTATTTGCCATACAATATCTCTTTACCACTGTTCCGGGGATACAAGTTGTTTGGAAGACGTTACAATGATATCAATGCCTGGCACATCTGTTTGTCGGTGTGCAGCGTTTCCAGCTCACCCGCTCGGGGACGGCTGGGAGGAAGGTGTCTGCTTCTGCCTGAGCATCTGGGAGACCAACTGTAATTACCTGAGCTAAAACTTAGCTGGGATGTGGGGTTCCTGGTATAAAATGTACCAGGCAGCCCTTCTTTCCCGGTGTTAGCACCGTGGTATTTGTGCCAGGCTGCACCGAATTGCGCTTTGGTGCTGGGCAGGAATTAATTCCCTCCTTGCAAAGGGAAAGCCTTGAACCAATGTTTGGAGGAAGAGTTCTGATTCAAGTTTTGGGTCAAAATAGAAACTCCTGGGGATGAGCGTGACCTTGGCGTGGTGGGGATTTGGCGGCAGCCCTTGGGCTAGGCTGGGGTGAGACCCAGCTTGCCGGGGGCTAGGCTGGCTGCAGCCCCATTAAAATCACCTCCACGCTCCTGCCAGCCAGCAGCTGCCTCCCCCACGGTGTTTTTAGCTTTCCTTATCAATGCACTTCATAACTTCTAATGTATATTGATTGCTGTCTATTTCTCCTCTTATTTTTGTGTTATGCCTGATTGCTGCTTTAGCAATAAGAATAGGGCTTTTAGCCAAAATTGTCTTTTTTGGATTGTGGAGTCCTGACTCTCTGGCTGTCTAATAAGTTTTTTGTTACGAGCCCACATTTCTCTGTTGACATTTTCCCTTCCAGCCAATTTCTCCCATAATTTTCCCCGGCGTTGGAAATGAGTCCTTTTGAAGCACTGAGTATATATATTACTGATTGGGGCAAGCCTTTATTATCCGTAGTGAATGTAATCAGGTCCTCATCACTAGTTTCTTGATAATCACTGAGCACCAGTTCAGTCATTAATTTCGTCTTTATCCATCATGTCTTCTTTCCACGTTATTTGCTAAATAGGTTGGACGTGATTGCGACACTCAGCATCCGAGCTTGTAACTCTTTGCTTTCTTAATGTGTTTACACTGCCAGCGCAGCGCTGTCCCCGCTTCTCAGGTCTGCGGTATTTTACCGTGAAGGATGCTCAGCCAAGTACAGTTAGCCTGCATTGAAGAGATGAATACCCCTTTGTTAGGCGATCACCATTGACAGTCTTTAGACCCTGATGTTTCAATACTGCCTGCCTGCGAGCTCTAATTTATGATCTTCCCCGAAATCAGGCTCTTCAGGGCTGAGCTGTTTATTTTCCCCTCGTTGCGGCGCTCGTGCAGGAATTCATCCTTTGCTGCCTGTGCCTGAGGTGGTGGGCAGCAATCCGTATGTACCCGATGGCTCTGAGATACCTGGGGCTCTAGAAACGGGAAACTAAACGGATTGTAACAAAAGCTTCGATGGGTCAGTCACTCCGATCAGCCTGCCAGCCACTCGGTGATGCCAATAATGCCACGTTCCTTCTCGTCAAAGAGGTTTTCCAGTTCCTTTTGCCTCTCGCGGAGTCCTGCGGCACAGATTGGGTAACCGTGGGTAAATGGCTCCCTCGGGCAGGGGCTGCCAGGAGCGCTGCGTTTGCTCACTGCACAGCCTTGGAGTTTGTGCCCTCTTTGCAGTTTTTAAGCCTTCCCCTTGCCTCGGGAGCACGACATCGCTCCGGGGTGCTCAGCTCGGTGATGTTTTATTATGAAAAGCGGGGCCCAGCAGTGAGCTGCATCACCTCTGCGGGGTCACGAGGCAGCCGTGGACACGTGGGGAGCTTTTGGGTTCCTCACCTCACCCTGGGAGGAAGGGGCAGCACCCTAGGGCGTCCCGTAGCCACCTCCACACCTCTCATCCCCACTAGCAGGGACACGGGGAAACTGCACGGATGGTTTAGGCAGGTGTCCTCACCAAACTAGCACACCCTATTGAATGCAGAGGGCTAATTAGCTAGGACAGGGCTTAGCGTCCCCATGCTCTTAAGTTCTGGTACCCAACGCAGCCTCCTTAGACCTACCCCGGGCCTCTCTTCTGGCACTGCACTGCGCCAATTAGAGACCTTCGGTGTCTTTCGAGGAGGGTTTTCAGAGCTCCTCTGAATCCTGCCAGGAGAAAGCTGAGGCTGTGGGCATTAAAAAAAAATAAATAAAAAATAAAATAAAACAACAGACTTGCAATCGCTGCTGATCCTCACACCGGTCTAAAATGAGCTGAGGGATGACAGGGGCCTCAGGGGGAAGCCGCGGTGACTTGCAGGATTGAGCCGAATCCTGGCGACACCTCTGCTGTCCTCCTCCTCCCCTGGTGATGTGCTGCTGCCAGTGGTTTTTTTACCTGACAGGCTGCTGTGCTCCTTCCTGCCTGCTTCTGTCCTGCACCGTGACTCGGTCTGGGGGGATAAGGCATTTACATGGGGATGAGGGTACCCACAGTTCCATTAGGGTTGGCAAATGTATAGGGAAGAGGGCTGTGAAACCTGCTTCAAGCCATAAAAGCGATGGGGCTTTGGAGGATCACCCTGCTTTGGGTGGTGGTCGCTTTTGTGTCTCCCAGTTCTGTTTTGGTGCATTGGATTTCGGTCTCTGGTCTGAGAGGGAAAGGTTTTCACAAGGCAGGAGCTTTTTCCTGGAGATGGAGACCAGGAGCGAGGTGCTGTGAATTCTGGAAGGTGTTTCATTGCCGACGGACCGACTGCGTGCTCAGGGCAGGATGCATTTTGCCAAAATGTGGAGCTTTCAGTGGGGGTTGCTGGGGTGTAGAGAAGTGCTCTGAGCCCTTCAGGCATCAGCATCTCCAACCCACGTCAGGTGTTCAAGGGAATTCGTAGGGCTTGTGCTAAGGGAGGACCTTAGACTGCTCCTGCTGACATAAACAACATGCTGCTAGAAATCTTGCTTGGCAAGACAAATTCCCCCTTTTAGAGAGAAATGCAACCAGCCAGTGGTTCATGGATAAGTAAAAAGCCAGGTTGTCGTGTTGTCAGTCTGTCCATCACAAAGCGAGCAATGGCAGCCCTCAAACTAGACTTTGAAATTCTTGATCGTGTCCTCCTCTCTTGAATGCACGTCTCGTTTTTCGGCCGTCTTTCCCCACCTCTCCTCATTTTCTCGCTCATAGTTTCAACTTGCCTTTCTCCAGAGGCATCAGCCCCTTTGGATAATGCGCCCTGACAGCTCCTCTTACCAGAGCTTTCAGCATCGCTGTGCAGGGCTCTATGGGAATGGAAGAAAATCCACGTTGTAAGTGCTTTTATGGGCAGAAAACAAACTGCATCGAACAATCAGACAGAGCACCTTCTGCCACCCCCTGGAACCAAGCAAAACCTCGAGAGGCTGAAAAACGTACCGTGGCTGAGCTTTGGGATTTTTCTCCTCTTTTTCCTCCTTTTCTTCCCCCCGCCCCAGCTGTGAAAAATGAAGGGCAGGGGAGATATTTTACCGTGAGAAAATTGGGTAGTCTCCTGGGGAAGCGGTGAGAAGCGGGGAAGCGTGATAACGCCCGCTCGGTCCCATTTCTCACCGTGGCCCCGAGTCCGACTGCCTCCCCGGGGCAGAGCAATTCCCAAGGGAGCGGGGCTGCTTCTGCTCATCCCCACCCTCACCTATGGAACCGGCTCGCTCACCGACCTGCCTTCAGCTTTTCTTGTAAGTTCTTCCCATCTCAGCCAGTGCAGCAGCACCCACATCACCAGCAGGGCCTTGTGCTTGCTCCACGGGCACGGCTGCTATGCCGGGTGGGAGCACGGGCTAAGGCTCGTGTGTTACAAGCTGGCACACAGCTCCACTTTCCCACATCCCCCTTGTTCCTGAAAAGACAGAAGCCGTGTCTTCTAAATTCCCCAGGTTTTGTTCATTTCTTTTCTTTTCCCCATTTTTTCTTCCCATCTCATCTCTTCTTCATCCCCCCTGCACTTCCAACGCTCCTCGCTTTTAGTCTTTGCTGTAAGCACGCAGGGAGGATCCTGTCTGTTGTCAGAGCCTCGGGAGCTTCTTCCCTTTTAAATTAAGAGTGAGTGAAGGTGACAAAGTGTCTTGGAAGAGGGCAAATCCAGCGGTGGGAAAGCAGGGCAGGGGTGTCTGATAGGGCTTTGTGCCAGGACCTGCTCACCGCCAAGGCAGCATGCCCAGCAGTCCCATTTCTTGCTTTTTTACCTGTTTTCCCATCTCTTGACCCATGCACCTGAACTGGGGGGACCCATGGGGTGCAGACCCCAACGTACAGAGCCGGGTTTGTTCCCCCGTGTGCAGGAGTCGATGCTCGCCCCGCTGCTGGCCGGACTCGTGCCTGCGCAGCTGGGGCTGGAAATGGGCACATTCCATTTCTTTTTATGCTTTCCAATTCCGTTTATTGTTTTAGGATAATATAATTTACTTTGTTTTTAATACAAGGGCTGCATAAGCTACCATCTGTAATATTTTGTGTGCCTTGACATAAATTTCCGTTACGGCGCTTATTAAAAACTCCCTTTATTGCCCTGAACATCCATGGCACTCCACAAACTTGTGTTTTCCTTGACTGCCTTGTGAATTCACTAGATTTATACCTGCCAAGAGTCTTTCCGAGGGTGATGCTCAGAGGCAGGGAGCATCTTTTTCATCTCGGTCTGTGCAACGGAGCCCGTGTCCCTCACAGGGGCTCCCGGGTCACCTCGGTGTAAATAAGCAGCAGTTCCTGCTGGGACTATGCAGCCATGAAATAAGCCAGGATTAAAAGATGGAAAAGCTTTCACGAAGAGTGTGTTTCTGTCTCTCTCCTTACCCTGCCCCCAAAATCAAAATATTTCCCGCAAGTGCTGTTGTTTGATCAGAGCTGGGCAGGAGCAGGGCTTTTCCTAGCAGGGACCTTTTTGTCTGCTCGGTGTTTGTGCAGTGTCTAGCCATGCAAGATCCCGTTCTCCATGTGTTCACAGGCATCCTTCTAATAACCACGATTAATAATGAATGACAACCATTAAATCACTTTAAATATCTAAGAGCAGCACGATGGAGACCCCTTGCTTCCCGGCAATGGTAATGCCATCCAGGTGCGGCAGAGCACGTTGTTCTGTCCTGTGCCACGGTCACAAAGGGGAGACCCTGCAGAGGAGCAGTGCGACTTGCCTGGTTGTTGCTTTATTTAGCTGCATTGCCTGGAAACCTGGGCATGAACCGGGACAGGTTATTCCCGTGTCAGCTCTCTGGGTTCATCGCAGTGCCGCCGGGGATTAGGCGAGGCAGCAGCTGCTCTTCTTTTGCAGGCTTGAGCCGAGCAAAGCTTGCTTTGTGGCAGCTTTATGCCTGGAGAGCGGGTTTCCTGCGGGCAAAAATAATCCAGATTATAGGGACCTGCTGTGCTTGTGCAAGACGGGGAGCTGTGGTGCAGGAAAGCCTCTGTGCACGTGAACTTATCTGATTAGGGGCTGTGCTATATCAGGCTGGAATGTGTCCCTTGTTGTAGTCCCTGTCTCCTGCTCTGGTGAAGGACCACGTCTGTATAGCAGGGCCATCAAGCGACGCTTTAGCCCTGTGCAGTTGAGCCCGCATTGCTTTTGCCTCTGCTCTGGCAGAATTGGGCCCTGCATCCCAGCTTTATCCCTTAGATCCGCCCGTATTAATGGGAAGGGGATGGGGGTGAGGGGCAGCCACCAGCAGCACCGTTAGGAACCCGTGTGGGGTGGAGCAGCTGGGGGGGGGGGCACGTGTCCCATTTCTTCTTGGGGTGGTGCTGCCATTCCCACGAGGTGGGACAGGATGCGTCCCTGCACCCCTCATAAAGTCTCGGCATCCTAGCCAAGTTCAGAAAACAAGACCCAAACAGCATCCAGGTGCCTAACTCGCCGTGACTTTCAGTGGTGTCTCCACACCACACGTGGCAGGGAGGATAACATAATGACTGCACGGGGTGGGAGACAGTAAAAATAAGGAGCTGTTGTTTCTAGATGCTCAGCGGAGCAGAATGAAATGAAAAGCCTGTCCCGCTGTGATGAATTCCCCTGGTCATTGTTTCTGACCACGAGCACCAGCTGAACTGGGGCAGAAGGAGAAATGCTAAAACGTACTTAGGAAATGGGGAGTGAAGGGCAGAAGTGTAGAAGAGGAGTGGATAAATTATTTAAGGCACAATCATTAGAACAACAGGGAGATAAAGCAAATTTTATTTTTTTTTATTTTTTGCTTTTTGCTTCACTTGCAGTATTGGAAGTGGGAAAAATCATTTTGGATCGAGTTGGAATGAAACCTTAATAACTGACAGCTGAAGGAAAATAACAGAATTCACGCTGGATTGAATGTTACTCGTTCGGTGGGACCGGAGGAAAGCTTTGCTTGAATGTTTTCGTAGTGAGACAGGCCAGGAGGCCAAGAGAGCAGCAAAGTCCTGCGGGGCCGTGCCTGCAGCTGGCTGTTCCTGCTCTTGGTCGGGAGAACCAGGGCGAGGAGCAAACTCCTAATGCTTTGCATTCAGGTGGCATCTAGTGCTTTGCAGGGACAAATGACCAAGTTTTGGGGTGGCACCCTGAGGCACTGGAGGCGCATGCAGCATGGGATGTGGCCTTGCAGGGAGAGCCCTGCTTGCATCCCTGCCCTTTTCGTGGTGGGATGCATCCCAGTGGCAACTGTCCCCTTTCTCTGGGCTTCCCTGCACATGGACAAGGCTGCTCCAGCCTCCTGAAAGGCGCACGGTGCTGCGCCCAGGCCTTGGCAAAGGCGATGCAGCCAGCTCCGGACAAGTGCTTTTATAGTCTTTTAAGATTTCCAAAGCCACTCTTGGAGGGCCGTTAAGACCTTCGGCTGGTGATAATTGGATTTGTAAGACAGTGCAACATGTGATAAAGTGCTCTTGTTGGACAGGATCCCAGTTTTCTTCTATCATTCCTATTAATGTGATAAATGTCGCTGTCTCAGCTGATAGGGCCGCGTTGGATAATAAGATTGGAATCAGCTTTGATTTCTCCAGCTCAGTTCTGCATCGCAGCCCAGCAGGAGCGGGCAGGGTGAGCCTGGTGGAGGTGCTGCTGCGGGGCAGGGGCTGTGCACGCCTTCGTGCTCCACCATCTTGGGGCTGGCAGGGCACCAAGGAGGAGACGGGTCCAAGGCTGCAAGCTTTCAAGCCGCCGAGCATGGAGTGGGTGAGGAAGGTGGCCTTGGAGGAGCCAGGAGGAGACGATGAAACCCCTCCTAATTAAAGCTGATGGCAAACAAACACAGGAGTCCAAGTACAGCTGGGAAGCACGAGTCCAATTTGGAACTGAGCAGCTGTGAAATTGGACCATCGACCACAGCTGGGGCTAGAGGAGGAGTAATGGGGTGTGCGGCCGCGGGAGGAGGCAGTCGGGGCTGGGGGGAAGCTGTTATGGCCTCAGGTATTATTGCTGCTCCCCGGGCCTTGATTTGCCATGGTCCCTGGGAGGTTGTACTTGTCTCTGCTCCCCGGGAGATGTGCAGCTAACTGGGGCCTGGATTACGGGGGGTTATGTAGGGAGGTGGCCCTTTGGAGGTCCAGTGTGCTCCATCTCCTCTGAAACAAGTGCAGGAGATGGGGTTGGGGAGAGCCTTCCTGGCACAGGCTGTGCCCCCAGGCATCTTGCTGAGGCAGAAAAAGAGGGACGAGGTGGTTTGGTTTTTCTCCAAGTCTCACCTCCAGTCTGTCTGAGAAGTAATGCTTGCTCTTGCTCTTTGTGTAAACAGATGAGAGATTTCTTTCTGAATCCAGTAGTCTTTCAGGTGGAGACGTTTTCCCGCTGTCCTTCCCTCTGTCCCTCCCTTTCCTCCCTCTGAAGCGGTGTTTTTGCTGTGGTTATTCCTTGGGGAAGGGATGCGTGTGCCGGAGAGATGCTTAATAACGCTGCAGTCGCAATCCAGTGGGCATTGTGCTGCGGGTGAGCAGTAAAATAGTTACAAGATGTTGTTTGTGATTGTGTGGGTTGGTTTTTTTTTTTAAATTTTTTTTTTAGGCCCCATGCTTTTCTTGCTAAACAAATGCCAAATTAAGTCTCTTTCTTCCACGAGGGTGTCTTGATGGGGCAGCTGGGGGCACCAGCCTTGAAATGAGGTGGCAAACTGAGCCGCTGCGCGTCTCTGCGTGGTGAAGATTTTGTACAAAATGAGGGCAGAGGGAGGAGAGCGTGGTGAGGGTGCTGCGTCCAGCATCCCCGCTGCCCTTGCAGAGCTGTTATCCTTGCTGCAAGCCACGTTTCGGGACCGAGCTGCTCGAGGTCCTTAAAGCAAAGCAATTTTGATGTCTGGTGTGTGGAGGTAGCTGGTGGTCGGAAACAGAGGCAAGTCTGAAAGTGCCCCGCTGGACAAAGCCTTTGCTAGCCATGCAAACAGAAATTATGGTCAAGACACAGGGAGGCTACCGCCGTGATCATCCCCGGCGTTATTATCCTCAGGTACCCTTACTTATAGAGCAGCTGTTTGCTGCACTCAAAGGGAAAGAGGAGCGCACACTGTTCAAACAGCCAGGCAAAGTACCCTGGGCCTGCTGAGCCCCAGTTTTGTAAATGTTATTTCCAGTCTTCATTGACTTCCCGGCGTGTCCTTTCCACTAGCTCTGATTGCTGCCTCTCTCTCTTTGGGAAGCTGGGGTTTTGTCCTCTTCATTGATTGCTCTGATCTGCGCAGAAAGGGGAGCCCAGCAGGCAGCAACGAAGAAAATGAAAATTAAAAATAATAATAATAAATACATTTTAAAAAAAAAGATTCCCAGCCCTAAAAGATTCACCCTGTTTGTACCGTCCATGGCTTGGAGGCGATGCACTCAGGTGCTTGAGCTGAAGCTGAGCAGGCGGTGGCAAGAGGCTGAGGATTGCAGCAAAATGCTCCTGTTCTGGGCTCCCTGAGCGCGAGGAGAGAGAGACGGAGGGATGTTGGTGTGAATTGTGCCTTGTGAGCTGGGTTTAGGGCCAGCAGAAAGCCAGCTAGTCTTGCAGAGGCTTTGGGACTGGTGAGAGCTGGGGTTGGGTTCGGCAGCAGCAGCTCCGCGTGGCCTGACGTGCATCATGGTGGCGGATACGCCTGAGAGGAGGAAGCTTTGCCTCCTCCTTCTCCCGGCCGTGTGGAGCTGCATCCCCTGGCCGGGCAGCTCAGGGACAGGCTCAGTCGCCCCACGCCAGGGCTCCGAGGAGGACGGGGAGCTGGGTGCATGGTGCTGTGCAGCGCAGCGCCGGCCCCGGGCTCTTATCGCCGCGGGGCTTTATCTCCACCGGGCGCTCTGCTCATTCCTCACTGTCAGCCCTGGCAGTTTTTGCTCGGGGAACGAGTGTCAGGCAGAGCCCAGCAACGCGCTCTGCAAGGACGAGAGATCCCAGAGCAGAATCGGAAAGCAGCTGCTTCCTTATTACACCTGGCCTTGTACCCGGCGAGTCCATCATCATGCTGTCGTGACTCTGACACGCCGCGTAGCGCAGAAATCCTGCCGGGTACAATCAGTGTTAGACAAGCAGAGGGATGCTGCCCTGCTCTGCCTAAGAGATACCATCAGCGGGGACCAGGACACTATCGCAGGGTAACGATTTCCAGCTGCTAGATAAAGGCCGAGCAGAGCAGAGCTGCTTATTTTCGGAGGCAGAGCCATTGATCCTGCAGTAACACCCCCCGGTCCTTACCTCCTCGCCTCCCCTCAGCCCGGTTTTGGAGGAGGAGGCGGCACGGGGGCCGGCTGGAGCAGGAGAAGCGCCCGAGCCTGGGAGCAAACCGCATGGCAGGCGGGCAGAGTTCAGTGTTTGTCAGCAAATGGTTCTGTAATTGATCCTCTGACTCGGTCAGCTAATTAGATCTCCCTCGAAATGCATTCACTGCCGGCTCAGCCCCGCAAGTATTTGTTCAGCTGTAGGATTCAGAGGCAGCAAGCAGATGACAGAGCTGCCGTTCGCCGTCTTTGTGGCCTGGCCATTAAACACTGACCCTCGGTGCGTCTGTGCTTTAAGTTTTCTTGGGTCTAGCCCATTTTATTGCGTCCCTGAAGCAAAGGAGCACTCCTTCATGTAGCACTTTAGATGCCACACTGCAGTCTTTTTTTATTATTATTATTATTAAACGTAGGATTTTTAATCTTGAGAGAACGGATATTTATAATTTACCACCTAGGGCTTGGTAATTAATATTTGTGTAGAGCTCTCAGCAATGTCTTGGATGTGAAATGTATTATATAAATAAAGACCGTCTTGTGAGCAGCAGGGGGAGAGGGAAAGGGGAAAAAAAAAAAAAAGGCTTCTGCAGCGCTGCTGGGAATAGGAGAAGCCATGGAGTCACCCCAAGTCCCCACACCTGCAGGGGCCGCAGCCCCTTAGGGAGCAGAGGGGGTCCCGCTGGGGGCCGGTGTGTGCAGGGCAGGGGCTCCGGTGGCTGCCGGCCGCCGGGGTTTTCAATCTGGAGGCTGCTCACGGCACGTGAAATGAATTTGTGTTCTAACACCGCTTCCTAGCAGAGCAGAAAATACGATGCACTCGCGGGGGCTTTGGCTGCTTGTAGGGAAAGCCGGGGGATTAAATGGGCCGTGGAGACGGGGCGGCGCTGGAGGTGCTGGCACCGCTGGCACCGCTGCCCCGCCGGTGGCAAGGGGTGGCACTGGCAGCCCCGACCTGCCCGGCCGTATGGGAGGGGGCAGCGGGGGCACCGCGGAGGACCAGGGTGGGGTGGCATCACCGAGACATGCTCCTCGCCCTTTTGGGGTCCTCTGGGAAGTCAGGGACAGCATCCCTACCAAATCTCCACTCTTCTGGGGACAAATTGGCCGGGTGGCATCAGCAGTGACAAAGCCCAGCCGCCCCCTTCAGGGTCAGCAGCACCAGGAGCACCCCCCCTTTTGGGGGACGTTAGGTACCCCTATGTCTACAGGTGGTTAAATTAAGTTCCAGTGAAAAAATGCACCTAGTCGGAGTTTGGTTTTAAAGGAAACCCGCTGAAAACTCCGAACAAGTGGGTGGATTGTGTCCAACCCCAGCCCAACACCCTGGCACGTCCATGAGTGCGGGAGCTACTCACGGCGGGGCTGAAAACTTCCAGGCTGCGCATCCCACTGCAGCTTTCAGGAGGATTTCCCTGGAAAAGGGAGCTCTGGGTCCACTGGAAGTATCGGGGAACTAAGCGCAGCCCAGCAATTTAGGGTTGGGGAGAGGAAAAAGCAATCTAGAGAAACTTGTTTCATTTTCCAGAAAAAAACATTAGGATTCTTTTGTTTCAATTACCTTCTTTTTGTTTAAAAAATATAGCAAACCGCTTGTTATTAAGGTTGAACAAACAAACTAACTACAAAGAGAGAGCCTGACAATGAAACAAAACCTTTATTTTCTGGTTGAACAAAATGTTTAATTTGACCCACACCATTTTTCACCTGATTTTTCAGTTCTGTCATAAAATCAATTTCCTGCATAGCTCTGTTCTCCCACGCTGCCTGTGTGATGGGTTAGGGAATCCTTTTCTCCTTTTCTTCTATTCCTCTTTTTTTTTTCCTTTTTCTATTTTCTTTCTTTTCTTTTTTGCCTTCTCCCCCTTTTTTTTCCCTTTTCTGATTTTCCTTCCCCTGTTTTCTTTTTTTCCTTCCCTTTTTCCTTCCATTTTCTCTTTGAACCTCTTTGAACCGCTCTAATTATAACGTAGCTCTTATGTAACTAATATGTGCAGGTAATATTGTGATTATATATAGAGAGCCATATGGTCCTGTGCAGTCACTTTCAGCGCTGTTAAACCACTGAAGCGGATAAACTCCATGTCCATGCACAAAGTAATTGCACAAAACTAATTTGTGTTTGCAAACAGAACTGAAATTAAGTATGTAAATAAGCAGAGCTGCAGACTAAATATTATAGTAGAGAAAGAGGGGGTGGGGAGGAGAAAGTGGAAACAACTTCATAACGGCAAAGTACAATCAGTGCAGGAGATGGAAATGTAAGTGTTTATAATGTGCAGAGAGCTAATGCTGTGAACAACTGTTAGAGGGTTTCAGGCTATAAATCCTGCCTCTCTCCTTCCCCAGCCCTGCCTCCAGCTGCAGTACCAGCTCTGTCATTCAAGGGGGAATATATATGTTATAATTTAATGTTTTTGCTGGGAAATAGATGTAGTTTAACCCCGTGTCATTCGTTTAGAGACTCTGTTTTACTTAAAAACTTTTAAGAAGGAACATTTTATAGCCTGGGGTGAGCCGTGTGAATAATGGATGCAGACGCGCGCTTCTGCGACACATAAATTTGGGCTGAGCACGCTGCGCTCGGGGCTGGCGGCGGCTCCCTCCCACCCGCCGGCGGCACAGACCCCCTGGCACCTCTTGCCCCGGCCCCAGGACTTTGGGCAGAGGCTGCTCTTTATTTCGGGAGCATTGGGTATCAGCTGCCATGGCAAGCCATGGCCCCGTAGCGTGGTCTTAGCAGGGATGTGTCCGGGGGCGATGCAAATGGCTTTCTGCGGTGCTGTCGGCGGTGAAATTTGTGTGCGGGGCACGTGCGGGGCTGGGGGGCTGCATTTGCTCATGCACGTCCCAGCAAGTGGAGTTTTTGCAGCACGCAGGCGCTTTGCACCCCCTCCAAATGCATCGGGGTGCCCAGGCGGGTCCCAAGCCATCGCCACACATGCCACAGCCCAGGAGAAGCGATGCTGGCTGCTGTAGAGAGTCTCTGCCCGGCCCCTCTGCTCGGCTGCCTCCAAAACGGCAATGGGAAGGTTCCCTCTGCTGGCAAATGCCAGGCTCTGGCCCCTGAAAAGCTTTGGTAATTACACCGAGCCGGAGTAAAGCTAGAGAGGGGTTTAATTGCATGAGTGCTTGGGAAAATGTCACTGAGTGTACACACACGTGACATCCTGTATTTACCAGGAGAATAGGTGCTGGCAATCCTGGCTCCTATTTATAACCTTGTTAAAAGCTTGTATTGGGACCGGAGGAAGAGCTCGGCTCGCCTTCCCTCTGCAAGTTTTCACTTCTTCTAAAATTAGCATAATGTTTGCCTCCCCGAGATGGGTGCTTGCAGGTGACTGTGAAATGGGTTGAAATCTGCCAGTGGAAGCACGCTGTGTGAGTGCAATGTCATTATTACTGCTATCATCATTAATGGTGATGTCCTTGTCATGAAATTGGTGGATTTCAGCTGTGTTAGAAACCACAGAGCTTAAAAAAAGCTACCAAGAAAATAAAGCGGAATGGCTGTTTACCAGATGGATAAGGGGCAGAATTGCTTGGGGGATATTATGACTCCTTGTTTTCAAGATGGTGCAAAAGCACAAGGTAAAATAGATACATTAATTGATAAATAAATAAATACTCCTCAAAAACAGATGGGTCCCCTTGAGCCTTAAGCCGCATCTCTTTGTTTCTTTTCCAAGCTCGTACTTCAGAACAGAGCACAAGTTGTGCGCGACGTGCGCGCCTTTCCCTGCCGCAGCGTGCTGCCGGGGTACGGGCTGCCTCCATCTGCACGGGGTTGTTTTGCCACCGGTAATGCATCCGAGATGGCTGCGGGCTGCAGAGGTTCTCTGAGCCCTCTGGAAAATAGCCCTGCAGAAGCCAGGGTCTGCTTGGGGTTCCTTGCTCTCCTCTCCACGAACGGCGTTGCAATTCTGCAGCTTGGTTGGGGATGAAACCCCGACCCTGGTGCTGTTCCCCACGGCTCTGCTGTCCATATAACGTGCTTCTGCAGAACTCCTGCAGCGAGATCTCTCACTAGGAACAGGCTGCGGGATGTTTCACATCCAGGGCATATGGCTTGCTGCTCCAAGCTCCCGTCCCCTTGCATCGATTGCATCAGCACGAGCATCCCTGGGGCACCCAAGGGAGCTTCTCTGAGACCCCGAGGAGCACACGGGGCGCTCCCAGTGGCAAGGAGAGGTCAACATAGCCCTGCTTGGGCAGGTCGGTCCGGCAGCAGGCAGGAGGTTACGCGGTTCTGGTGGAGTTGCTTTGGTGGAAAACAGAGGAGAAGCTGGCCCGAGCGAAGCTGGAGGTGCATGTGCAGATGGAGGCTCTGCGTCTGCAGCAGCGGCTGCCCTTTGGTATCGCTCTGAACTGCTAAGGTGGAAATTTGGCTTTGATTTCACTGAACTCATTGAATCCGCTGCAGAATTGCTGCTGTAGGAGGGAGCCCAGCCGCCTCGCCTTGACCTAAACTGAACCCCAGCCTGCAGGAGGCAAGACTTTGGGTTCAGAAAATGGGAAGGTAAAAGTTCCAAAGACGCTGGGAGAGGCTGCTGTGAGGCTGATTTCTACCCTTTGCCGTGATCATTTTGTTCTGTTGTTGTGCAAATGTTTTAAAAATAACTAGGGAGGAAAAAAAACGCAAGTGCAGGGCGAAAGCACTGATAAACACAGCCTGAAATGCTGTTACAGGCAGACTTTAGAGCCTGAAATCACCTCAAATGTATTCTGAATTACCTTGAGCATATTTAGACAGATCTATTTTTCATTGCAGGACATTAATGTACTGACTTGGGGGATTTTTTTGCTCTGCACAAACATTTCTGTCGCATGCTGGGAGGAAGGAGTAATAACCCTTCTAGCACCAGGACAAGAAGAAAGACTTCGTGGGGGGGGATGGCTGGGGAGATGGTTGGGGGCATGGCCGCGAGTCCAGACTCCGGGGTTTTGTTTTTCATAGTGGGAACCAAGGCGAGCTGGAGCTTTGGAGCTGGCTTGGGCTCTGGATCCTTCTTTGAGGAGGCTGAGAGTCTGTTTTCTTACCTATCTTCCACGCTTTTCACGGCTGCCGTGCTCTGTATCCCTGAGGGTTTGTGAATTCCTTTTCATCGGTTAGGATTTGAGGTGCAAAGCGCGTGAAGTAATATAAATAGTGGCAAATTAGCGTTTTTTTCCCCGGGCTCTCCCTCTCTCAGGCACAGGCACGGGCTCCGTGCAGATCGCTGGGTGAATTTAGCAGAAGCCTGGTGGTCGGGGCTCCCGAATCCTGGCTCTCCAGCTCTCCCTGTGCCCGACCTTGCGGACAGAGGGAGGAGGTGGGAACAGAGATGCTCTGCAGGGCTGGGTGCTGGAGGAGTTGCTGGAAAAAAAAACAACAGCGCAGCTGGCAGCCCGGCCATGGAGGGGAAGGTGTGCCCTGCCGTGCCGAGCGGAGGTTTGGGAAGGGGCTGAAAGGAGGAAGGTTTCTCCTGCTTTAGCTGCGACCCCTGGGCTTTGCTGGAGTGGCTCAAGGCAGGGGATGGGGCCGGGACTTCTGGCTTCAAGTGCTTCCAAGGACGCTGTGCACAGAAGAACAGCCGAAGGGGGCATCTCCCTCCTCCACAGCTGGTGTAAATGTGAACCTTTCCTCCGTCCTGATGATGAGAGGATGAGGCAAAGAAGCACTGCAGCTGCTGCTGAGCTCCTGCCGTCAGCAGCCTCCCACCCATGCTGTGCCCGACCCCTGGGAGAGGAACCTTCCTCAGATCCCCGTCCCCAGCTAACAGCCTCGCAGCCCAGCTGCGTGCCTCGGGGCTGACATCCCTTCGGAGAGCAGATTCTCAGATGTTGCCCTTTCCAGCAAGGATTTTGGTGTGGAATCAGAGCGGCGATGTGGATGCCCTCTGGGCGAAGGAGCGTGCCGGTAGCGCACGGTGAGCACCACGGGAAATGGCCTCGTGCATCTGTGCACCAAGCAGGTGTCCGAGCAGATGACTTGACAGCAGCGATGGGCTGGTACCTCGGTGGGACAGGGCAGAAGCATCCCATGCGAAATCTCTCCTACCTCTTCTCTTCCATTATTCCTACTCCTCTTCCTGTTTTGGGGATTGTCTGGCCTTTCTGTGTTCCCTGTGCCTATGGCACGTTCATGTCCCGTAGCCCGTGGTGTAAAGGCTTCTCTTCTGTTTGTGGAGAGTGAGGAGGAACAGTATTGATGGCAAAAGGGTGGGATTTTCCCCTCATCTAAGTACTTTCCCAACTAAAAAGAAAGAAAAAGATGACATGGACAGGTTTATCCTTAAGTGTAGGGTCTTCCTGTAAGAAAAGCTTAAAGAAAGACTGGGGAGGAAAAGACTTTCCCATCCTCTAACCAGCTGTGCTGTCCATCTGACAAAAAGCAGGTGGCCGCTTTGTTCCGATCCAAAACAAGGTTTGCTGGCCTTGCGTTGCCCTTGGCTCCAGCACTGCCGTGCACAAACCTCCGAGGCTGCAGAGGTTGAGCTCCATCATTCTTGTGTCCTCCACACAGCCACGTCCATTGTAGGGCTGATGGGGACCTCCAGGCACGGCAGCGATTAGGGAAAGAGGCTGCAGGATGGGGATGAACCTTTCTGGCTTCGCCCTCCCCTGGTTTTAAATAGGTCTGCAAAGGAGTTTGTACAAAAATAACACCCAAACTTGACATTTCTATATATTTTTAAAGTCAATAAAGCCTTGGTTGTCAGAGAGGAGCGTGCCCTTAAGCTGGTGACCTTGGCGGTTATCAGTGCTGTCGGAGATCTTTATTGCTTCCATCGTGCTTGCCTGGGATGAGGCTTTTACACGTGTCGGTGGCACGTCCGCTGGCGAGGTGACCCAGCAGGGGGACAGGGACAAGCACGGCTCTGGGAGCAGGGCAGCGAGTTGGCAACATTGATGTGTCCTGGTCTGGGGCAGAAGGATGAAGAATGTGAAGGCAAAGGGTGGAAGGAGACCGACAGGGAAGGAATTTGTCTCCACAGCTTGCTTCCCCCAGCACCCCCCCCCCGGTGTCCCCTGTGGGAACCGGTCACTGGTTGTTCCTGCCGAGAGAAGGCAACAATTTGGGAAGTAAAAGGCAAAGAAAGCGGCAGTGTCGGGAAAACAAAAGGGAACATTAAAAACCAACCAGCTCCTCCAGAAGAAAGCGATGTGGTCTAAAGAAGGATCCTTGAAAAATATAAGGCATCAGTCCGAAGGAAGGGAAAAGGGAGCATGCCAAATTCCCCTCTAATCCCCTCGACAACAGCCAGATATAATGGCTTGCCAGACTTTCCCCTGAGCTTGTTTTGCTTTGGTCCGGAGATTTTTGCAAACTCTGGCATGCTGGGAATTTTAATCAGGGCCAGGGCCTTGTTCTTGGTGCTGTTTCTAAATCCAAATGGAGGAGAAGGTCCAGATTTTGCCCTTAAAAAAAAAAAAAAAGCAAACCGGAAAAAAAAAAAAAAAGGAAGAAAAAGCACTGCTCCAGAGGGGAAGCGTACAAGCTGTTCCCATCCTCATTCTGTCCCGGCTGATGGAAAATCACCAGCGCTTGCCTCATGTAAATGGCACTTTATCCACTGGAAATGTGAACGCTGTCACCAGTGCCCAGGTCTGTCAAGCTTATCAGCTGAGCTAGTGAGACGGAGAGATGCACCCGGTCCTGTTCACGCCAGGAGAGTGATAGATAATAACATTTTGAGGGGAGAGAAGGCAGCGAGGCTGATGGACGGGAATTAAGGTGCCCCGTGGAAGTCCATCACTTATTCACTCCTAGTTTCATATTCAAGGGAAATGGCGTTTGCTCTCCGGTTAGTTTTCTTTCTTTCTTTCATGCTTTTAAGAGCCAGCCCCAGAATTAATTCCCTTCTCCCCTCGCTCCCATCTCCTCGGCTGCTCCTCGTTTGTGCCTGTCGGGTGAGGTCGGGCGAATTTACACCTGGGGCTGAGCAAAGAGGGGCTGTGCCAGCACAGCAAGCAATGGCACGGGTGCTCGAGCAGGGGATGTGGCACGGGAGACCTCTGCTGTGGGTGGCATCAGCCTCCTCCCGGAGGCTACGATGGGAGCAGGCTCTCAAGGAGCAGCCCAGGTGTCCATGACATGGATGTCTGGATAGGATGGATCATCGCCACGGCCATGCCATGCTTGCAGACAGAAACCCGGTGGCTGAGCTGCTGCCGAGGGCTTTGGAGGTGACAAAAGGGAGGTCGGCTTGGGAGAGGCTCAGAGGGAGGCTTTGGGGTGCTTGGCAGAGGCTTTCCCAGCAAGAGCTGGGAGGGAAAGGAGCCTGGAGATGGTTTTGTTGTGAAAGAGGGTGGTTGGGCAACGGAGCTCAGAAAGAGAGAGGTGCAGAAGTGGTGTTACTGAGGCTAATCATTAACTTGGTGGAAACGCATGGATAGGAAAATTCCCAATCTACAAAGGAAAGGGTCAGCGGGAGCAAGGGGCTGTCCCCTGCAGCTCACGGAGAGCCACGGGATCTCTCCCAACTACCACTGTGCCCAAGCCCCCCGAGGGATGATTAACGCGGATCCGAGCTGGTTTCCATATGTGTGATCCTGAAATATCCTCTTCCAGAGTGAACCTTAAGCACAAGTGCTATAATGTGATGAGTTAAACTGCTTGTTCGCAGTTCCACTAAAAGCAAATGGACTGGGAATTTGTTTTAAAAACTGGACAGAGCTTTATCGGCCAATTAATCAGAATGTATAATGGATAAATTAAAGGGCAGAGTCAAGCGAGGCTGCCAAATAAAAACCAATAAAGTGCAATCTGCAAATGGACATGACATTATGGGATGCCACGCAACAGAAGCTGAAGGGGGAAAACAGCACGCAGCCTCGGGCCTGAGGTGTGTCGGGTTCCTCTGATCCCTTTGGCTTCCCAGCCCAAACCTTTGCAGCCTGGAGGTCAGCCCACGTTGCACGGGAGGTTTTTGCTCCAGGCAGGAGGAGTGATGCTGGTTGAGGGGATCGCCCCTGTGACCGGGAAGCCAAATGAGTCACTGGCTGGCTCCAAGGCTGCGGGATATTTGGGAGCCCTTGCAGAAGTTCAGATTAATTTAGTCCTGGGTGCCTTTATGGGCAGCCGAAGGGGTGAATTTTAGTGTCGTGGGACCAGTTTTTGCCTTGGTTTTAAATTTATAGTTGGAAATAGCAGCGTTTGGGGGCCCTGGGTACAGTCGGACATTACAATAACTGCTCCGTCGCTTTCCTGCACACAGCCGCTTCTTCTAAGGAGTGCAGGCAGGGGGCTGAGAGCAAGAGCTGGCAATTGTCGGATTGAGTTGGAAGAGCTAATTTTCTCCCAAGCTGTGCATGCTCTCCACAGTCGAGCAGACGCTCGCGCAACCGCGCGCATCCACGAGAATCCCCGCGCGCTCCCTCGGCAGCGCAGCTCCGCTCCCGCTCGCGGGGCAGCGTCAGCAGATTTCCTGCCCTCCTCCTCCCTGCATGTGTACGTGGACGGAGAATTTTCTCCCCAGCCTCGAGTTTTCGAAGTAAACCCAAGCAGTAAATTGATTTTTCAGGTTCGGAGCTCTGACTGTGGCAGAAGAGGGGTCCCCAGGGGGCTCGGTGCCAGGCAGGGGTGCTTTCCTTCGTGCACCCCTGGTGGTGCTCACACTGCACGGTGGTCCTCTAAATAATAATAATAATAATAATAATAATAATAATAATAATAGACTTTGCTTTCTGGCTTCCACGTGGTACCTGCAGGCTCCGGTGTTCGCTCCTGGGAGGGGAGAGGAGGGGAGAGGGGGGCTGCGGCTGCGCTCGTGCACCAGGTATCACTTTACAGCACAAGCTGGGGCCGCTTCCAGGTCACTTGGCACATTGCAAGCGTTTGATGCATCCTCTGAAGGGACAACAAAGGTGTGAACCTGTCAGGAAGCAAAAACAGAAATAACTAGAAATGGATTTTTCAGTTGATTTTATTTTCTAGCACAAGTGTAAAAAAAAATATCAAAGAACTCCGTTTTGGCCTTTGCTAGCTCGGTATCAGGAGGGCAACAGCAACATCAGGGCACTATGGGCAAGGAGGGAAAGGTATTTAAATGGCTGGAAGCAATATTGAGTTGACAGAGAGGTGAAGCTGAGGGAGAGGACGTGACCAGCCCTTTTCTTCGGGAGGTTTGGATGCCAGGCTGATCCCGTCGTGCCTGTTCTGTGGCATCGCTCCCCGCAGAGAACCTTCCATAAGGAAATCTTCTAGTTGAGAGACGAGGCCAAATCCTGACGAGCATATTGTTTGTGAGCAAACACTAACAGCTAGCTTCTCAGCTGCTGCAAATGACACAGCCATGTGGTGACTTCCACCCAGCTCTATCAAATTGTCTCTTGTCTTCGTGCTATTAACGTGGCGGTCCTTATGGTGCTGTCACAGGTGGGGCCGGGGCTGATGGAGCCATGGATAGGTCTGTAAAAGTATTTAGATGTTCCCATGTCCCCGAACTCGTGTGGGATTGGGCCTCCTTTTGGAAACCCCACTGGGTGCCTGCTTCTCCAGATCTCCTTAAATACCTGTGCTGATTCTCATTTTGCCATCTTTCCCCCCAAACCACAGGGGAGTTTGGGGGAAATCTAAGCTAAGCAGGGATTTCCACGGGCATCTGTAGGATCCAGACACAGATAACACTCCTCATTTTCCTTGCTGGGAATCGTTAGCATCAGGAGGTCAGCGCGAGGTCTGTCAGGGTGCTGAGCAGGGGTGGAGGACGAGTCGCGTCCCCCCTGCACCAGCCATCCCCCTTGTCTTCTGTGCAGCTGAAGCAGCGAGGTCATGGCAGGACGGTTTGGGGGGGCTGCAGCACAGCAGGGAGCTGGGCCACCTTTGGGACAGGCTGTGTCCCCAGGTGGCACTGACATCCGCCACAAAAGCGCATCTCCTGCCTCCGGGAGGAGCTCAGGGAGCAAGGCAAGCTCGCAGGCTGCATCCTGGTGGGTGCTGAGCCCCTGCATCTCCTTGAGCATCAGCCCCCGCTGCAGGTGGAGGTGCTCAGGATCAGTCTCCTTGCCTGGCTCTGCTTGCAGAGGCTCTGAATCAAAGAGGATTCACCCGGTGGCAGGGCAAATCTGAACCAGCGTGGCTG
The DNA here is from genome assembly GCF_040182565.1 of Anser cygnoides. NCBI lineage: Eukaryota > Metazoa > Chordata > Aves > Anseriformes > Anatidae > Anser > Anser cygnoides. The sequence goes on along the minus strand of NC_089893.1, from coordinate 7,116,957 downwards.
TTTGCGTATGTACCATGAGGGTTCCTCTCCGTGCACCCAGGCCAAGCTTTGCATTGCGTTTATGGGACCGAGGGAACCCGCTCAGCCAGCACGCAGCCCTGGCTGGGTGCAATTCTCCATCCTCATTAACCAAATGGCGAGGCAAAGTGCAGCAAGGCGTTAGGTGCTGTTGCATCTTCCTCGTGGAAGAAGATGCTCTTTGCAAGGGATGCTCTTTGCCCGCCTGCACCCATCTGCTGAAGGAACAGCTTCTCGCCCACTCCGGGCGAGCTCTCCTCCGTGCAGCCTCTTGCTGGAGTTTCTGCCGTGGGGTGGGAGAGCTGACGGCTGCAGCGGCACGGAGAGCAGCGTGGGAGAGGGTTGGAGCCTAGCAAATCTGGGCATGTTTTCTTCTTTTGGACAAATAGCTTATTCTCTGAAAATTCAGTTGTGGGTCAGCCAGCACCATCTGCGAAGCCCTGCCAAATCTGGTGAAGAGTTTCAGCCAAGAAACAAAGAAAGAAAAGGAAAAAATTAAAAAGCCTGGAAAAAGTCCATCTTCAAAGCCACTTTGCAAAACAAACATTTCAGGTCTTTCTTTCCCAAATTATGTTTCCTGTTGACGTTTGCCTGCTTAACAATATATATATTTTAAAGGGTTTGGAGAAGATGGCCTGGAGTGCTTAGCTTATTTGACTTGTTTGTGTGGGGAACCATTTTTGTTCCCGAACATGGACTTACGGAAAAAGCAGCCCTGGTCTGCTCGGGGCTTGGACGGTGACCGTCACAGCCTGGCTCTGTCCTCGGCAGGGACAACACGCTGCCACCGAGGCTTTGATGGTGAAGGGGTGTAAGGGCTGACCTCTGTTGTGGGGAGATATTATCCGGTGCAAACGGTCCAACGGCTGCTCTTAAGCCGAAAATGGAAATTGGGAACCGTGGGTTACTTTAGGGGCTGGTGGCCATGGGTTTGCTATTGCAGAAGGAGCTGGCTTTTCTGCAGGAGCTCGCAAACACCTGCCTGTGTTTGCTCTCTGCCTCTCCAACACTGCTCTTCCGTGATATCTCCTCTTCCCTTATGGTCTTGGTTTCCCGTATGCTTTTCTGCAAGAGCCGTGAGCTTCAGTACAGCATCACTAATCCTTTCTCGCTATCAGATTTTAATGGGGAAGAGGGAATAACTGAAGGTTGTTGCCAGCACCTGGGGCCACATTCTTGTTGAGCGTAAGTGGGCAGAGTCATGGAATAATTGAAGTTGGAATAGACTTTTTGGACATCATCTGCTTTAACCCCCTGCTGACTTGGAAGTTAGATCCGCAGCACCGGTGTTAGTTTGCTTCTTGCTTTTAAAAACTGCTCTACCTGCAAACCACAGGGTGTTCCACCAAACCACGGGGTATTCCAGCAAAACACGCAGGCGGGCCGATGAATGCGAGGAGACCTTGGAGTCATCATCTTGCAAAGCAGTTTATTTGACTAAATATGCCATTGATTTGTTTGGGCTGCATTCCGACTGTGTGGGCTTTGTAAGTCAATACAGCTCCAGTCCTCCTCTCTATTCTCGGTAATTGCTAGGTAGTGGATTATATTTAGAAAGTGCGACGCTGAATATGTGTGTCCGTGCGTTCGAACACCAGGTGATGGGAGCATCATCACCAGGAGAGCAGGGCCAGGGCCGGGTGAGGCTCTGCACGGGTTGCAGAAGGCAGCTGGTGAGGGTGTCGCTTTTCCAAGCTGCTCGAAGAAGGGACACGGTTGTGTCTGCTCTGCTCCTGCTGGCCGTGTCTGTGAGTCCACGCTTTCTGGATGTTGGTTTCCATCAGCTGCAGCCTGTCCCCCTTCTGTGTAATGATGGCATCAAGAAGGAGAGTCCCCAGAGTTGATAAACATATGGGGAGAGATGGGAAGGACAAAATACGGGCAGATGGGCAAAGCAACGCTGGGGCTGGATGGAGTGTGAGGGTTATCATAGGTGGTAATGCAGGGAATGCTGGAAGGGGATGGAGTTGCCTTCTCGCCATGCTGAGCGCGGTGGGGTTTGGTCTCCCGCCTGGGTGTTGTGCTGCTCCTCAGGGCAACCCATTCCCAGCAGCGAGGTTACAGCAGTATCATCACAGCCATATGTGAGGACACACTTACACGTACCGATCCCACCGTAAGGTGGTGGTAAATGCGTTAATTGGCAGCCTGTGGGAGCCAAGGGTGCAGTCAAGTGGGATTTGCGTTTCTTTTCCCTTTCTCTTAAGAAAATGCCTCTGAAAGCAGACAATTGTAAATATTCATTTTATTTTCCCCGTAGAAGTACGGGGTTTTGATGAGATACCTGCAATTCCTCCTGGCCAGCACAATGCAGAGCTCCCCAAACCTCTTCTAAACTGAGGCAAAAGTACCTGAGAGGTCCATTCCTCAGCGAGAAATCAAATATTTCTTTGACAACAATTCTTTACATACCTTCACCGAAGAGCAGCCAGATGGGCAGCCTACCCGTGCACCTGCTTTGTACGCGTTTTTCCAAACAAATCATGCCGGTAACCTCTGTGCCCCTGGTTGCAGGGACAGTCCGCACTGATTTCAGAGGGAGCCCTTAACGCACCTTCATGCCGAGCCTGCGTGCCCCCGTGCAGCCCCCCCCAGAGCGAGCCCGCCCTCCCCTCACAAACACGCCGTGGCTTGTTGCGGTACAGCACAGCGGAGCCTTCGGCGCCAATCAAGGCGCATTCACTCGGCCGTGCACGCGGCGGCACCGTGTCACCCTGCTCTCCCTGGTGCACAACGTGTAATTAGTGTATATTTAGAATAACGAATTCCTGCCTTGCGGCTGGGATGGGTTTAAGGCTGCTTTAAGGCTTGTGCAAAGGGGAGGCTTGCATGGGTGCTGTTCTGGGGACAAAGGGGCACCTGAGCAGGCAGGATTTTTGTTGCATGCTCGTTGCCTCTTACGTTCAAGTGGATTTGCAACAGCTCCAAGCATGCAAGTGCAGCCCTGGCTGGGGAGCTTTACCTCTGCTCTGAACACGCACAGGCTTGTAAGAAGGCAATCTTTGCACTTTAAGTGCCTTCCCTGCTCCATTAACGCTGTACGCAGAGAGCTTTGCGATGGGACGATGGCAGAGGAGGTTCTTGTCCCGCATAGATGCTGATTTGCAGTGCTCTGCACACGCGAGTTACTGAGATGCTGTTCCTTATTAGCTGCCTTCTATCTATTGTCACTGTCGCTTCCCCATCCACCGCCGATTGCTCGGGAATAAATACAATTAAGAAATGAAGTGAATCAGCATCTCCCTAGGATGGAGAGAAAGAAAAAGCAATGCCTGTGCTGCTTCTCCCCCCTTGCTGGGCGTGCTGCATCCGTTCGCCATCTGAGTCTATTCCCCCAGCAGCTTTTAGTCTATCTTTGCTGGTGCTGGAGCACAAATAAAGTATGTAACAAGAGTCTTTCAGGTCCATTAGAAACACAGAGGGAAGTAGTCAATGTTAGCCAAAGGAAGCCAGCAAAGGATGAAACTGTCAGGGCTGAAGAAAAGCCATTTCCAGGCAGTGAGGAGTTGCTAATTAAATTAAATTTGAGATTTCTGCCACTCATTTCTAAGCAAAGCTGGAGAAACTCTTTTTTTTTTTTTTTTCTTTTTTTTTTTTCCCCCTTTATAAAAAAGGGGGGGTGCTGCTGACTAAATTACTTGCTGCAGTTATTCACCCGGCGCCTCCATCCGAGCGTGCGTATTCCTGCATCCGACGGAGCCCTTTGGAGATCCCTTCCCTTTGATGCTCTGATTGATTCCCCTGAGGGACAGGCAAATGATACCTGGGGAAGCAATTTCTGATTATTTTTAGCTTTGTGAGCACCGAGGGGGATTCCACAGGAAGAGATGCATCCTGACTGCATTAACCCCTCGCAGCCCACCTCGTCCCCACCGGGCGCAGCCTGTATTTCCAGTCCGAGGAGCTTCAGGGCAGGCAGCAACCCTGTCCCACGGGTGATTTTGCAAGAAGGTGATGGCACTAGGAAAACGGGAGAGTTTTGGAGCATGAGTTAAGAATCCTTGCAGCTCTTCCACCTCTTACTAAGCAGCTGTGACCCGTGAGGAACTGCGGTGTGATTGCAGGCAGCGGTGCTGCCCCGTGCAACCTGTGCGCAGGAGAGGAAGCATTCAGAGGCGCTGATGCAAGCCGAGTGCTCTCATGGGTGGGATGGGGATGGAGGGCAGAGCAAATGGTGTAAAAAAATGAGAAGGTGAGGCTGGAATCGGTGCTTGCGTTGATGGCCCTATCCAAAAAATCATTCGGGTTCAGCTTGCAAACAAAACGTTTCAAAATGTCACCGGATTTAAAATCCGGAAAAATATTCGGACTGGATTTCGCTCTTTTGCCGCAACCAAATCAAAATAGTCTTCTGTTTGCTTTTAGGCTTTCAGATTTATGGCTGATATAAAGCAAATGTAAAGGAAAGGTTGCTGAGAAAGATTGTTAAATGCAAGAATTTGGAATTAAAAATCCGAACAAAAATGCGGGCGAATTGGTGTGCTCGTGGAAATACGTTGGTGCTTCTCCATTTGCGAGACTGTAATTGAATAGCAAAAATAGCACTCTCTGCAGAGCATCTCATCCATCCCTAATGATGAGATCAGGGGAGAGGGAGCCAGAGCTCCTGGGTGCTTTTCCAAACTGTGGGAAAAGCTTGGGCCGGGGCCAGAGCTGTTGGACAGTCGGGTGAGCTGGCAGGAGGATGCGCTTCCCCACTGCACGGCGCCCTGCAGGGGCACAGGAGGATGCAGCAGAGCACCACGTCCCCACGCTGGCAGGACAGCTCCGGGTTTCTGGAGCTCCTGGCAAGCCAGGATGCCCGGCTCAAGCCCGTGGGCAGGACTTGCTGCCTCCACCCGAAATCCCGTTGCAGCCCTCTCACCTCCCAGTGGGTTTTTGCATCCTCCGGGGTTGGCCTTGGTCGTGCAGAGCCTCTTGGGCTCTGCCTTACTGGTGTAAATCTTCCCATGAAATGCCACAGGAAGATTTATATCGCAGCACAGCCTCTCCAGGTACTAATTTTGCTATAGGCCATTGGATAATGGCTCGTGGAGAAAATAACCCCCGGCCCCTCCTGCTCTCTCTGCCCTCCCTCTCCTGCCTCTTCCTTCTTTTTGTTCTCCAAACTCTTGGTCCGGGAGGGCTGGGAGGGCTCAGGAGGGGTGAAGTCCAGTGCTGTGTGCAGGGATGGGAGATGGTGTCTGCTGCAGAAAGTGGGAGTGGGTTCTGTAAGAGTGGGAAATGATAGAAAACATTGAGGATGTGGCTGAGGGGGTGGGATGGTATCGCTTTGGGTATCGCTGGCCCAGGCACAGAAGAACTTGGCGCTGGACTGGAAACACTTTCAGGCTGCTGTGTGGCTACAGGGGGAACCTCGTCTTGGGGTCCCAGAGCCCCCTGGCAAGGGGAAGCTCCGACCTCCTGTCCCCCCTCAGCTCATGGAGAGACATCGAGTTGTGAGACCAGGCCTCCCCCGATGATTTCCAGCCAGCCAGCCCTAATTTAGGCAATCCCAAGCAAGGTAGCCCTGCTGGAGGTTGCTGTATGTAATCAATGATATGTTTCTGTCAAACAAGACAAGTTTTTTTCCTTCCCCAACTGAAACAACAATATTGATCTTCTTGGTCAGTTACATAAAGACCATCTGCATTAATCTGATTTAATGGGGATTTAGCTGGCACTGGAGTGAACCTGTTACTGTTCTAATCTCATTTCAGCAACACACCGCTGTTTTTTTAATACTATTTTTCCTCTCCCCCTCTCTGCTGTCCCTGTCTATTTGGATCAGGCTACCCCCAGCCAGTTCTTTCCTTGCTTTTGCAGCTTTTCCACGTTTCCTCCGTGCTGGGCGCCTTCCCCAGCAGCTCTGCCATCCAAGCCGCCCACGGTGTGCACGGCACCCCCCAAAATCCCTCTGCCAGCAGCTGCTGGACCACGCGCCGAGGTCTTGTGCTGCGCCCCCGGAGGCGAGGGCGGGCTGGGGCTGCAGCAGCAGATTGCCTGCTTCGCAGTGCTGCGGCAGAGCCGGGCGGCCCGATGGGTTTTCTCACCTCCAGATGGCGAATACTATGAAAAGTACACGGGTGTCAGGGGAGGGGAGATCAAACACCACATTTCTGGTGCTTCTGCCGGAGGCTGGGGAGTTACCAAGACCGAGCAGCGAGAGGCAAATTAAAACCTTGCATTAATTCCATTAACTATGATCATCTTCTCGCCGGGGATGAATCGAAGCGCTCGCCGTTAGTGTTATCACAGCCAAAAAAGTTGCGTCGAGATGCCCGTGCAACATTAACCCGACCCCGTGGCGGAGGTGCGCCGCTCCCCCTCCCTCCCCAGCCCTCCCCCGCGTCGCTTTGACTGCGTGGTGAACCCGAAGAGCCTCCGTGCCTCCTCGTGCTGCCTCCCGGCTGGCCGAGCCAGGAAGGTGTTAAGAGGCAGAGCAGGGCACCGCTTTAATTTGCCAAGCCACCGGCTCTGCCGTCACTGTGCTGCCAGCTGTGCCATTAGTGCCTGCACAGCTGGACTGCTGCGCTCGTGGCAGGCAGGGCCGCTCGCCTTCATCCTGCTGCTGAACCAAGCACAAAGACGCGAGAAACGCGCCCTTGCCGGTTTTAGCTCGGCTTTCTGCTTGGAAGTTGGCAGCAGGTGGGAATTTCGGGAGGGTTTTTGGGCTTTGCCGAGCTCGGGTTTTGTGCCCGGGGAGGGAGGGAGGTTTTAGTGCTGGCACCTGCTTCCCGCTCTTCATTCGGTGCGCGGTTTAACCCTGTTTTCGCCGCTGGCCTGGAAATGCCGCAGAGGGCGGTGATGGGAGGAGGGAGAGCTGGACTGGTCCTGTCTGTGCTTTACACGTGGCTGGGGTGCTCCTTTTGTCCCTCCAGCCACCTCTGATGTCCACCCACCTTGTCCATCCACCTTGCCTTGTGCTTTCTGCTTGCAAGGGAGGCTCATTTCGGGTCCCTGCTTCTCCACTTCTGGGGCTGCTGGAGCAGATTCCTGGTCCTTCCCTCCCCACATCGGATGGACACCTCCTCAGGTCTACCCGGGCTCTTTCCTGCCCCCTCTGGGGGATGCAAAAGCGATGTCCTGGGCAAGCTCAGGGCTCTGAGACAGCACCATCCATGCAGGAGGAGCAGGCAGGGCGATCAGCAGCTTTTCCTGCCCCGTGCCACATCGTTTTGGGGTCAGACGGTGCTGGGCACGCCAGCTCTTTGCAGTGGGGTGCATAACTTGTCAGGGAGCGCTGGTGAGTTACCAGTCTGCAGCGGGTAATTTTTCCTTCTCTTCTGCATGGATTACACTTGTTCTCTGCTTGGCCTTTTCAGCAGGGAGAGCAGTTTGGATACACATTACCTGCACAGCAAAGTGTGCTCTAATTGGCCAAGAATTGGTCCCAAAATGTCAGGGAAAGATTTATTTCCCAGTGCAGCCTCTCCAGGTACTAATTTTTCTATGGGCCGCCAGATAATGGCTCCGGCGCACAATAGCTCAGAGTCCCTAATCAGGACACAGAGCTGTAATTGGGTTGAAGGGATTTGAAATCATTAAAGCTGCATTCAGGGGAATAAAAAAGGAACCCCCCCACCTTTCCTCTTCTCTTCTGCCCCCCAGGACAGAGTAACTGTGTTTAATGAGCGGCTCCTGGCACATCACTTAGGATATTCTGGTAATTGTGTCGGCAGCAGAGCAGCCCGAGAGGAGGTCACTGAGCATCCAGAAGTGGAAAGTCTCAGGTCCTGACTTTTTGGTGATTTTGCTTGTCCAGCACCCAGGCCTGCGTCTCTGGGAGCTGCAGTGAGCCTGACTTTGCACACCCCCAGCTCCCTCATTTCGGCTGGCTCTGGGCATCTTCCAGGCTTGATTTTGGCTATCCTTGGGTGCAGAGTGAGGTCAAAGTCATTATTCCCGTTTCATGGACGGTTCCAGTGCTTTGGTGTTGTCCTGTAGGTGAAAAAGGTGAGAATTGATGAAAATAAGTGGTTCTACAGTCGGTTCACTACTCGTAGTGGCAGGTGTGAAGTTGAGAAAAGGTCTCGCACACGGGGCAGAGCAAAATTGTTCACTCTTGCTTGAATTTGCTTTGATTTTTCCTTTCTTCAGCACCCTGCTTCACACTTTTAATGGTTGAATTTCCTCTTTTTCACGTTGGGCTGTTTCTCCAGTGTTTTGAGATATTTTGAATTCCGGTTCTGTCCTCCAAAGCCCTTGCAAGCCCACCAGCTCGGTGTCACCCAGCGGATGTAAAACGTGCATCTGCTCTGATAGTTCGTGAAGATGGGGCCCCGGCAGAGCCCAGCTTGATGTGTCCTGCTCTGACAGCGTGCTGCCGAGAGCTGCCTTAGCTCAAGGCTGAAATGGTGTCAGAATATAAATGCAAAAACGAGAAGTTTTGTTTGGGTCAAATGAAACATTTTATTTGACCCCGCATGGTTTTTATTTTTTTTCTCTCGGATTTTTTTTTTTTTCCTTCTGTTTGTTCAGCCACCAAAATCGCTTTATTGACACAACTCTACTGGAAATGTGATGTGTATTTTTTTAAATAAATGATGTCTTGGATAAAAGGAAAGGCACAATGCTTGCACGTGGTGGTCGCCCCAGTGATCAGGAGTGATGGAACTGAACGGTTGGGCGCCAGCGCTGATTTAACTCCTGGTAGCTTCAGCAGCAGAGAAGAAGCCCCTGCTATCATGCAGTGGGGTCCGGGTGGCACTTGGTGACTTGGAGCAAGGGGACATCACCGCTTAGCTTTTGCCTTTTATGCTACACCACCAGGGAATTAATGCAGTGGTGTGGCACAGCGTGCTGCAACGTCAGGCAGTGCTTTCCCACAAGGTGCACGGCGCACCGCGGCACTGCTCTGCAAGGATGGTGGGGAAGGTGACGCCAAGAGGCTCGCTGATCGTGGGGGAAATATTATGTCCAGGTTTAATTGGCAGTGATTGTTTTGTCTTTTGTACAAAAGCAGCAAATCCCCAGAAGCTGGTCCGGAGCACAGCTGTTTATGGCGAACAGAAGCTGCTGCTTATCTCCTTGTAGCAACCTGTCTCCAGGAGATCACGGCTTAATTAACTCGCGTGTTATCGAAAGTGAAATTGTACAGACATTGTTGGGGGAAAAAAAAAAATTATAAAAAAAAAATAAGGGGAGATAAAGTGGAAGGAAGGAGGTGACCTGAGAGCCAAGCGGAGGGAACTCTGCGGAGAGTTGAGGCACGTGGCTGGCGCGGGCAGGGTGGTTTGGGTGGGAAGGACGAGCCGGGCTGCCCGGGACCCTGGGTTGGTGCAAGGAGGGGCATAGTGCATGGTGCCCAGAAAGTATTTCCCCCGGAGGGGGCTTGCATCACCCCTCTGGCATCTCAGCACCAAGCCCTGGCTGCTTGATCCAAAGCTTGTTTAAAAGCCCGGGTCAAACAGCATCGCCTGCAGCTTTACACCCACCCCAGCGCAGCTGCACCTGGCCATGCCTCTTCCTGCCCTTTCTCCCACCCCATTCACCCCAGCACCGACCCTTTACACCCCGCAGCAGGCAGGGGAGCAGCGTGGCCCCAGCCCCGTCCCCAGCGCTCCCCGGGGCTCGGTGCGGGGCTTAATGAGACGTGTTGCTGAAGGCAGTCGCCAAGTGGCATTTCGGCGAGGGATGCGGAGCCACTTAGAGCGCATGCAGAGGGAAATTTGACAACCTTTCCCATTCATCGCTCAAAGTGCTCTGCAGATCAAAGCCGGAGAGACAATAATACATTTTGAACTAAGAACATTAATTTGTATCCAGAGCATTTTAATAAATAATTTTTTAAAATCCAGTTCAGCCCTGTCATCTCAAGCCAATTCCATTTAATATCCAGCCCTTTGACTGACGGATTTTTAACACCGTAATTAGCATGTATGGCTCTTAAAAGCCTTTGTCGGTATCTCAGGCCTTCTCTGCATTACAGCGTCTTCTCTCCCCTCCTCCCGGCCCCTTTTTGATATTGTTATTCCATTTGTAGTTGTTTATCGTGCCCACTGAGACAGATTAAAGACAGGAAGGAGTCTGAGCGTTGTTCTTACGGGCTCCTGCAAGGTACAGAGTAAGCACAGCAGAGCTCGTGGATTCAAAACCTGAAGTCTCGCTTTTAAAACCATGTGTCTGAAAAGTGGAGGTGGTTTCTGAAGCGTTTCATTGTTGCTCTGCTGGCTCTTTTTTGTTTGATTTGGAGTTCTACTCTTTTTTTTTTTTTTGGGGGGGGGTGTTCTTTAATGAAAGCTGAGGTTTTTATATAACTGCTGAGCTGGGGCTTAAGAAGAAAATAAGAGAGGTTATGAAATACTTGGTCATACTGTAAGGTTTGGCAGCACCGAGAAATATCCTTATGTGCTCTTGCATGGAACAAAGCTTCGTGAGCTCCATCCGAGGATGAAAGCGGGTCCATCAGGAGGCAAACACAGCGCAGCCCTTGCATTCCCTCCTCGAAGGCTTTAAGTGGGATGTAGATTGTATATACCGCCGACGTGCGTAGGTCTGAGTCTCCTTGCTCGAGCAGAACTAGTCAGTGACTGGTGGAGATGTTTGCCAGTTGTGCGTGCGATCTGATACACGGGAGGAGCGCGATTGTGTTTTCGTAAGGCAGTGGAGCGTGAGCGAGGGGAACCAGACCTTGTCCGGGGTAACAGAGAAGCCAAATGCTTTCTTCTAGAGATTTTGTTCCACTTCACTGTTGGCTAAGGCTGGGCCCTAGGCAAAATCCCAGCTTTGAACAAAAGCCTGCAGCCTGAACCTGCTCCCAGACTGCAGGTGCTGCTTGTCTCAGCCACGATAAGAATCAAATCTGATAACCTGAATCTCTCCTCTGTAGCAGCACGGGGTCTCTGCAGTGCCATCGCCCTGTCCTGCAGGGGTGTAAGCCTCGGGTGCACTCGTCTGTGTGCACAATCCACTAGTGCTTCTGTGTTGCAAGACTAATGCTTAAAGCTTCGCAGCAAACACTGTAGCTAAAATCCTTCCCGGGACCCCTGCACTGGGCAGGCGCTACACCTTCCGTTTTGCCATGGGATGAAAATCAAAGCAAGGAGAGCCAGCCCCTGGCCTTCAGGCAAAGCACCACCAAGCCGTGCTTTGCCATCCAAGCCATGCTCTCACAAACCTGCATTACACGAGCAGCCCCATGGAAACTGATGGGGATTGATGCGAAGTGAGTAGTGGCTTCATGTGGCGTGCTTGGAATGCTCCGTGTGCGTGCAGCCTCCTTGGTCTGTGCGAGCTGCCCTGGTTTGCGATGCCCACCTGCACTCCCTGCCCTTTTGAAGCACTTCCCTCATGGCAATCGGCGTGCGGGGTGCCCAGGGCACTCTGCACACCTGGTAGACATGCAGCCCCTCCAGGAGTTACGGGCGCTCGTGATGTACTGCATGCAGCTGCCTGCAAAGCACCGCGCAGCCAATTTGGACTGCAAAGACCTCGCACCCCGCTCAGCGCCGGGGAGCCCGCAGCGTGCGCAATGCAAATTTGCAGAAGACCGTAGCAAAGCACCGGTGCCAGCGCTTGCTTCCCACTCATTATCCCTTCTGCGCCCACCCCGTGGCAGATGCCTTACGGGGGGATGCTCCTGGTGTCAGGGCGCGGGGCCGCTTGCCCCGGCGTGCCGCAGCAGCCCTGCCAGCTGATGGTTTGTCGCGATGATGTGCCTTGGCACCCACCCGTCACCAGCTTGGAGCTGGCCCCTGGCATGCTGGCTGGGTCCAGGGGGGCTCGTAATAAAGTTTCAGGCCTGTGCATGGCTTATTGTTGGCACTTGCTGCTGCTTCTCGCCGCTCCGGGGTATTTCTTCTCTCTGGCTCGTGGCTGGCTTGCAGCTGCAGCGTGCTACCCTCCAGCCCGGCATGGGCAGCTATCCTGCGGGCCCCCAAAATTGGCCTGGAGTTAAGGCTGCACTGAGAGCTGCCTGCGGGAGCAAGGCTGAAACCCTTCCCTCCCCTGTGCCCCTCGCGTTAAAGGCTGCATTTAGTCGGTGGGTTTGGTGCCTGGCTGGCAGAGGGCTGCTGCGTGTCCTCGCAGCCTTGTTTTGTTTTCAGATTGCCTTTTTGGAGATAAATACTAACATCTGCCAAGGCACGATGGACGAGCTCTTCTTTGTAAAGACTCATTCGCCTTTCTTTCTGGAGTGCCTGCGAAATGTCAAACGCTCTTTTCCTCTGTCCTAAGTGCACATACTTACCCAGGTTCCTGGTATTTTGGATCACATCCATTTACTTGCAGTTAGGCGGAGATACGCCGATCGGGTTGGATGCCCATTTCTCACTGTTTGCTCTGTGCCGGTCTGGAGCCCTTTGAAAGCTGGACTCTTAGGTCTGGAAGCAGTTATCTGCAAATTGCAGATTGCAAAAACTGGCAATTTCTGACGTGGTGCCCGAGGTGAGTCAGTGTGGGTTTTTTTTTTTCTTTTTTCTCTTGGTGGCCTCTCCTGTGCCGTTTACCCACCACTCCGCTGCACGATTGGGTTGGTCGGAGATTTGGGCTGAGGCTGTGTGCGAGATGTCTGATACGGGGAGATTTCTCCAGCACCCTCCTAGCACCAGGAACACCCAAGGCTGGTGTCCCTGCTGCTAAAAGCACCCCAGGCTCCGAGGCTGGGTCTGCTGGGGGTCAGCTTCTGCTCAAACTGGGGGAAAAAAGCACTTAGGCAAGTTGGCAGGGCAGGGAAAGTTGCGGATGCTCTGTACCGTCAAGGTGAGCAAGGTGATGGCATTTACGCTGGAGATATTTGGGACTCAGGATGTGGGATTAGTGTCAGCTCTCATGGCAGTGTAAATTAGGAATGCAGAGGCTGCCTCTGTTAATGATACGGGGTTGTTAGGCGCTTCAGGTACTGTCATTCTTATTTAGGGATATATTTAAGGATTAACAGTAAGAAGTCCAGCATTAACAGGAGAGAAATGAATGTTAGTGAGCTTAGGCTTGGAGGGCTTATTTTTGATGATCATCATGTGAGCTGCTTTAGGAGAGATGAGCTCCAAGATGGGGAGAGATTCTTGTATTTTCGCAGGGAAAGAAAACCTTTTGCAAGTTTAAATAGAGATCAGAACTTAGCAACAATGACGGCTGCCTGGGTAAAGCCGTGTAACTCCCTGATGCCGGAGCCTTTGCTGGGCTGAGAATCTGGCTCACAGCACCCTGCCTATTTTTAGTCTCTCTTCTTTTTTTTTTTTTCTTTTTTTTAAACACATTTTTTGCTTTGCAGAATGTGCACAATCAAACAATGTCCACAGATTTCTTTGTTCTTTGCAATCATTCGGTGTTTTTAATTGGCAACCTCTCTGTTTAGCCTTGATCGCAGTTGGCTGCAAGTAGGTTACATTTGCTATGCGTGCTGTCTCAGGCACTTGGGCTGGGCTGGAGGAGCTACCTGCCGATGCTGCTTCTTTTCAATGGGTGCAGGCACAAAGGTTTTGTGCTGCAAAGCATTTTCTTGTATGTGTAAACTCCACATTTCATTTTCCCTGACTTTGGCTTCGGTATCTGCTGCCCACCAGCACCGGCACCGGTGCAAAGCTGTTGATTATTCTCAGGTCTTCGCATCCCGAGATTAAAAAGGCTCCTCTTGAAAACGAAACGGGCACAAAGAGCTGTTGTGTGTGCGACGAGCTGGGTCGGTTCTGATGGCTGGGAGGCAGCAGGAGGGAAGTCTCACGATGCTTCCACCTCTGCCTTAAGGAGCAGCTTGAAATGTGCGTCGCAGGCTCCTCTCTCTGACGTCCCGACAATTCTTGCCTGTTTGGATTGTTGTTGTTTGGAATTATTATTTTCTATATATTATAAAGGTCAGGTCAGTGGAAGTGCAGCTCATCCTTTGGGGTTATTTCAGGCCTGTTCTGGGGTATGCTTCAGCCCGCTGCATTTAGCAGGGGACAGAAATGGAGAGGGTTCCCAGTTCTGTCATCTGCTGCCCGACCAGGCTGGACAGCGAGCGAGTCCCCATTACTTATGCGCTTCCTGAAGCTGAAACAATTGCTATTATCCCACATAATATTGCATGACCTACATTTTTACTTGAAAGCCTCCAGCTAATAATTAGTTTGAATTTCGAATTATAAATAAACACATTTATATTCCACTTTAAAAAATAAAAGGCGGGGTGGGGGTGCAAGGAAAGCAAGCAAACCTCTTGATAGATGAAATCCCCACCTCTCCCTGCCGGTCTCTGCTTCCCCTCTGTTCCTCTGCCTTTTGGGCTGGGGAGGAAGGAGGGGATTTGCAGGGCTGGTGGAAGGAGGAGGGGGTTGGATGTGATGAGACTGCTGGGTGTTCTGGCAAACGGCAGGACCTCGGTGCTTGGGAGGTTCAGGCCATCTGGCTAAACAGGGTCAAGCTCTCCGTTGGCAGCTTGGTCTTGCTGAAGGAGCAGCAGAACGGGGCTGGGACAGCACCAGGAGGTTCATCTTTTAGTGGGATCAGGCGTCTGCCCTCATCGTCCCACCTCTCCATCCCATATTCAGTTGCAGGAGCCCAAAAAGCTGCGGGCGGCCGTGGTTGGGATCGTTAATGGGGTATCTTTTAATGGGCAGAGAGCGTGCTGTGCCACGAGAGGCTACACCTGGGATTTGATCCACAACCGGTGGAAAAAAGCCTGTCCTGCTGCCTCTGACCGTGGCTAACACAGAAAATGCCGTAGCACACCGTGCCGTAGCGCACCGTGTGGCCCCACGCCGGTAATTGTCATTCTGCTCGGAGCTGGTGGTGTGTGTATGCCTTGAAGCAAGGCAATTGCTGGCCTTTGTAATTTCCTTGACGGAAAAAAATCCAATCAGACTTAATAGGGACAAGACCAGTAGACTTCTTTGGAGATTAGTGTGAAACCTATAGAAAAGGGTAGACAATGGGACGTCTCTGGCGAAATCCCGCGGGCGAGTTTTGCCGTGCCGTAGGAAGGTTTTCGTTCTCCAGTTGCTTTGGTAGCACTTGCCCATAAGGTGTTATCCTAAGCAATGCTGCTTCAGGTGCTATTTTTATTCAGGAAAATGTCAAATCCTTTCTGGGAACTTACTGACTTGTTGTCTTGGTAATTTCTTACAGAAACAAGATCTATAAAAATCCCCTATTTTCCTGGCACTAGGCTTTTTTGTCTATTTTGGCTGTAAATATTTTTTAGAATACTTAAAAAAAAAAAACGGGAGCAGCTTTAATAGGACACGTGCGATGTAATTTCTCCCCCAGAACAGCTCTTGTAAGGCTTCTTGAGGCACAGATGTAAGTGGGGAAGTAGCTGTGCGCGCTCGGATTTCTGATACCGGCCCGGTGTACTTTGAATAGGCGTCCTTGTGTGCCGAGATGATATCTGGCCCCGTTCTTTCTTCATGCACTGTTCCTTAATCTGAAGTGCAGCTCTCCGGGAGCTGGCAGCCCAGCTCCAAGCGGGGTTATATTCGTGCTGAATTGGCGATGGGGAAGGGAAGCTACACGTGTCTGAAGCGTGCTGCATGCCGGAGCGGTGCCGGCAGCTTCGCCCCTTCTTGGGACGAGCGGCAGACGACGAGCGGTGGCTGCGCGATTGCAACAAGATCCCCGGAGTCCGAAGGAGCAAAGCTCGGGCACAAAAGCCGGAGCTGCCCTAATAAAACATTTACTGGGGTTTGGAGACCTGCTCGCTCCAACACGGCGCATACATATTAAATGATCAAAGTTGCCGGGCCTTTGGAGGAGCCGGCTGCTAATCTAATGCAACCCTTGGGCTTTGCTCGCCACTGACTGCATGAAAACAAACGGCGACTCTGTTTTCCTATTTAAAAGATCTCAGAGATAAGCCAGGCGGGTCACAGTTCAGGAAGCAATAGGGTCTGGCCTCTTAAAGGCTTTGGCGAGAAGGGGCTTGGGGAGGTGGGTTGGGGATGCGGATGGGTTGGGCTCCCTCTCTTGTACCTCTGACTCCACTCTGTGCCATCTCAGCACCGCCGTGGGCTGTCCTCCTCCTCTTCGTCTCATTCTTGCCCGTCCCCATCCTAAATCTCTTTGCCCCGTGTCCTAGTGCATGGACGGGCAAGGGCTCTGTTCACTTTCCCGAGTTGCAAGGTGCTGCCAGTGGATGTAAACCAAATCAAAGAGAAAAAAAAAAAAAAAAAAAACGAAAAACAAAACCTACACCCTCTATAGATGTATAAACTGAGCACAGTCAAACTGAAAGTGCTGAGGAGGAAAAGGAAAACACAAAGCCCCTGGGGTGCCGTTTCTCCAAGTGGTGCAGCCCTTTATTTGGCTGCCTGCACTTGTTTCAGCCGTGCGGGGGAGGCAGCAGGTAGGAAGCCTGGTGGGGCTGCTCCTTCGGAGGTGCTGAGTGCCGGGATCAGCACCTTTGTAAGCCACCGGCTATCCCATCATCTCCTGCTGGTTCAGAGCAAATACTTCATCTGCTCATTCTCGCTGCTCCACTGGTTTGGTACTGATGGGTTTGGCTTTCCGCTTGGTTACAGCATCTTTTCTGTTCCTCAAGTGTCTCCGTGTCTTTCATCTAATTCCTTAACCAGTTTCCATTTACTGACGGTCCCTTGCTTTTAAGGTACTTGAATCTGTTTGATCATCAACAAATTTCTCTTTCTGTTCCTCTGATAAAAAATTAAATCTGGGAACTTTTTGAAGGCTTTTCCCTCCACCTTTTTTTTTCTCCTTCTGCACTCTATGGGGAGTCAGAAAGCCCTTTTCTAGAAAAATAAAATAAATAAAAATTAGAGTTCAAAGCGTGACTTCTCTTAAAGAGAAGAAGAGGGTGAGAAGAAGCAAAAAAAAACCCCACCATATATTCTTACAGATGTGACATCAAAATGGGAAACTATAAAGGACACATTTTCAAAGGCTCGTACAGGGACTGAGTTGGTTCAGTGGGAAACGGGCAACCAAAGTCTCTCCTGGCTCTTTGAACGCGTGTCCCCAAGCCACCAAAATCCTGTTGTTTTAGCTCAAGTGTGTGGGCTTCCCCCCCGCCAAACAAACAGGCGGAGCCGCCTCGGGGGGGAGCAGGGGGTCGGGGTGGGTGGCTGGTGGCAGGAGGGTGGCGCGGTGGAAGGGGTGGCAGTGCTGGGGGCCCTGGGGGCCGCCTCTGCTCGCCAGCACCCGCTGTGTCCTTGTGTCACCTTGGCTTCTGCGTCCGTGCTTGCTGGCACGGAGACGTCTCCTTTCCTGCTGCAGCAGAGATTTTGGGAAGCTCGATGGGAGACAGGGCAGGAAAAAGCCGTGGCGAGTCCCTTAGAGGGGGAGGAAGGGGCAGCAGAGCCCCGTGGTGAC
This sequence comes from Anser cygnoides, assembly GCF_040182565.1. Taxonomy (NCBI): domain Eukaryota; kingdom Metazoa; phylum Chordata; class Aves; order Anseriformes; family Anatidae; genus Anser; species Anser cygnoides. The sequence goes on along the minus strand of NC_089893.1, from coordinate 7,099,716 downwards.
AGCCCCCTCCGTGTCCCGACTCTGGACACCCCGCCTGGGTGTGCGCTGGGGAGAACCCCCTGCCTTCATCCTCCTGATGCCACGGAGCTGCCGGAACATCAGCATCCTCGGTGGGACCTCCGAGCCCCGGCCACCCCCGTTGTCTTCCCCACGGCACGAGGCACTGGGTGGCTCTGCTCCTGTAGGGGCACCTGGGGAGCCCTGCGGGGTCCCGGCCGTGCACTCAGGGTGCTGTTACCCACAAAACTGCCTTGCCTCCCCTGAATCCTGGTTGCCTGCTTTCTCTCCGTACCCTCTTGGGGCCCAGCCACTCGTTTCAGCCAGTCCGGCCCCCCGGGCACCTTGGCCAAGAGCTGGCTCCCCTTCTGCACCCTGCCTGGCTCCCCAAAAGGTTTTTTCACCCCGTGGGTCGGTGCCTGGAAGTGGTTGATGCTGCCACCCCTTACCCAGGGGGTGGTGGAGATCTCACCCCTGGCACCCATCGAGTGAGCTGCCACGGGGCTCGGTGTGCCTGTGGATCAGAGCAGCAGCGGTTGTGCTTCGGTGATGGAAACAAAAGGAGCTCCCAAATGTGGGGAACCTTTTTGCTGGCCCAGCACGAGGCGAGCGGGGCTGCGGTGAGGCGCTCGGGTCCCAACCGAGCCCAGCTCAGGGTTTGCCTGTGCCCGTGGCTGCTGCAGGCAGAGCAGCCCTGAGGCACGGAGAGCATCCCCACGCTACCCTAGCCCCAGTTTTCTGCCTCCGTTTTCAGAGGAAGGCACAACTGGTCAGGCAAAGCCCTTTTGTGGGTTTTTCTCCGATGAGACTGCTCAGCAGCCTCCCCAAACTGCATCCGTGCGTGCTCAGGGGTGACACAAATGCCCGGGGACTCTGCTCCATCCCGTGGCTGTGATGTCCAAGTGCTTCCAGCAGTGCTTCCAGCAGCTGCCTGATGCTTTCTGGAGGCGATGGATGTTTTGGTTTGGGGAGGCAGAGCTGCAATTAATCCCTGCTTGTCTTGTTTGCGTTTTGTCCTTGTCTTTAGCTGATTGTGCAAAGGGGAAGGTGGGCAGGGTGCTGTGCAGGCTTCCTGGTGGGCTTGCTCTTACTTCCAAGACACTCATCCAAATATCTGCTGTCCTAAATCTTTCTTTTGGGGCCTAAACCTTTTCTTTTGCTGGGCGCCGTGGGGTGGAGCTGCCTTGGTTTCCGTGCCGGAGCTGATGGAGCAGCTCGGGTCGTGGCACGGGCTGGAGCTCGGGGACGCGCAGAGGTCCTGGGCTGGTTGCCTCGCCATGCTCAGCGCCTTGCTCCCGCTCCATCTGCCTCTGCATCACCTTGGATTAATTACAGTACAATGCAGTATACGTTTATGTGGTGTCTGCACCAGTGTCTCAGGGCCCTTTTGCAATCTTAAAAATCTAATTAAGGTGCAGCCTCCAACATGAATGCTTATCACCGAAATGTGTACAGCGAGACAGACACGGCGTGCCTTCACGTCTCAACCAGGAGCTGAATCCACACTCTCGTGGCATTATTAATTACTCAAAGCTTGGTGTCCGAGACACCAATCGATACCGTGGGCCTGGCTAGATGGGAAGCTTTAAGTGAGCGTGAGGGAATGGATGATAACCATCAGCGAGAAGCGGCTGAGGCCATCCTTACCCGGCATTCGGCCTGGGAGGAGGAGGAGCTGCCTTGCAGAGACACGTGCAGGAGCAGTGCGTGTTTGTCAGCCGCTTTGACGCTGGAAGGTTTTTTATTTTATGCAGAAATAAGAGGGCTGTCTCCAGTCTCGGCCTTGGGATGGTGCTTCCCCAGGGGGGGCAGGGGAGGGCTGGTGATGGGTGCAGCATCTCCCTCGCGTCCCTGCTGTGCAACTCAAACTTGTCCAGCCTCTGGGAAGGACGTGGTGCCAAGCCCACCCTTGTGGAAAAACGATCACCTGGAGCACCTGTTGATTTGGTGAACAAACCCCTATACAGATTTTATAGGGGAAAGCAACATCTCCAGTCCTCTGGATGAGCCCTAGCCCTGGTCCCACTTCTGGTCCCCATCCTGCCCAGGCAGCAGCTCCCAGATTTGCTGCAAAACTTCGTTGGCCTCTCTAGCGGGTCTCAGGAGTGGCAGCAGCCACTGGGAATGCTGGAAAGGGAGGGAGGGAGTGCCACGAGTGCGACAAAAACGTAAATAACCGGGGGGAAAAGGGAGAGGAAATGTGAAGTGGCCCTTTAAAAATGAGCCTCCAGAGCCCAGAGCCCAACTAGCGTTCCCTCAAGTATTCAAATGAGATTGCAGCATCAGATTGGTATGCATTAGGCTGGTCTCAATGAAAATTAACATGTAATTGCTTCAAATGAAGTAAGTGAGGAGGTAATCTGTTCTTAAATTGGATTCGCAGGATTTTGTGGTACCATAATGCAGCTGTGAAATGAAATATATTTTAAGGATGATGTCCTCAAGGGGAGAGGGGAGGAAGGGGGGCTCTGTACTGGGGAGGGTCCGTTCCCTCCCTCCCTCTCTTGTTTTAGCCCTCGCTGGTGCTAATTTACGAATGGGCAGAGCAGCATGGCTGGGAAGGCCCCATGGCTTTTCACCGCCATGTGTTCCCTTCCTGGGCGTCTCTCCCATCCCCGAATTCCCATCCTTCGGCTCTCCACGTCCCTCCCGGTGCCCACATCCCCCTGGCACCTCCTCTCGGGGACACGTCCCCATCACGTGGCGGCACGAGGATAGCAGGTGGGGCTCGTTGGTCGCGTGGCTAACGAGCTTCTGGTTACGTGAGAGGGGAAGACGTGGCTACGTGGTGGGTTGTGAGCGTCCCTAAGGAGCTGCGTGGGTTCCTGCTGGGCCCAGAGTGGTGCTGCGAGGCTGGGGGATTCACCCCCAAAGGTTTTGGGTGCCCTAATCCTCCCGTGGTGTCTTCTGTTGTCTGGACAATCTCTCTCGCTTAACATTATGGGTTTGCTCGTGTCTTCCTCCTGGCCATCTCTGCCTTCTGCCAGAAGAGCAACGTGAGCTTGGGTCTGGTGATGAAATGAGGGGTGGGAGCGTGAGGGAGGACTGCTGTAGTAACCCGTGGCATAGCGACCTGCTTGGGACAGCAGTTATTCTAAAACTACAGATGTCTAAAGAGTGTGTAGCAGCATATATTTGGTACGGGTGGACCCACCTGGTCAGACACAGCCAAGATGAGGGGAACGTGCAGGGTCCCCTCCTCTCCCCATCACAGCTCCATGTTACAGAGCCCTGGGCTCTGCCAATGCCTCGAAAACCCGATCCCAGCTCTCGTGCTCCTCTCTGGCTGGGTTTCCCCGTGTTGTCCCCATCACCCCTCTGTTTGCAGCCCTCCTCGCTCCCTCTCGCCCCCTGCTCCTCCCAGCCCGCAGCCCCCTGACCCTCAGCATCCTTTTGCGGCCGGCTCCTGCTTGCTTCTCCGCAGAGAGCGCTTACCCCTCGCCGTTCCTGTTTTGTGCCTCAACTTATATGGAAAAGCCACTTTAGCGATAATTTTCCACTTGTAATAAGTTAAGTGCATCGCTTCCTTTCGAATACATTTTCAGTGCAGTTAAGCTCAGCAGTCCCTTGCCTGTGTGCTTAGTTAAATGCGCTCCTTTGCAGACCGTTGGGGTAGATGGCTTCACTTTATTCCTGGGCCATTAGTGTCAATTGCGCAAAGCAGAAGCAGGATTTATTCAGGGGGCACAGCTCATAATTGAGCGAGTTCAGCGCTGGGGAGCAGCGCTAACTGCTGGGAGTGCAGCGTGGAGGAACTTCCCCGCCGGGCTGCAGGAGGGAAAAGCGAGCCGCCGGCGGGTCCGAAGCGCCGCAGAGCTGTCAGCGGGGAGGGATGGGGCGTTGGGGTGCTCTTCCCAGCTCTTCTTGGGGTCTGAAGGCTCCTTTCTGCTGTGCTGAGCCCCCTCGTCCACAGCTTTGGCTCTGTGTGCTGTGGGCATCCCACATATCCTTGCTCCGGAGCCTGCGGGGTGATGCGGAAGGCGCAAGCACCAAGGGATGGAGCTGGATGAAGATATCTTGGTTGCGTTGGCCCTGTTGTCCATCCCAGTGCTCTCCTGAGAGGGTTGTTGGAGGTGAAAGGCGGACACTGAACGGCTCCGGCCAGGGCTTGGGTTGAGCGTTTCTCCAGCGAAGGGTTCACAGCAGGGGGAGGTCTCACCAGGCTTTTGGAGGGAGAGAGAGAGGAGGCTTCTCCGCACCTCCTTACGCAAGGAGACCTGATCTTACAGCTCTGTGATGCTTGCGAGGAGGCGATGAGATCATGAGGGAGTTTTCTTCTTGTGTCATTTCCCTTGGCTCCTTCTGAAGGTTCTCAAGGCTGCAGCTTGCAGACGTGGCGTGCAGGCAGCTGGACCTGGGGTGGTGCTGTCCCCATAGCAGGGAGTACATTTTTATAGGTATCCCTGAAAGACCTCTGGGGAAGGGGCGGCTTTCACCCGGGGGCATTTGCCCACTGGCATCCGGGAGCCCCCAACAAGAGGAATGGAAAAAAAAAAGAAAAAGAAAATCTGCAGGAACAAAATGCCCACGGCTCCCATAAGGCCTGGAGCTCCCTGGCGGGGTTAGCACTTCATTAGTATTATGGCCGTGTCCCCGCACAGCTGCCTACACGCGGTTTGGTGCTGCCGTCACCCCCCTGGCGGCATCAGCACTTTTGGAGGGCGCCCAAGCAGATGGGCCAGGAGCGGGGTCCGGAGCGAGCCCCGCACGTGGGCAGCTGCGGGGACAGGAGCCGGGGCTGGGGACACGTGTCCTGTGTCCCTTGCGTGCGGCGCCCGCCTCGGCCAGGCTGCCCTCACTGCTGCTTCGTCAGCCGCTCCGAGATGGAAGATGCTATAGATGCGCAGAGCCCTGTTGTTAGCAGAGACAATAGGAGGATAAATAGAAAGGCTGGATGAGCCGAGCACGGGAGCAGGGGACTTGGAAAGGTGCTGGTGCACTGCTGCATTGCAGAGACAGAAAGACTTTTCCAGACAAGCCGCCCCTGCCTGCTGCATCGCGACCTGCCTGCTCTGCACCAGGCCGTGCCGTGCTGGCCGTGAGGTCCCCCAGGACCTGGGGGTGCCACGGGACTCGGGGCTCCTCCGTACCCTGCTTTGTGCTCCGTCAGCGCGCTGCAAAGTGGGGGCTCCGGCTCTTTTTGCAGTTCTGCCTTCCTCGCTCCCTCCCCGCTCTGGTTTCCTCCTGCTTCTTTGGCATTTGCCAACAAACTCGTCTAAGGCAGCATACTGGGAGTTGTTTGCAGCTCCGTGAATCCCGGGCAATGAACCAAGGCAGATCTTGAAGCCCGGTATATTATTATTAATGTAATTAGTGCAAATCATTTGCATGTATAAACTTTCAATTGAGGAGATCAGGTACTTTACAAACATGCATTAACTCACCCTCCCTGGAAAGGAGGTGCCAAATACGTTAAAAGCCTTGTAGAGGGCAGAAATGAAGGGCAGGGAGCCGCAAGGCTCTGCTGCAGGTTGCAGTGCGAGCCGGTGGGGAAGGCAGGACCTCCCGCCCCCGAGCCCCGGCTCCCTCTGCCCTCACCGAGCTGAAACTCCTGCCTGGGCGAGGAAGAGAAGGGGAAAGCACAAAGGGTTTTATTTTCCACTTCTGAGCGCTGCTTTTGACCAGCTCAGCGTGATTTTGAAGAGGCACCGGGGTGGAAGCTGATCTGAGGGCACCTGCTCACCCCGCAGGCTTTGGAGATGCTCCAGCTGCCGTGGGGGGGGGCTGGAGGTAGGCACCAGCCCCAGCAGGGACCCCCCTTTCCTGCCGGAGCCTGCTTCTGGGTTAATCACTGGGTCGTGTCCCCGTGGGGTGGGCTCCCCCCTGCAGGGAAGGGGCTGCCCTGTGCTCCCGTGCTGTGGATGTGCCTTTTTGGAGGTTCACACCGTGGTGAGCGCACGAGACACCCTCCAGCTGATCGTACAGTCCTGGGTGAGGATGCCTGCGGTGCTCCTGGGGTGCAGGTGAGGACGGATGCTCCGAGCATCCTCCTGCTGCGTGCCCACCGCAGGCATGCAGCCCCAGCAGCGGGGAGCCTCGAGCAGCCTGGGGGGCAGCTGGGGCTTTCAGCGGGCAGGAGCAAGCCCACGGGCCGGTCTGTGCCGTGGTCCAGCCTCCGCTGTGAATGTCCCCGCATGGGTCCTGCGAGCAGCGTGGGTTTGCACATGTCCTGCTCGGTCGTCCAAGCTCGGGGGGCTGAGCTGGGCATCTGCGTTACTGCACCTCTTGCAGCACGTGGAGGGGTCAGCGGGTGGCATGTCTTAAGTCTGAAGGTGTTTCAAGGAAAGGGCTTCGTGCCATGCAGCTGGGCTTGGCCAAGAAGTGCCTTGCGTGTCCCTTTTCACAAGCACACAGCTGTGTGCGTCATGTTCTGAAACCATGAGCGGCCAAAACTGGTCCGGCTGTAACCAGTCAGCAGAATAACGGCCGGAGGGGTGCGCGCTGTTTCCCACGCGTGTCGATGAACACGCCTGCTCCAACGTGTGCAGCGTGCCACACGCAGCACCTACAAGAACTGCAGTGCGTGTGCGCCCGCCTGCTCCGTTCGGCTGGTGCTTGGCGTGCGGGGCAGCACCGTGTGGGTGCGTGCCTGAGCATACGGTGCCGCAGCGAGCAGGTGAGCGCGCAGCGGGTGCGCGGTCTGTGTGCATGCCGAAAGCGAGCAGATGCTCCAAAGCCTCCCAGAGAAGGGCCGGACTGCTAAAAGTTGCTAGTGCGTGACTTCACCCACTTCAACAAAGAATAAGGAGAGGGGAACCGGGTTGGTTGGTGGTGCTGAGGATGCTGGTTTAATATTTATCAGGCAAAAGCTTCCAGACCTTCTCCTCCAGTGCAGCATGATAAACACGGTGCATCCCAGCCTCCGGGGTCGTGGCAGCACCTGTCCCAAGGAGAATGTCCCCAGGCCCCTTGGCATGAGGTGGCAGTGCACCAGGTGCTGTTTCCTTCCAGCTTTGGCTTTTTACCCAGGGAAGAGCCAGGAGGAGAGCTATGGGCTGGGCTGAGTGCAGGTCTGGTCAGGGCAGGCATGCCTCAAACCCTCTGCTGGGGTGCCGTACCAGAAACGGTCTTTCCCCATTAGCTGACTTCTCTAAATGTCTAATTACCTCTAGCGTGTGTTGGATGCCACTCCATTATTAGTCCGTTTACCTCTGTTTTCTTCCCACCAAGCCTGCATCCCTGCAGCACCAGAGAAATCAATGCTAGCCCTCCCATGGCAGATAGGCAAGAGGGACTGAGCATGAGGCATGCGTGCTTTCTTCCCCGTGCTCTCACCACATCCGTGCCTCAGGTGAGCGAGGAGTTTGGGGTCCCCAGGGTGCCCACCTGGACCCTGGCTTTTCATTTGCTCAGGAATTGATGCCAAACCTTGGTTGCCAGCGCAGCAAAAACGTCATAGGGAAGTCTACAGGAGCAGTGGGACTGTGTTTGAATGGGATTGAGTTGTTCACGGCCCGGCCTTTAATTAATCCTAATAAATAACAATAAAATGTGATAATCACAGAAATAAATCCAAGATGTGAAGCTCCTGCCTGCGGCGGCGGTCTAGTTTAGTTGATCATTTATAGCTCAATGGAGGATGCACAAACGGGAGATGCTGTCTGGGACACGAAATGCTGCACAGGGCTGGGGGTAGTTGTTCCCCCCTGCATGGCCAAAGCAGCTCATCTCCTTGCCGGGTCTCCATGGGATGCTTTTGCAGCCAGGTTTAAAGTAAACCCCAGGCTAGTTTCTGTAAACTGATTTCCAGATTGGGCTGACCCATAGCAGAGACAAAATGCTGAGAGTTTGGAAGGGATTGCTTCAAAATCCAGAGGTGCCTAGAAACTGTTGAATTAGCCTGGGTGGAAAAAAAATAAATAAAAAGGCCTCTAGGGATGCTTGATGATGGCTTGATGCTGTGGTGCAACACGTGTGAGACTCCATCAAGTGGCCCGGGTGTGGGAAGGGGATTTCTCCAGGGTGGGCACTGAAAGCCCAGCCCTGCCCCTGCATCCCAGGATGGAGCTTGTACGCTGGTAATTGCAAAGAAAGCAGCAGTCAGGTTGCTAATTTTGCTGAGCTCTTTTCAGTTCTAATTAACATTATTCATTTCTTGTGTGTCCTGCTGGGCTGAGACAATCTGTGCTCTCCAGCCCAGCCCTCTGAAACACCAGCGATCTGCACAAGAGGCAACAGAAAGTGTTGTGCACCAATTACCGCACGTCAGTAATTAAAAACCTCCTTCCCCCCGCTGCCGGGCCACCTCCTCTCCTGACATTTTCTGTGTGCAAACTCAAGAAAGCAAAGAGAGAAGCCGAAGAGGGCACGTCACTGCTGGCTTGTGCAACCTGGGTCTGTGCCGAAACTGCGGGGAGGTGCCGGGGGCAGACTGAGACACGGGCAGGGCTCACAGCTTGGGTGCCCCGGTGCTTATTTATTTCTTGTACGTGAGGGCTGGCTGGTTTGGAGTCCTAATGGACCAGCTTGCTTGCAGAAGGCAGCTAGCAAAGCCAAGAAGCTTTGGGAGATGCTAACGGGTCGGGGAAGGGCAGTACCAGACGGGTCCCGCGTCCTCTTTGGAGCACAAGTGGACAGGCAGGGAGGATGCTCGCAGCTCTGTCCTTCTGTTGGTGCACACAGTTATCTTAAAAAGCCCCAAATCTGCCGCTCGTGGTCACTTTGGGGTGCCCGAGTGGCAGGGGGAGCAGAGGGCCAGGGGCAGCGAGGAGCCAGGTGTCTGCAAAGCCTCGCTGCCTGCCCCCAGGGCGGTGTGACAGTGGCGTGTTAGCAGCGTCTCCATCTCCCAGAGGAGAAGCAGAGAGGGAGAAGGATCATCACTTGGCGCTGAGAGACAGCAGCTCTTCATCTTCTCGGAGGAGAAGGCCTTGCTTTCTGAGCAGGAACGTAGCCGGGATTAAGGATCTTAAGAGAGAAAATTACCTCATCTGTGCTTAATTATTTTTACATCTTCTTTTTCGGAGGCGAGTGCTGTTTTCCAGCACCCCGGGGACCTCTCCCCCCTCGTTCCCTGGCACATCACGGGGTGGAAGGAAGGCAGGGATGCTCCGGAGCAGCAGGGGAGCATCTCTGGGCTCTGCTCCTGCCCGGAGTGGGGAGGAAGAGGAGAAGCCTCCAGGCTCGGTGGTGCCTCCGCTGCCCACCTGTGCCTGGAGCCTGGCTTCCAGCCCCACCAAAGGCTTTCTGCTCGGCCGCCCGCCCCTGCCAAAGGCTTTCCAGCAAGGAGGCTGCTGGGGAGGGAAATGGAGCAGATGGAGGGGCTGGAAGAGCATCGGGGCGCTGCGAGGAGGGAACGAGCCACAGGGACCCTGGCTGATGGCCGTGCGAGGAGGAACGGGCTCGCCAGCTCCTGCTGGGGGCTTGTCCTGCCGTTACCTGCACCGGGGAGGGGAACGAAGCCCTCCGTGTGGCAGCAGGCTGCCGTCCCGAAAATAGCACACCGAAGGTCACAGTGCCTCTTCCCGGAGCCGTTTCTGCTGTTTATTGCATATATTGGCTCAGGAGCTTTAAGAGGGAGGAAAGAAAATAAAATAACAAGTTTAAGCTTGCCGATCCCAGGGACAGAGAAGCGTGTCTAGGTGATAAGAAGAGATTGCGACCAGGTGCTGTGAAGGGCGAAAGCACTTATTTCACTGTTGCCTCATGCGTTACCTGAGCCCCGTTGCTTTTCAAAAGCACTTAAATGCCCATATGATAGAGGGAATGCTTGGATTACACACTGTCTGGCTCCATTATTATCCAGGGATCTCCAAGCTGATGCATTTCACAAAAAAGTAGTGTGGAGGAGGAGAGAGAAAATATATATATTTTTAGTTCAGCCTGCTTACAGGTCCTCAGCGATAATTTCCACAGGAGGGCCCAGCACGAGAAATTCAAGCCACGTCTGGATTCTCATCTCCCAGCATTTCTTTGCAAGAAGGCTTTAGCAGAGAGGGTGGGCACCCCCTTTTGGGGCTGAAACACTGCTCACGGTGCTTGCAGGAGCCTATTTCATTGCATTGTGATGGGCAAGCCAGAGCCAAGGACCAAATATCCTCCTGCATTTTATTCAAACCCCATAGGTCTGAGCTGCCAGTGCTGTTGAGGTCCAGAGCACAATATAATAAAACCGTCCTTTGGGGTGAAATCTCAAAGTTTTATTCAACTCGAGCAACTTAACTCCAAGGTTTCACTCAAGTTGTAAAGCAGCTGAGAGCGAGCAAGAACTGAGTTCTTGGTGTTCAGCCCAGGCTGAATCTATTGCTTTTTTTATGAAGATAATAAAAATCTGCTCGCATTTAATTTATTATTATCGTAATATCATTATGGAACGGCAATGAAATTGTTTAATTTATCAGATGTTTTCACACCAGAGAGGGAGGATGGGCCAACGGCTTGGGTCCTTGCCTAGCAAATCCTCAGGGGACTCCTGGACCAGGCTGCCCCCCTCGCCTTGGGGCAGTCACCTCGATGGGCACCCACCATCCCCAGCAGCCAGATGCTGGGTCTCGAGGTGGTTTTCCAGGCTCCTTCTGCGATCAGAGGGGCCAAAGAGATACCTCCAAAAAGAGGCAAGGGGAGAGGAGGCAGCTTGTCCCCCCGAGGTGCGTTCTTTGCTGGCAGAGCCGAGCGAGCACTTAGGATCGCTCGTTCCTCTGCATCTCCCTCCCACGGCTATAGACTGGGAATAATGGCATCGCCCACCTCCTGGGGAGAATTGGGATGTAAAAACGAGCCGGGGGTTGTGCGGCTGTTCGTATAAACAATCTTTCCAAGTCCACGTGAGATAAGCTAGCCCTCGAGGAGGAGGAGGAAGGCAGAAGCGTAGGCAGAGAGGTGGTGGCAGCACCGTGAGAAGGAAAAGGAGTCCCTTGAGGCTGGACTCTGCCCCACCAAGACAAAATTCAGGCTATATAAGACTCACTGCCAACATAGCTGACACCCAGGGGAGTTCACATCTTGCAGTTTGTTCCCTGCCCAAAGTTCCCTTCACCCAAATTCGCCACAAAGCAGGGTCAGTCCCTTTAGACGGGGCGCTGCCTCCCCTTGCCCTTGGCGAGGCTACCCTGAGCCGAGGCTGCTCTCTTTCAGTGCCTCCAAAGTTAATTTGCATCCCAGCCACTGCACAAGTAATGAAGTAGAGTGGGGAGAATATAAACAACGGAGCTTAGGCTGAGTGGTTTTATGTAGGAACATTATCCGCCGTCGCTGGCATCCAGCAAAGCTCAGCTAAGTTATAACAGCTCTGAGGTCTCCAACTTGCTTGGAGAGAAGTGGGGTTCGGGCCGGGATCTGCATGGCCCTGCTGCCCGGGGAAGGGGTTGGAGAGCAAGCTGAGGTTGTTCATTAGAGTGGAGGATGCAAACCTTGACTTGGGGTATGGGGATAGAGGGTTACAGGACTGGTGTTGTCCTTCTCGGGGAGCCAGGCTGGTCCCCGCTGCGCAGGACAGAACAAAATTCCCATTCAGGAGCAAAGCTCCTTCTGGGTTTGCACCGCGCTGTCTTCTGGGTGGTGCCTGTTGTTAACGAGGCTGGAATTAGGAGATTTCTGCCTCTGAAACATCACCGGATGGGTGAGATGTTTAGCTGGGGAGAGATGCGCTAAGTGGAGGAGAAGCAGCGGTGCGTATGATGGGAAGGGAAGGAAGAAGTGACAGGGGGGACAAATGGCAGGAAGCTCAAGGTTTCTCTTTAGAGGTGTGTCAAAGCTGGCTTGCTCCTGAGATAAATTTTCCCTGCTCCTTTGTGAAGCAGAACAAGCTGCTCTCCCTGCTCTGCTCTGCATTTCTTCGCCTGGCTGCAGGGATCTGATGGTCTGTGGAGAGACCAAGCAATGGCTTTTGGGCAGGAGGGAGCGACCGGTGTCCCCCCAAAAAGTGTGGTTAGGACTCTGAATGGACGTTTTTGGCTTGGCTGTGGTTGTCTCTGAGTTAGCAAAGCAGCAAATGGGAACGGAGGGGCAAAAGGTCCTTTGGTGAGTGGTGGCGGATGGCTCTGATCTGCAATAACCGCGAAACTCTTGGGCAAATCTCTTGAGCCACGGGTTTAGATGGATATCGGTGCCCTGAGCACAGCAGGCGAAGTGCTGACATTGTCCTCTTTGGAGAGCCGCCACACTCGGTCTCCGAAACTGCTGCTGGCAGCAAAGCTAAAAATAGTGCCGAGGGGAGGAGCGGGAGCTGGGGAAGGCGGGGATGGCAGCACGCTAACGGGTCACCTCTGCCTCTGCCCAGGTGCTCCGTGGACAACCGCGTCACCCGCGTGGCCTGGCTGAACCGCAGCAGCATCCTCTATGCCGGCAATGACAAGTGGTGCTTGGACCCTCGGGTGGTGCTCCTGGCCAACACCAAAACCCAGTACAGCATCCAGATCCACGACGTGGACGTGTACGATGAGGGCCCCTACACCTGCTCCGTGCAGACAGACAATCACCCCAAGACATCGCGCGTCCACCTCATCGTGCAAGGTAAGAGGAAGGGATGTCGAAGAGGGGTTGGGCGCGGTGCTTTGACTTCTGGTCCTCCCTTCGAGCCTGGTGTCTCCTGCCATTGCTCCTACATTGACCCTAGTGCGTGTAAGACAACTCGGTGCAAATATGGAGGGGATCTTCATGCTTGGAGAGTCCAACTGAAGCTGGGCAATGCCCAAGTGTTTGCAGTCACATTTAGCCAACTTTCCTGGAGTAGTCATGGGGCTCTGATACAGGCAGCTCTGCCTCCCAAAATAATCACTGCTAAACCCACGTTGCTGTTTTTTTTTTGTTGTATTTTTATTTTTTTATTTTTTTTCCTATGCTGGAGGCAATGCTTGAAGTAAAATTTGTGTTGGGGGAAAACAGAGAGCTGGCAGATTTGTGTACTTTGCGGGGGTGTGTGTATGCCTAGCAACAATATGTGTTTGTGTGCTCAAACTGTGCTCTCCCGCGAGGAGGAGGAGGGACGGCACGGGGTGCTGGAGCGCGTGCGGTGGCCGCCACCAGCCACGCGTGGCCGAGCACAGGTGGGCTCTCAGGAGGGGACATCCGAGCATGGCCACGCACGATGGCCGAGCAGATGGTTGTTCATATGAGACACCTCCTGATGTCCGTGCCATGGGATTTGGTGGGGATGTACGCTGGGCCCCACGTGGTGGGATGTATGGGACCCATCCTGCCCGTACAGAGGAGCCCAAAGGAGGATTAATGGAGAATTTCTAATCCCTTGCTACCAACCCTTTTTTCCTCCCCCTTCTTCTGTGATTTGGCCAGAAGCCCTCTTAGCATGACACACCAGCTTGACTATTGGAATCTCATCTCGGGCTAATTTTCGAATGCTGATGGGTGTATTGATTTGGAAACAAGCTGGGTTAAAAAGGCATTGGTCTTGTACACAGAGCCGGGCTGAGCTAATCCGCCGTCGATATGCCAGGCCTGAGCGTTATTGACAGCCTAATGAATAGAAGGGGGGGAAAAACCCAAACCAAGCCTTTCTCCCCCCCTCCTTCCCCTTCCGTTTTCTCTTTCCTCTTTGAGCAATCAAGCAAACTAAACAGAGCCGGACTTTCTCCATCTCCATTAACCACGAAGAGCAGGCGGATGCGTTGCCATCCCGGGTCCTTGCTGTTTATCTTGCAATCTGTTATTACCTGCCTGCGTCCCTTAAGCCAAAGTCGATCACCCGCAAGTTCTGAAGTTGCTATCAGGCGCTGGGGTGATGCAGGGCAATTTATATTGCCTCCCTTCTGATTCCAGTTTCCTGACCTAAATTTCCCATATCACCAGACATCCAGGCTCATCCGTCCTGTGTCTTGCTGTAGCATTAGGCAGAGATGTTTGGATACAGGAGTAAAAGGTCATATCTTAATTCCCTGCTGTGGTACAGTTAAGTACTGGAGGATTCAGTGATGGGCTCAGCCCTATAACCTGCTGAATATCCTTGCTGCTGCCGATGGAAATACTGGCTCTCAGGAGCACAGCCCCTAATTTCAAGAGTTATTGCTTGGCTCGCGCAGCCTTTTCTTGGGTGGAAGGTGGCAATACGTGATCTGCAGCAACGCGCTGGGACAGGGTGTGAAAGTGAACATCGTGCCCAATAAAGGGAGGCTTGCCAGAATGACCCCAGTTAAAGTTTGGCTGGGTGAGTCCAGGTGACAGCCAGAAAGAGGGAGGAGTGCGGCTTGCCACAACACGCAGTCCAGAGCAGAAAGAAACAAAACAGCGCTCCAAACAGCTCCTGATTTCCTCTGGCTACACACAGAAGGGCCCTGGGGGCACAGCTCTGGAGGCATGAGCACACCAGCCTCGCAGGATGCAATTAAATCGTGCCCCAGGGCAGGCTGCAAGCCCCAAAGGGACCAGCCGGGGGGGCAAAAAGCTCTTCCCCATCCACCCAGGACATCAGCAGCCTGCGGCTCCCCCAGGCAGGCGTAATGGGTGCTTATCAGCCCAGCTGAGAGCTCCTCAGCCCATGCTGTGCATCCATCCTGCCCCCAGCTTTAGGGGATGTCTGTATGGAGGGAGAGGAGGAGGAGATGGCACGTACCCAGTGTCTGCCAAGGGCTGCTGGAGGAAGCAGTGCTGTGGGGGGGAAGAATAAAAAACAAGCGAGGGACAGAGAGGTGAGAAGGAGCTTTTTTTAGGATATGAGGGTTGGGAATGGTCCCCAACGGGAGCAGGGGAGAATCAGCTGAAGACCTCTAGGAACCGAAGGATGTCTATGCTGCACATTTATTTCTAGGTTGGCTCCATTGATGGCTGCGATCCCAAAATAGGTGGGTAGAAGGCACCTCAACAGCTAATTTAGCCTGTCCCCCTGCAACGAGGCAGAGACATCACTGGCAAACATTTGTGAAAGCTATTCTTGAAAATCTTTAACAAAGCAGGTTCTTCCATCTCCCTAGACGCTCTATTCTACTGCTTTGCTACCTTTATAATTAGGAAACGTATGGCTAATATCTAACTTAAACCTTCTTTGTTGCAAATGAAGTGGAGTTTTTCTCATCCTATCCCCAGCGGACATGGGGAACAATTGATCAATGTCCTCTTTGTAACAACCTTTTGCTTTTGGGAAGGTTGTTATCGTGTTGCCCCTTAGCCACCTTCTTTCTGAAAGGATGCAAGCCCTCTTTCTCCCACCTTTCCTTGTCGGTCAGGCTTTCAGAAACGCTTGTCAGTCTTGAAATCCTTCCCCTGAAAGGCAAAAGGTGAGCGCTGCCGATCCAGGAATAGCAGGTTGGCGCATCTCTCCTCCCCGCTGCTGCACTAATGTGGGACAAATGAGCCCAGGAACGAGACAACAGCCCCGTGGTGTTGAATGCATCAAAGTTTAGACCTGCTGTTTCGGGGACTGCTTCAAATGGGGCCAGGCTCGGTGTTGGGGATGCGAAGTTGATGCGAGGCAGTAACGTAGCTGCAAAAGGCGCAAGGAGGTTCGCACCTGGACCTCCGAGAGAGAAAAGCTCCCAAGCACCTCCTGCCTGTTTACTGTGGGACCTGAAAGGAGCCGTTCAGGCAGCGTCCTTGTCATCCGCAGTGCCTGGAAGGTGACCCCTGCACACCCCTCTTGTTTGTACATCACCCATTTGTTCTTCAGAGGGGCTGCCTCAGGACCAGATGGAGCACAGGGAAGTGGCACTGCCCGTGTTTTCAGTACCCTGGGGAGACGGATGCGTTTCTGGGTGGAAAAAGTTTTTACCCAAAAGAAACAACATCCAGAAAAGCCCCACTCACAACGGGCAAGCTCTGCGCTTGGAGGGAGGCCGAAATCCCAAAGAAGAGGACTTGAGAGTGGCCCTGCTGACCTTCGAGGAGCCGTGCTTCCCCTTCCCCTCCTCTCCTCCTTCCTCCCTCGGGTTCACCGAACGCAGAAGTCGCTCTGGGTGCTCCTGATCCTCTTCTCCCACCCCCCTCCAGGACACTTCAGCTCTTTAAGCCTCTTGAGCGCAGCCTTTCTCCAGGGCTCAGGGTTTAAAAGCCAGAGGGGAGGGAGGAGGAGGAGGACGACGGTGTCTGGAAAGCTCTTATTTGTATTGATAATAAGCCGTCTCCAACGCGTGCCTGCACAACACTCCCACCGCCTTGTAAGATGCATTAAGGAAAGTTGGCCTTATCTCGGTGCTGGAAATGGACTTGGGGAAGGAGGCACGGTGCCTGCCGGAGTTTAATCTCACTTAGACACACGAATTTGCATGATAGAAAATGGTGGAATTTTAGTGCTTAGAAAGAAAAAGGGGAAAAAAAATGAAAAGGGGAGGCAACTGGGGGATATTAGCACTTTCCCATTGCTTTATCAGTTTCCCTGGCCCTATCTGGCTTTTTCTGTTGTCACTGGAGCAACTAATCACCCCTCCCCTTTTGTTTGGTGTAAATGAGTTTTCCCACTCTTTCCCGGGCCTGGCTTAATCTGCAAATCCCTGCCTTTGTTTGGGAGTTAATTACCTGCTTGCTGGAGTCGGGGGGCAGCGGGCGCAGGTGGCACGGGGGCCGCCCCGGCGTGGGAGCCGGCATCGGGGCGCAGGCGGCGTGCGGGTGGCACCTTGCCCCGCGCCGCGACACCGCTGCCAAGGTGTGCACGGAGAGATAAAGCAGCCGGGGGGGAGGCTCGCGGCACCTCCCCGAGCCGGCTTTGTTTCAAGCCCTGAACTCTGCCCGATTAATTTTCCTTTGATGCCGTAAGCCTCTGTTCGCTCGCAGGAGAATGGGAATAAGTTTTTTTTTGAGGCCGCGCCGCCTGCGCCTCGCGCCGAGGTGGATGGGGATGGAGCCTAGGGGCAGGTTTCACGTGGTGGTGTAGGCTAGGGGGAAGGATCAGACCCTGCGGTTGTTGTTGCTCTTGTCCAAAGGCCTCAAGGTGGCTTGTAGGGAAAACGGGGTGGAAGTGAACGCGTGGCTTATGCCTGAGCATCTCAGACCCTTCCTGAGCATCCTCTGCCCAGGAGCCTTAGCACCGCTGTCAGAGCCAGGTGCCCCTCCTGCGGGGTCGAGCCTCTCCTCGGTGCCCCTAAAGCCACTGATGCTGCAGGTGGGAAGGGGCAGAGGAGCTTTACAACTCCCTGTGTTCTTACCAAGTGTTTTCTCAGTGTTTCTGATCGCTGTGAGCCTGGAATAGCAACTGTTCCTGGGTGATGCTCCCTCTTCCAGGTGGCTTCGCTCGCTCAGCTTTCCGTGCTGCTGTCCCCGCTCACCCCAGTAGTGTCCGGCTGCACGCCAGCGGCTGCCAGCAGCTCGTGCTTGCTTGGTCCTTGCAAGGGAGGCTTGTGGTTGAGCAGCGGGCAGAATGGGACCCTGCGTGGGCAGCGCTGGTGCTGGGAGGCTGGAAACTGCCCAAGGTGGTGCAGCCCCACCTGAGCTGCCAGGAAGCAGGAGCGTGGTGTGGTAGGTGCTGTGTGCGGGTTTGGTAAAAGGCACATCCTGAGGGCTCAGGGTGTCCCACAGGGATGAAGGATGTGCCCCCATTTGGTAACTTGGTGACGGTAAAGACATGCAGATGTTGTCCGTGGGCAGGAGCTGCTTCTGGCGTGGGTTTCCCTGGTGTGAACACACCTTTCCTTGCCAGACAGGCTGTCCTTTCCAGAAGCAAAAGCAAGTTTTGGTAATGCCTTAGAATTCATCACAAAAAAGTTTGTGGGGATCTGGCCGCATGAAATCACCCTCATCCCTCACTTCACCTGAGCTCCTGGTGTCTTTGTGTGATTCCTTCCTTCCCGTGTATTTTTGTTGGTAATTCATCCATCCCCCAAGGCCTCCCCTGCAGGCTTTGCACCATGTTCGGTCCAGGGAGGAGAGCAAATTGCAGGGGAAGCCCCCGGTGTGCATGTTGTGCTGGTTTAATGGGTTCACAACGAACATCGATTGGGGCGGCTCCCGGGGGATGAGGAGCACGGGAGGAGGATGAGGGCTGGGCGCTGGGTCTGGCCACCTCCCTTGGGGTGAAAGATGGGATTTTGTGGGGTTTAACCCGCAGACATGCTCCCCACCCAAGCGGTCGTGCACCCAGCGTTGGGCTGGGCAGGCTGTCCCCAGCCTTCCCCAAGTCACTTGACCTCTTTGCAAATCAATTTAACATCTGCGAGGCAGAGATAATAATTGCCACCTACTTCACAGGGGGGTTGATGAGGATTAATTCGCTAATGTCGACAGAGGTCTTTGAAGATGGAATGCGCTATCTGAGAGCTAAACGTTATTATTAATTAGCAATTATATCGTGGGGCAGGAGGGGGGAAAACAGACTCTGGAGCTTGAACGAAGCTCTCGTCCCTGCCCTCGCTGCGGTTCTGGGCTGCCCCCATTAAGTGCCCGCTCTGCTGCTGGAGGGACCACGTCTGCAGGGACACGTCCCGCTCGTGCCGCAGCGCATCCTCCTTCTTGGGGAGCGTGGGCAAACCCCGTTGGCACGGGGAATAAAGGAGTGGAAGGGACGGGGAGGTGACCGGGGCTCAAGTATATTAACCGGTGCCCTCGTTACAAAGGGAGCGAGTTGGTAAGAGAGCAGTGATGAAGAGAAGGAAGCCTCTGTGCTTGCTTGCCCTGCGGCGATGCTAGCGGGCCGGGTGCCAGACCTGCAGAAGGGCTGTGCTGGGAAGGAGAGAGGGGTAGGGCCGAAAGCAAGCGAGTGCCCAGGGGAGGACGTCTCCTGTTCCCAAACAACGATAATTGGCAGGAGACTGGAGCGAGGGGAAGGAAGCAGCAGTGATTCATAGGACACAGACCGTTTTCATTTCCTTCGTGCTTTTCTTTTTTGCATACATCAAGGCTGTGGACGGTTTCTCTGTTTTCCTCCCCTGGAGATCCGCTGAGGCTGTTATCCGGAGTGTTGCAGGCTCCCCTAAGCGGAACCGACACGAACCCTTTGCGGTCCCCGCCGGCTGCCCCCGTGCCTTGCTGCTGTTACATCCCTGCCGCGGGATGCAGCCGTGCGGGGAGGTGCAGCGATGCCCACTGGGGCCGTTTCCACCTGCCCACACCCCCGTGGCTCCGCTATTTCCATCCCTCCCAGCCGCAGCTGTGCGTGCCTCAGCGGCGGCAAGGCGAGCTCGGTGTGCCTCTTTGCTACTCCCTTGGAGACATGCAGAGCCGCACAGGTCACCCTCTGAGTGCTCCACTTCTGGAAAACAAGAGCCTGCTCCTCTTCGAGCCTTTTTCTGAGCACACAGGGTACCGCCAGCTCCGCTCTCCCATGCTCTCCAAAGGCGTTCATGGAGAGGTCGCCTGCCCCACCGGGAGCGATTCGGCAAAGATTCCACTTCTGTGGCACGGGAGGAACTGGGGGGCCAGCGGCATGCTGAACCCATGCGCCTCCTAGCTCTCCAGGCAGGGCTGGAGGAAGACTTTGGTTGTCTGCACATCTCACGGGGGTCCTATCCTTCCCAAAGGACGTCTCCCAAAGGAGACGGACACCTCCCCACCGCCGCGCGCGGGTCCCAAAGTGCCGTTCAGCGCGGCGAAAGCCGGCGGTGGGTTAATGAGGTCGCTGCAGTTTAATGTTACTGCAGTAATCTCTTTTGTTTTACTACATTAAAATATTTGCGGTGGAGCGGCAGGACCACTGTAACGCGATAGCGCTACCTTAATGTTATTGTTACCCTGGAAACGCTAATGGTGGCTCAATAACATTATTGCAATTTAATCTTCCGCCAATAAAATTAAGGGGAGAACAGTGAGACCTCAACAATGTAATGTTACTACAGTAACAGCATTGTTATCGTGATCGCGGGAGCGGAGTCAACTCGTTGTAGTGGAGCATCGGGACCGGCTTTATCGTTGCCATGGCAGCGCGGGGGCATCCGCGGGAAGCCGCGGCAGGGGATGAATGGGAGGAGATGGCGCTGGTGCACCAGTGCCACCGCTACCCCAGGGGAGGCAGCACGCCAAGGTCGCGCCGGTGTAAAGGCTCCTCACTCGCCTAATTCCTCGGCGGCGGCGGTTTTGTCGGCGCTTTTCCTCTCCTCCCTCCACGGCCGAGCTCTTCGGAGCGGGTCTGTTGTTTTAGCGGCAGTAACTCTGCAGGGAAGGATTTAAAGCGCTGCCTCCATCTAGTTCCAGATCCTTCTGCCCGGCGTTTTATAGCATGTGGCTGTTATGGAGCGATAACGTTTTATATTTATATGTCATCTTTCATCGTGAAGGATCCCAGCACAAGCTACAAATTACTGCCGTGCTGCAGGGCCAGGCAGGCAACCCGGCGCATGCTGCGGGTGAAGGAGGGGGCTTCGTCCAAGGGCACCTGAGCGAGCTTTGCTCCCCTGGAGAGATGCGAGTGAGCATCCCCTGCGTTTGGAGGACTTTTCCAGAGTCCCCGGGCTTTGTGAGTCTGAGCTTGCCCAAGGTGACAGGGTGCGATGGACGGGATTTGGGGCTTGAGTCTGGCACGCTTATGCTCTGCTCCAGGCAGGGAGTCTTTGTGCATCCCACACCGCACCGGTGTTGCAGCCACCAGGCTGCACCTTCTTGCCTCCTGCACCCGTGGGTGAGCCCTGTGCACCCCAGACAGCACCCACCATCGCCTGCCTGGGCATGGGGAAAGCTCAGCCCCGTCCCAGCTGGCAGCACAGCCTGTTTCTGGGGTGGGGATGGGTGGGCTTGGTGCAGGAGGACAGGGAGGGAGGGAGAACCGCTGCAGGGCACTTGGTATTGATCACAATATTGTTCATTTCAGGGCGCACCAGTGTTTTGTGCAGCCCTGGTAGCTATGGGATCGGGTGCAGCTCAAGCAAGGAGCCTCCAGTTTCCTGAATATGAACCCCAAATCTAATGGAGTGCTTTGAGCAACGAGCACAGTTTGGATGCATTTGTAGAGCTTGGCTGCATTGTGCTGGGGTAGCTGTGGACTGGCAGCACAGAGCAGAGGGGCGCAGGTGACATCTCGGTGCCACACGCTGGCACAGGCTGGGTCAGGACAGCATCCCGGTGCCATTCGCGCCGAGTGCAGTTTTCTCCAGGCTCCAGGGGAGGGAGTCAGAGCTGCTGATGTGTCCCCAGCATCCCGGTCTCATCCCTGTCGCATCCCTCCTCAGCACGCCGAGCGATGATGCTCGCTCTGCGCTTGCTTTGTCACCGTGCCTGGCAGCAGGGTTTGATGCCCAGCTTGTTCCCTGCTACCCCAGAATTACCAACACCATCTCCTCTCCTGCACATCAGGAGAGCCTCCTGACTTGGCAGGCAAGCATTTATCCTCCGCTCTGAGCCCTGCTGCTCTCTCCCTGCTTGTCAGCAGATCTCAGTCCCCAGCCAGCACTTCTCGGTGCGTTTGAAGCCTGGGCTCGGGCACGGCGCTGCCCGTCTGCCCGCGTTTCTCCAGCCCGAGCACAAATCTGGGCCCGCTCAGCGAGGCAGCTGCTTGGCTCCCTGTGTGCATCAGCATTTGATCTCTCTTCATGGGTATTTGGACTCTGACCACCAGTGTAATTCCATGTTTGTCCTTTAATAAAAGACCTGCGAGCCCCCTTGACACGGGAGTTGGAATCAGTGGGACCTCGAGTGTCCTGCGTGCCAGCTCTTCGTGGCAATCTGGTGTCGCATCTATCCTGCCAAACTGGCTCCTCTGGGAGTTACATGTTTGAAAACAGGAGCAGCAGCTCATCTCCCATTCAGTGTTTTTCTCCATCATTTGCTTTATTAAATATTGATTTTCTGTTGCATTATTAAACCTTAAGTCCCAAGCATAAATTCTGAGTTGATACTTTAATCTGGCTCTCCTTTTTGGCCTTTAGCGCTGATTTTCTGGCCAGTCCCCCCAGAGCTGAGTCCAGGAGCAAAAGCCTGTTGCAGAGGCTTGGGGAGTCCGAGAGCAGGAGCAGAGGGCTCAGCCTGAGAGGTTTGGTCTGTTTGGGGCAGCCTTTGCCGTCACATTGCCCAGGGCAACAGCTGCAGGCACCCCTTCCACGCTCCTCGAAGGTCCAGGGCATCGTGGCTTGCAATCCTGCTCGGATCAGGGATGAAACGAGTCTGGGGATACCCTAACCAAGCTTTTTAGGGCAGTCAGTCTGTACGGCACCGAGTGCCGCCTGGGGGGAGCACGGTGCCCTCTCTTGCTTTGATAGCACGGAGAGGTTGCAGTCTGACAGAGGAGTTTTGTCTGGAGCCGGTGCCTGGGCATCCTTCTGCATCACCTGCCCCCGTCTGTTTGCTCCTTGGGGCTTTTGCTGCCTTGCCCTGCCAAAATCGCCATGCTCAGGAGCAGCGCTCAGCGCGGGGAAGGGAGCCGCAGATGGCGATGTCTCGTCCTAAACACGTCTCTTAAAATGCAGCTCCTGCGCTGTACAAAGCTGCGCTTTGCTAACACACAAATCCCCAGCAAAACCACGAGTCGGGCTCGGCCAAAACCCCAGCCAAAGCCGGGGAGGGATGCGGGTGGTGGGAGAGCTGCCAGCCCCAGGCGAGGACGGCCACCAACGTGTCCCCAATAGCCCAGGAGGGTCACAGTGACCCACGCCGGCCGGGCTGCGCTCGCCTCCCCTTCCCTATCGGAGAGCTGCACACAGCGCGCCCGTGCCAAAGCCCCGCGCTGCCAGCAACCAGGTGTCTGAACATACTTCCAGAGCCAAGCTTGCTCCGTGGCCAAAAGGGAGGAGGGGAAAGCAGTGTGGCAGCGCTGGCAGGTTGACGAGGAGGGAAAAAAAAAAAAAAAGGCAGGGGAGGCTTGCAAACGGCCTTTGGATACCTATCCAAACGGGGCATGCTGGGCAGCATGAAATCCGCGCCTGGCAGCCGGTGCGCTGAGCAGTGATTTAAAACCCGGCTCCCGGCGGCAGGAAAAAGGAGGCAGAGTGGGAAGCAGATGTGAACACAATGCTGGAGATAAAGGAGAGGCCAAGGGAACAGCTGCCGAAGAGCTGGCCCGGCCCTGCCGCCTCCCGCAGCGGGTGCTAGAAAACCTCAATAAATATCTGTGAGCTTAAGGATGGGCTGGAGGGGTCGCCAAGCCTAGGGGAGAATGAAGGGGTGGGAAAAATGGGGCATTTCTGTACTTTTTTTTGCTTCGGAGAGGTTGAAAATGGAAAAGGGGAGTTGCAAGGACAGGGGGGACATGTGCAAAGAGGCTTGTGCTCTCTTTTTTTTTCCTTTCTGTTCTGGTGGTGCAGTAGGGGAGAAAGATTTAGAAAAGGAGACCGGAAGAAAAAAAATGGCAAGTGGAGAACAAAAAGGCAAAGACCTTGAAAAAAGACATGGAAATAAGGTCCTTCAGAAGTAGACGTGGAAATATAGGTCTTGAAAGTGGATCCCCATTTTGCCCCCCTTGCCGTGTCCGGGGTCAGTGGGGATGTCTTCTCCACAACTTGCCCTCGCTGTAATGCCTCCACCTCGCAGCCAGCCTGCAAGCTCCAGCTCTCATCCTCCTCCTCTTTTACAAACACTTCTTTTCGCTCCCAGAATTAATTCTTTCTCGCAGTGTTTTCCTTCCCTATCTTTTCTTTTTGGCCATGTCTGTCTGAAATATTATTTTTTGCTCCTTCAGCAGCAGGGCTATATAATTGATGGCCTCGCCAAGCTTTCCGAGCTGAACATTAAACCCTTCCTGCCTTGGCTCCAGCCGGAGTTCATTACTTTCTGAAAAGCTTCATGTCTGTTTGTGCTCAGATTATTGTTGTTGTGGAGGGGAGGATATTGTCAGCAGAGAGAGAGGAGGAGGGGTTGGATTTGGCCGGGACTGCTTTGTAATCAAATCCTGCTCCCTTTGCTTTTAGCAAATTTTCCGGTGTAAAAGACCTCTTTTAGCAAAATTGGAATACCGGCACCCTCCCGAAGGCGGGAGCACAAAACCTGCCACTAATTAACGTGCAGCAAAAGGAAGTCTCGCTCCTGGGGGTGGCAGGAAAGCACCACTTTGCAGATTACCTGCAAGAGTGATGCTCGGCATCGCCACGTGCTTAATACCTGGGGTAGACGCGTGTCCCACGTCGCCTTTCCCATGGAGCGTCCCAGCGCTCCTCCTGCCGGTGCCTGAGGTCACTGGGTGTGTTTTTTGCATTATGCAAATGTCTTTCTGCATCTTTCAGTCTTTTTTTTTTTTCTTTTTTCTTTCTGGCAAGATGAAGTTTTTTCTCCTTTTTTTTTTTTTTTTTTCCCCCTACCCCAGTGCTTCTCCGGGCTCCCCTTCTACCCCACTGGTTTTTCAGCACTTAAAACACAGCAAGGCTGAGGTGATTACAAGGATTGGAGATGCAGTGACACTTCCCTGCCAACAAGTAATTGATTTATTAAAGACATTACAATACATTCATGGTTGAGAGTAAGAGTTTCCTTTGAACTCACTCTAAAATCCAAAGGGATTGTGCCTGTTTGCAAGTACCACAGGCAGAATAAATCTGCGCTCCCCCCTCGCCTCCCCCCGCGCCGCCGCCGCTCCGCTGCAATTTCATTTCCCTTTGACTGGCGCAAGTAAATATCACAGCTAGACAACTCCAGTCCAGTGACCGGTGTGATCCAATTTAATAGCATTTAAAAATTCAAAGTGATTGTTAGCCAAATGGAAATGTAAGATTTCATACCCAGCCTGCCTTGGGGAGGAAAGGAAGAATGAGGGAGGGTGAGGGGGATGTAGACAAATGGACTAGATAAAAAATAATGGAAAGTAACTTAATTAAAGTGACTCGAGCCAAGTTAAAAACAGTAATGATTTTGAATCAGAGATCTGTAGGTTTTAGAAATGAAAGGGAAAGAGAAAAGAAAGGAAAGGAACTCCAGATAAAAAGCCTCCAAAAGGATGGAATGGAGGGGAAGGGGGAATAGGAAGGAAGGGGTAAAAATATTCCTTCCTTCCGCGGAAAGCACGGGCGCATGGGGAATAGACAGCGCTGTTGATGAGGCTGGGCATTAGAAAGACAAATAGGAAAATTAAAGGATGCTCTGGGGGAAGACAACTCCCTGTGGCTTTCTGGCTTTCTCAGAGGCGCGAGGGTGGCCAAGAAGAAGGCTCGAGGGTTTCATGTAGGAGGAACGGGAAATGAAGGAGCATTCCTAATGGAAAATGAGAACAGCCCCCTCGTGCTCGGAGCACGCTGATATCCCTGCCTTTCGGTACCATCGCTGCCTCCTCTTCCTTTCCTTTTAACTCCGCCAAACCTCGCATATTTGGGCTGCGAGTTCGTGATGAAATTTTAATTGCCCCTCTGTGTGCATGGGTATCCTGCTGTGCTCGCTACAGCCTGGTGGCTCGTTTGTCCTGGCAGCAGGCTCGTCTCGCACAGCCCAGTGGCGATACCTGTCCTGGCACCGGTCCTGGCCCAGGTCAGCACGGGTTGGGCTTTCCGGTGGCTTCACCAGCACCACGGGGCGTGAGAAGCAGGTGCTGGCTGAGCATCCATCCGAACGGGTGCTTTTGGGCCGTTTGCTCTTCAGGCCTCATTTCCCCAGCTGTGAAGTGATAGTAACACTCCCTTGCCTTGCAGGGGTGTTTTGGCAGTAGGGTTATTAATGCCAGAATCGTTGGTAGAGCCCCCAAAAACGAGCATCGTGATGTGCATGGGTGCTGGGAGAAGCTGGGAGTGTGTGGGTCCGTGTTGTCCTCAGTGCAGGTGAGCTGG
Source organism: Anser cygnoides (assembly GCF_040182565.1). NCBI lineage: Eukaryota > Metazoa > Chordata > Aves > Anseriformes > Anatidae > Anser > Anser cygnoides. Next base: position 7,074,241 of record NC_089893.1, on the reverse strand, counting down.
GGAGGCAAACTGGGGCAGCGGGGACCAACCTTGGCTCTGCCATCTCTGAATTTGGAGAGCTAGCCCTGCTGGCCCCTCTTTTAAGGATGCTATAAGGTGTGGGAAAGATGGGGTGGGTCCTCTCACCAGAGCTCTGCTGTTTTGCTGGCTCGTGGGCATTTGCTCTCCTGTTTCTTGTGGTTTTGGCCAAGCATCGGGTTGATTCCCCGGATTTGAGGCAGAAGGTGTTTTCGGTCAGGGGCTGGCCAGGTGACCCTTAAAAATTGGCTGCACGGAAGTGGCTGGGACCAGAGATGCTCCATGGTAGGAGTGAGGGAGGCTCCTGGTGCAAAGCCTGGCTCATGTAAGGAAATGGCAAAGGGGGACAGGAGCCGGCCGGGGGGGCTTTGGGAAGGTGGATCTGCCTCAGGAGAGGTGACGGATGGCTCGGCGGGTCTTACGCTGAGATGTGGTCCTAGGGGACAGCATCTGGAAACATAAATCACCTCACCCACGGTTCATCCTGAACTGCCGGGCATTGCTGACCTTCTGGTTTATGAGCACACGAACAAAGGGTCTGGGCGTCAGTAGCAGCGTTGGCCTCGAGACCTCCTAATCAGAGGATAATAGGGCCGCGCTCCCTGCCCCATCCATTTATTTCTCACCAGAGTCGAAGGCAGTCATGAGACGAAACTTGAGCAAAAGGAAAGGCTCTGGCGGGGGGTGAGGAGGCTCCTGAAATGGATGGAGCTCAGGGAAGATGCATGCAGGCTTCATCTGAGCACATCTTCGGGGTTGCCGAGGCACAGGGAGGAAAACCCGCAGCAAGCGGAGCCGCTGCGAGCGGTGGGGAGGAACAGGGCTGTTTTGGCTGGGGTTACTCAAGGCTCTGTAGGCAAATAAAGGATTTGAGGGCATGGTGTGTGAGGCACCGTGAGTGTCTCCAGCACCTCGCAAGGTTTATGGCTTGTGCGTGGTTTGGGATTGCTTTCACCTGACCCCGAGGATGCGTGTTGTATTTTTGTCTAATGTTGGCACAGCCCCTGGCACGGCGGGGCCTGAGCGCACGGAAGATGTCGTAGAGGAGATTGAGGGGGAAGGAGGGACGTAAGTAGCTAAAAGAGGCAAAAGGGACACAGACAGAGGAGACAGATAGACCGGGAAGATATAAATAGACTGCAGTGGCAATTCAGTCTGAACTTCGGGCTTGTGCTCAGTTCCCCATCAAAGCTGTGAATCACGGAGGGTGTGGAGGTGGAACCATCGGGTGACCGCGGCAGCATTTCAGGATGCTCCGCTCATCCTCCTGTGAGGCTGTCCCTAGGAGCACTGGAATCAGCTCAGTGTCGGTGTGGAAAGAGCAATCAGAAACACTTATTTCATGCTTGAGTCAGGGGAGAGGGAGCACGAGCAAGAGAGTGCAAAGATAAGAACAAAAATGCAAGAGCATAGTGTGTTTTTAATGGAAGGGAGATTTATTTCTCTCTGTGTCTTTTTAAGCCTCTAGATAGATCATAAAAAAAAAAAAAACAAAAAACACAACCCACACACAACCTGTCTGCCTGAAATAGCTGAAATGTAATTTAAAGAGCATCATTTTAACTAATACTTCACTTCAGAGACACCTGCCCTATATTCATTGGAGATGCAGGCTGCATTAGAGCATCTGATTTATCTTTGGAAAGGATGTTTGAGCTCCTTTGTTCCTGCACGTCCCTCTTTACAAGGGAAGTGGCGTGGGCTGGTTCGGTGGGCTCAGGTCTCCACGTGTGGCCTGTCCCCACGTGGAGAGAGCTCGGGGGGCTATCTTGAGGGTCTGGGGGCAGGACCGGTGCCCCCAGTGAGGGACGCGTGCCCATGCCTGCTGGCTGGTCCGGGGGAGAGGATCTGAGGTTTCACACTGATTTTAGCAGGACAGTGCGTGCCGATGGACCAGAAGAGGAACGGCAGGTAAACTTGCTGCTTTTTGGTACAGGGGGCTGTGGTTTGGCTGGGAATTACTATTTACAGGCACGTCCACTCAGGATGAATGCCCTAATGTAGATCCGTGAATCCCAGCTGACGTGAGCCACAGTTACTTGTAGGATGTGGCTAGTAGGGCCGCCCCACATGGAAATCTCTCCACCTACGGTTCCCATGACCACAGGCTCTGGTATCTTGTCATCCCTTATTATCTTCTCCTCCTCTGGGTGTCTTATCATCTGTTGCACCTTTCTCTTCATTGTCTTCTTCCTTGTAAGGATGGGAAATGCTTGTCATTGCGTAGATGAGACCCAAAAAAGATGCAGTGCCTTGCGTGGGACTACAGCGTGGCAGAGCAGGGAGCGGTCTAATGGTGCAGGCATCAAAGCATCCTCTGCAGCTTACTGGCAGGCAGCAAGCGGGCTTTTCTGACCAAAAAAAATGGAATTCCACGAATGCAAATCATGGTTTTCTCCCGGGACATGACCCAGCAGAGGAGAGCTCCAGTGTCCTGGTGCATCCATCCCGAGGCGGCGGTGCCAGGGCTGGACCCAAAAAGCCCCGAGATCCCAAGCGGCTCGCTGATGCTGGGGGACGGATATCGAGGGCGAGCGGGAGGAAAGGCAGGAAGAGGAGAGTTATTGTCAAATCCCTAGCTCGCCCTTTCTGATCTGAAGTTCACTTGTAATATTTTTCTCGACTCCGGTTGCTAATGCGTTTTGTTCTCCAGAGTGCGCGTGGCCCGACTTCCCGCGCAGCCTTTAATTAGTTTCTGGATGATGACATCTCCGCTGAGAATCATCTCGTCGTGTCCCTCCGATCTCGGGGGGAGATAAAGGAATCTAATAAAGACGTTCAGCATTTCTAGGTGATGGGTTTGACAAGCTTTGTATTAGCAAGAAGTCGTGTTCAAACTTTGTCGGGCACACTCAGCGCTCGGCGGCTCGTACCCTCGCGGGGACGTCTCCCAAGGGTCCTATAGAGCCTCCGCCGGTGCCTGGTGGGACCAGGGACAGAGCTGGGGACCCTCTGTGCCCCCGAGCGGGGCAAGACAGAGTCTCCATCAATTTGACAGCCAGCCTGGTCACCTTGGAGGTAGCTGTGAGAAATGCTGTCGTGCTTTGATGAGAGGTGTCAGTGATGCTGGGGAGATGATGCCGGTGTCTTAAGGCTTCAAGATCCTTCAATTTTCTGCTTTTTATGAGGCAATGCTTGTCTTGTAGGGGGAATCCCAGGTGACTTGGGGGCAAAAACTGAAAACTAGATCCTAGCTCTGTGCCGCGTGCGTGGAGCTGAAAATGAGATCTGTCTAGACAGGGAGCTGATCTGTCGAACAGTCCTTGTTCGGCTGCATTTCTTCATGGTTGACAATACAAAAACCTCACTCTTACATCTTTCTTTGTTCCTTTTTCATTTCTGTTTGAAGGAGAAGTATGAAGTAGTTTATAAAGGAGATCTGCATCATTAGACTCATTGTAGGGAAGGAAACGATATCCAGAGCAGTGCCACGACTTCCTTTGGGCGTCATAATGTGAAAGCAGAAATCAAGCCTCCCAGACCTGAACGATGGATTCTGGCTGTGCTTTGAAGCTATTTATTAATAGTCTTACTAAGCAAACTCTTACTTTATTCCCCGGAGATGTGGGGCGTGGTTTCAGGTGTTTCTCCCTTTTATGGGGGAGATGGTAGAGTGAAGGTGCGGATCCTTTTGGAGCCTTGACAGCAGGCGACCCAAAGCTAAGCAGGCAGCACCCTGGCTACGTGGCACAGTGGCAAGTGACCTGGACCCAACCCAAAGTCAGAAGGAAGTCCTTGTGCTTGAGACCTGACGCTCCTCTTGTGCCGTGTTTATTCTGGCGCAGCCCTTGTTGACTGTGGTAGGAGTACTGCTGATTTATGCTGTTGTAAGTGGAATCAGATTGGGCTCCCTTTTGGCACTTAGCTATAAAGTCTGTCTGCAGAAAGCCTGCAGCTTATGCAGTGAATTATATCTGCGTTCACAAATACTTTACTAATGAATGATTGGAAACGTCTTTTTTCCCCCCTCCTCCTCTGAATTATTTCAATGCCTTGCCATATAACCTGCCGCAGAGACAGGTGTAAAAAATTTGGTGTCCTCCAAGCTCGGAGAGCTTTGCTGCAGTAGGAGCCGTTATCTACTTGGGAAATCATTTAGATACATCTCAGTGCTGTATGACACATCTCATTATGCCTTGCTTTAGAACGAGCAATTGCCATTAGTTATTTATTAATTGCTTATTAAGGTCATTATGTATGTCCTCTTAATTTCCAGGCTCCTTTCTTAGTGCCTTCGGCTGCTGCCAGGTTTGCGCAGAGGGGGCTGGGTCCCTCAGTGAAGCTGAGCCAAGCTCGGCGTGATTGTGCAAACCCAGGGTAGGATCCCCACCCAAAATCCAAAGGTTTTTGTTTACAAGCCAGCAAAGTAGCTGGAAGCAGGCTCGGAGGATGTGTTTTCCCTTCCTCGTACCCGTTGGACTTCTTCCATGCGGCTCCTGAGCCGTGTTGATATGATGGAAGGATGATGCCCTCTCTGCTTTTCTCTTAATTATGGTCATGTTAGAGGAGCACGGACTGATTTAAAAGCCCATTACAATACACCTATAATTGAAGGCGTAGGTCTCCCAACTTGCTCTCTGCAAAGCAGACAGAAATCAAACAGGGAGGGAGAAAAATCAGAAATCGAAGAGGGAGAAGGCACAGTGGAGGTGTCTGTACTGTGGCGGGGAGCGTGGGCGCTCTGCGTGTCTCCAGCCCTCCAGCTGCTGGGTGCACGCTGGGGTGGCCACGTCCCAGGGGGACAGCCTGGTGTTGGGGTCCCTACACCCCGGTGTTGGGGTCCCTACACCCCATCCCATCCCTGCCAGCTTTGGGGGCCCCTTCTTTTGGGGTGCAGGAGCGGGAGCTCAGCCGGCCTCATAGCATCACCAGGAGCAGGGCTGGGGCTCTGCAGAAGCAGGGCCAGTGGCAGCAGTGCTCTGCAAAACACGGCGAAGTCGGTGGGTGACAGCGGTAAGAGAGTGTTATTAAAAGCAGGAGCTCCGGCAGCCTGATGCTCGGGAAGCTGCCAGTGCACATCACAGATCGCCCGCAGAAGTCAAGGCTGAGTCTCCCTCTTTTTCTTGCTTCAAGTTGCTTTTATAGTTGTTCTTTGTTGTTCCCTTTGATCTGGAGCAGATGTTGCTCATGCGGGAAGATGGAGGTTTGCATGTTTTATGAGGGGGAAGCGAGTCTTACCGGGAGAGCCTGGCTGCTGGCAGGCTGCTGCTGTGGGCTGTGTGCAGGGCACTGCTGGGGCTTCCCAGCCCTAGTGGGGCATGGGTGATGCTGGATCCCTCGCCCGGCCACCGTGCAGCTGGGGAGGGCTGGCATGAGACCCGTTCTGCCCGGCTCCAGCACCAGAAATGATTTGTGGGGTTAGAAATGTGTGTGTCTCTCTGCAGTACTTGCTTGGCTCTTGGGTGAGTCCCTGAGCACACCTGGGGTGTGCTTTCCTTCACAGCACCACTGTCCCAGCAATATCCCCATGCACAGGCAGGATACAAAGAGATGCTGCGGCCCCATCTCCCAAATTGGGCAGAATTTGGGTGGTTAAACCAAAAAAATGCAGTTCCTCCTTGCAAGCACCCAACCTGGTGAGGCTCACCTGCGGTCTCCTTCCCCTCTGTCTTTTGGTAGTGTTGCTCCAGATCCTTGCTCCCCTAACACCGAGGGGCATCCTTGTGTCTCACTGATGCACGGCTGAAGTTTGGGGTGTCAGGGGGCCCAGCTGACTTTGCTCCCAGCTGCACCAAGAGCTGCATCCGGAGACGGCAGTGGGGGCACATTGTTGGGGACACATCCTTGGGGCACATCCTTGGGGATGCATTGTCGGGGACACATCGTCGGGGACAGGATTGTCATGGGCAGCGCAGCCCTTGCATGCAGGGAAGGTGGACGGGGAGATAACGGTGCATTCAGGTGCTGCAGGGTACGTGCAGGGGTGTTTGCACCCACGCTGGCTCTGGGACGGGTGTTTGGAGGTGTAGCAGGGATTTAGTGCCGGCGGCAGGAGGGTGCGTGCGCACACGGTGCAAGGCAGGGAATACATCTGTGTAGGCAAGTGCATATGCTTGGATCTGCAAAGACATACATCACCTGACTGAACACCCTCAGACGTGTAAGGCGCCATATGGCTTGGTTAAATATTTAAGCACACTGTTTTCTGTCCCAGGGACTCGGCGTGTGTGAGCGAGCGCCAAGTCCGGACAAACTCCGGGTGAGCCCTGAGCACTCGCGGAGGCTGCGGCAGTTCAGAGCAGCACAGGGACCTTTCCCATCAGCATGGCGAGGCAAGGGAGGGGGAAAAAGCAGAAGTCAGATCGATAAAACACCAGCCTGTCTCTGGGGAAATCTGCACTGTGTCACCGGAGCAGCTTGGCCAACACTGCCATGTTTAATCACTTCTGAGCAGGAGAGATGCTGAACACAAAAGGACTGCCCGCAAGGAGAGGGTTCCCGCCTGGGAAGCCAGCATTTGTTCAGCTTTATTTATTTATTCGTTCCCATTGGGGCGCAGCTCCATCTGCGTCCCACGTTCAGCATAAGAAATTTCTCCTCTGCCCCATCCCTGCAGAAATGCCAACTGATGGATAAAGCCTTTTAATGCAAAGGGAATGGCGGCACTGATGACCATTAAATAATATTAAATATATACTTGCGATCACTTATTTATTAAAGTTTCCCTCCCTAGTATAGTAAAAGCCTTACAACGTACCTGGTAAGTCTCAAGAAAGCCATTTTAAATAGTTCGTGTGGTTAATTATTCAAACGTTTAATTAGCATACAATAACTGTCGTGTTAAATCCTACCACTGCGCATTTAATTTAAGGGTAGGCTAAAGACTTCGCTGACGTTGTCGCTCTTGTCTGCTTCCCGGCCATGCCTGACTCACCTCGCCCTGGGCAGGCTGCATAAATTGCTGGAGACCGACCGAGAGCATCCCGAGCCTGCCAGGGCACGGGGGCTTTTCCCAAAAGTTGCATTTTCACTTGCAAATTTGTGATTGCAAAGTCTCCCATTGCCCAGCCAAGGAGCTTCCCAATAATTTCTCCTCCCCTGCCCGGTCTTAGCAAAATTAAAATCTCTGCAGGAGTGCTTGGTGCTGCTATACTGCTGAGGAGGAGGTTGTAATGCTCTTCAGGATGCGTTTCAGGAGAAGTGGAAATCAAAGTTTAATTTGTTTTAATTATGTTTTAGAATCTGGTCAGTTAATTTGATTACAAATTTTTGTCTGTCACCCGTGTGGGTGCAAATCCTTGTGTGCAGTAACAGAGCCACAATGCAAAGGCTGAATTTACTGCCTGTGAGTCTCGGTGAGCTCGGCAAAACAAGCTAAATTTGAGTGATGTGGATTCGTTAATTAAAAACATCGCAAAGGCTCCTTTTGATTTAGCAGGCATCGCATGGAAGACGACAGATAATGTTCTAGCTTTGCTGGGACCGACAGCTGGAGCCAGCCAGGGCTTCTTCCTGGGCGATCGTGGGCAATTCTCTCCACCACTGCTCATCCTTTTCCACCTCGAAACACCACCAGTAATACCTCCGTGGCCTATTTTAGCTGCTGATACGGAAAGCTCTGCTCTGGAAATACAACTTGCTGAAGCACGTTGGTTTCCTGGATAACAATCCCAGCCTCTCCGGGAGCACGGTGGGGCAATTGTAGCCCCTTTGTCATTAATTGCAGCTCCTCGGTGGACTACGTGGCTTTTGGCAGAGCATCTCCCGGCTGTTCGTCCCAGGAGCCACATGCCCTTATGCCAGGCTTAATGACACTGATGAATATTAATATTTCCTTCGGTGTCATCTTTGCAGCCGCTGTCCTGTGTCCCCAGGTGTACTCAATCTCCCGCTGATCCGGGACCGTCTGATCCGTAGTTGTCCTCCAGTGCATGATTAGCAGATTAGCCGTTGTGCCCAGAGCAGCAAAAAAATGAACTCCCAGAAGCCCTTCAAAACAGGGAATAATTCATTACCCACCTTGATTTCCACTTAAAATGTACTTTAACTACACTTCCAACTACAAACCCTAAATCACCCTCATGTTCACAAAAAATCCATCATTTTTTATTTTATTGCACGGCACTGGCATGACATAATCCCTTCCAGAGCGTCTTGGAGTGCTTTACGGATCAATAAATTACTTACCTGCGTGGCAGAGGCAATGCGTGCAAGGCCATTGCAGTCATTCTGGCTCGGCGTTCGTGCACCAGCCAGTCCCTGTGCCTGTCCTGCTGGGGACAAGCAGGGACGGGGTGCACGGGGGTGGGTTATGGGGTTGGGATAGCAGCACGGCACTGCTCGGGGCTGCGCGTGGGCTGCTCGATGAACGGGGCTCGGCTGGGGTGGGTGGAAGGAGCAGGATGCTCTGCGGGTGATTTGTGACTCTCCTGCAAAGCACCGCAGCGGGGTGCCAATCTTCTGCTAGGCTCTGGAGAATGGCTTGGAAAAAAATAAAATAAGTCGAGGAAGGTGATGGTCTTTATTATGTTCTGCAGGTGCAGGCTGATAACGGCAGCTGATCGTTTTTCTTGCATGGCGTGCCTGAGCTTGTAGAAGCCCCAGGTCACGCCGCCGCAGGGGCCGAGCGCTCCCCGTTTGCTCCTTGTCCCTTCCCTCTCGTCAGCCCCACTCCTGGGCTCTGGGCCCCTTTTATCTGCCCAATTCCCTTGAATTCATGTTGGCAGCACCAAAGCAGCAGGAGGGCTTTCATCCCTGTCGAATTTCCCTTCCTTTGCATGATCTTAGAGCTCCTTGGTAGGCTCGTTGTCTTCACGAGAGCTCCTCGGTGCTCTCCTGCTTGCAAGGACATCACAGAGCCCATGAGCTGCAAGCCACATGCGCATTTTGGGTGCTTTCATTGCACCAGGAGTGCCTCGTGGGGGGCTGGCGTTGTCCTGGGAGGATGCAGGTCTGCTAAAAAGGGCTGGTCGTGGCTGGGAGGACAGGGTCGGTACCAGCAGCGTGGGGGGAGAAGCACCGTCTGGCACATCACACTAGTGCTGGTAGGATCTGTCTGCAGCCTCCCAAAAATAACTGAATCCCCGATGACTACAAGTCCTTCCCACATCAACTCTGTCTCCTCCACCCCCCCGTTTCCCCTCTGTTTTCCTGTCGAGGCAGACGAGACTGATGGGCTCTTGCTCTGTTTGTCACGGTAGAAGGACGGGAATTCTGCCTCCTTCACCCTCATTTTCAGATTTAAGACAGACAGAACCGGCTGCATTTTTATTTCCCTCTTTGTGCCTCTGCAGTGTCGCCGAAAATTACCGAGATCTCTTCTGACATCTCCATCAACGAAGGTGGCAACGTCAGCCTCACCTGCATAGCCACGGGCAGGCCAGATCCAACAATCACCTGGAGACACATCTCGCCCAAAGGTAAGAGCCAAATGTTGCCCAAAATATTCCAGGCAGGGGCACGGGGAGGGCTGGGAGCGGCTGGGGAGGTGCTGGGGGCTGGTTCACCTGGCCCTGCAGCTGCAAAGAAAAGGTGGTGAGCGCTAAAAAGCTGCGATGTGCTGCAGGAGCTGACGGTTTTGTAAGAGAAATATCCATTCTGGTGGTCTCGGAGAGGAGATTGGTGGTTTTCTTGGGCAGTTATCAGCCTGGGGGTGTTGTGCTTGTCCCTCGGGAGCCTGGGGCTGCCCCAGGTCACTGGAGCTGCCGCCGTGGGTGGTCGCATGCAGCAGGCTGCTGGCAGCCGCTTCGGGCGCCTGCTGAGACCTTTTTTGGGGAATAACACACATTGCATCAAAGAGGGGCTGGATATAGTATGAATCAACAAGAAAAAACGCAAAGCATTAATTGGTAACCTTGTTAATTGGCAAGCAAAACCTGAGCAGAACTGCGGGGGTGTGACTGCTGGGGAGCGAATTCCCACGCACACCCGTCTGGGACGGCACCATTTCAGACTCCTTTCCCGGCTGTTTTTGGCACTCCTTTTGCATTTTGCTGCTCCAACTCTCCCAGCTTTGCGGGGATCTCACTGATGAGCTGGGGGAAGGTCGTTTTGGGTGGGATGAGCCATCTGGCCAAGGGATCCTCTGCCTCCCACATCGCCCATCTGAGTGCTTGCATTCGACCTCGGTCATTTTTAACCCTGGGTCTTACCGACGTGGGCTGTTGTCCCAGACCACTCCTCAAAGTCTCCTCGGGGATATCCTGGCCGGGCTGTCCAGCAGCCGAGGGAGACGATGCAGCAGCAGCAGTGATGGATGGCGCCGTGTCTGCTCCCTCCATTCAGCTGCCTGGCGATGGCTGCGGTGTTTCAGTGCAGCTCCATTGATTTTTGCTATTTGTCTGTGCTGTAGCAAACTGCTGGGCCAGATCCATCACTCTCTGTGGCCCAGGCAGAGAGCGAGCTGAGTCAGTGGCAACTCAGCCTGCTTTGTTGACAGGAGCCTCTGAAAAAGCCATTCCCTGGTGCAGGAGTTGGCTTATTCGCTGTAGGTGGCCGTGTCGGAGAGGGTAGCCTTCGGTCGGCGTCTGGGCATGGACCGTGATGAAATGCAGGGAGCAGATGTGTGCTGCTCTCAGCCCTGACCATGGCACCTACCCGCGGCATCAAGTTGCTGTCACTCTGTCACCACCGGGCAGCACTGATGGTTGAGCCTGTCCACGTGCTGTCACCTTTAAGCCTTTTTTCCCTTTGTCCTCTTCCCCTTCCCCGCCCTGACTGCATCTTTTTGTCTCGCTCAAGCTCCTCACCGCCTGTTTTTCGCACGCACTTGGTTTTTCCTGCAGGCCCTGCTCTCCTTCCCGCATCCCCTCCTGCTCCCCAGGACCCTCCTCTCCCCATCCTGCACCCCTCACCACCTTCTCCTGCAGCCATCCATCCTCTCCTAACCAGGCTCCTGGCTTACGAAGCCTCTGTCTTCTTTCACAAGGGCTATTTTCGGTGTTTGCTGCCATCCAGCAGGTTTCTTCCCCCAGGGAATCTTTACCTGCGCTTGAACCAGATGTTTCCATTTTACTTAGGACTTAGCTGCTATGGAAACTGAGGATGCACCACAAGAGGAAGAGTGAGCTAATCAGAAATTACCTGTGGTGCTGTGTAATTTGCAACAGCAGCTCTTACCCGATTTTGGCCATGATTAGGCATTCTGCTTTCAAAACTCAAAGAGAACAAACGATCACAAAGATTTACCTGAATCTGGCCTCCTGCCGGTGGAGGGTGCTGAGACCGGAGGTGGCCCAAGACATCTCCAGTGCCTGCCCATCTCCATTCCCAGCTCAGCTCCTCTCTTCTTTCTCTCTCTGGGTCTGCTGCAGCCACCAAGCGGGGCCTCTGGTTCTCTGTTTTTAATTCAGCACACATACGAGAGACGAGGATGTGCAGCATGGGGACTGAAGGAAGAGCCAGGGCAGGTGCCTAGAGGTGCTGTAGAAGATGTCGAGGCCGTAACCATTAGCAGGACAGGGTATGATTTGGAGAGCCAGGAGCCTCTGCAGTGACTGGGGACCCAAAGCTGGCTGCTGGCCCCTCTCTTGGCCAGACCGGGCTCTGCATCGATGCACATCCCCGGGGAAATCCCGAGCAAGCCTCCTGTTCCTTCGCGCCGTCTTTCTCCATCTCGCTTGGAGTGGTGGAGAAAAGGGAGGGGGGAGAATTGGTTAAGGGAAAGCTGGTGCATAATTGAAGGGTTTACATAGCGGATGGGTAAGCGGCTCTCACCGCTGCCTCTGGGGAGAGGCTTTGATAGCGCCGTCTGTGCCAGGCGCGGGCAGGCTGGGAGCTGAAGGAGCTGCTCCCTGCGCCTACCCCAGCAAGCGCTCCTCTGCGCAAAGGCACTTCACGGGCTCTATTATTTTCTTGGCAGCTGTAAGTCTGTTTTGTGGCTCTTGGTGAGAAATGGAGCAGATAAGTGTGTTTGCTCACTGGAGGAGTGTGCAGTCTGATCCCGCAGAGGATTTACACCCGAAGCAGCTCAGCTCCCTGGTGGCTTATCCCACTCCAGACCCTTTTTTCAGCCACCAGCTCCTGGCAGTGCAGCCCAACAGGTTGAGGTAGAAGAAGAAGGGGCTGGGGGGAGAGATGCAGTCACGTCTTCCTCCATCTCAAGGCTCTGCTGAGAAGCCACAGCCAAGGCCATGGGCTCGGGTGCTCCAGCTGGCAGTGGGACTGGCAGCAAACTATACCAGTAAGCCAGGCACCAGCATCCAACGGGCCGGCTCCATCCCCTCTGGGCTGTCTGCTCTTGGCATCCACGAGGTGCCAAGCCCAATAGGACAGCAGTCAAGAGGGGCATCCCCAGCAGGGCAAAGGGAGCAGGGCAAAGAAAGGGAGAAGGACCTAGATAGCCATGGTCAAGCTATAAACCCAGAGCAAAGGCAGCAGCACCTATTCAGAAGGTGTGGGGGTTGTGCAGGAGGTCCAAAAGGCAGTATTGCGTGTGTGTTATTGTGCGTGCGTTACTGTGTTTGTGTTATTGTGTGTGCAGCACCGTGTGTGCACTGTATTTGCACCCGTAGTGCCCAGCATCTCTTAGTTTCAAAGGCTTCAGATGTTTTGTGGTCCTCAGCATCACGGTGTTGATGCCATCCGCAAACTGTGGTGAAATCTTCCAGTTAATAGTGTGGTTATGGTCACTCAGGTGTTTCCATAGTTACTGGGCTCTTTATTTATTTTTTGGGTAACTCTGACGTTGTCATGGTGATTGCCATGTTGTCAGTCTCTCGGTGGACAAAAGCTGGAATTTCTTGGCTTAGGGAAAAGTTCAGTGTCCTGAGCTGCTGGGCACCGGGCAACGCTTGGTGCATCGTGCAGGGCCAGGGACATGGGGAAAGGGTGCACAAACTGGCTGGGCATGCAGATACACCGCTGACATATCTGCCTGGCCAGCACCCATCTGCCACAAACGGCTATCCTACAGCCAGGGGCTGCATCCAACTTGTCATCCTTAACGACCCTTGATGGACTTTGCTGCCATGGTTTTGTCTAATTGCTGTTTGATTATCGCTGTAGTATGATGGATTCTGGTGTAAGGCTTAAGACAGTGGCTGCCAGAGTAGGAAAACATTATGGTTTGGCTTGATGGTGTATTTACTCGTAAGAGGGCTGATCAAGAGGTCTTTATAGCGGGAATCCCTCATTAATCTTAGGATTAGGCTCGGTGATGAAAGCTGGAGCCTGTGCGGAGCCAGAGCCCCGCACCACATCCGAGCTGGGACGCGCGGGGCCGGTGCTGCCTTGCTGCTTGGCCAGGCAGCATCGCGAGGGGGGCGAGCTGCTCGGAGGGCCCCCGTTGTGCCGCGACCCAGGTGTCCCCCGTGATCAGCTGAGTTAACCTCGGCAGCCCTCCGCTTCCTCCCTGGAAGAGGCATAATAGCAGTCCCTCATCCGGCAGGACTGATGGGAGGATAAATACATTCAGGACGTGAGGTGCTTGGGCGCGGGAGTAATCACAGCTCGTATATGCACTTAAGATAAATGAGACTTGGTGGCCTAATGTGGCAGAGGTCTCTTGAGATCATCTGTCTATACATCAGCAGCAAAGCAGCGGAGGGACTCTGGGAGAAGTCTGGTATATTTGGATATATTGATTCTCTCTGGCTCTTGGCGGGGCTTAAAACAAGAAGACAAGCTGCTGCTGCAAAAAAAAAGCAGCTTGAGGAGCTGCATTTCCCTGGGAAGGGGACACATCTCCTCCCTTCAGGGGCTTGTCCATTAAGCACATCAGTTTCTGTCCCAAATCTTTCCAGGTCCTTTCTGAACTGCAGGCAGGGGCTGCTTTGCCTGGCGAGCATAGTGTGGGATGTTTGTAGGTGGGACATCAGGTCTGGAGCCTGGCCAGGAGGCACTGAGAGAAGCCAGGGGAATCCGCTTGGGTGGCAAATCTCTGCCTGCCTCTGTGCTGTCATCGCCCTGGCAGTGATCAGCTCAGCATCCCCAGGGAAAGCTCCCTGTAACCCTGCCTCGAGTCACCTAATTAACTTAGTAACAGCGAGCTGTACTCTCTGCTGGTCATTTTAACAGGGCAGTAGCTCTCGAAGAGAGCAGGGGGTTTGTGCAAGGCTGCTTCTGTGTTCCTCCAGAGCCTCGTGTTTCTGCGCTGTCTTTTGTTGTGGGTTCAGGAGGTTTTGGAGGAGGCCAATACATCTGCCTTGCTTCTCTTCTCAGTATTTAGGCGGCATGGATTTGTCTGAACCTCCTTAGCCTGAAAAACATCAGAGCCATCCAAAGCTCACAGTGTTGAGGAAAGGAAAGGTATAAGCCCCTCTTTGGGAAGAAGGACTTGTGGAGATGTTGTATGGGCGTATAGACACACAGTGTCTAAAGGAAGGCAGTTGAGTCCTTCTAATGTCACTGGAGCAAAGAGTCGGGGCTGAGTTGGGTTGGGTTGGGTTGGGTTGGGTTGGACTGGGTTGGGTTGGGCTGGGTTGGGTTGGGTCAGGTTGGGCTGTGCTGTATTGGGCTGGGTTGGGTCGGGTTGGGTTGGGTTGGGTTGAGCTGGGTTGTGTTGGATTGTGTTGGGTTGGGTTGGGATGTGTTGAGCTGTGTTGGGTTTGGTTGGGCTGTGCTTTGAGCTGGCTGCTCTGCTGTACGTGGCATCCCAATTCACCTCGTTGCATGCATCCCCCTGGTCTCGCAGTGGCCTTTCTCCAGCACCGAAGCTCTTAACCACCTGCAGAGTCCAATGCCAAGGCATGACCAGGGCCAGGCATCTTGCAGAGGCTCGGCCGAGATTGTCGTCCTCCTTCCAGGAGGCATTGCAGGCCTGGGCTCCGGCTAAATTAACTGAAGCATTTCAACAGGCTCCAATCCTGTCGACAGCTCAACCGTCCCCTTGTTTACTGTTGAAATAATTACTGCTTTGCCATAATATTAGCTCTGAGCCGTGACTCCATTACCATTATCGCCGGAATATTACCCATTTATTATCTCCCAGCAACCCTGGAAGATGAACACTAGGCTTCAGAGACCAATTGTTTTACAACAGACAGGATCTTGGTGTGCATTGTTTAATGAGGTAAACTACATTATAGCCGGCATTAATTTGGCTGCAGTGCACTCCACTAAATCATTGTTAACCTGTAAATCTGCCACCCATTTTGATGCACACTTAATCAGCGCCCTCTGGACGGATCCACTGGGAAAAGGGTCATCGGTGACCTGCCTCTGTTGGCACCACATGGGGTGCCAGTGCCAAGGGCACGTTTCGTGCATGGTCATGGTGAAAGTGAAGGCAGTGCTGGTGGCTGGCATTGCCAGGGCTTGCTTGCAAAGTTCTTGCACTTGTGCTGCATCCTGCAAGGCGATCCTGCCAGGAGTAGGGTGAATATTTCGCCCCTGGAGTGCCAGCAGCTTCCTGCGGGAGCAGGATTAGGCAGGAGTGACTTAAACCTGGTTAATGCATCGCACACCTCATGCACTGCGCGGTTGGCTGTGGTTAGCTCTTTGTAGCATTTCCCCTCCACTGATGTGCCCTCTTTCTACCTGCTATTTCGAAGCAATAGGAGATTATGTACTTATATGCGTGTATATATAAAAGTAATATTTTTGATTCCCTGCATGGTGGAAATGAACCCTCTCAGCTGATTTGTTTGCATATTTGGCACAGCCGCCTTTAAAATACGCATTTTAGTACAAAAATAACTAGACCCCTACCAGCTACAAATGAGGCAGTGCCTTTCTGTTATGGAAAGGGGAAAAAAAGAAAAAAAACCTCTCCGCTTCAGCATGTTCCCTGAACACAGCTTTGCAATGTCACGCTTTCCCTCCTTGCCAGAGGCAAGGCGTGCGCAGTTCCTCGTCGTCATCCGGGGACGCGTGCGGGCCGGCTGCTCGTGTGGAGGTACAGCCGCCCGCGTCGGGAAGCTTTTCCCAGGCAGAAAGCAGGCAGCTCTGCCTGCACCTGAGTTTTTATCCATGGGCTCATCCCATTGCTGGCTCGCTGCCTTTCCGAGGCACCACGCTACTGCTAAAGGCCCCGATCTGCATCCGCACCATGCAGAAGGGAGCTGGGGCCCTGTACAGAGACATATTAATAAGAATATTGGAGATTTATTTTTCTTGCTCCCGAGCCGACCTATTTGCATGACAATCTCGTAAGCCCTGCATGTGCACAGCAGCGGCAGGACTGGGTGAGAGGAGCGGGGAAGTTTCCATTCACTCCGGTGCCCGGCGTGACGCCCTCTCCGAGCATCCCTCATTTCGCCTTTGTGCAGAGACAGCGGATTTCAACCCATCCCTGTATCTTTTCACCCAGCCACTGCAGAAGGAAGGGTTTCATTTATTTACTTATTGTGAAGGGTAGGACGAAGCGGACAAAAAAACAACATGCTGACAGCGTCGGCTTGCCGGATTTTCTGTCTCTTCTTTAGTGATCAGAGCGGCTCCCTCCTTCCTGGGTAAATGGGAGGCTTTGTGTCGCTGGCTCGCTCCCTGCCTGGGACTTGCCTTTCATTCAGCTGGCATTAGGAAGCGGAGGAAGAGCAAGGGACGGGAGTGTCTGAGATGTGAGAGATCTCCACACAAATTAAAACCTTTTATCAGGCCCTAATAGCTGTGCAAACTAATTATATTTGGGCCAAACTTTGCCAGAGACTCCCCCGAGGTATTATTATAAAAATCTGAGCTGTGGAAACGCGTCCCCATTCTGTCAACACCGGGTCGCTTCAGCTATAGAAAACTCAGCTCCGGCTCATTTTAGCTCCCGTGATGTGCTTTGCATAAGCCGTGGCAGTTGTTTTGGGGAGGATGGAGCCTGGCCAGACCGTGTAACATGTGGTCCAGGTCTGTCGAGCCCAGGGGAATTTTTTCCATTGACATGGCTTTGAGGGTGCAGACGTGCATCTGGGATGCCTCCATCCCTGGAGAGACAGGAGGTGGTGATGAGTTTGGTGCATCCTCCTTTCTTCTTCTTCCTCAGCTCCCTTCCTTCCCCTGTAACAGCTGCTTGGTGCATGGGATGCCAAGGCTCAGGATATCCCACACCTCACCTGCCCTCAGTGGCTGTAGGTGGAAGCAGCACAGGGAAATGCTCAGATCCAAAGTCCTGCACCTCCAATGTTCATCCCGGTGGGAAGGACAGCCCCTCGCTCTTCTCCCCATGCCCACCGTTCCCCTGCCTGCCTTGTGCTCTTCCCCTGTGCAGATTGCTGGCTAATGGGGTGGAGCTAGCGAGAGTGCTCTCTATTAATGGAGCAGAATATAAACAGAATAAAGCCTTCATTTCCCGGGCTGTGATTTCATTATTAATATACTTTACAGTTCACAGGTTGTTCATTTGCTTCCATGTTTTCTCAGCTGGTGTAATCTGCAGCTCAGAGTGAGAAGAGTCATAAAATTTCCATTTCCAGTTGAATGTGCGTCCAATTCGCCGTGAAATGTTTCTCTCTGTCGTGAATATTAAGTGCACGAGGAGTCAGTAGCTGCGGGATTAGGCAGGGCAGGTTGCCAGCCCCCTCTCTGCATCCCGGGGGTGCGGGTGCAAGCGATGCTCGTGACATGGAAGATGCAGAGGAGGCGGCTGGAGGAAGGTGTCAGGGCATCGTGGAGGAGCAGAGAGGGAAGGGTGGCACGGAAAGGTCTAGGAACCGAGGGAAAGACTGTTTGGTGGAGAGAGGAAAGAAAACAAATGCAATAAACTAGAGAGAAAGAGAACAAAGTTGGGGAACAGTGAAGAAACGGGCTGCAAGGAGGGATGTGATGGGCAAAGGATGTCCAAGACCTGGTGGAGCTGAGCTGAGCTCCTCCGCCTCACCTCCCTGTCCCGCAGCCATGACACATTGCAGGGAAAAAGTCACACCAATGTGTGCCCGTTTGTAAATCAGTCTGCTCTCTGTGCTTGGGCCAGCACCATGGGCTTTGAGGCTGGGCCCTTCCCCTAGCCTGAGCATGGGTGGAAAGGGTTTTCTTGTCTCCAGTTTGCGTGGCTGGGCAAGGAGCTGAGCCGTGCTCAGGAGCTGCTCAGCTGCCCCGTCCTGCGCCTGCTGAGCAACAGCAACAAATAGCCCTGGAGTGGCAGAGCATGTGCGTGGAAGCGTGCAGAGGCAGAAAATAGAGCTTGTCACATGAATTGGGGAAGAAAAGTGTTCTGCTGGTGGTTCCATGGCCAGCAGGAAAAAGCGGGGAGACTTGTTGCATATTCTGTGTGCCCTTGCATGGCTTTAGCAAAGCAGAACGTCCCCTCTGGGGCAGGGCAGCAGGAGCGCGGGTACTTGTAGGGTGGGAGCACTTATACATGGGTGCATGTGTGTCTTCAGGCTTGCTTGTACAAGAAAGAGGAGCTGCGTGACTGTCCGGGTACGTGTGTACACGTCTGCCGTGGCAGTGGGCACAGCTGGCAGCACATGTGGCCCTGTGGTGGGCAGGATGCCACGGCTGGAGGTGGTGGCAGATGCCCACCACCCATCCCTGTAGTACCGCTGTGTGATGCCACATCCAGCACTGCCACTGCCATCAGGAAGGGGACAAAAAGGCAAATCCCGGTGGTGTGCTCTGGCCGTGGAGATAACTCGGGTGCTGCCCGCAGCCGGCACCACCGTTTCCATCCAACTCTTTGCTGAAATGACTTCTGCCATGGCGTTCCTTACTGTGGAGAAAAAAAATGCCTCTTCCTTTCCCATCTCCTCTCGGTCGAGTCAAGATAATAATAGTCTTTTTCTGATCCCCTGAACTTTCCCATCTGCTTGGTAAAACAATGGCAATTCTTTTTCCTCCCGGCCTCTCTCTCTGTCTTCCTCTCTTTTATTTTTATCCTCCTACAGAATAATTTAAAGATGCAGCAATGCTGTAGCCCAGGGGTTTTTCCCCTTCCTGTGATACACTGCTGTTATTTAAAATGGTTTTTCCTTCTCAGAGGGGTGCCTCTGCTCCCCTCCCCGCACCACCCCACCTGCCAGGATGCTGCGGGGCTCAGCCCACTCTCCAGTCCCTCCCAGTTCCCTGGGGCCAGCATCACCCGTCCCTGCTGGTCCTGGCATCCCCGGCTCCCTGCCCTCAGACCCCGTGCCCCCGGTTGTCCCCCACCCATCTCACTGCCCGCACCTTCCGCCAGCTCCTCTCGATAAGCCGCAATATTGCGAATGGTCCTCCAGAAATGGAGACATCAGCGCCATAAAACATGAGGGACAGAGCAAGGCCACTGGGCTGGAAAATAGCGTGTCTGAAAAAATAAAGACAGGCTAAAGATGATGGAGAGGCGACAGCCAGCCTCACCAGGCCCCAGGTCGGATGGCTCTGAGGGGTAAAAGATGGGGTGGGGGGGCCTGGCTGAGAGCCACCAAGGGCTGCTGCGGAGCGGTGTGAGCCATGCGCTGGTCCCCCGGGCACCCTCGGGTCACCACATCAGCCTTGTTATCAGGGCTTCCCCGCCTCATTTCAGTGTAACGGTTGTTCCCTGTCTTATGAAAAATTGGAAATTTATCTCCGATCAGCCCTCGCCTCGCCTGTCGGCTCCCCAGGCTCGCTGCCCCCGTTTCGGTCTGACAGGCGCCGTGTACCAAATTCCCCGTGCGACGAGCTGGCTCCGTGCTGGTCTGGGTGGTCCCCATCCAAGGGGAAGAGGGGGAAAGGAAAATATCCCCCGTTCCCTGAAAGCCGTCGGCCAGGCTTGCCACGAACCATGTGCAGGGAAAGTTTCCCAGATCGCTAGGACTTCGTGCCAGCACGCTGGATGAATTCAGTCAGCACTTGACGCTTATTTTTTCACTCTAATGCCATTATGCCACTTGCTTCCCTTCCTAGGGATATTTTCTTAATGCGGCTGAAATGCAGCTTAACTGAGGTTACAGCCATTTAGCGTTTTGGATTGAAATTGCGTCTTAAGAGCTTGTCCTGCGGAGAAAGCCTTTGGGTTTAAATTTGCAGCTGGAGGGACCCCACGGTCCCGGCCACCAGCAGCTGTTTTGCGGACAAATGCGGAGGAAAGTGGGGCACCACAAGTTGGGTCAGGGCTGGGGATGCTCTTGCCCCCATCACGATGCAGGCTGGAGGGCGAGGGGTAGATCTTGCCACCGTTATCCCCATCGCGATACCTGCGACAGTGACCCCCCATGGCATTTTTTTGGGGTGCTTTGCACAACTTCTGTGAACAGCAGGCAGGAGCAGCTCGTTCCTTGGTGTTAGCCGGGGCTGAGCCTTGCGCACCGCGGCTTCTCCTCGAGAAAGCTGCCAGCAATGGGACGGGCTCCAGGAAAGCCAAGTTGCAACAGGATTTAATCGAGGAGCAGAGCTCCCGCAAACAGGATGTGTGTGTTTGTCTGAGTGATTTTCTCCAGGAGCATCTGTCACTCTCAAACATCCCGGCATCATTGCGGCAAATTATTTAAACACTACCCACTGTACCCCATCTGTCAGCCAGCCCCTCCGCACGTATGGGGCCCTACCTTGCCTCTTCTCCAAAGGAACTCGCCGGCAAAGGCTGAGAGCCAAACAACAGGACAAATTAAATCAAAAGCACAGCTTCGGCACCCAGGGGGAAAATGCACATCAGCTTTGACTTATTGCACGGCGCACGCTTACAAGAGAGAAGCAGCGGCTTTTGTCACTGCAAGGGGCCATGAAAAATGAATTAGGGCCGCTGCTGGGAGAGGGCATGCAGGAGAATCCTTCATTCTGGCGACACTGTCCTCTCTCACCTTGCGAGCAGCAACGGGCAAAAATGGTGGGGAGGAAGAGAGAGTAAAGGAGGAAAGGCGAGGGGACGGCTTGGGCTGCAGGCAGGGATGGAGAGGCTTGGATGCCCTGAGAGCGGCATCGAGGCTCGAGCGGGAGCCCAGGGCGGCCGTGAGATGTTGGCTCATCAGTAACCATCAGAAGAAAGCTTCGCTCCGTTCCCGTGGGGCTCCGTGTGAGCATTTTTTGGTTTACATTGGGCCTTTTGCATGTGCGCCTCCATTGAAGCAGAAAAACTGCGTGGGAAGTGACTCAGTGCTGGTGGCAGCGTCTGCACTGTCAAACCTCTCCTCTAGGACCCTTGGTGCCACCACAAACGCCACCACCTCACCCTCTGAGCAGGTAGACACCGAGGAAGAAGCTGGCTGGCTCCATGCTTGTGATAATACATCAGTATCTTGAGGAAAACAGCCCTCCAACAAGCCCTAAGCCCATCTTTGCTACAGGTCTGATGCCGCCTAAGTGCTTGGTGACCTGCAGCCGCTGCTAATTTCCTTGCAGCATGTGGTGGCCAGCCCGGCCCCTCTACTGGCTCTGGGCTTTGTGAGCAGCACCTGGGGAGGAGGCAGGGGCCGGGGAGCACCCATCTGCCCATCCAGGGTGCTCGCTGCCACTTTGCTGAGCCCCGAGAGGCTTCGGAGCCAGCCCTGCTCTACCACGCATGGAAATGAACGGGCTCATTCTTTACGCGCCTCGTTTGCTCCTGAGTTAGAGCCTCGTTCAAGGGTGGCTGGTCCCCGAGTTGTTGTGTCTTGTGTCTTTAAATATTAATTTCCATAATCCTTTTATTTCCCAAGGAACTACTTCTCACAAACAAAGGGTTTAATGCTCCTTTTTTATTCCC
Source organism: Anser cygnoides (assembly GCF_040182565.1). Lineage (NCBI taxonomy): Eukaryota > Metazoa > Chordata > Aves > Anseriformes > Anatidae > Anser > Anser cygnoides. The sequence continues at coordinate 7,052,778 of NC_089893.1, read as the reverse complement.
GGTAACAAATAAGTCACATGAAGCTCGCAAACATCCTGGCCGCAGCCAGCCGCGCGCACAAGCAGCAGCAAACCGTGCTGAAGTCACGGTGTGTGGGATGGGGAGGACGAGAGGAGCATCCCCAAGGGATCACGGGTCTCACGGTCACATCATCCCGAGATGCTCAGCCCGACAGGGAGGGCAGGGGCTCGGCTGCGCTGGGAAGCCCCCGTGCAGCCCGGGATCCTGATTTTTTTCCATCTTGGCACCTCTGACGTGCCTTTTTGAGATGGAAGATTTGAGAGCCGAAGGCTGGGCAGCACAATAGAAGATAGACTGCTTGTACCTCATTGTGTGGAGAATAGATGGGCTGCGGGCTCCCGGAGAATAGGAGCTGCCACTCAGGTGGCTTTAATAGAACAGGCGGCAGATAGATTTCAATAAAAGAAATGAGTATAAATATTGTTAGCGGAGAAGAGAGGGAAAGTGAAAAAGATCTTGTTTGACTAGTCACAGTGGGAAACTTTCAAGGACTTTTAAGCTAAAAACTCTGCACAATGGTGCTATAATGGGCGGCTCGGCTGCGGCTCACGGCACCAGCAAGGCGAGCGGACCGGGCAGGCATCCCCGGCGTGGTGCGGCTTCATGCAGGAGGTCCGGCTGCTGCATGGCACAGGGGTGAGGTGGTTGTACCAGGGAACCCGCTCACTGCTGTCGGCACTGGGTCACCTCCTCCATTTTAGCTCCCCGTGCCTTGCGTTGGCCGTCCGTGGTGTGGATGGTGGATGTGGGTTAGGCTATAGGGCTGTGCATATAGGCTGACCGGCTGGGGGTAGGCGATGTGATGGCATCAGGAGGGTCTCTGCAAGCTGCATGTCCCAGTGGGCAGTGAGATGTGCTGCACATACCCGTTTAGTGGTTATCTGGGTTGTCATAGGGCAGCAGAGAGCCAAGCGTGGTTTTGGGGCTGGTGGCAGATCGCCGAGCAAGCGCAACCACAAAGGTGGGACCCGTGAAAGATCCAGCTCTGAGCAGCACAGAAAGTTGGAGGGCCTGGATGAATGTCTTCCCCAAAGCAAAGAGAGGGGTTCTGGCAGCAGGCTGCGGAGCTGCAGCCTGTGGGATTTGTTCCTGGTCATGTTTGGAGGACACCTGCAGAAATCCCTCGTCCTGTCCCCATGCTCACGGACAGCCCATTGTTCGGAAACACTCACCGCTGTGTGCATCAGCCCAAAATCACACTCAGGGGTCTGCAGGAGGCTCCTCCATCGCATCTCAAGAAGAAACAGAAGGCATCATCGGCTCCCAGCTACACCCAAAATAGCTGAAAGGAGCAGAAAAACCCAGTGCATCTGCCGTGACGCAGGGCCGTGCATGAGGACAGGCTCCTGTGGCCCAGAGGAGGAGGGGACATCGATCCCGTCGCAGAAGGACTTCACGGCGAGTGTGGATCTATCGCTCAGCATGTGCACCTGCCTGGGGGCACCCCGGAGCCCCCAGCACAGCGGTGTCACCGGCTGCCTCGCTCTTTTGCAGCCCACAGAGCCGTGCACGAGGACGCGAAGCAAAATTGGATGTGAAAGTTCTGCCGAAGCCAATTCAGTGAAGGGCACAAGCAAGGAAAACACAGTGTTTCCCCTCGGCTTGGTGACACCGGGCGCAGTCGGTGACTGTCACCTGCCCTGCGTTGGTGGAGGTGGCTTCTGCAAAGCTCCTGCACTCGTGAGCACTGTGCCAAAGCCAGGCTGTGGGAGCACCATGCCCTGTGACTTCACATAACATAAAGCCCTAGAAAAACATGAATTAATACAAAAAAAAAAAAAAAAAAAAGTACACACATGTAAGGTGAGAGATTTCTTTCCTTGCTATCAGGAAACTTCAAAAAGAGAGAGACTTGGCCCTATGTAAGCACGCCTGTGATCTCTGATGGCTGTGGGCTGATTTCTGGGCTCACCATCGTTCTTCTAAGGGCTTGTGAGAAGTGAAGAGTGGGTGCTCGGTGTCCCCCCAGGAGCTGGTGCTGGAGATGTGCTTCCCAAAGGGGTCACCCCACTGCGGGCTCGCAGATGGAGCCCATGGCATGGGGCTGCAGTATTCTTGAGAGGAGGGAAGGCGCGCACCATGCTCGCCTGGGTCGATAGGGTAATCTTCAAGAAATCATTTTTTTACTGATTGCTTTGGATGATTTCCAGCAGGTTAATTACCCCAAATCTTTCTCCATCGGAGCGTGGCGGCGTTAAGCCAGCACCAGGGAGTCGGAAAGCGGGGGGACGTGGAGGTGAGGCTGCTGGAGCGGGTGTCAGTGCCCTAATCAGAAGAACAAGGGAAGTTTTGAAACGCCCAAACTCAGCTCCTTTTGTGTTAAATGAGCAATCAGGAGCAGGTAATACTGGTCAGTAAGAGGTGAAGCGGGTGCTTCCCCTACCCACGGCCAGGGCAAGTGATGGAGGCAGCTTTTGCTCTTTCCCCACGTTCACAGGGCTGTGTCACTCCTGCACTGAGCACTCAGTTTTGGGGCATTTTGGTGTTTCAGGGTGGTTTCCTTCCTCCTCCTCTTTCCCTGCTCATCAGGAGCTGAGCTGCCCCTGCTTAGGTACTAAATCACCCGCGCTGCACTTTCCCACCCTCTGCCGCAGAGGGGAGGGGGGAATCAGGTCTCGGACGCCAACAATTCTCTCTTATTACCTTTGTATATTTTATTTATTTACTATAAACTGTTATAAGAAGGCCATCACCACCGCATCGGCATGACGTGGGAAATAAATGGCTTTTGGTTTTAAGAGCGTCACTTTGAGCCGGGAGTCTGTGCGATGTTAATTTTTATTGCCAGAAGTAGTCATAAATTGATAGTTCAGAATCGCTGTAGGGGCTGTAATTAACTAGTTACTATTTCACCTCCAAAAGGAGCAATGTTTCACACTCTTACTTTCACTTATCTGGAATCAACCCCTGTCAACATCTGCTGAAGCCAGTATAAAGATTTATAGACCTTGGAGGTAAATATTGACTAATAGGCAGCTTGGCTTAATGTTCACCTTGAAGGACAATAAATTGTGCTATTGATTTGAAGCTAGATGTCAATATCTGCATTGTTGTAAACATTTTAATAAAATTATCTCCATAAAATATTCTCATTCTCCGGCCAGCCCGGTTGGTGCATGGCAAGCGCAGCGGCGTGGCGGTGCCTTGGGACCAGCACTGGGAATTTGGACATCGAGAGCCCATGGGGAGACCAAACTCATAGTGCAGCCCTGCTTAGTGCCACGGGGCTTGGAGAAGGGGCGAGGAGCTAATGTGAGGCCCAGCAATATCAGCAGCAGCTCTGCTGGGAGCCCTGTGTTGCGGGGAGGTGTTAGCAAGCTCCTCGGGATGCTGCAGCAAGCTGCCTCGCTGCCGTGCCGGCGAGGTTTTGCTAACGGCATCGCGGCAACGTTCAGCCAGGGAAGCTGGAAGCAACATGTCCCAGAGACCTGAACATGGGCACAACAGCGAGCCGGGGGACGGTGGCACGTAATTAATTTGGGAACATGTGTTCGCTTTCTGGTGAGTTATTATCTTGTCAGAGGCTCAATGGAAACAAACGGGTGGGAGGAGGCAGAGGGGAGGCGAGTCGGGCTGGGAAAAAGAGGAGCAGCAAGGGAAGGAGAACGGCAAGGAAGGAGGACTATGGATGTCTGGGGCCCCTGATCTCCTCGTGCCACATCACATGTGCTCCGTGAAGGACCCCAAGCATCTCTCAGCCATTTTTGGGGGTGGCTTATTGCTCCATGTCAGAGCAGGATCTCACCTTGGTCTGGCCAGATCCTCCCATCCCAGCTTCCCCAGCACTGCAGTGGCCACGCTCCTCTCCTCCAGGGGCTTTGCAAAGCGTGGCCCCAACTGCTGCCTTGTGGATGGCAATCTTTCAAATGTACCAGCAGCAGCCGATCTCTGCCGTGCCACGCGAGAGCCGTCGCTCGGTTATTTATACCGCTGTGCTTTGGGCTGCTCGCGGCCGTCTCTGGTGAGGCCGTGCTGGAGGCTCCTGAATGCCACGCCAAATGCTGCCGAGCATCCCAGCTCTGCTAATGATGCGGGCCACTCGTTACGAGTCTGTCCAGGCTGTTTTGCAGCTCCGGGCTGAGTTTTCCCCTCCATCCTTTGTGGTTTTGCTTCCCCTTCCCTGAGCCTTGGATTTTATGGACAGCTGCAGAGTCACAGGGCTGCCAGAGGAAGCCCTACCTAGTAGGTGATGTGATGTGTACACCACACAGGGGGATGCAGGCTCTGGTTTTCCAGCTCCCCTTCCCCTGCATTCCTCCCCAGGCTGGGTTTTTGGCCCCTTGTCCCTGTCCGTGCCACTCTTTGTGCCCCCACTTTGCAGCGGGTTAGTCCCTCATCCTCAGCGGATGAGCGAGCTTTGTTCTTTGGAGCCGTCAGTGGCTGTTCCATTTCTGCCCTGTGTAGTAGTATTATTATTATTATTAATAATAATGGGTGCTAGCTGTGCTGGTTTTGCAGCTCCTGAGGAGATGAGAGAGCTCTGCCATTAATTCCTGCAATATTTCAGCCACTAATTGTGCTCAGGCAGAGGCAGCCTTGAGAAGTTCCCGAAATTGGTTCAGGTGGAGTTGCCAAGCTCCAGGCGGTGGTGGAGGAAGGGGGAGCAGTGGCTGGGGTGCTGATCCAGGACCCCGATGCCCATGTGTTGCCCTGGCTTCGGCCTTGTGTGCCCTGTGGGAGGACTGCATCGCAATCCCGAAGGGTGTCATAAATGCGAGACCGGTCGCAGAAACAGTCCCCATCCAAAATCCGCACTGGGATGGCAGGGTTATGCCTTGCTCCTAAGCTTTGGGAGCTGAGCTTACCCCAGAGCAGCGTCTGTGTTCCCGTGCAACCCAGCGTGTGGATAAATGTCCCTGCCGTGCCCCACCGGCCCCAGGGGACCCCGGAGGACACGGCGACAAGTGCACCCTATTGCTTTCAATAAAGCGAGGGCTGTGCTTACAGACTGTGTTTGCTTCACCCTGGCCCTGTTCCCCAGGTCCCGTCTATTTGTTTTTCCTTCCCTGGCAGTCACTAATGAATGAGGTTTGTCCGGATATCAACACGACCCCCCCATTGGAAGCAAGAAAAAAACAGAGAGGCCACAGAGCGGAGCGGAGCGGCAATTGCTCCCGGTCTGTGCCTTCACCTGTCGACCGATGTGGGCACCGGCACGATCCAGCAGTGCCGGCTGCAGCAAAGCAACTTTATGGAGCTGTTTTTTTTTTTCCCAGCAAAGCCCGTTTTGCAGGAGGGGATGGGAGGACGTGAGCCAGAGCTGCTGTTTCCTCGCATACCGCGCTGATTTTTGAGCCCATTCATTTCCAGTGCTCTCAGCTGGAGCAGCGCATAACAAGCTGCATGGCTTCTCTCTTTATTTACTGCCACTTCCCCATCAGAAGAAGCTCTCGATATAAAACCCAAGAAGTGTTGGGTATCCTGTTCATTAAGCCCTCTGGCAGGCAGGCACTGAAAGGAGATGAGACGAGACTTCCACGCTTAGCGTCTGCCCGGCCGGCTCCGAACCAGGCACAAATCAGCTCCGGCACCGCGCACTGCACGACTGCAGGAGCAATAAATATATGGGCATCTTGTGGCTGCACGGCTTCTGTGCCTGTGTATGTAACCATCTCGGCTGGCCTGTGTGCACGTAGGATTAAAGTCAGGCAGGTAAAGGAGAACACCGGCCCGCACCCACCCGGCACTGCCTGTTTTGCCAGTGCCCTGGGGCAGGGATCCCTCCTTTCCCCTTTACCTTGCCCCGGGGTACCTGGCACTAATGAGGCTGTGTCCAGCGCAGGCATGGTCTTCATAACGATATTATTGTCAAGTTCCCGTGCAAAGAACCATGTTTTGGTAACTTTGAGGGCTCTCTGTGTCAGGGTCGATTACATAAAGCCAAAACCCCACAGGTGCCAATGCAAAGTGTGTCAGACCCCAAAACCCCGAACACTCTGCGTCTCCGCAGGCCAATTACCGGGCACTTATTTCAGACTCCTGCACTCCACAGACACACAGGGAAAGCCGAGAGCCTTCATCTCTCAATTTCCCGAGCTTTTGCAGGTGCCAAGCTGACCCTTGCCGTTACTTTAACAAAGTCTTCTGCTGGGTAATGAAACGCGCTCGGGCTGCCTTGCTCCCGGATCAAACCGCAGACGAGGACCGCGGTTCGGCTACGGCGAGCGATAATTCTTGCCGCGTGCGAGCCAGCTCCCACGCGCTCGGGGAAGGGCTCTGAAGCAGAGAATTATCTGGGCCTTTGCATAAACCCGAGTCAGATTTGCACGCAGAGCATCTGAAGGCCACCGGCTGTGCCGTTATTTTATCAGCAGGCAGCGCTGTGCTACTGAGAAGCCAATTCTGGGTCAGCCATAAAAGGGATCTTTTTTTTTCCTTCCCTCTCTCTCTCTCTCTCTCTCTCTCTCTTTTTTTTTTTTTTTTTTCAGCCCACATTGCTGCAGGCCCAGTGGATATAAAACTGTAATTTTTGTGTCTCCAAAGGATATTGATTTTGGGGTAACGCCTTCATATCTTGCCCTTCAGTTGCGCTAAGTAGTGATGAGCTCAGCGGGTTTAACCGTGAGCTGCTCCGGTGCGATTTCAGCGCGGGGCTGAGGATGCAGGTGGACGGCAGCAATTCATCACGGCGGGCTGCACGGGAAAAGTCGTGTCACCCCTTTCTGGAGTTCATGGGACGGGGATGGGACGTGGGGCTGCCTTCCAGGCTGGATCAGCACACGACAGTGTGCTGCCTGAGCACGAGGGGGCTTCGGTCAGGCTGCTGAGCACAGGGAGAAGGCAGGGTGGGCTGGGGAGGGAGCAGAGGATGTGCAGCACCCCGGGGCTGCGCGATGCCAAGGCAGCTGCTGCTGGTGCAGGCTGTGACCAGCCCCCTGTGAGCTGGCAGGAGTGACAAGTGGGATTTGGGCATCAGGATCTCGTCAGGGTGCTCGCTGCGGGAGTTGGCCTGGTGTAGCCGTACGGTGGCATTAAACAAAATGCACCAGTGCTGGCTGAGGCCCTATATGCAACCCCCATTTAGGTGTGCGTACAAGGCAGCCGCCTCCACGGGTGGCGGCGTGTGACTGCGCTCACTATTTCAGTACCATGGGAAGAGGCACTATAAAAGTACGAGCTGGTGGGACACGGGCAGCGTGCGCCCCACCGGGATGCTCCCGTGCATGCATTTTGCATGCATGAGTTGGGAGCAAGATGCACGCGGTTGACCGGCCAAGCACATGGAGCCACCGCAGCACACACACCGTGGTCCCCGGGTGAAAGTGAGGGCCAGGGTGGGATCGCCCGGCCCCTCTGGCCAAGCTCGACGTGTCCCCAGGGAGCGGGGACCTGCGCCCGGCCTCGCTGCCATTGGCACTCACTCCCAGAAACAGCTGTCCAGAGCTAATTTATTTCCTAATGCTGCAGCAATGTTAATTTATAAATTACACTGGTAATTCAAGCTATTATTAATTTCAGATGGTGTAGGGCAAGCCTAATTAAAATATGACACCAATTGCCACACATATGTACCAAGGACTACCGTTTAAAATTTATAGGAATATTAAGTGTGACACCGGTCTCGGAGATGCTTCACGCCGTAATTATCACGTCTCAGCTGCAGGAGATGGGGCGATGGGGAGGTGTCGAGGAAAGGAATAAGATGCCGCCTCCCCATTTGGGGCTGTTTAAAACCCGCTCGTGCTGTTGGTTCGCGGGCGAGCTGTGCTTCTGCAGGATGTTTAGCAGCCCCGTCCTAATGGCCGCGTTTCCTTTTTTAACTCGGTGCCTGCTGTAAGGCCGCGATCTCCATCAGCCCAGCGACTATCGCAGCCCAGCACCTGTGCCTGGCCGGCTGGGCTGCTGCTTCAAAGAGAAGCAGGCTTCGGCACGGCGCAGGGGATGTAATGTGCAGGACAAAAGGAAAAGCTGCTGCCTGCATCTGGCCGGGTTTGAGTAAAGCAGGAGCTGTGGTGCAGCACGGGGGAAAAGACGGGGTGGGTGCGTGGTGGGTGGCTCCGCTGGGCGCTGGAGAAAGGTGGGTGGTTTTGAGCCTGGAGTGGCACGGGGAGAGGGACAAAGCCTTTCAGGTGAAGGGTGGTTTCGGTACCGAAACCGATGGGAGAAAGCTGGCCATGAGTTAATTGAAGCTGAAAAATTAAGGAGAGGTTTCTGTGGAGAGCACGGAGAGCCTGACAGCACCTCCAGGCTGGAGGGTGGGGTGGGATGAGTTGGTGCAGGTTTGGCAAGGACCACCATGCCCATCCTACACTTGCTGGGGACAATATCCTCAGCAAGCGATGCTCTCAGCGGGGCTGGGGCCAGTGCAGGGCTCCAGATCTCGCAGGCACCTTCCTGGCAGGGAGATTTTGGGCTAGGACTCTCACAGTGGGTCCTGGGGCTGTGCGACACGGTCGCGGGTGGGCAGAGGCTCGCCGCGCCTCCCCTCGCTCACAGCCCAACCCCTCTGTCCCCGCAGCCGTGGGCTTCATCAGCGAGGACGAGTACCTGGAGATCACGGGCATCACGCGGGAGCAGTCGGGCGAGTACGAGTGCAGCGCCTCCAACGACGTGGCAGCGCCTGTCGTCCAGCGAGTCAAAGTCACCGTCAACTGTGAGTAGCCTTGGGGCTTCTTGGGGACCGGCCATGGGATGGGGCCACCTTATCCCACCCCGAGGGGCTGGGGACATTCACGCTGGGCAAACCCCGCCTTTGGCCCTGGTGCCGAGGCAGGCAGTGGCAGGTTTCTGAGCAGGTGGCGTTTTGCCCTTTTATTCCCCTTTTTTCAAGCTTTTTTTTTTTTTTTTTCCACCTCCTCCTCAGCTGTCTCCTTCAACCTGGGTTTTCCGCCCATGGTGAGATGCTGTGCTGATAACCTCCGGGGAGAGGAGAGAAGTGAGCAGTAAATAGGCATTTTTTCATTTCTAAAAAAAAAAAAGAAAACAAAAGAAAGAAAGCAAGGAAGAAAGCAGCACTGTTTGTGCTCAGAGGCAGAGGTAAACACCCTCCCAAACTCCTCTTGGCCACCCCTTGAGCTGCTGGGCATCAGCAGGGGGATGCAGCTGGTGCCAGAGAGCCAGGGAGCTCCAGTAGAGCTAGGATGTGCTTTGGGTCCCCCCTGCCAAAACCCCCTGGAAAAGAAGTGTGAGAGTAACAGGAGCTGGACATGGGCTCGGAGATGATTTTTCCTCCTGGGACATGGGGAAAGAGAAGGGAGTGAGAGGAGAGGGGTGGGAGGCACCAACCCCCGGCTCCCGTCTTCCCCGCAGACCCGCCGTACATCTCGGACGCGAAGAGCACCGGGGTGCCGGTGGGGCAGAAGGGCATCCTGCTGTGCGAGGCCTCCGCCGTCCCCTCTGCCAACTTCCAGTGGTACAAAGACGACAAGCGGTAAGAGCCTGGGGGACCCGGGGGGCTGGGGAGGGGGCACACGGACCCCCAGCACCGGCAGCTTCGATTTTTTGCAAAATGCTGGAGGCTGAACGGGCTGGTGGCGGCATGCACCGGAGGGCAGGAGCATCCCCAGGCAGGTTTTGGTCTCCATCTGTGCGGGCAGGGCGTGCATCGCTGCTGCCCACGCCTCCGGATTTGGGTCTCACGGTAAATCCCTGCCTGGGGAAGCGTGACAGCAGAAAGCGATATCGGCAGCGCGAAGCTGAGCGGTTAGGAGCGGATGGAAACAGTCATCTTTATAATGCGTGGTGTCGGGCAGAACACCACGGCCCATGTCTCTTGTCAGGCCATGTCTCTTGGAAGGGCAGGAGGAATGTGGTGACACGGGGTTTGTAACACCCGGGGCTGCTCACTGCAGCGCCCGCTGCCCCATCACCTCCCCTTGTCGGGGGGCATGTGGGGAAGGGGAAGGTGCGAGACATCGTCCTCTGGAGCTGGGGGGGACCGGGCAGCCCCCGGGGCTGATGCAGAGGGGGAAGCTGGGCTCAGCTCTGGGGTGGGAGGACTTTCGCCCACTCCCCTCCCCAGGGATGAGTGCCTCCCTCCCTCTGCAGTGCGGCAAGCCCCAGAGCTGTCCCACTGCTGCAGTTCCTCTGCATCTCTGGGGACACCTCCAGACATCACAGGGCTGGCAGCCAGAGAACGGGGTCCAGCAGAGCAGTCCATCTCCATACCTCCCCAATACCTTCCCTGCTCCCTCCTCATCCCTGCTCTGCTCGTCTTCCCCCCCAAGCCCCATGTCCCTGCTGTCAGGCCAGGCTGGAGGACAGGGCAACGTGGAAAACAGCACGAGCTTCTTTCCTGATCCTGTCCCCATCACCTTCTCCCCTTCTGCTCTCCTCCCAGGCTGGCCGAAGGCCAGAAAGGGCTGAAAGTGGAAAACAAAGCCTTCTTCTCCCGGCTGACCTTCTTCAACGTCTCCGAGCAGGACTACGGCAACTACACCTGCGTAGCCTCCAACCAGCTAGGGAACACCAATGCCAGCATGATCCTCTACGGTGAGCGGGGCCGAGGGAGGGGGCTGGGGAAGGGCACGGCTTCCCGGAGCGACCGCCGACATGCAAGGCCTGCAGTGGGAAGCCAGGGCTTTGGGGGAGATTTGGGTTTCCTGCTCATCTTTTCTAGCCCAGTGCACGGGTTGGAGGCTCACAACTTGGGTTTTGTGTGTGCCACTGCCTAGAGGCGTTGGGCAACTTTTTGGCATCCGCCATCGAGGCGAAGTTAAGACCTGGCTGCAGGTTTCCGTCATCTTGCTCTGATGAACGCCCAGAAGAGGCTCCGCTTGAAAGCATCCCCTGGTTTTTGTTTTGGGAGGAGAGATGGCACACAGCAAGGTGCCCAGGCATCATCCCCCCTCTGCCAGCCATCCCTCTGCACCGTACCATGGCCACGGGGCCATTTCCCTGCAAGGCATACAGGACAGGCGATCTTCGCTGTTGAATCCTAGAGGAGAAGCAGGGCTTGGGGACTTCTGTCCTCTCCCAGCTTCAGCCCCGCTGTTGTCCTCGTCCTTGCCACCCATCTCCTTCCCCAGCCTGTCCCGGGCTCACCTTAGGTTTGCAGCGAGCTGGCCGGTGTGTGCACAGTGTGTCATTGTCACCCCTTCCACATCATGTCCTGTTGGGGACACCGAGCAGAAACCCCCGGAGAGCACCCATGTGGCAGTCCTGCCCCGTGGTAACAGTGACCACGGGTGACGTTAATCCCAGCCCACGTTAAACAAACCCCAGAGTGGTGCGGAGGTTGGAATTAGTCTAAGAGGGTTTGATGGGAAGCACCAACCTGCTCTGGCCTTGAGCTCTCCTGGCATTGCAAACCCTCTCCTAGCATGCGTGAATCATTTAATGAAGCCCAGAGGTTAAAAGGAACCCCTCTTGTGTAGGAGAGAGGGCTGCAGCAGGACCCCAGTGTGTCCAAAGGGACCGGCTCAGCTGGCTTGTACGTCTGCAGTGACTTAAAATAATAAATAAAAGGAAAACAAAATAACAATTAACGCCTTGTGCCGGGGGTGCGGCAGGAAAGGTGTCTGGAAACGCGGTCGTTTTGCTGCTGTCCTCCTGCATTTCTCTGCCCGTCAGGTGTCTTATCCTGGCTTCGTGTACGCGTGTGGGAAGCTGTTTTGGGGTCACTGCGAGTTTGTGTGGTGCCCAGCCCTGCGGGGTTCACCGAGCATTTCTGTGCCATTCGTCATCTTTTTGCAATGGCAGCGTAACATGTGGTGTAACCCCCCAAAAGCCGTGTTCTCCCCCCAAAGGTGTGTTCCCCTCAAAGATGGCTGCTGCACTGGCTGCTCAGGGCTGGCAGGCTGCACACAGCGGCGCAAGGTGCCCAGGGTCCCAAAATATGTGGGGGCTCATCCTCCTCTCGTGTCGGTGCCAGCCGTTGGGTTGTGCTCCCTGAAGCGAGGGCAAGTTCCCGTTGCTGACGCTCAGGTCTGCGCCCGCAGCCCCCGTGTAGCACTAACCTTGGGTGTTAATGAGCACAGCGATCGTTTTTTTTTGCAGGGAAAAAAAAAATCGGTGCTGTAAGTGACAGACATTAGCATTGTTACCTGGCGGTTAAAGCCATCATTAGGGTTGCTTAGAAACTATCACAGCTTCTTCCCCACCGGGCTTTCTGGTAATTGTTGTCCAATGACCCCATTTTTCAGGAGAGGGACAGGACACCTCCGGGGCCACGTGCTTCTGCTGGCACCATCCCTCCCCAAATTACCCATACAGCCGGGGCACCTCTATTAGGTCCCAGGCTGTGGTCTCCTTACTGGGGTACAGGATTAAAATCTCAGGTATCCTGAGACCTCATACAAGGGCTCATACTCTCACCTCCCCAAATTGAAGAGGACTTTTCTCTGCTGATGGCTTTGTGAGAGCTGCCCGTTATTTGGGTTCCCATCTGCTAAAGGTGTTTGGTGCGCACCGTAAGGGACGTGGGACGTGGGGAGGTGTCGCACAGGAGCCTCAGCATGGCACAGGCACCCCTGAGATGCGTCGGTCTGAGCGGTCATCCCACCGGGGAGGGAATTTGGAGCCCTCTGACCACGCGTAATTTCCGTGAAGTTGGCTCAATGAGCCTTTCCCTCCCGTTAATCAAGTCTCCTCCGGGGCCGACGGCTCCCCAGGATGCCCTAACCTGCCGTGGTCTGGAGCAGGGGACCCGGAGGGATCATGACAGGCAGGACGTCCCCATCACCTCACGCTGGGGGCAAAATCCCCCTATAATTCCTGCCCGTAGCTCCGTTTCCTGGGGTGTGTCTTTATTTTTCACAGCAAAAGCAGAAATGGAAACCAGGTGCAATGGGTTCATTACCTCTTGGAAGAGAAATGTCTCATCCCTGTGGTTTTGGGGACAGTTTTGTGCACATCCCCTCTTCCCTGAGGCTGAACGAACCTTTGGGGGTTCTCCCCCCCAAATACAGCTTTAATCCACGTCGGTACACTGACATGAGCCTTTCCAGTGCCTTGTGACTGACGCTAGCATGGAATACATCTTGTAATCCTTTTTTTAATCTATTTTTTTCAGGGAGGTCAACTGGTGCTTTATCTAACATGTAGCAATTCTTATTATAGGCCTTCCACCTAATTCAGTGGCTCATTTGATGCTGTCTTTAATGTGATGAAGTGCTCTGAAATCAAATAATTTTCTTGAGTCGGGGAAAAAAAAAATAAGCCCACTCCTGCTCCCCTTTCGTGCAATCCGTGTGGATTCCCAGAGGCTGTTTTGTGCTAAACCCCCCCGGGAAGCCCCCTCGGTGTCCCTAGGTGAGCAGGGCTGGATTCGGGTGGCAGCATCACACGTGCTGTTCCCGTCCGCTCGTCTTCCCCACACCGAGGGCAGGCTGGGCAAAGCATCTCGAGCCTGCCACTGCCCCTGTGCCTTAACCTTGACTTGTTCTTTGATTTTTAGAAGAGACAACAACCGCTCTGACACCCTGGAAAGGTCAGTAACCCGTGCCCCCGCAACGCCAGCGCTCCCCCTACTCCGTTTCCCCGCGGGTCCCTGCGGCTCCCGCCCCCCCATCCAGCGAGCGTCTCCCCCCAAAACCTCATTGCTGCAGCTCCTATGGCCATGGTTTTTGGGGCTGCTCACAGCTTCCCCCTTGCTGCTTTAGTGTAGCCACTCTGGGTTTAGCAGCCCTCCTGTTTCTGTCCCTCCTGCTAGACTAACGTGGCCACCTCGGGCCACCTCCGCATGCCGCGTCCCCTCCTCTCTCCTCCCTCTTGCTAGGGCGCAGGCAGGGACGGCTTCGTGGTCCTATTGCCCTGTGTCACCGTGTTGCAGCCAGTCCTTCTTCCTCTGGGATGCTTTTAGTGCTGCTTTAGTGCCTTTCTTTCTGGGATGTGGCAGGGTGGGCAACATGCTGCTCTTCCTTGCATCAGCAGCCCGGGGCAGCGGGTGCTCCCGCCGCCTCCCGCCCCATCTTATCGATCGATCGATCGCTCAGCCGGGTCCTTGGGACCGGCGTCATCTCCATCTGGGGCTCGGTAGCCACGTGGCTTTGTTTGTAAAGCTTAGAGGCCAGCCATCGGGATGAACTCTAGATGTCGGGAGGGATTGGAGATAGCACGGCGCAGAGGCTGCTCTTGTCCCCAGATCCGCCCTGGAGCCTGGCTGCTTGGTGCCGGGAGGGTTTGGGAGTTTGGGGCAGCCGTGTGAGGTGTCTGTGGGTGTGGGAAGTGTGCTGCAAAGGGGAAACTAACAGTTAGGGGTCCTCAGTGCCCAGTAGGGCTGCGGAAAAAGGGGACACGTCCCGGGGTCTTGAAAGTGAGGGTTGACTTGACCTCCTGGGTGGTCCCGCTCGGGCAGGACAATTTGGGGTGTTTCTGCAAAGAGCCACCAGGTCAGGCGCCCCTCTCCGTGGTACACCCAAGCTCCTCACCTTGGCTCTTCTCTTTGCTTCTCCCACCGCCCTCGTCACCCACCTCGTCCTGCCCTGATGGTGCGGGGCAGCGGGCACGGAGGTGGCACTGGTGGGGCACAGGGTGGCTCCGTGGGGGCCGCATGCCACCGGGCGCTGGGTGCGCTGCTGCTGCTGGGTGGTCTGGGGGCACAGGGTGAAAGCTTCTGCCAAACTTCGCAGGTGATAAACTCAGAGAAAACTCGGAGGCCCCTTACAGAGGTCTCTCTGTGGTGCCACATCCAGTATGGGCTGGGGAACCAGGACCGTGATGGGCTCCACGTCCCAAACCCAAGGACATGGGGATGGCTGCAGGCGGGGACCTTTTAGCGGCCACCCCGCTATATACAATAACACCAGGGTCCAGAACAGCAGTATCTTGTCTTCCCTTGCCTCCCCTGCTCGGTGGCTAACACCATGGGTGTTTCTCGCCCCCCCCCCCCCCTGCAGGCCCCGGTGCAGTGCACGACGGCAACAACGGCGCGTGGCGGCGAGGCGGCTGCGCCTGGCTGCTCGCCCTGCCACTCGCCCAGCTCACCCGCCTGTTTTGATCCCCGAGCCGGCCCCACGGAGCGGCGACGACCACGGCCAGCGAGTGACAGCAGAAAGGAGAGGAAGATGTATTCACTGTTTCTGAAAATAATCATAAGAATTGAGAGAGTGTCCGGCCAGGCCTTCTGGGGGAGGGGGAGAGAGGAAAAACACGCAAAAAATGCAAAGTGAATTTGAAAAGGAGGGAAAAAAAAAAAAAAAATTATCCAAGGCTTCCTGCTGAAGATGCAACGCGACTGAGTCTTTTTCTTTCCTCTTTGTTTATTTTTTCGTCCACCCCTTTTTCTCCCCTGTTTCGTCGTTCTCTGCCACGGGCCAGCGCGGAGGATGGGTCGGGCGCAGCGCTGTCCCCCCCCGTCCCCTTCGCCGTCCCCGCTCGCCTGGGGCCCCTCTGTCCGGATGCGCAGGTTTTCTTCTTTGCCGAGATTTCCCCGTCTTCTCATGGACCGTGCCGCCATTTGTGTTCCGAAATATATATATATATATCCACATATACATATATATATATGTATAGATATATAGATCTTCAACAGCTACCACGCCGCCACGAACAGAAAGGGAGGAAGGAGACCGGTGCCGAGCCACGCGTTCATCGTACCCCACGCGGACATCATGAATGATAAGGGATTCTGAGTCACGGTTAATTTTATTAATTATATTTTCTGATATGAGCCTAGAACTCTTAGTTCCTAAAAAACAAAAATGCAAAAAAAAAAAAAAAAGAAAAAGAAAACCAGGAGCTGGGGAGCAAGCGGAGAGAAGTTTGAGGAGGTTTGTGCCGGCTCGTCTGCAGGCGAGGAGCTCGAAACGCCTGAGAACCGCGGCCGACCGAACAGTTCCTCTGGCAGCATTGCCAAAAACGCCGAGGGAATGGACGATGCTCACCACACATCACGGCGGAGGGAGACGCCGAACCTTTTCATGGGATATATATATACAGTATATATAAATATACATATATATATATATAATTTTTTTTTTTTTTGGTTAGCGTTCTAGCCACGGTTCCCAGCAGGGTCCTTCCGCTGCCATTACTGCATGCTGTATATGGAGTTAGGTGTGTATTGGTCCTCCACGAGACGAGAAGAGGTTCTCGGGCCACACGTGCCCAGGTCCCGTCGCCTTTCCGCCCTTGGGTGCCGGGGACGAGGGGACGCGGGCACCCACACAGGGTCCGGGCCCCTCTCTGGCTCCTTTCGCCACGCGGCCCCGGACCTTGGCAGCGGAATAAAGCGAACCGAGGGATGGACATAGATAGAGATCTATATAGCTCAGTTTTATATTTATATATATATATGTATATGTGTGTGTGCGTGCGTGTGTGTGTGTGTGTGTATATATATATATATATATATAAAAAAAAAGAAGGCGAAGTGATTGGCACCCGCCGCCGAGCCATCGGCCAAGCTCCGAGACGCGGGACAACTCGACTCGCTTTATTTTTCGCGGGGGGTCTCTCCTGCGCTTTCTTTTCCTCCTTTGGTTTCCTTTCCTTCTCCGGGGGCGCGCGGCGGGGCCCGGGCGCGGGCGGGCGGGCGGCGAGGGGGCTCTCTCTGCCTCTATCCATTAAAACGATTGTTCCATGTGGCCGCTCCGTCTGCTTGTGGTGCTCTTCGCCCCCGCGCTGTCCCGCCGCGGCCGTCGGGCACGGGGAGGGATGGAGGGAGGGAGGGAGCACCGAGACATTGCAGTGACGGGTGGCCCCGGCGTGGAGAGCATCAGAGGGACAGCACCCCGACCTCGCTGTTGAGCCCAGGTGTGGTGCCATCACAGGTAAGACTTTGGTGAGTAGAGGGTGTGGGATGCGCCTCTGCCCGATTTGCTCCCCTCTCTGGTGGGAACAGAGGGGTCCCGACCTTACGTGGGATTTATCCCCGAAGGATGTGATTTTGGCAGGGGGCGAAAAGGCATTTGGTTAGCACGCGTTGCCCTGTGAGAGGCATTTAATTTTCGTGTTGGGACAGGCAGTTTTCTGCATCCCAGGGGCATGATGGCACAGAAGGATATGGGCAGTGCCAGCCAGCCCTGCCCCACGGGAGCATGCTGGAGCTCTGGTGGTGGCCTTGCCTTGTAGAAACTCTTGCGGCCAGCTTTGTTGTTGCCAGCAGATGTGTATCTGCGCCTCTCCTAGGAAAGGCTGGAGGGAGCTGTTCTTGTCTTTTGGCTCTTGGGCAGGGAGAGTTGACTATGGTAGAGTAAGTCCAGCAGGGAGAGGGAGGGACCCGACCGACCTCCCAGTGATGGCTATGGGGTTAATGGGCCCCCCTCCTCCCTTTATTTTTGAAATTTTGAATTTTTTGGTGCTCTAGCTGAGATATCAAACAAAATGTGGTGCCAGGATTTGAGTGATGAAGAATAAGTTGGGGCGGGAGAGAGAGAGAGAGAGAAGGAGAGATGCTGGTTTATGGATGCATTTATGTGTTTATTTATTTACATATTTTTATTTGTGTCTCTGGATGATGGTAGATGAATGTCATGGCCTGAAATATGCCCTTGGTCCCTCTGGATGTAGCTGTGGTCCTGGTCCTTAGGCACTGGTCAGGTGTCACCGAGGGCCGTGGGGTAAATCCCCGCCGTGTCCTGCGAAGGGAGCCCGCGGGTGCCTTGCAGCCAGGCTCGGTGTCGGGGCCATCTCTGTAGGTCCCTGTGCCCGGCCGCAGGAAGGGGCTGTGCCACCTCCCCCGGCACTCAGCGATGCAGCTGAGGAGTTGTGATGTGCTTTGTCTGACCTGGTGCGTTACGTGTCTGTAGATTTGTTGCTCCACTGCCAGCAGCCCGGCAGAACTGGCACGGTAAACGGGAAGGATTAGCGAGGCTTTCCTTACACCACGCTGGGAGCCAGCTTGTGCTTGTGTTGGTCAGGACAGGGGTTTATTGCTTATACCGCAGCCCTCTGCAGAGCTCCCGGCCAAACCACCAGCTCTGCTGCAGGACCGGGCTGGGCAGGGCTCACCCAGCTCGGGACAGCGGAGGCCAGGCCGATCTAAGCAGTCTCGTGTGGCCAGCAGGGTCCGGCAGGGATGGGAGCAGCGCTTCTCCCTAATCCAGGGCTGGGAGATGCAGATCGGAGGCAGTGGGATGTGTAGGGGCCACAGGCAGGAGGTGAGCACCGCCTTCGTGGCACCTGCAGATGTACCGGACCCATCCTGGCTCCCAGATTATTTTTTTCCCCAAGGAGAGGCCCAAAGCAGAGAGGCTTTCCCAGGGTGTTAGCTGTGGTTCTCGCCCTGCTGAAGGTGATGATGTGAGCGCCACGTTATCCTTGGGTAATGCGGGCTTGGGTCCGCTGGGGTCTGCGTGGGGCTTGGACACCGTCTGCGCTGGTGCTGAGCGCTGGTTTCATGTCAGACGGGTTGTGGTGCCGTTGTCTTCTTGTAAGAGGTGTGTTGGGGGTCTCGGGCTGCCAGTCGGGATATGGGGAGGAGGGGGATGGTGCTATCCGTCACGTCACCTGCAGCCGGACCAGTGCTGAGCGTGGTCAGGGTGAGCTGCACCTCCACCGCCCAGCTCGAGGTGAGCCTGGGGGAGCCGTGGTGGTGCCCCAGCCACAGTTCCTTTGGCTGTGGTGGAGCACATGGGGTGGTCCTCCCATCCCGGACCCCTCTCCGAAGGAGGTCAGTGTGTTTTGGGAAGCACTTACCTTTCCCTGGGGGGCAGCCGAGGTGTCCCTGGTGTGTGGGGCCATGGTGGCTCGTGGAGGTCCCCGGCTGGAGCCATTCGCTCCGTTTGCAGGCAAGAGACCCTGTGGTGGGTCAGCCATCGCCCCAAAGCCCCCAGTCCCTCCCACTGCCCCAGCAAGGTGCACTGGTCCCCAGCAGCCTCCCCAACACGTTTGGCTCTGGGACATCAACCCTGGGAGCCGTTCTCCTTTCCAGGCTCTCTGGAGTGAAGGGGTGGTTGGCACATCCCAGCTGTCAGCAGGGTGGTGGGACGGAAAACTGGTCCCGAAAGGCGCAGGTCCCTTCTCCTCCTGGTCCTGGCTGCCTCTGGCCTTTGATGAAGACTTGTGTCTGTGTCTTGTGGTGGCAGATCTCGACAGGAGCAGAGCACCACTGGGAGCATTTCACCTGCAGAGGTATCCCTTGCGCAGGGGTAGGTTGCTGTGTCAGAGCAGGTGTTGTTATAAGGTGGTGAAGACGATGCTGGGGCGGCGCAATTGCCAAAAGGAGGAACCTGATGAGGCTTCTGCAGAAGGTAGGTGAGCGAGCAAAGACAGTCCTTCTCCTGCAGGGCTCCATAAATAGGTACGAGCATGTCCATGGTGCGGGTCCCATCAGCGGAGCTGCGAGGACATTTCCTTGGGGGTGCAGGAGCTGGGGCAGCAGCAGCCTCCGGTGCAGGACCGGCTCGGGGACGGGAACAAGGGAGGAGCTGAATGGCAGCAGGGCAGAGAGCAAGCAGCCCGGTCGGGAATCAGACAAACCACGGGGCTGGAAGCAGCGCCAGTACGGGGATAATTTGGGAGCCGAATGAGGCTACAACAAAGTGTGGGGTGAGGCTGCAGAAGGCACGGAGGTACCGGCTGCTCGGGAGCCCCGCTTGCTCCCCACGGCACGCGCGGTCCGCGAAGCAAAGCCCCGAGGGTACAAAGTTCGTCAAACTTTATTGATACACTGCACAATCACAACCATCTCTTATTCTTGCCGAATTAGAAAAGGTTACAACTACAATGTAACATGCACAAATCTCAGGTAGTATAGCCACCCTTGGAATACAATGATCGACGGAAACTCAAGACCGCGCGTCCTCGCCGTCGGGCGCCAGGGGCGAGCCATCCGGCCGCGGCACGCGGAGAGCGGCGGTCGTGCGGGGGCTCTGCCACCCGCCCGCGCGGCGGGGCGACGGCCTCGGACAGCCAACACGTTCCTCACAACTGCACGTTACATGGCACGAGAAAGTCGAACGCCGTCCCGACGGAGGAGGACAAGGAAGCCAGCCCAAACCGACCCGGGGAGGAGAAGAACGGGGAGCGCGGGGCGGCCCCGGTGCCGTTTCGTCCGGCCTCGGGGCGTCTCGTAGTCGTCACCTCTTGTCTCTGAAATGCCACAGCCCTTTGGCCTCGTGTCGGGGGCTAGTTCAGCGGTTCTGCTGCGGGGAGAGAGAGAAATAGGGCACCGGAGCGGTGTGCCAAGCGAGGGCCGTGCACCAGAGGACACCAGCTGGGGGCGGGGGGTGGGGGCATGGGGGGGCTCCCCCAGGGCTGCAGGGGCACGGGATGGGGCACAAGGGGGTGCCAGGGCGGCATGGGGCCATCATGGGGAGATGCAGACCAGCCCCGGTGTTGGAGTGACACACTGCCAAGCACCTCCTGCACCCCAGCGATGTGTCTGGAGGCCCCAGCAGCAGAGGGCTGAGCAGGGGCCACTCGCTCAGTTGAGGCCACCCTTTGCCAAGCGTGGTGACAAGCAGGAGCGTCGCAGGGCTGCCAGCCCCTCTGGATGTCCCCCGTGGTTTTGGAGAGTCAGGAGATGAAGCTGCCAGGTAGGACTCGAGGAGGTTATGCCTATTTCCTTGCGGGTGACGTGTCACTGGCGGTGGGAGAACATTTGCATGCTTCTGCCTTGCTTCGGGTGGGGGGGGGGTGGGGGGTCACTTCTTCTGCAGGTCGATTGGCTGGGGTGGGGTTTTGGGGAAGGAGGTGCGGGCCACTGTGCCAGCTGGAGACGGTGCCACCCACCTCCGTGATGGTGCCCGGGACCAGGGGATGGGACCAGACTGCTGCTCGTGCTCCTTCCCGGGATGCTGGTGGAGAACGTACCAGAGCCACAAGGAGCACGAGACGTGGAGGTGACCAGTTCCGTGCTGTGCCACATCCCTGCCCATCAGGTAAACCAGAGGGGTGCCCCCAGGCCACACGGGGTTTGTAGCTGAGCTGTGGTGCACACTGAGTGTCCCAGGTGCAGGGCCCTGCATCCCTTCAGCTGTAGCTGCCACTCCTTTCGCAGTAGCATCGCACGTGTGCTTGTTTGCACGGGTCCTGGACGGCCCGTAAGAGACCAGGGATGAGGCCAGGGCACCGCTGCATCGAGGACAGGAATGCCGTGGGGTCTGCGCCAGGCTTTCATTTCTTTTCTGTGGGCGAGAACGCAGGGCAGGGTGGCGAGGAGGTTTCAGCAATGGCAGAGTTTGCATGGGAACAATGCGCACTTGGCCGCAGCTGTTGCGCCATCTTTAGAAGGGAGAAGAAACAGAGAAAAGTGGGGGAGGCATCATTTCCTGGGGGTGTTGGGGGACACACACACTGTGTGCTTCCTCGGTGGTGTTTTTGTCCCTTTGTCACGTTGTCCAGTGCCAGCCGTGACATTTCTGGAGCGCAGTAGGAGGGTCTGTCCCCGGAGCATGGACCCAAAGCTTCCCATCCTGGAGTGCAGGGAAGGCTCGGGGTTTCTCTTCATACCAGGTGAAGGGGATCACATAATGGGGTGTTGTCAGGCACTGGGGGCTGTAGGCAGGGAGCTGACACGGCCCCTCTGGGGTGACCGTTGTGCGTGGCAGGGGAGAGAGCCGAAGGCTTGCAGGAAGCAAAGAAGAGTCTGTCTGCATGGTTTGGTGTCCGAGGAGCCTCCAGCAGGAGGGTCAGGAAACGGCGAACTGGGGACTCCAGAAGCATCCTTGCCATGTAGGTGCAGCAAATTGATAGCCACAATTTTTCCAGTGGCGCTCGAGCTGCCTCCGGACAGTTGAACACTGTGGCCTCTGCTCAGGCAGGGGCACGGGCACAGCGCAAGCAAAGCCATCGCAGAAGCCCCACGGCCATTTCCTGCAGTTCTCAAGCTGCCAGAACAATGTGGGGAGGTCGTGGCAAGGAGCCCTCAGGGAGATTTGGAGCTGCCTCTGTGCTGACCCAAAGGAAGGGACCACTTGGCCCCAGCCCTCCGGGTGCGCACGGGCGGGACAGGAGTGGTGGAGCTGTCGCAGTGGCCGTGCTTGGTGTTTGGTGCCTTCCTCTGTTGGTGAGTGCCTCCCTCCAGCCTTGGTGCTGTGGTGCTTTGGCTCTCATGTTGAGCAAGTGGCTGGAAATGCCGTGAGCATCTCACGTAGCCCTGCTCCACGGAGCCTCCAAACAAACGCAGGCACGGTGTCAGGGCCACAGCCAAGCGGCAGGTCCGCGTGCTGCGGGCAGGGGTCCGGAGCAAAGCAGGGACCGTGGCGACCCCAAGGACTCATGTTCCCAGGAGGGCAGCCTCGTGCCTACAAGAGCACCGCGGGGATGATGTTAGCTGGGAGATAGTGCAGTGGGAGGTTCGTGGTCCTTCGGGGACTGAGCATCGCCCCTCGCTTGGATCAGCTGGAAGGGGTCGGTGGGCATCACAGCTGGGCCACATCCTTGGGCAGTCAGCAGGGACGGGGCAGTGGGGCCGTGGTGCTGGAGGGGAGCATTAGGGGACGGAGAAGTGAGGAGATGATCAGGGAGGAGCTTTGGTGGTGAGACATCACATTCAGGACCGAAAAGGCGCAAGGCAGAGACGCAGGGCTTCAACTTCGGGGTCTGTTTGGGCGCGCAGGTGGCTTGACGCAACGACGAGATGGACATCCCCGGTGAGCGGTCCAGGCGGCCCCCGCCGTGCCGCGCCCGTGTCAGACACGATGCCACCAAAACGCCTGCCGGGTGGCAGCGGGGAGCCCCGTCCACGCCGGACCACATCCCCAGGGCACATCAGCCGCAACCAGCTCAGCGCAAAGAGGGACGAGGCAGCGGGCAAGGCTCGGCACGGCATCGCCCTTCGCGGCGGGCGGGCGGGCGACGGTGGCGGGTGACAGTCTTGGTGGCACGTGGTGGGGTCTGTACAGCGTAACCAGCGGCGAGAACGATCCCGGCACGTGGGAGACGCGGCCGTCCTCGGCCCCTCGGCGCCGTTCCCCGTCCTCCGGCGCGGCGCCCGTCCGACGGAGAGGAGTCCCCGGGCGGCCGTCCCGGCGGGCCGAGCCCGCGGCGGGGCAGAGGCGCGGCGGGGCCTCCCGGGACCCTCCGCTCCCTTATCAAAAGTCGAGGAGGAGGCGAGCGAGGAGGGCGGCCCAGAGGCAGAGGCCGGTGGCCACCCGGGATGCCGCGTTGCCGCCGTCGTGCACCGCTCCGGGCCCTGCATGGGGGAGAGAAGAGGAAGAGGAGGGACAGCGTTAAGGGCGGAGGTGAGAGGACACAGTCATGTCATGCAAGCAGGAGCCCTGTTGTCCCCTTGTGTCCCCATCCCCTTCCCCCCCCCCGGTGGGCAGCAAATGGGGCCAGCAGGAGGAGATCAAGTCCCCATTTGGGTCAGCAGGAAGCCTGCAAATGTGCCATGTGTACCCCGCAGCGCCAGCCCAAGCGTGCCAAGGGACCGTGGCAATTGGTGGCGGTGGGCATCTTTGTGCCATGAGGGTCGGAGCATTGTTCCTGGTATATCTGAGAGCGCAGCATTGTGGTGGCCCGAAGCAGGCATCCCCATCGCCCTGGGTGCCATAAGGGTGCCAGCAGTGCCCTGGGGCTTCATCCTGGGGCTAGGAAGGGGCAAGGAGACAAGCCCTTTCCCTCTGTCCCTCCCTCTCTCAGCTGTGTCTCATCATCCCTGCGCATGTCTCGCTCTGTCCCCTCACTCATTGTTCACCCTCTTGGACTTGTTGTTCTCTGTCTATCTGTGCATCTGCTCCCCCCCACTGTCCCTGGGAGTCTCAGGGCTTGCTCCATCCTACGCATCACCAGGCCGGCCCCATAAACAAGCAGCCAGCTCCACTCTGCTCTGCTCCGTGCTGCTCTGCTCCATGTTGCTATCTGCTCATGGCCATCTCCCTTCCTTGCCGTGCCGAGGTGCAAAAAGCAGGAGCACGTACCGTACAGGATGATGCTGGCGTTGGTGTTGCCCAACTTGTTCGTGGCCACACACGTGTAGTTGCCATAGTCCTTCTCCGAGACGTTGAAGAAGGTCAGCGTCGACAAGCGGCCCTTGCTCTCGATCCGCACCCCCTCCAGCCCGTTCGCTAACCTGCAGGGAATGGTGGATGGCGCTGCTCAGAGCCCCAGATGGGGCGAGAAGAGAATAAAGCCCTCCTGGCCCAGCACCACGTGCACTCAGACCCCAACCAGCCCCACAGGAGCCACCCATGACCACCCCTTCACCCCACCATGCCACCAGAAGCACACCTCTCACTCCAACCTGAGCCCGCTTTCCTCCCCCAGATGCCCCGGCCATATCCCCACCTTCCCAACCTGTGCCACCATCCCTGGAGGAATGACCCCAAGACCCCCCTTGGTGCTGGGACCCCGACCCTCTGTGCTGCTCCCTCGGCCACCTTCGCCCCGCTTCGCATCCTCCGTGCCCCCGCACCTGGTGTCCTCCTTGAACCACTGGAACTCCGCCACGGGGACGGCCGAGGCCTCGCACTGCAGGATGCCCTTCTGGCCCACCGAGGCGCCCGTGTTCTTGGCGTTCGAGATGTACGGCGGGTCTGCGGGGACGCCACACCACGTCACGCCCCGGGGCCAGGCCCCGCGCCCACCCCACTGCCACGTCCCCCCCTTAGGACACCCACCCCCCCACCCACTTACAGTTGACGGTGACTTTGACTTTCCGGACGTCTGGGACGGCCACATCATTGACAGCGCTGCACTCGTACTCCCCGGACTGCTCCCGCGTGATGCCCGTGATCTCCAGGTACTCGTCCTCGCTCACAAAGCCCTGTCCTGGGAGCCGTGGATAAACACGGGGCACCGTCACCGACAGCGTCCAACACCTCGCCCCCCTGGGCTGGACCCCTGACAGCCCCCAAACCAACCCCCAAACAAAGCCCCCTGCATCCCTTCCAAGCTGTGCCCCCCCAGCAGGAGGAGCTGTGGAGCCCTCCCTCCAGCAGCACCCCGCATCCAGCACGGGGGGGCTCCCGAAATCCCCGTGCCTCCCCTCACCTTTCCCGGAGAGGTGCCGCCACGTGACGGTGGGCTCCGGCCTCCCGAAGGCCAGGCACATGAGGGTCACGCTGCTGCCTTCGTTCACGGTGATGTCTGATGAGATGTTGACGATCTGGGGGGGAACTGCAAGGCACACGACAACGGGGGGGGGGGCCATCAACGCCCAGGTTTGGGACCCACCCAAACGGTGCAGCGGGTCTGCTGCGCTGTGCCCGTGCCATACATGCCACCCCCGCCTCTGACACGGACAGCCTGCCATCAGCCATCGGCGTCTGCCCCATTTTCCTCCCCAGCACTGACCCCACACCTGCAAAATGCCATCCCTAACCAGCCTGAGCACAGCCCTGGGGTCTGCCCACCCACCCCAAATCACCAGCCCCCGCTGCTTCGGGCACCGCCGTGATAACCGATTCTCGTTACGACCGCCAACAGCTCTCATATTTTAGCATTTTTATTAAAGCTTTCTAAATTACTGATTGTCTGCTCCATTCAATGCCGGCCATCGTGATTTATATTAGTCTATCCCCTGATACTCCATCTAATAAATAACTTGGCATTCTCCAAACCCATAAATATCCCCGTCGCTGGCAAAAAGCAATTAAATCCCGTTTGCCGACGCCATTCTCTGGCGCTCTGGGCCGTGGGGCTGGAGGATGCCGCCCCCAGGAGCTGACCCAACTATGCAGAACGGCTCTCCCTAAACCCAGCTCCACCCCGGCCGTGCCAGGTGCTGTGCCCCATGAGCCCTCTCCGAGCAATGCCATGAGCCCAGGCGCACGTGGTGCCGCACGCCCA